>NC_138508.1:78431949-79031949 GCF_964252035.2 Podarcis erhardii | reverse complement strand
GTTACAGAAAACGCTCTGTCTGTCTCTCAGTCTAGATTTTAAGGAAGCAGAGGAAATGTAAATAAAATAAAATAAAGGTGTTCCTCAGGAAGGTTATAAGCACTATCAGCAGTAGGATCCCCCAGACCTAAAAATTCCTGATATTTAAAATTGTACTTTAAATATTCAGGCTCGAAGTAGAGTTTGGTGTAACTCCCCAGTTCAGTGGACATTGGTTTGATCAATTATCTAATGAAAGATAATTCTTCTAACTTACCCTAATAATTCTGTTGCAAGAAAGACTGCCTTATTTTGAGCCACTTTTCCTCAAAACCCCAACCCATCAGAAGGGTCTTCCACACCAAACCCAATCTTCTCTGTGACATATGGACTATTATTCCTCTTGAGTAATTCTTCTCTCTGCTCAACATTTTATAAGGTTTTTAAAAGGCTTCCATCTGACACACACACACATCATCACTAGGGATTTGCATCAATGCTAAAAACAGTTTATACCGTATTTTTCGCCCTATAGGACGCACTTTTCCCCCTCCAAAAATGAAGGGGAAATGTGTGTGTGTCCTATGGGGCGAATGCAGGCTTTCGCTGAAGCCTGGAGAGCAAGAGGGGTCGGTGCGCACCGACCCCTCTCGCTCTCCAGGCTTCAGGAAGTTCTGCGCAACCCTCAGGAGACCGGCTCCGAGGGTTGCGCAGAGCTGCCTGCAGCCCCGGGCTCAGCGCAGCTCTGCACGGCCATCGGGAGCGGGGAGCGAAGTCCCGCCCGGCTCCCGGTGGCTGCGCAGAGCTGCCTGCAGTCCCGGGCTCAGCGCAGCTCTGCGCGGCCATCGGGAGCGGGGCGCGAAGTCCTGCTCGGCTCCCGATGGCTGCGCAGAGCTGCCTGCAGTCCCGGGCTTAGCGCAGCTCTGCACGGCCATCAGAAGCGGGGCGTGAAGTCCCGCCCGGCGGCTGCGCAGAGCTGCCTGCAGTCCCGGGCTCAGCGCAACTCTGCGTGGCCATCGGGAGCGGGGCGCGAAGTCCTGCTCGGCTCCCGATGGCTGCGCAGAGCTGCCTGCAGTCCCGGGCTCAGCGCAGCTCTGCGCAGCCATCGAGAGCGGGGCGCGAAGTCCTGCTCGGCTCCCGGTGGCTGCGCAGAGCTGCCTGCAGTCCCGGGCTCAGCACACTTCTCCCCATCGCCAGCCCCACAAGCTCGGGGGACAGCGGGGAGGCGGAGCGCGCCTTCCCGCTGTTCCCCGACCTGGTTCTTCCAGCCCCGCACCTGGGGGGGAAATAAATTTTTTTTTCTTTATTTCCCCCCAAAAAAACTAGGTGCGTCCTATGGGCCGGTGCGTCCTATGGGGCGCAAAATACGGTACTTAAAATAAAATAAAAATACACTGGTTGGTCTAACTAAGGGATCATTTGAGGTAGGTCTATGAATGCTATATTAGTAGCACCTGAGTCCACTTGCTTTTATTGTGCTTATATAGAGGAATATTATACCTGTATTAGTCCATAGCAGCAACTCCCATTTTAAAAAGCATGGAAGTGCCCTTCAGCTGACATATACCCCTATCATCAAACTTTTCTATTTTTCTCTAATTTTATAGATAGTTCACTGAACAACCTATCATTCCATCAGCCAATCAGGCTCATTGGGTTGGTTTTCGACTAGGCTAGCCACCAATCACTCAAAGTGGGGCAACCAATTTCACCAATCCTCCCCTACCTACGAGAGTACCTTACAATATCCCATACTGCTGCAACTTTCAGGAGGTGCAAGGAGCAGTGAAAATCAGGGGCCCAGTCTTGCACAAGTGTTTCCCACTAGCACAAAGCAGCCATTGTGTACCTTTGTGCACATTTTATTTTACCTTCTGATAAAAACAAGACTTGATCAGGAAATCTCTCAAGCTTTCCCATCCATTTCAACTTTGGGGTTAAGATTTCCGAAGTGTATTTAAGATGGAGGCATTTGAACTGATTACAAAGCCAATAGATATGATTACATCCCCCCCATCTCCTCCAAACATAATAAGTGTAGGTGGTGAAGAGAACAAAATGTATTGCCATGCTCAGCTGTCAGGCTAGAACACAGTCTTCTTTAACTTCTAATTCTGGATCATTTCCTGGCTAACTATGAAGATGATTCTCTACTAATCAACTGCAAAGTATCAACTGTTAACAGTACCACAGATTAACTTGAGAGTTCATTGGATCTTTTAACTGGTAATTAGCGTGTTAATGGTACTGAAAAGCACCTTATTTTACTTTCATTTGACATTTCAGCCTATAGATTTATACCTGCTGATATAAATTTATCAACACTCTTTCAAATATATACAGAAGAACACTCTTGGGATCCTGGCTTAGCCATACTTAATAACAGTAAACTTTCGGGCAATACGGTAATTCATCAACAGACTAAAATACTCCTCAAAAGTTAATACAGTCGTACCTTGGAAGTTGAACGGAATCCGTTCTGGAAGTCCATTCAACTTCCGAAAAGGTTCAGAAACCAAAGTGGAGCTTCTGATTGGCTGCAGGAAGCTCCTGCAGCCAATCAGAAGCCCAGTTGGCTGTTTGGCTTCCAAAAAAAGTTCAAAAAGCGGAACAGTCACTTCCAGGTTCCAATCGTTTCGGAGCCCATTTGTTCAGGAGCCAAGGCATTTGAAATCCAAGGTACAACTGTACTGACATTAACCGTAACAACCTACAAGTAAACGAATTAGTTAAAATTTCAGAACCACTTAGAACAGTATTTTATAGACCACCAGATACAGTACCTAAATACCACAAAAATGTACTGGGCGCAAATAACTACGAAGGGATTATTCAGCAAGGGGGGCGGGAAATATTGTTACTAACAGAATCAGACAAATTCTTAGTTAGCATATGCAAAGCTGCAAATTTATTCTAGGACGCTGTTTTATTCAGTTATGCATACGTTTTGCTTCCCTGATTGCTTCGAGCTTATGTTGGTTGATTGGCTGTTCTCATGCATCGTATTAAACTGTACATAATGTTTGATGTTCTGAAGATAAATGGGCAGAGGCAAGCGGGGGAAGAAGAACCGGGGGTGCTGTCTTATTGTAAGAAAATAAAGGTCCCTGAGGAAAGGTGGGACAGAAATGTAATAAACTTGTCACTGGAGAAACAGTACCCTTTGTTTCAACAATACTGAATGGAAAATGCATCCAAATGAATTGGGGACATTTTAGGATTACCGGGTCTTCTGCAAGAGGCAGCACCCATGCATTTGGAAGAATTAAGCTAGGTTTGAGCTAACCGGCCCAGTGCTCACGTTTCTTCTCTGCTCTCACTTGGTATGGGAAGAGGATACAGCAAAGTTATTCACTGAGAAAAGCAGCGGGAGGTGGGCTGGAACCACATTCAGTCTACTTAGAGGCATCACCTTTGGGTAAAGACCAGAAAGTCTCAGTGAGTATGCATTATATGGTGGTACCTCGGTTCCCGAACGTCTCTGTTGACGAACGTTTCGGAACCCAAATGCCAAAAACCCGGAAGTAAATGCTTCTATTTTCGAACACGCCTCAGAATTCAAATGGCTTCCATTGCGTGTTTTTCAATTTTCTCAACTGAATGTGCAGGCAGCCCTTTGAGCTTCAGTTTTCGGACGTTTCGGAACTCGAACGGTCTTCCGGAACGGATTATGTTAGAGAACCGAGGTACCACTGTACTACCTTTACAATTCAAATAAAAGTAGTGTTGTTAAACTGGGGGAGACTCCTTCACCGAACACGCCAACTTGAAGTGTGGACTACTTTGTTTAAAGTGCCTAAGCCTTGTGAGCCATCTCTGTATAAATTTTGAGTAGGGCTTCAAAAAACTAAAAAATCTTTGATCATCTGTGCACCTGAAAATCTGTTTTTCCCCTGTTCAGTTTTGCCTTCTAAATCCTAGCTCCAACACATAAAATTTGCAATATTTTCTAATCCTGATTTTAATGTTTTGCTCCAATTAGCTGTCTATTACTTTGATAAAAGTGGAAAATCCAATACTTTGTATCTTCCGCGAGACGGCAAGATTATCGCAATGTAACACGTAAAGCATAGACTGAATCCAAAGAAAAATTATCTGTTTAGGTTTACTGTAAAACACTAGAGAATAATGCAGTGCATGACAAGATGATTAAATGTAATTAATTAAATCTGCAAGCGAATCTGGGTGAGTAGAATACACAAAATGGATGCTCATTCTTCGGTTCATGCCTACTAACTCTGAAAGCATTCTAAGGCTGCAGTCCAAGACACACGTACCTGGGAGTAACCTGTATAAGGTTGAGGTATTTCAATAAAGACCATGGGTGCTGTAATCACTCAAATCAGGAGAGCTCAAGCGCTTGACTCCTATTTATCTAAATTGGGCCACATCAGGTTTACCTCTGGCTTGCAGAAACATGCATAAATTCTATCCAGGGCTTCTCAACAGTGCTATGCTGGCCTTTCAAACCCATTGTTGAAAGTATTTAAAACACTGTAGAAACTAAAGCAAACCACAACAAGTATGTTCAAAACTCATTTTGCTAGTTCAAGCAATAAATTCCTTAAATAGCATAAGCACTTATTGCAACAAGAAGTTTTGAGAAATACATTCCCACATGGAAGACTTTTGTAGACAATTCCCCCTCTCCCTGCAACATAATTGCCTCCCTAACAATGCAGGTTTTCTTTAACACGAAAACAATTTTGCCACATAATACCAAGCTTCTACCTTCAGAGGAAAAATAAGCTTCTGTCACCAAGGGCCTGGTTCACGCAACACAGCCAGCCAAACTATGGTTTACTGGGACAAACTGAAGGTGCAGACTCCTCATACTGCTGAAATCACATCCAACACTTCCTCCCTCAGGGGGACATAAACCAGATTGCTGGATTAATGTCCCGTAATCCAGCTCTAAAGTTTGTTTCTCTCAAATCCAAAGAAGGTAACAAAAGTAAACCATGGTTTATTCCGGGCTTATTCTCATGGTTTGCAGAGAAACAAACCCAAAGTGCTGGTTTTCACAAAATAAGGAACATCCTGGATTGTCTGTTCCCACTGTGGCAAAGGGAGAGGGATTCCGTGTGATTTGAGCAGTGTGCACAAGAAAGCTTGCTCATTCATGGAATGTCATAGTTTAACTGTGGCTTACTGTTATGTGCAAACCAAGTCATAATCTGCTTATTGAAAAAATCGCAATCTTTAGGCAAAGAAATCTAAGCACATGCAAAATCACCCTTAGCAGCATTTATTTTGTTTTGAGAACATAGGTTGAGAGTCCTCTGTGGACATTGGTTTCCTGGAATCCTGCCCCCCCCCTCCAATTTACAGAAAAGCATTATAGCAAACTGCTCAAGTGAAGATGCAAACTGTTTAGAAATTAACTACACAGTAGAAAAAATGCCATGTGAAGCAACTCCTTAAGATTCAAAAGTTTCAGCTCTAGCTAGGTCAGTAGCATAGCGTTCTTGCTTTATTTCCATTCATTTTTTATTATTTATACTTCTGTTAATTTTGTATTTATTTCTTGTTTTACAGAACTTTTCCCCCATCCCATCCATCACCTATTTACTAGCATTTTTCAATACTATTCATTATTCTTAGCAGTAATTTCCATTATTCTTGGCACTATTCTCCATCGCCAAGCTTCAAACCATTATTTACCAGTTCCAAATTGTTGTCCGGTTATCCTTAAAAAGTATCTCCTTTTCAATCTTCCGCTCATAAAGATGCTCACCAGCCCATACCACATTAAAACCTACTATTACTACAATTCATTGCCCTTTAATAACAATCAATACCAAAGAGTGTCTTAAGTGCTAGATGGAGAACAAAGAAATAGTATGGTACCTGCTCAAATGGCTTATAATGAATTCCATATTGTTTTGAGTAAAGTAGCTATTATTTTACAGTCACCCGTCCTAAATATAATTTACTTGTAAGTCCTACTGATTTCAAATAAGTGTGCATGGGGTTGCACTTGTAATATAAAAAAGGTATACTGCTGGAAGAAATGATTTCCCTTCTACAAAAACCTGCCCTAGATTGTTAGCTTAATAAATCATTGAGCAAAAGTAGCCCAGGACAATGTCTTGCAAAGCATTACCTAATGTTCGGTAACCAACTAGAGGCTATATATATAAAACAGCATTTCAACGGATCATTGAGAACTAATGAATTTAAGTGAGTTAACAGAAACAAATTTGGAAAAGAAACCATGCTTCAAAACAACGTAATGAAGCAACTTTTAATAGTTGTTTTCAAATCAGTTGATGAATCCCGATATACAGGCCATAACTTTTTCTTTTTTAAAAAATGCATTCCTTCCACGCAACAGAGAATACAAAATACAACCAACATCACATACCAATATACATCTGAAGTTCATATATAGCTACAAGGTGTTAAAGAAGTCCTTCAAAATCAATGTAGTTATTCCAGAGTACACAATCTGGTTACAGTGGTGCCTCGCAAGACGAAAACAATTGGTTCCGCGAGTCTCATCGTCTAGCGGTTTTCTCGTCTTGCGAAGCACGGCCATTAGCGGCTTAGCGCTATTAGCGGTTTAGAATAAGGGGGGAAAACTCGCAAGACGTTTTCGTCTTGCGAAGCAAGCCCATAGGGAAATTCGTCTTGCGAAGCACCTCGAAAAACGGAAAACCCTTTTGTCTAGCGAGTTTTTCGTCTTGCGAGGCATTCGTCTTGTGGGGCACCACTGTACCTGCTGGTGAGTGCCTTAGCCCCTAATCCTATACATCCGCACTTGTTATAGGAAGGCTGTGAAATGGGTTTTAATGAAGTGTTGCACCGCTGCAGCCATATGCCCCTTCCGAGTGAAGTACAGTGGTACCTCGGGATGCGAACGGGATCTGTTCCAGAGCCCCATTCGCATCCTGAATAGAACATAAGACGCGACTGCGCGTGCGCGGGTCACGTTTTGCTGCTTCCGCGCATGCACGTGACGTCATTTTGAGTGTCTGTGCATACGTGAGCGGTGAAACCCGGAAGTAACGCGCTCCGTTACTTCTGGGTTGCCACGGAGCGCAACCCGAAAGCGCTCGACCTGAAGCACATTCAACCCGAGGTATGACTGTATTCCAAATATCACACCAAATTCCTTAAAAAGTGCTTTTTAGTTAGAACATATCCCTTAAAACTCAAACGAAACACCCAATTGAACTGATCTATGCTTTATAAAAGCTACATTAAACAGGCTCAAAAGAATACATGTCACTGAACATATGCCCTTATTTACTAAACTAGCAAAATCATATCTGAGGAGAGCAAAGAGAGGAGAGTTCCTTTCCTCCAAAATCCACAATGACCATTGGATGACATCCTCACTCATCACACCACACCCACTCCTAAAGCAGAACAGCTGTCCTGACCTCACTTCCAACAACAGTGTTCTGCACAGTTCTTAATAAATGTTCATTACGGCAGGCAGGATGTGCATGAGAAGGGCCAGGTAAGTTACCTGCTACGAGGTACATATTTTTAGGACTGCTTGGCACAACCCAGTTCTCAAAATGTAGGCCCTTTGCTTTCATATAAAAGGACAGCCCCCATTCTCCTATATGGAAGTAAGTAAAGAGACACTATCAGCACAGTGGCAAACCCCCTTCTCTGGCTCTGGTTACTCCTGCTATAGGGAGGTATTAAACCAGTTCTGGATAGGGCAGTGAAGAACCAAATATTGGGGGCGGGGGAGAGAGAGAGACTCCCGAAAACATAAAGCAGTAGCCTTTTACCAGTGCAGGCTTGTACACCAGCCCTATCTCAGTTACCCATGAATCAGCTCCTCCAAGATGGGACTACCTGTGTTGCAGGACTGTCTGGGAGGTTTGGAAACTCAGGTCATTATAAAATGTAGGCATCCAGATGCTAGTGGGGGCCATCTGAACGTGTGACACTTGTGTTTGCCGCCTCTCTAATAAGCAATGCAACCGATGCAAGCTGTCTTCAGCTCAAAGGCCGCATTCAAAGCTGACCAAAGCCTCCAAACAGCCACACACCAGGGGTGATCATGGCCAAAATGGCCGGCAAAACATGCACCTTATGTATCATACATGCAAGGTACACTCATAAGAGGTTTAAACATCTCAGCCTAGCACTGTAATGGGATGTTCTCCTGACGGAGAAGAGAGCAGCTGGGAGGTCACTAAAAAAGACTTTGTGGACATCATAGAGACCACAGTCTTATTGCTATGTTTCCAGGCCCAACATGCTCATATGAACCTTTAAATCAATTTGGAAATAGGTTAGCTTAGGAGCCTCCTTTGCACATTAACCAATATCAGAAGTCTTGCTGGTGTAAAGATTGGCATGCATAAGAGACAAGGCCTTCTCAGTGATGGCTCCAGAGTTATGTGGTTCCTTTCTGGTTATGCCTGGCTCCTTTTAACTACAGGCCTTTAAGTGGGGCTTGCAAACTTATTTTCACTGCTGCCTCTTCTCAAGTGTGCAAATGATGTGCATGCCTCAGAAAACAATTTTCTGCTAATAATCATACCCTATTTGATGTGTCTCAATTTATCTTGTACCTTTTTGTATATGATGCTTTGGGTCTAAAAAGTGATTTATAAATACTTTGAATGAATGCAAAAAATAATCAATAGCAAATCACACTTATCTGCTGACATAATTTATCTTCTGAACATACCACCATAAAGTAAATAAAATTTACAACGTCAGAATTTTTTTTAAAAAATCCAAGATTCCAGAGTTTTATTGCTAATAGTAAAAACCATCAAGGCTGATTTAGATACCAACTCTTTACCCTTAAGTTCCCTATAGAGCATCAAAGCTATTTTCACATAAGTGAAGGTAAACAGAGTCGGCTATTTATGTGAAGATGACTAAGCAGTGTGCACTCTTTTATGCTTTATTATTTACACAAATATTAACTACTCCGATATCCAGTTAGATAATGATCATTTAAGTCATGTGAATATATCCCAAGGTCCCCTGTTTTCTAGAGAAGTAGTAAATCAACTTCTCTATGTTGGACAGAGGCACTGTGGGGAAAACCAAAGCAGAACTATTCCATATTAAGGAGTACAGTATGGTAATAATTTATTCCAAGCAAATTCTGCAGTCCTCCTCACTTTAATTCCTTGTGTAGCAAATCCAAAACACTTTCAATATGATTTCAAGAAATCCAACTTGAGAGAAGGGCCATTTATGAAACACCTTTGAGGTGCTTCAACGTTAGGGAAAGTAGCTGTTAAAATATTATAAACCCTCCTGAAAGCTAAAATTTGAATATTCAGCTCTTCCCATCCCTGATACATATCCACAGACAAAACCTAGATTGAGCCAAACTTCCAACAATGCAAACTGATGCATGCACCTCTCGATCCATGTTTTGAGAGGGTGCTATTGCCCAAGACTGGCATACACCTGAATATGTGAATGTAGCAAACATGTATATCATACAGGTGTACTTCTCAGGGATTGGCTGCAGCTTCCTGCAGAGTGTACCTGAGCTTGCCTCTGCATAAAAATCTGAAATGGCGCTAAGTAAAAGCTAACAAAGAATACAGATCTCAGTGTTTTAAGATGATCCATCCATTGTAACATGGAAGAAGAAAGTAGTAAGCATTACACCCAAAACAGCTCAGCTGAATCTACCCTATGCACAATTATAGGCCTTACTGCAAGCAGATAAACTTCAGGACTGACTATAATCACACTAAGTGACTATATACATACAATAATAAAAGTAGCAATAGTACTTAGCAAAAGGCAGAGGTGTCTTAATAGTGGTGCTTAAATAAAGCAGGTGGGGCTAACCTGAAGCCCTCCAGATGTTGCTGAACTAAACTCCTATCAACCCCACCCAGCGAGACCAATAATAATAATAAAATGATGGGTGTCATAGTTTAGCGACATCTGCAGGGTCACAGGTTAGTCACCTAGATGTGAAGCTTTAGAATGCTCTGTTGCAACCACCCTATATTGTTCTTCATATACGGGGAGTAACATAATGCTCTTGAGAAATCCATCCACTTTATGCTTAAAATCTTCCTGATACAAAAAAATAATAATCAACTAGTATAAGCCACTGCTTCTCTCTCTCTATTTAAAAAACCCCGTGCCCCCCCCCCCCTTCAGCACTTCTCTAGAGCCACCACTCATGCCATATTTAATCCCTCTGTCCCGCTCTCTCACTTCTTCCAGTCCACAAAGGAGTAAAAAAAAGGAAAACAGCTAGACCTGCCCCCCCCCTTTTGCAAACAGCAAATGATCTCCTATGCAGACCGATGTGTGGGGAGTGAACTCCCACCTCTACTTCCAGCCTCATCGTCCCCTCCCCCCCCAAAAAACACACACCTAGATTCCGCGCCCCCCCCCCACTATCTCCCCGCCCCACGCAGTGCTTTGCAACACCCAGCACTTCTCCGTCTGGACCACCCCGCCTCGCCTCTTCTTTCCTCCTCCTCTCTGCCCCCCCCCCCGCCTGAAAACAAAACAAAACAAAACCCGAAACCTAGTCCCTTCTTTCTTTCGAGGTGCCTGAGCTTGCCCCCCCCCCCAATGGGTGGAAATAAAACCCCTATTCCCAAACGCACCCTTTTCCATTACTCCCCCAGATTCCACAATAGTCGTCCATAGTTCCGAGGGCGGGGGCAGGCGAAGGCAGCTGCTTCCCCACCCCCCACCCCCCGAAAAGTCCCTCCCTCTCCGTCACGACCCCTTGATTTATGTGATATATAAATCAGAGCGGGGGGGGCCGATTTAATAATGTTGAATCCTTTTTAACCCCCCCACCCCCGCCTCTCTCCCCCCCCCTCGCCGTCGCAAAACCCGGCGCTGGAGAGAGACCGAAGGGAGAAGGAGAAGAAGGGCGGAGGTAGCCCGTCCATAAGCAGGCTGCCTTCTCTCCGTGCGCCCTCCCCGCATCCCCAACGGGGCGCGCCTGCTAGGCCCCGCGGCCACGGGACGGGCGCGGCAAGGGGGTCCCCGAGGGGGCTTCAACCCCCCGAGCCCGCCCCCCTCAACTCCTCCAAGTTTATGGCGGCTGGCGATATTCTTGCTGGCGCTCTCTCTCGCCTTACCTGGCTTGGCGGGAGGAAGGGGAGACCCGCCGGTAGTCCGCTCCTCCGGGCGCGTCGGGGCTCCCCGGGCCAGGCGCGCGGGCGGAGGATTAATAATGGCAGGAGGCGGCGGAAAGGAGCAGGCTGCTCTCCCCGGCGGGCTCCGCTCTTTGTCTCGGCGGCGGCGGCGGCTCCTCTTTCTCTCCCCGCTCGGACCCCGTGCGCGGCTTGCTCTGCTTCTCCTTCTCCTTCGCCCAGCGGGCCGGGCGCTCGGGGGCCGCCGGCGTCTCCGCGCTCCCCTCCCGGGCTCCTCTCCGCCTTCCTCCCGCGGCTCGACGTGTCCAAGGCCCCAGCGCTCCTGCCGCCGCTCAGCCCAGCAGCAGCAGCAGCAGCAGCAGCGGGCCCCTCCCCCTCTGCCCAGGCAGGCAGGCAGCTCCCTCCCTCCCTCCCTCCTCTCCCTCTTTTCCTTTTCCTCCTCCTTCCTCCCCTGGCCGCCCCTTCCCTTCCTGCCGCCGCCGGGATCGCGTAGGGCGGGGAGGAGGAGAGCAGCCCTCCTCTCCCCTGCTTTCCTTTTCCGTCTCCTGGGAGGATCTCTTTCTCTTCCTGCTGCTACTGCTGCAGCAACCCCCCTCCCTCCCTCCTTTCTTTTTTAATTCCTGCTCTTCCTCCCCACCCCGAGCAGGGGGGGGGGGACACACGATTTTTTATTTTGGGAGCAGCCGGTGCAAGAACCGCAGCCTCTTTCTCTCGCTCTTCACACCTACGCGCCTCTCTAATTTGGGGAGGGACTTTTTTTTTTTTTGCTTTCTTGCTCTCGGTCTGCAGCAGCATCGCGCACTCTTTCGCTTTGATTATGATGGTGGCGGTGATAGGAATAAACCCCCGAGATTCAAACTCTTTATTTCTCTCTCCGGGACTTATGGAGAAGGGAGAGAGCGCGCGCGTGGAGGGGCGCAATGGGCGCAAAAGCGCACCGGAGGCGCATACAAAAATAGCCCGGTCCTTGCGCGGGACTTAGGCGCCCCTAACCCTGTGGAAACATTAGGGAGGTGAGGGGGAGTCACCTAACATTAGGGAGGTTGGGGGGGGTCACCTAACTCCGCTAAATCTGCCTGGGGGGGACACTTTTCAGCTATCGCCTTATATACACGTGTGCCTGTATTTTAATTTTTGCGCCCTCCCCCGTTGGAGAAGGTTGCCCCTCGATTTGTTTCTTAAAAGGCCCGGAGCAGCTTATAAATCTGGGCTTCCCTGCCAATCCTGTCCCGATTCCAGCCTGCGAACTTTCTGGATTCGCTATCCATCCAGGGAAGAGAATCGAAACCGTTAAAACGGGACTCGGGACGCGCGTAAATGGAGAGCTCGGATCCGCGCCCACGGTTTGCTGCGTGATTCTCACCCTCTCTATTTTAAGGTGGGGGTGGGAAACAAAAAACAGCCCCTGGAGGAAAGTGCTTCTGATGCTGCTTGTTTTTTCTAGGCGGGGGGGGGGGGAGGGCATAGATCCAGAAAGAAACGGGAGCCGGTTTCGGAGACGTCGGGTTTTCTGCGGGCGCGATGCTGCACTTGCACCGCCAACTCAAAAATGGAAAGGAAACCGGCCAATGTTACCATTCCCAGAAGAAGGGAACTTTCGGGTGTAGCGTCACAGCCTCCGAAGAGGCTGATTGGGCAAGGTCGTGATGTCACTCTGGAAGCACCGCCTTCACTCTGGAGGGCAGGAAAACTACCTGTGTCAAAGATAACAGATGTCTAAAGAGTGCAAAACAGTTGCAGCGCCAATACCGGGCTGAATTTTTAATATTAGAAAACCCACAAATGTTACGCGTTTCGTTGGTTCAATGCCTTTTATTACCCGGTGGGATTAATTATGTCTTCATTTGATAGAATTAATATTTTAGGACTGTCTGGCAAAGGCCGCTAACAAATAATAAAACAGGTTAAATAAAATATACATATATTAACTGCATTGCAGACAGCAGCAATAAACACTAAAAGCAGCGGTAAACACCAAGAACAGGGTGGAACAGCACAAGCCTTTGCTTGTTTACTCATGAGTAAGTCCAACTTCGTCCTCTGCCCTTTTTAAATGTGTGGGTTTTTTGGGGGAGTTATTGGGTTGTTTTTATTTTGATTATATGTTTTGTGGTTTTATATTTTGATTTTGTTCTGTGAACTGCCCTGAGACCTCCAGGTATAGAGCAGTATATAAATTCAAATAATAATGAATGACATAACAACACAACACAACACAACACAACACAACACAACACAACACAACACAACACAACACAACACAACTTTGTTCAGTGTGGTTTAATTCCAGGTAAGTGAGCATAGTATTGCAACCTAAAGCAGGGAAATAAAACAGGCCAGCAAAATAAAATTAATCCATTATGGGGGTTGAACTACAACTGGCAAGGCTGCCACCCCATAGAAGGCGATGTCTCTGGTTGCTACCCACTTTGGTTCTCCAGCTGGCAGAACCTGCAGCAAGACCTCTGAACCAGATCATGGTGAACAGATAGGTTCATGTGGGGGAAAGGCACCATTACCTTGATCCCAAGTTGTGTAGTTTTGTAGATTGACACTAGCACCATGAACTGCCTCCACTCACAAATTGGAAGCCAGTGAAAAACACATTTCTGTACTGGCAGTGTGTGTTCTGAGCAGTCAGGACCAGGAAAAAAAATCTGGCCAGCATTTTCTGCTTTATCTGCAGTTTCTGAATAGTTTTCTAGGGAAGCCCTATATGCAGCAATCAATTCTCAATGGTGCCAAGGCATGAATGACTCTGGTAAGACCCTCTGTCCACAGCTAGCAATCCAACATAAGTTGGTTTTAAAAAATGCTTTGTACTAAGGCTGTAACTTGAGCATTCAAAGTACTCCCAAGCTGCAGACTTGATTCTTTTCGGGGAAGTGGAGCACCAGCTAGATTAGCTTTTGCATCATCAAAACAAGGATTTTCTATATTTGGAGTCTAAAATTGCATGGAGGTATAGAATGTAGCTAGGGTGCCTATGCTCCTGCATGGTCTACTTTCTTAACTAAATCTCCCAGTGTGTTCAGAGTTTTCAAACAAAAAATGACATAGTCAAGCTCTCTTAAAGTTAAGGCATAACTATGCTGTGTTAGTCGGGACGCGGGTGGCGCTGTGGGTAAAACCTCAGCGCCTAGGACTTGCCGATCGCATGGTTGGCGGTTCGAATCCCCACGGCGGGGTGCGCTCCCGTCGTTCGGTCCCAGCGCCTGCCAACCTAGCAGTTCGAAAGCACCCCCGGGTGCAAGTAGATAAATAGGGACCACTTACCAGCGGGAAGGTAAACGGCGTTCCGTGTGCTGCGCTGGCTCGCCAGATGCAGCTTGTCACGCTGGCCATGTGACCCGGAAGTGTCTGCGGACAGCGCTGGCTCCCGGCCTATAGAGTGAGATGAGCGCACAACCCTAGAGTCTGGCAAGACTGGCCCGTACGGGCAGGGGTACCTTTACCTTTACCTATGCTGTGTTAAGTGATTCTGAATATGAGTTTTTGCTCAAAACTTTAGCAGTTGCCTCACTGGTCAAACCAAGGTCTGCCATGTTCAGCAATAATCCCAGTCATCAGTAGGTATTAAGTGAGAGGTCAATGTGAAATTAACTTGCGATCCGCTATGAATCTCAATTTTCCTTTTGTCCTGGTACAGAGTCAGTGAGGAAATCTGATACACAGGACAAAGGTTAATTAGCAGACTCATTGCTCTCTCAGTACATAAGGTTCTCTCTCACATTTCCTTGAAATGCTATGTATGCTCACAGCCCATTTGTGAATGTTTACAAATTTAATAAATAAATAGTTCCGCTGTGTTCACTGAGACTCTCAAGAAAGTGTGTTCACGACTGTAGCCTTAGGGTGACACTGAGCACTTTTAATTCTCAGTGGCTGAATAATAATAATAATAATCACAGCTCAGTCCTATGCAGAGCTGGGTGACGTAGGTACACCTAACTTTGCAAAGAATCAGACTGTAAACCCCCCCCCCCATGGAAATTTAAAAGATTTCAAAATGCTTTTGGCTGGCTCATACCTTTGAATTCATATGTATAATTCACCACTTTAATTAGTTACCACTGAGTCACTTGTGTATCCTTGGCAATGTGTTTCTAATTCAGCCTGAAAGTAACATAGCTGCTCTTCTCACTTACTGCCATGACTATTGAATTGTCAGTGACATTTACTAAAAACAGACTGAGAGAGGAATGATATCAGGACTTGGAAATGCTTTCGCGTTCCTGTCCTCAAGGCAGCAAAATGATCAGAATGTGCTTTTAACATCCTGCTGTAAATTGAGATGCACAAATTTAGATTCTGTTACAATAGATTCTTTTATTAATAGCACCTCATCTTCCTCACCAGTAACCTCAAGGAATGGGTGGGAAAACTAAATGTAAACGTGGATCTACGTAACTGAGGGCCCATTTACATGAAATCACTCCGCATGATAGCTGAGACAGTATGCAAGGAGTGATTTGTGGATAGTAGCTCTATGTGCATGTCTAGTTTTCACCATCGTAACACCCATGCTCCTGAGAGATTTTATTTTTTAAATGAGGTAGAATGGTGAGCACTGCCAAATCCATGTGCACATGAATACCTTGACATAGTATTATGGCTGGCTCCATAAGTGGAATTTGAAACATCCTTTCATGGATAGCCTAAATTCAAAATCTGCTGAAATTACTCAGAAATATGCACCATTGAATTTGGTGAGCCTTTCTCCTAAGAAAACATCATGCTGTGCGTGATCAGCCCTGATATTTTATTGGTGAATTTAGGATGCTGCGGCATCCTTTATCTTTTATTGTTTTATTCTTGTACCACTTCCAAAATGATCTCAATCAGGCCTTCTTTTTATATATATTCTTTCCCCTTGGGATATTTAAACAAATATGTTATCGTATTGTGGGTGATTTCCAACATTAATCGTGCTCAGGGTAGATCCACTGAAATCAAGTCCCGTCATTCCAATCTGTCTAATCTGAATATGACTAAAGTTTGACTGTCAACATGTGTTCATGGAGTTTCTTGGACACCATGATCTACTTTGTTACAGAAATATTAAATGCGGACTAGGAATGGTTTCGTAGAGCAATAGGTAAAGGTAAAGGTACCCCTGCCCGTATGGGCCAGTCATGTCCAACTCTAGGGTTGCGTGCTCATCTCACTCTACAGGCCGTGAGCCGGCGCCGTCCGAAGACACTTCTGGGTCACATGGCCAGCGTGACGAAGCTGCAGCTGGTGAGCCAGCACCAGTGCAGCACACGGAAACGCTGTTTACCTTCCCGCTATAAAGCGGTCCCTATTTATCTACTTGCACTTAAGAGTACTTTCGAACTGCTAGGTGGGCAGGAGCTGGGACCGAACGACGGGAGCTCACCCCACCGCGGGGATTCGAACCACCGACCATATGATCGGCAAGTCCTAGGCACTGAGGTTTTACCCACAGCGCCATTGCACATAAATAACATTAAGAAGTTATGAAATGGTTAATTCTTTGAGCAAGTGTTAAGACTGAATCCTTTTGTCTACCATAGACTACCATAAAAAAGAAATGTCTGGGGTGGGTGGGAGACAGGCACAGATGGCCAGATTGTGGTTTAGTTCACATGATCATTAAAGCCTTCACAAACCACGGTTTATAGAGCCAGAAACGAGCATTAAGGCTGAGTGCGCCTCCCTTATTCCACCGATTCCAATTGCACACTGGTTGTATTAAGCTAGAGTTCCCTATTATGTCCAAACCAGGTAACTGTGGCTCAATGTTGGATTCAAAAAACCATGAAAATAAGCCAGAATGTGGTTATTTTGTGGGTTATTCATCAACATTAAGCCAGAGTCCCCCAGTTTAGAAACTGGGAGGGAAAGGGAAGTCAAAATTTCCCAGTTTAGAAATGGGGGATTTGGGCATGATACAAGCCAAGAGCTTCATGCCAAACCAGTGCATGACAGGGAGAGAAAAGAAGCACATGACTGATGTTCATTGATTCAGCTTTGTCATCGCTTTAACTGAAAGAACTATGCAATAGCTCAAGCCAGCTTCCCTATCCAACAATGAAGTTAAGAATCACTTCCTCATTTAATCGTGATTCTTATTCTTTCTTTGCCTTGTGGGTAAAGCTCATAATTAAACCACAGTTTCTTTTTAGAAGACCTCGATTTATAGAAGTTCCATGGAACGGTGTAGATTTAAAAAAATGGCACATGCTGTTTCTTCCATGCCACTGATAAAAACGAAGGAGGTCACTGCCGGGCTGGGATTCAGCAGTAACTATGGAGTTGTAGGCTCTGGTGAACCCAAAGGAGTTTTTCTCTGGTCCTGCAAATAAACAGCATTGTGAAGTTCCCATTTTTATTCCAGACTGAAGGCAACAATAACCGTAAACATTGCACAAGAACTTGCTGGTCCTGAAGTTGGTTTTGTTTTCCATCGTCTGTGAGGACTGATCTAAATGCATCTTCCTTTACAAAAAGCAAAAACTGATAACATAAATGATGATCGATCTCCCTGTGTGCGTGCCCTTTCAGGTGACAAGTGTGATATCTTAGCCTTGGTTGTCGAACGTAATCCATTCCGGAAGACCGTTTGACTTCCGAAACGTTCGACAACCAAGGCGTGGCTTCCGATTGGTTGCAAGAGCTTCTTGCACTCAAGCGGAAGCTGCGTCAGACGTTCGAGTTCTGAGGAACATTTGAAAACCAGAGCATTTACTTCCGGACAGTGCTTCTTTTTCTAAAAGAAATGTTTAGGGGTACTCTCATATTTTCCTACTTCTATTGAAATACTGCCCCTCAATGGAGCCAAACTTAGATTCACAAAATGTTTAGGGGTATGCTTACCCCTGCGTCTCCCCAGAAAAAAAGCACTGCTTCTGGGTTTTCAGCGTTCGGGAACCGAAATGTTCAAAAACGGAGCTGTTCAAGAACCGAGGATTGACTGTACAATAAAGCTCTATTTATGCAATCATTCAAGTTTCAGATTGATGCTCCTTTTATGTGCCATCTTACCGTTCAGATTTGCTGAAATTAGAGAATGTAAGGATCATACTATGTTTGCCACATCATCACACTGAGCCCTTTTTCAAGCCCTCGCCATAAGTGATGCTCATCACATGACTGTTCATCATCGCCACTATACAGTGGTACCTCGGGTTAAGTACTTAATTCGTTCCGGAAGTCCGTTCTTAACCTGAAGCACCACTTTAGCTAACCCGCCCCGTGTTAACGTGGGGCATTGAACTGATACCGTGAACATCCTCATTGCTGCACACAGGCCCTCCATCTCTAGAGTTCACCTGGGACCCTTCTCTGCTAGAGCATCTCAAATTAGCAGAAGTTGTTTGAAATTAGCAGAAGTTGGCTCCCCCACAACTTCCAAGTGTGATCAAAGGCTAAATAAGAGGTGGAGTCAATAACAACAGGTTCTCCTCCTCCTGTCATCTGGCTGTGTAGCACTACAGAGGAATCATCAGAATAAAAACCTGCTGCGGGCTCATCACAACAGATCTTGATGACGTCAAAATGTTAATGCTATTCTGCTGTTCTTCAGTTTTCCAAAGGGCAGGGAGTTTCAGGGGCAGTTTTCCCCCGGCTCTTTTTCCTTGTGAGAATAAAGTCCTGAGGTTTTTAAGGTCGGTTTTGTTTTTTTAAATGACTGTTTAATTGCACCTACACACACTGAGCATGAGCCACAATGGCAGTCACACAGGTTAACAACTAACAACTTGTTACACTAGTGGAATCCAGTACAACGATTCCAGTGCCACATTTAGGGCAATACGGGTGGTTGCATTAGCTTCACCGGGAACTCTACCTGAAATATCTGCTACATTAAAAGAAAATTTTGGTCCTTAGCAGATTGTCTTTCATGACCCAAAAAGGGAAAAAGCGAGGGACACATGTTGTCTGGCTCAAATCATGATGTCTTACAGGTCTGTTTACTGCACAGACTTTTTAAAAAATAATAATAATAATTAAGTAAGCCGCTTATAACTAAAAGGGGGGGAAATGTCAATTCAGGCATTTCTCCTATATCATTTCTGAGACAAAAGCTGTTGTGCTGTGTTCTCTCTGTTGTCAACAGTCCGTGAATAACCTTGGTCGCATATGCAGATGCAATGAGCAAGGCATTGGTAGAATCAATGGCTGCTTTAATTAATTAGTCCTGGAATTAACTGGAAAACATAGTCTAAAGAAATAGCAGCACAGGGCTGAAATTGATATTGCCTCCTAATGCTATTGATTTCAATTTAAATGACTAATCTAATCTATGAAAAAGTAGAAATGTATCATACTAACAAGAGAATTATAGAAAGCTATTGGGTCAAATGGAAAGGCTTTCCAAAGGGCAACTTTGGCTGCAATTCTAACCCCGGTTACCTGGGAGCAGGCAGGGGGCAGCCCCAGACTCTGAATGGCTAAGCTGGCCAAGGGCCCCCACCAGGTACCAGCTGTGTTTTTGTTTGAGTTTATAACTTTATTCTAACAAGGCTCCCACACCAGGTCTCAGGCAAGCTCTATACAAGCTTTTCCTGGGAGTAAGCCCCACTGAACTCAACAGGACTTACTTCTGAGAAGAGATGGTTTGGGTTTCTCTGTAAGTGCTTATAATCTGTAAAAGGAACTGGATGGAGGTCTATACTGCAGTCCTATACTTACATGGGAGTAAGTCTCACTGAGGATTACTCAATAGAACTTACTTCTGAGTAGACATATATAAGATTGGCCCAGAGGTGTATAAAAAAAAACATGAAATATTCATTGCAGGTCCTATTGGCCTAAATTGTTTCTTTTTTTAAAAAAAGAGAGATTTTGTTTGAAAACCTAGCCATTTAAAATATTAATTATATAAATGTATCCCATTACTTTTGAAAGTGAACCCAATCTTTCACTGAGCAGTCACATAAAACTATAGTCAAAGAAATAATCAGATCTCGCAGAACATACTAAAAACATTGATATTTAACATGACCTCTCAGCCGCACTTCTCTCTTTCTTTGCAGATATATAGTTCCTGGAAGTCAGAAGCAGAACTCGGGGAAGACCAATTCTGCAAGCTCTCTGAAATGGCAGGGTCTAGACAACCCGAGTTCTTCATGAATGGGAGCTTCTTGTGCACTGTAAGCAAGCCTACACTTTTTGATGAGTACAAAATTGTCAGCCTTTCGGGGATGGCTAACCTGTGTTCCTACAGATGCTGTTGGACTGCAAATCCTATCATCCCTGTCAATTGACTGTGTTGGCTGGGGCTGATGGGAGTTGGAATCCAACAACATATTGAGGTCCCCAGGTTCCCATCACTGCCTGAAAATAAATTATGAAGGGTGTGATTCCTGCCCCCGCCCCCAGCAATTGGTGCATTAGATCAGTGTTTCCCAACCTTTTTTGGGCAAAGGCACACTTGTTTCATGAAAAAAATCTCGAGGCACACCACCATTAGAAAATGTTTAAAAAATTAACTCTGTGCCTATATTGACTATATATAAAGTAACTCTCTTTAATAGGCATCAAATAAACACAAAGAAAGTACCGTATTTTTCGCCCCATAGGACGCACTTTTTCCCCTCCAAAAATAAAGGGGAAATGTGTGTGCGTCCTATGGGGCGAATGCAGGCTTTCGCTGAAGCCTGGAGAGCAAGAGGCATCGGTGCGCACTGACCCCTCTTGCTCTCCAGGCTTCAGGAAGCTGTCCGCAAGCCTTGCGCGCCCGGCAGGAGCTCCCGCCCAGCACGCAAGGCTTGGGGCGGCAGCCTGTTGCCCGAAGCACAGGGAGCCCTCCGGAGGGCTCCCCGTGCTTCGGGCGAGTGTCTGCAAGGCTTGCGCGCCCGGCGGGAGCTCCCGCCAGGCGTGCAAGGCTTGGGGCGGCAGCCTGTTGCCCGAAGCACAGGGAGCCCTCCGGAGGGCTCCCCGTGCTTCGGGCGAGTGTCTGCAAGGCTTGCGCGCCCGGCGGGAGCTCCCGCCAGGCGTGCAAGGCTTGGGGCGGCAGCCTGTTGCCCGAAGCACAGGGAGCCCTCCGGAGGGCTCCCCGTGCTTCGGGCGAGTGTCTGCAAGCCTTGCGCGCCCGGCAGGAGCTCCTGCCAGGCGCGCAAGGCTTGGGGCGGCAGCCTGTTGCCCGAAGCACAGGGAGCCCTCCGGAGGGCTCCCCGTGCTTCGGGCGAGTGTCTGCAAGCCTTGCGCACCCGGCAGGAGCTCCCGCCAGGCGCGCAAGGCTTGGGGCGGCAGCCTGTTGCCCGAAGCACGCAGAGCCCTCCGGAGGGTGCCCCGTGCTTCGTCGAGTGTCTGCAAGCCTTGCGCGCCCGGCAGGAGCTCCTGCCAGGCGCGCAAGGCTTGGGGCGGCAGCCTGTTGCCCGAAGCACGCGGAGCCCTCCGGAGGGCTCCCCGTGCTTCGGGCGAGTGTCTGCAAGCCTTGCGCGCCCGGCAGGAGCTCCCGCTGGGCGCGCGAGGCTTGGGGCGGCGGCACGGGGCGGCCGGCCGAAGCGAGCGGCGATGGGATTTGGGAGGGAGCTCGCTCGCCGCCCCGCGTGTGCTCGCCGCCGCCGCCGCCCCGCCTCTCGCCGCCGGACTCGCCCGCCTCCCTCCCACGGCACACCAGGCAACGTCTTGCGGCACACTAGTGTGCCGTGGAACACCGGTTGGGAAACACTGCATTAGATCATCAGCAACAACAAGTGCCTACATACATCTAGCCTCAAAACTGACTTAATCCTCTTGGAGGTCATTGCTTAATAGAACAACCACAAGAATGATGCCAATGTGTAACTCTGCTGGGGATCTGAGAATATCATAGCTGCCTGATTGCCTTCTTTCGGCGGCTTCATAATCGGCCTCTGACCTTTGAAACAGGAATAAAATCCATCTATCGCTGAATGATCCACTGAAATCATATCTACTGAGGATAGATAATTTAAAAACAAAACACTGCTCTGAGTTTGCGGTAAACACGTTTAGCCGTCTTATATTTGGAGAACGCAGGGAAGTTAAGAACTTGAGGGAAAGGCAGCTATGTGCAACCAATGCACAGACCTCAGAATGGATTAGCTTTTTTGTGTGAACACCACAAACTCTTGAAAAACTGTTTTCTCGAGAGCAATCCAATGGAGCTGACTTTGATACAGACATCTTGGCACACGGCGGTCAACGTGCGCAGCGACTGCCATATCACAGAGGCTCAGTGCTGGAGGTCCCAGGTTCAGTCGTGGGACAAACCCTGGTCCATAGCCTCCAACATTTCTCCGATGAAAACAGGGACATCCTACCATGTACTCCAGTGAAAATAGGGACGTCCTAAGGAAAAGCAGGTCATGCCAGGATCACATCAGAAACCGGGACAGCTTCTATCAATCCGGGACTGTCCCTGGAAAATAGGGACACTTGAAGGGTCTGCAGAATCCTGCAAGTCAGTGTAGACCAGCCATAGGCAAACTCGGCCCTCCAGATGTTTTGGGACTACAACTCCCATCATCCCTAGCTAACAGGACCAGTGGTCAGGGATGATGGGAGTTGTAGTCCCAAAACATCTGGAGGGCTGAGTTTGCCTATGCCTGGTGTAGAAAGAATTGAGGTAGATGAATCAATGGATTCACTCAATTTAGGGCAGATTGGTACATTCCTATCAGGGAATAAGCCCTGACACAGCCCTGCGCAAACAGAATAGCACATGAAAGCAGCACGATTCAAGACTGCCCACTCCACCCTGCTGTTTACATGAAGGTGGCTAGGCATGATTAATTGGGTATTGTTTCCCCACTCCACTCCAATCTCCTCCCTCCACCCAGAACTGAGCAGTTAAGGTATATAATTATAGAGCCCTGGTGCGTTTTCTTGTGTCTGTATGTGTGCATTTCAGAATTGTTACTTTGGTTGTAAACAAGGCAGCCATGGCCATTTCCCACAGATTGGAAGCTTTCTCTGTGCCTTTGCAAGAATACACTAGATAGCGCCCAGAACTGGAAATGCTATTTAGTGCCAGCCAAAGGAGAAAGGGAGAGTTTACTCTTTAACAGGAGGGTTTGAATGTCACATCTGGGAGCTGAGGAAAATATTCATGTTGAAACTACCGGGCCAGTATGAGTGTGCAAATTAAATTTGGGTACTGTATCTCTTGGACTTGTTTAAGCTAGTAAAGTGGAGACTGAGAGGAGATATGATAGCCATCTTCAAATATCTAAAAGAGGATGAAGCAACGTTTGTTTGATCTTGCTTCATCCTCTTTTAGATATTTCAAATAGCTTCAAGTTACAAGAAAGGAGATCATGCCTAAACATCAGGAAGAATTTTCTGACAGTAAGAGCAGTTTGGTCATGGGACACACTCTATGGGAAAGTGGTGGATTCACCTTCCTTGGAGGGTTTTAAGCAGAAGTTGGATAGCTATCTGTCACGTATGATCTAGGTGAGATTCCTGCATTGCAGGGGGTTGGACTAGATTAACCCTTAGAGTCCCTTCCAACTCTTCAGCTCCATGATATTTTAGACTGGCCCCTATAACTCAGTTTGATAAGAAGCAAGTAGCCGGCAGGAAAACGGGAAGCTCCTTTATAATACTATTGTAGGAACCTAGGAAGCTGAGTCACATCCCTGTCCATCTAGCTCAGTACTGAATGGCAGCAATTTCCCAGGGTTTCAGACAGCGGTGCCTCCCAGCCTACCTGGGGGTGATGGTGGAGATGCCAGGAATTATACCTGGAACTTTTTTTGCATGCAAAGTACCCGTATTTTTCGCTCTATAACACGCACCAGACCATAACACACACATAGTTTTTAGAAGAGGAAAACAAGAAAAAAAAATTCTAAACAAAATAGTGGATATATGATTTTTGTGGTTCATGCTGTGGCCACAGACATGTGATCTGACAGTGAGTTTGGAGTAGCCCAATGCAAAAATCCTGAGGATCCATGTGAATCCATGCTTTGTAACCATGGAGGAGGGAAGGAAGGGGAACCATGGATCCTCTGCTCACGACTGCAGCAGATCCGCTGCCCGCCACCCGCAGGCATTCGCTCCATAACACGCACAGACATTTCCCCTTACTTTCTAGGAGGAAAAAAGTGAGTGTTATGGTGCAAAAAATACGGTATGTGCCATACTACTGAATAACAGCCCTTCAAAGAAAAGCATCTCCCATGGGTCTTGATCCTGCAACTTTGGAATTAATGGGAATGTGCCTTTATCCACTGAGCTGTGCTGTGAAAAGCTTCAACTGCATATTTCCGCATACTCAAATCTCTTTTAAACGCCCAGGAACAATCCGGACATGCATTTTCTTTCGGATAGTTGATGGCCCTACTCTGACCATGACTATAAATGTATGGTATGGGACATGGGTGGCGCTGTGGGTTAAACCACACAGCCTAGGGCTTGCCGATCAGAAGGTCAGCAGTTCGAATCCCCACGACGGGGTGAGCTCCCATTGCTCGGTCCCTGCTCCTGCCAACCTAGCAGTTCGAAAGCACGTCAAAGTGCAAGTAGATAAATAGGTACTGCTCCTGCAGGCAGGTAAACGGCGTTTCCGTGTGCTGCTCTGGTTTGCCAGAAGCGGCTTAGTCATGCTGGCCACATGACCCGGAAGCTGTCTGCCGGCTCCCTTGGCCAATAAAGCGAGGTGAGTGCCGCAACCCTAGAGTCGTCTGTGACTGGACCTAATGGTCAGGGGTCCCTTTACCTTTACCTTATGTACCATTGGCGTAGCTAGGATTCCTTTTAGCAGGGGCAGGCTTTACATTAGATGGGGGGCAGAACTGAGTTATCTGCAATGCAATTGGTCAGTTAGTTTTTGGGGTTTTTTACTTGATTTGGGGAGACAGCTGCACCCCCTGCCTATGCCCATGGTGTGTACCTAGCTAAGTGAAGTTGAAATTGCCATAGGATGGGGTGGTTGTTGCACGTATTACAAGGGGCTGTACTGTATATCCTTCTCTGGTTGTGCTAGCCCAGAGTTTGGAACATTTCTAGTTTTAGCATATTTTT
The DNA here is from genome assembly GCF_964252035.2 of Podarcis erhardii. NCBI lineage: Eukaryota > Metazoa > Chordata > Lepidosauria > Squamata > Lacertidae > Podarcis > Podarcis erhardii. The sequence goes on along the minus strand of NC_138508.1, from coordinate 79,006,930 downwards.
ACTTGTACATCTACCTTGCGCAGCCATCTCCTTTGTGCCAGCCCTGCAAAGTATACAGAGCTGTCTGTCTGTCTGAACAGGTGTGTGTTTATGATCCTAAAGGTAGCAACTAGGAGGAGAAAGATTAAATGAAAACAGTATACTTTTGAGCACAAAGGTCATGCTATGTTTATAATGGATAAATATTCTATTGGGGAAGTATTTCCCAAACCAGCAATAAAGGCAATGCAGCTATTAAATGCAGGGCACACACACACACACACACACACACACACACTGCACATTGGGCTTCTGAAGAATGGAATAGATTAGGTGTCAAGGCAGCAAATGAGATGTAAAAACGACCAAAATTGAATTTCTCCCCAACTTCATAATTCACCCATAAGCTGTATAAATGTCTATTCATTAAGCAAAGATCTGAAGGCAGAACTTTTTGCCTCTCCATTTTTCCATTTTCGTTTTGAGTCATGCTGTAATTCTCTGCAAATAGCCCACATATACTGACATGTTGTGAAATGTCTTAAAACTGGATTTGCAATCACAGAACATATCTCACAGCGGTATGTTTTAAAAATAATAATTTGACGTGTTCCAAGCAAATAAAAGACGCAGGGAAAACATTGGCATGTTATCTGAAGTGATGATTCTTCAGAAGATAGCATCCTTTGCATGCCTTGGTGTGCTTATTTTCGCCATGGAATTTTTGTTTTGTTTCTTAACCACCCTCTTATCTATAATAGTAAGACTGTTGAATATTAATCAATGTGACAAATACAGGGGAATCACCCACAAAAGACAGCATTTGACAGTTTAAGGGCTTCTTCAGACATGTTTCTATGGGTGTATTCTGCAACATATAATAGTTCATTAGTGATGGATTTATACTGGACTGTCTACAAATCATTCCACCTTTTTAATTGTTCTGCAGTGTTTTCTCAATATTTCCTCATTATTGCCCTCTGGAGGGATGCTCTTCTGCTACAGCACAACACAAGGGGGACAAAAACAACAACACCTGGAACATTTGTGGTATGAAAAGTTTCAGGAATTAAGCAGGAAGCTGTGAGGTGGGCACAGATTGGAAACAAAGCAATATATCAGCCCTGAAACTTCTGCAGATACAAATAATGTTGAAAGCAGCATTGCGCATAACCACCCCAGTGAACAAAAGCTGTCATGAACGCACAATAAAATGGTCACATGGAAGAGCCCTAGCAGCACAATCCAATGCAAGTCGACTCAGTTCCTTGGGCCTAACTCCCAGGTAAGTGTGCGCAGGATTCAATGGTTTAGCATTTGTAGTGTCATTTGTAGGTAGAAAAAGAATGGATAGTTCCTGGTGGGATCACAAGAGAATTCAGTAGCAGGAGAACGGGAGCTCCTCCCCACCCATGGTTACCAAACGCAACCTACATAAATATATGCTAATGTTCCGATCCCTGCATTTGGAGCTTCTTGGTACAGAATATATAACAACATAACATAACATAACATAACATAACATAACATAACATAACATAACATAACATAACATAACATAACATAACATAACATAACATAACATAACATAACATAACATAACATAACATAACATAACATAACAACACAAAATGCACACTAAGTATAAACAGTCCTGATGAACTTTAAGAATACCTATATGATTTTGTAAAAATAGTTGTTATTAAAGAGAACGTACATTGTCTCTGTTTTCAGGTCGTAGGGTCTTTTCTACAGATCAGTTACATTCGATGTGAGACATTAAAGTTGTATCCAGTGGTACCTTGGTTTTCAAATGTAATCCATTCCAGAAGACCATTCGACTTCCGAAATGTTCAAAGACCGAGGCGCAAAGGGCAGTCTGCCAATTTCATTGAGAAAACTGAGAAACACGCAGTAGAAGCCGTTCAACTTCTGAGGCGCGTTTGAAAATGGAAGCATTTACTTCTGGGTTTTTGGCGTTCGAAAACCGAAACGTTTGGCAACGGAGATGTCCGAAAACCACTGTATAGTATAAGGTTGGGGGAGGAGAAAGGTGGGGAGAGAAGGCGAGAGAGGACTGGTGGTAAACTTACATTATTTTAGTTACTGTATGTGTGAGGTTTTGTGTCAGCATCATCTGGGAAGGTTTTCTTTCTATTCGCCTTTATGAATTTTAGTGCTCCTGAGTGCTTTGTGCTGGCTTGCTGTGACTAAATGAATCATGCATAAGTTTTTTTTTAAACACACACACACACACAATATTAAGTTTCAACTACTACTTCAAAATACTATCTTCAGAAAGGACAGCATGAATAGGGAGAGAACCCCATGGGATATGCATATGTATAAAAACTATAGAGGAGAAAAGAAAACCCTTTTACATTTACTGTTGCGCTATATTCAAAAATGCAGAGATTTTGCAGAATGTTTAGAATATAATACAGGCTTTAAAATAGTTCAGATCCCTGGAGAAACTCTGGCCTGCTTATCATAAGCATAAGAACATGCATTTAGTAACCAACTCTTAGAGGTAGTTCTGTGCCTGTGAATGATGAAAAAATTGATTCCAAGCTTTCAGTCTTAGCACAGAAAGCTTCGTTTCAAACCAATACCAACACCTCATTGTTACATATGTTGTCTTAGAGAACAGGTATTCAAAAATGCAGAAAATGCACTTCTGTTCAAAGAAATGGACAGGAGCATAATGCAAAAACATTAGGCAAAGCATGAATCACCAACATGGCTGAAATCTTAAAATAGAGTAATCTTTGTAATCTCATTTTCTCTCATATAGCAGCCCATGACTCAGTGCTTATTATTTTGAAATGGGAAAGTCAGACTTTCCAACTCGTTCCCTTGGGACTGATCTGGAAGAGATGCTTTGTACATAGATCTTGCCCCCGCCTCTCTAAAGGATAACTCATTCTGCTGCATGAACTCTAGTAGGAAACAGTGCAGTTTAGTTGCAGAAGAAGACCCAGATTGCACACTCTACTACCGCAGTGGTTTTCAGACTTCCTGGCTTCATAGAATTCTTTCCACTTTAGAGGAAGTGGTCATCGCTCAGTGGTATAGCGCCTGCATTGTGTGTGGGAGATGATGGGTTCATTCCCTGGCAATAACATGTAAGCCTAAGGTCCTGGTGAGCTCATCCCAGTCATGGACAATGGCTAGCTAGATGGACCAGCAGCTTGACTGGCATAAGACAGCTTCTTGTGACTCACCAACAAAGGAACTCCTGAATGTCTACTGGGAAACCTGTGTTGCTGAGGGTTCTGGGAAGCAATTTAGGGTGCGGACTTACTTCACAGAGGCCACAGCCTGTTTGATTTCCTCTTTTGCATGAGTGAAATGTTAGAAGAGGGCACCAAAACCCCTGAAGCTGTGCCTATTGGGATGATCAGAGGAGGAGGACAAGCCAGAAAGATGGGTTGGCATTAATAAGCTTCTTTTTGGGAATGGATTTAGCCACTAGGAGAGGATATATTATGTAGTTATTATCCTTCCTTGCTCATCTAAGTGAGCACCATCCTTAGCAGCTTTAAACTTGGAAGCTAAGTTTCTAGAAACAATAATCCACGATGCTTTAAGGCAGACTAGATTTTCCCTGGTATTACCTCTTTCCTCCCTCTTAAAAATAACAATCACACATGTTTTGTGAAGAAGTAAAAGTAGAATTTACTTACATATTCTAGGTCTTGAGCAGCAGTTACAGTGGCAAAATGAAGGCAGGTTTATAACTACTAGCTAAGTTACAAAAGTACAAAAATTAAGTTCAAAATGGTGTCTGAGCTGTGTAGCTCAGATATACACGTGTGGTCAGTCTGGAGACATGATGAGGAAAGAGGGAGATGCCCAGGCAGGAAGGAAGTATGTGGTGCTACAGCTTCCTGCCAAGGCAGACAAAGGAAGTGATCTCACAGAGTAATTTTTACAGGAAAGCTCTGTGAGCTTCAACACCTTCATGTGCCTATCTGGTAAAACATCAATTGTTGGCTTGACTGCAATATTGTCCCACACTTCTCAGCAAGGAAGAAGATTGTTGAAGAGCACCAAGATTCTCTAGAATACATTTTTAAAAAACCACTGCTGCAGTGGAGCAACTCAGTTTTTGGGGTTCCTGAGATAGCTGCAGCCAGAATGCTCTTCTAGTAAATTGTCTGTCGTCTTTAGGGAGCTAGGGTCACTGTCAGGGAACTGCCATCAGTACTGGAGGGAGAGCGCAAAAGCCAGAGTGATTCCAGAGAGCGTCCAGGGATCGGGAGAAGCAGCCCATCTTCTGGGGAAGAGAATCAGCGTAGCACCAGTGGAGAAGGGGGGCAGGTGGGGGAAGTGGCGAGGCGGTCCCATGACTCCTTGCCTGGGACCAGCGGGGAGAGTAGGGGTCCTCTGTTGCCCACGCCCTCCCTGCACAGAAGGCTTTTGCGCAGAGAGGGTAGGCGGAGACTAGGCGTCAAAGAGCTTCTTTGCTGGAAGAAGTTTAAGAAATGCCCACTCACGGATTCTGCCAGCGACTGAGTCAGCCACGGGTGAGTGGTGGTCCGGACAGATGAGGTTCACTTTGGCAGCCCAGCCAGGTGTTTGCACCCAGTCAGGGAGATAGGTACCTGCTTACGCACGAGCAACCCCTTAGAAACCCTTACAGTCACTGCCCAAGACTTGCACTGATGCTTTACACTCATCAAATTTAGGTCTGAGCTCCGCTACCAGCTTTCAAAAGGGCAATGGACCTTTGTACCTTCCAGTGGACTTTTGTACCTCTTTCCACCAAGCTCACTTTCTGCTATTTTTTAAAAAAACCATTAAGGAGAATTGCATGAATAGTGCCTTGTTGAATCTGGTCCTGTGTCTCTATTTAATTTCAAACTAAGACTGGCTGTTTCCCACATATGTACATACCTGCAGAGTAATTGTCTCAGAGACACCATCTCTGTAGGTGAATTGTGCACTGAGAATAATGTTTTCTTTGTCAGGACTGTTCAGAGTCAAGCCAGACAAATCTTTCTCTCTCTCTCTCTCTCTCTCTCTCTCTCTCTCTCACACACACACACACACACACACATACATGGATAGCTCTTCACATATTGCAAATGCATTTCTCCATCACAAATAACTGTTTTCAACCTCCAGTCAAAATTCTGCCTCTCAAACATTTCCCTTTTGAGATTCAGACCCTTTTTCCAGCCCCCTGCAATGCAGGAATAAGTCCCATATGGGAATCGAACTTGCAACTTTGGCATTAACAGCACCATGCTCTAACCAACTGAGCTATCCAGACTCTTTCATTATTGGATCGTTTTGGAGTCCCTTGTGTAAGACGTTCTTCGCAATTTCCCTCCTACAGATTCCCAAAGGAGAGGAAGGATCCAAAGGTAAAACGCAGAATGAAGCATGGCTGAAGACAACAACAGAGCAAGCAAGCCAGCACTCAAAAGATGATGCTTCAGAGTGAGGGAAGGAGGCAAAACTGGACTGTCCCCTCCCTCCACAGCTGGGCTAATGGATCACCTGGCCTGTGGGAAGGAAGAGGAAAGGATGGGAGGTGGACAAAGACAACCTCAGGGCCTGTCTTGGTTGGATTGTCTGCTCTTCACCACAGGACCAACTCTACATTTGATTTCATTTGTTTGTTTTAGTATTTTACCATTAAAAACCGCCTTGGCAGAAATATGGTATAGAAATGCAATACATAAATGAGAAATATGAAAAACCCAGGGCTATTTGTGTGTGACATTATCAGTACCTATGTTTTTATATTTTGGTTGCCCATGGCAGCCATTTTGTGCCGGTACCCACAGCATTTTTTATCAATATATGAGTCCTGGCATCACAATTTTAACACCCCACCCCGAAAGCATCAGTCCAACCTAATCATGAAGCCCCCTAGCACATTTATAAAACATTCTTGGTATGGCAATGTAAAGCGCTGAGTTCATATTACTCTAGAAAGGTAGTATATTAGGATAATAGTTTTACTTGAATCTTTAAGGGCATCTCCATAATAGATTTCTGGAAGTCAGGCCCAAGGGTCAAGAGGGTCAGCTCTCAGTAGGTTCAGGCAGTAGGAGAGAGAACAATGGTTCTTACAGATTCTTAACAAAATACTGTTGTATTTAAGGCCTGTTGTTGCCTGTTTCCTGGAGCAACCATTAAACTGTTCAGCTGTATCCCTGATGTCTCATTCACAATGATCAAGCCAGACAAATCCATAGCAAAATGTAGCGATACGAAGGCTTTGGCACTATATTTATCCCCTGCATGTCCCTGGCCATCTGCACAGTGACAGTGATGATCTAACCAATATCAGCAGAGGACATGCAGTCTTCACAAATAGCTTTCTGCTATTAAAGTGGGTTGAGGACGCAAAGTCCTTTTTTTCACTTAAGGAATACTTCACAGTGTTTAAGCGCTGAACTGAAACTGCTGCAGAGGACACGGAACAGCCCAGCAATGAATGAATAACAATGAAGCCACTGTACCAAAGCTCCTGACACATTATACAATAGTCACTTTTCATATTAACATAATGCCAATATTTATGTTTCTTCTTGCTAGGCAGTCCATGGAAATGAATAATTTGCTGGAGTGGTTTATAGCTTGAAGCTTTTGCTACTGCATCAGTTTACGGGCAAAATATAACACTTTCGGTGGAAGATCATGGGTGAAAACACTAAGACATCTCACGCCAATGCTATATTGAGGTGCCTTTCAGTCCATTGAAATGGAAAAGAAAATCTTGTACTTATTAATTTTGGAATGTGTTTTGGAAAAGAAGTCAGAAGACAACCAAAAACTTTGCTGCTAAGTAATTGGGTGGTGCTGTGGGTTAAACCACAGAGTCTAGGACTTGCTGATCAGAAGGTTGGCAGTTTGAATCCCCGCGATGAGGTGAGCTCCCGTTGCATGGTCCCTGCTCCTGCCAACCTAGCAGTTCGAAAGCACGTCAAAGTGCAAGTAGATAAATAGGTACCACTCCGGCGGGAAGGTAAATGGCGTTTCCGTGCACTGCTCTGGTTCGCCAGAAGCAGCTTAGTCATGCTGGCCACATGACCTAGAAGCTGTACCTGGAAGCTCCCTTGGCCAATAAAGCGAGATGAACACCGCAACCCCAGAGTCGGTCACGACTGGACCTAATGGTCAGGGGTCCCTTTACCTTTTTAATAATTAGAAATAATTAGGAGGAAAAAACACAAGGCCACTATTTATCTTGTGATATATATATAATGCTAAGCCTGGATTATAGGAAACTTGGTATTGGACTAAATGCCTATTTTATTTTATTTTTGGCACAAATGGTGGCTCTGGTCCTGCCAGCTGAGTTTGCAAATGGCTAGAGCAAGGATTACGGTATGTATAGCCTTGTTTTCAAAGTTAAATCACTGAAACACTAAATCCACCTTTGCCTTGGTGGATTATGCTGATAATTATACCAATGTCCGTTGCATACGGGGTTGACCTGATTAAAGATTTTCAGTTGATTAACTGTCCTGCTCAGTCAGTTTAATTGATGAATTAACCAGCTTAAGCAAACATCAAATTATCTCCAAACAGGTGACATTTTATGGATAATACTGAACCTGTCTCTTGGCATAGTATCAGAGAAATATAATTTATTGCCTGAAAAACAGGACATCCATAATCTGTTTCATGACAGTGTACTTTATTAAAATACAAGATATGCTGTAGCAAAATAGGGACTAGCATAATATATGTGTTCTAACAAATTAACCAATTCACTACATCCATTACTTAAGTGTTGCTTTTGTCTCTTACTGTAGATCTGTAAAAAGATTTTACATTTTAAAGTATGCAGGTGGAAGATAATTTGTGTGGCTTCAAAGTAACTAATGTTAGTCTTGACTTGCTTGTTCCATTGAGTTCAATTAGGACTTAGTCTCACTTAGCTAGTTCATGGACCAAGGTAACTTCAGAATGGTTCCATCAACATTGTGGCGGGAACAAGGGTGGAGTTGCAGATTGATGACGCCACAAAACCAAGAGTAGTGAACTAGAGATTAAAAAGCAAAAATGTTATGATTTCTGCCTTCAAGGTTTCCAAACTATCATATTTTCACTTCTACTGTATATTTTAGAAAACTGTTGTGTCTTTGGACACCAGTTCAGATATCATAACCAATTTTGTATTATGATTCCTGAGATCAAGCAGGAGGTTTTCAGCTGAGTTTGGATATAACTGGATGTCATTTTGAATAAAGATGGCCAAAGGAGCATGTCAAAACTGCCCTGTTTTTTTGTTAGTTTGTTTCATAGAACTCCCAAGCCACATCTTAACTCTGCAATTGACTGGTTATGAAAAGCATCTTAACTCTGCAACTGACTGGTTATGTAACCTCATGCAGATTTTCAAATCTCAGCCTATGATTTCTAAATATCTAAAATGGATATGTTACCTGTTCTGTACTTTACAAAAGTGTTATAAAATGCAGGCGGAATACCTATAATTAAGCAGATGAAAGCTATCAGTAGATTTATCTTTCCGAAGGCTATTTATATTACTTAGCAGTTTTTGAGGTAGAATGCTAAATCAAATAGAGGACTCACCTCAGGTATTACAGCTGTTCAGGTGTGCACCTATATGTTTCCACACAAGCTCCAGAAATATTACTTTTTGTTTTATGAAACGTCCTTGTAATTTGATTTGTACAGGCAGCTTAAGCTAACATGGAAAAAGAAGTGAATAGTTGCTGAAATGATGAGTAACTAGAGTTCAAGAGGAAAGGCGTTGATGGAGGCATTTTTGGCTTGCTTTCAAAATCTGGTTTCTCAAACTAGGCTGTATGCAGTAGAGCACAAGCGAAATGCAGTAAGCATTTCTAAGCTAAGAAGAATAAGGCACACCTTTATTGAGTTTGAGAGCACAAATATAGCAAAGTTCTCTTCTTTGCCAGGTTTCAGCCAGTTTACATAGTCACACTTTATTTCCCTCCCCCCCCCCCCCGCATTACTGACAGAAGGGGTAGGTGGGGGACTGCCAGAGAAAAGGGTTTTTATAGCGTTGTAGGACTGGAGGGTTGGTTTGGATCCCATCCAAACCTGTGTAACATGTGTAAGATGGGAGTCTGCAGCAGAATGAACTTCTAAAAAGGTCAGACCATTCTCCTTGTTAAGTTTTTTTAAAAAATTATATTTTATTGAAGTGATTTCAATTAAAAGAAATAAAGTGATACAGAAAAAGAAGGAAAAGTAATGGCCTCACCAGGCCTGTTAAGCACCCTTTTTACATGTCTAAAGAGTTGGTCAAGTACAGGTATGTTGCCATGGAAACAAATAGCTGGTGATGATTCCAGAAGGAGGGGGACAGGCCTTCACTCTTGACTTGCCCGGAGGTCATGTCATCCTAAAGGCAGGAGAACAACAGACCTGGGGCCAGTCTTTGTCTAGTCTTGCCTGGGCTTAGAAGACATGGGCTTGACCTGCTCGCTGTTCTGAAACCAAAACTATGAATTTGGGGGTCATCCTAGAAACCTAATGGGAGAACAAGTTCTGCTGGGGTGTTCACACTATGAGCCCCTCCATCTTACGCTTAGCCTGTAAGGTAAAGGTAAAGGGACCCCTGACCATTAGGTCCAGTCGTGGCCGACTCTGGGGTTGTGACGTTCATCTTGCTTTACTGGCCAAGGGAGCCAGCGTACAGCTTCTGGGTCATGTGGCCAGCATGACTAAGCCGCTTCTGGCGAACCAGAGCAGTGCACGGAAACGCCGTTTACCTTCCCGCCAGAGCGGTACCTATTTATCTACTTGCATTTTGACGTGCTTTCGAGCTGCTAGGTTGGCAGGAGCAGGGACCGAGCAACGGGAGCTCACCCCGTCACAGGGATTCGAACCGCCAACCTTCTGATCAGCAAGTCCTAGGCTCTGTGGTTTAACCCACAGTGCCACCCCCGTCCCATGCTTAGCCTGTATGTATGTGTAAATAAAACTGTACACCACAAAGATAACACAGTCTCCAGTGGCCTCAATTCCAAGGAAAGCCACACTGCGGTATGGGCTGATACACCAGAAATCTCTCATCAATTGGATAATGGGGTGGGAGGGGGTCCACAGCAGGAGCAAAGTATATTTCTAGGTGGACGACAAAAATAATACCACATATGCTAATGTCAGGAGCATAGAAATGGGGGCAAATGGAAGGTGATCTCGTTGTGGGGGGGGGGGCAGATACTTGTCCTCCTGCCCCACCACCAATGTTCTGGGGCCACCAATGTTCATGGCAAATATAAATCTCCTTCTGTGATTATCCTCAGTCCATATTGGCTTTTGTTTCTGCAGCCCAAATCTTCAACTGTTCTTTTGCAGGCAGGTACAATGTTGTTTCATTTTAACTACTGATTTGCTGTTTTCTCTCTCTCATGCATAGAAATTGTTCAGGCACTGTTCTCTATTAAGTCAGAATTTAGGTTAGTTTTACTAGGCAGTACTTGCCATAACTGCTACTTCTCCTGTTAAACTAATTAGCAAAAGATTTACTTTCCCCATCTGCTTGTGTATTTCTCCCTTTCCTCTCAGGTTTCGAAGGAATAAACATTGCTAATTGCTAGTTAATTTTGCTGACACTCTGGGATGTATATGGCCGGGGTCAGGCCTGCTGATTAACATACATTCATTTTTTTCTTAGTTACTCTTTATCCACAGCTACAATTCCTAATTGAATCTATCACTTTCCCTTATTTTTCTTGCTAGTTCAAAAGTACACCCTATATCAACAGTGTTAATTCATTATGGTTTCACTTTTTTCTGAAATATGTTATATGCTCTTTTTTTCTCCCTGCCTCTTTGCTGAGCACTTGCTAATCTGAGTTTCAAGAATTCTTTTTCGCCTTTATCATTCCTAAAGACATTTATTGCCAATACTTACACGATGCCTCATAGCTGATACCAAACTGGCTGAACGAGCTAACAAGGTGCTCTTATGCTCTTTGACAGATTTACAATCAGCCTCCTATAGCTAGTAATGAACAACTGACCTGTGTCAATGAATGTACATATGCAAATGAAAAAATGGCCAGAATTTCTTGCTCAAGGACCATTAGACCATCTCTTTCCCATGCCTTGATCATTCTCAGCTAAGAGAGAGTAAGGGCCGAGGATCATTTACTGGGTGGTACATTGAACAGTATATAGCATAATCATGTTGTAAGCTGGTCATCTACAATGTCCTTTGTAAATGTTGAGAAGTATTTTCCTGCAAGATCATGCTGATCAGAAATCTGTGCAAGAAGTCATGTCATCAATATCTTTGCCACTATGCTGGGGCAATGCAAACAACCTGCTTACACTACTGAGCCTCTTGGGCTTGCTGATTGGAAGGTTGGCGGTTCGAATCCATGCAACGGTGGTGAACTCCCGTCGCTTTGTCCCAGCTCCTGCCAACCTAGCAGTTTGAAAGCATGCCAACCCAAGTAGATAAATAGGTATCGCTGCAGCAGGAAGGTAAACGGCGTTTCCGTGTGCTCAAGCACTCGTCACGGTGTCCCGTTGTGCCAGAAGCAGTTTAATCATGCTGGCCGTATGACCCAGAAAGCTGCCTGTGGACAAATGCTGGCTCCCTCAGCCTGAAAGTGAGATAAGTGCCGCACCCCATAGTCGCCTTTGACTGGACTTAACCATCCAGGGGTCCTTTACCTTTATATCCACAAAGTGGTCAGTCACCACTTGATAAAATGCCCTCTGCTTTCCACCCATTGTTTGGTATGCTTTCAGGATATTGCGGGCTCCCTGCCCCCCAACACAAAATCCTTCAAAATACTTCCCCATACAATATAACTCTTTTGCCCACCCCCAATTAAAATTGTTTATTTTTGAGTGATCTCTCTGTTTGCTTAATTCTAGCAAGAGGCATGTGGACCTATGCTGCTGCCAACAGGTTAGCTGCGGAAGCAGTACAAATGAAACAGCAGGCCAATGATGAGAGATGTGGGGGGGAGGAAACTACACCCAGAGCTATGCCATTTGAGGCAAGGTAGAACGTACTGTGCACATTGATGGTATCATTTAGCCATCAATACCTCTGTGGAGCACCACCCCTTCTCTATCAGTGCTTTGAGTCCTAGGGAATGATCACGTTCCATTAGCCAGGCAGCAGAATGATAGCATGTCATTTACCACTGAGCCGCAGCCACTGGCCTGACTTAGTTTCTCTGTACCAGGTAGGAAGTAATTGTTCTGCAGCGGCACTCCCTGTGTTTCAGTTCTCTATTATCTAGGTCACAGAGAAACCCTGAAAATAGTTATAAGAAACTTCTTTAATGATTCATATTTAGCTGTAGCTGTCATTTCACAGATGTTTCATCCAATCCCACATGAGTCCAGTGGTTTCAAACTCTTTGATAGTTCTACCATTTCTTCCCCCAGTCTGCTATTTGCTAGTCCTTTGAGTCTGCAACAGCTGCCCGCTGTAGTTTCTTTTCTTCTTCTTTGCCATTAAAAAAACCCAACACCTTCCGTCCAATGAAACTAGGCCCAACTCTTCTCATAACAAAAGATGCTTACTGCTGCCATCCATGTTTTTCAAGTGGCTGCTCTGAAAAATAGGACAATTCATTCAACTGATGGATGAGCGAATGATCCACACCTTGTGGTTTTATGGTCTGTCCCCTGCCCAGCTGTTCTGAAGGTAAATCCAGGGTGGATAATTATTTTTAGCTGGAAGGTTCCATCTTTTCTAAGCCACCTTCCAGGGGCTGCATTCCCAAACTTGGCAGAAACAATGCATGTAAATTTTATCTTTGTAGAGCCAGCTAGTTTCCAAACACACTCGCCTTATGCCTCTCTGCCCCCATCAAGGCAAGCAAGGGCATTATCACAGTTCAAGCCTTCATTTCAGCCAGGCAAACACGTTTATAAAGACACCTCTGTACCATGTCTATAGTACAGCCTATGCTGAACAATAGACCCTGGGCCATCCACCACAGTTGTGCTGTGTTTGCTGCAGGCCAGGCCTCCTGATACCTTCATAATTACTCTAGGCAAGCAGGCTTTGAAACTCTTGTTTTCAGTCATCAATTATATTTAGAAAAGCGAGTATTGCGCGGTTAAATTAGAAACTCTATTATTGTGGACTGGAGCCAGACACCACAGCTGGACATTTCTCCCTTGTTATTTTTAGGTTCTGTTCTGTGTTCTTTCCAGCAATACAGTGACATGTTCTTTGGCAGGCAATAGCCGTGAGTGAGCAGCCCTCCGTGCAAAAATCAGAAACACATAATTCTTCCCAGCCAATTCCAGTATGATATCAAAAAAGCCATTCGCTGCTCAACCTGCGGTTTCCAATCCATAACTGTCCAAAATACTTCGTTCAATTTTGTCTTCCTGTCGGAAAGTTCTGAGAACCAGGAAATTTTAGCAATAACCCCATCGTTGATAGCCTGAAGATGTCACTTGGCACTCAGTTGAGCAATGTCCACCAAGAAATATCATATGGATTTCCAGAGAAGTGTGGGAATTGTTCTCAGACTTTTGCACACCACCCTAGAGATCTTTGGATAAAAAGTGAGTTAAGAAATACTTTAAAGAAAATAGTTAATTATACCATGGAGAATTTGAGGGTATAGAATATGAAAACTTTATAATATCATACTGATGGGGCCTTGCTTACCAAGGTATATAATAGATTTCTTGGTTTCAAGTTGAACATTCAGGGTGTAGTTTTCAAGTACTCATTACACACACAGAAATCACAGTACTGATTCCCATCACTGCTGCCCATACAGATAAGATAAAGAATACACAATGAAAAACTGTTACATAATGAATAAACATACATATAGGAGCTATACAATTAAATACTGCTGCATAATGTGTGCACATAATTCTGAAGGGTGGAGTGGCTTTTATTTAGTGCAGGCATTAGGAATGGATTAGCTATTATGCTAAATAAACTATAGCTCATGGCTCCACCCAAACTGGTAGTAAGAGTATTTTTATCCTGCTGTTAAAATGGGCTCCTTTACAACTCAGTTCACTTTGGAACGTGGCACTGATTCCTCAAATGCTGAAAATTAAAATATCGGTAGCCTATCCAGCATGAGGAAATGGGTCTTTTTGCATATAATAATTCAAGGACAAGGCATGAGATGTGGGTGGATGAATGCAAGGAATCCTGTGTTTACCCCCTACAAACATACTGGACAAGGTGAGTTTCTAAAGGGAGTTTAGGGGCATGAAAGGATTCTTCGAAATCCTATATTAGATTTCTGCAGCACAGGAAATTGCTTGACATGTTGCTCTCATATCTCCAAACTGTAATTCAGATGCCTGCATGTCCACATAAACTTGGAACTCATTGCAGTCCTGAGGAAACTCCCCTACAAGCATATTACTGTATTGGCCAAAAGACAAATGTTGGTTACTTTTCCACCCCTTGAAGCCTTGTTGGGGAGACGTTTGAGATGCAGACCCTGAGAAACTTCTGTATCTTTGAGGTTACTAGGAAAGTGTGAAACATACAGTGGCATAGTGGGGGGGGGGGGACACACAGGGGCATTTGTTTCAGGCACAAAATTTTTAGGGCTTCAAAATTCCAACACCCAGTTCTGCCTCAGTACAGCTGCACACTTCTGTTACTGGGCTCCATTGAAAATGGCTTCTCCCTGTGAACCTCTCAGACAATGGAACGACTCTTATTTTCTTATTTCTGGGGCTGCAATCTCCTGGGTGATGTGGATGCCGTTAGGCAGTTGAATGTGCATGTGTACTCTGTCTGTTTCCCTTCTTCACAGCTCCCCTCCATATGGCCCCTGGCACTGGCAACCCATGCTACGTCACTGGAAACATACAACTTTTCCTCTCACTGCAGCACTGTAGGGGAAAGCTGTACCCCTGATGAAGTTCATAGGAACTCTTAAAGATACAGGAGACCCTTTCAAGATCTTCAGCTGGAAATCTTCCTTGTACAGTTTCGTAACTCCCACATGGGGCAATGCCCACGGTTTAGATCCTCGGGGTAGAAGCCATCCTGAGAATGTTGGTCCCTCTAGGAAAGCCTCAGTACCACTGAGCTTCTTCTGAAATCAAGTAAGCATGGTTACACATCTAAATACACACCTGTGGACTATGTTCAGGGAACAAGTTCTTTCAGAACAAGAATGATGGTAGTGGGGAGGATTAAAGTCCAATGTGCTGGATCTCTCTCCCCCTGCAACCCTGACTTTATTCTACTAGAGGACAGGCTGATGTCTGTCTAGTAAAGGCATCTCCAACCTTTGGCCCTCCAGATGTTTTGGACTACAGTTCTCAGCATCCCTGACCACTGGTCCTGCTAGCTAGAGATCATGGGAGTTGTAGGCCAAAGCATCTGGAGGGCCACAGGTTGGGGGTGCCTGGTCTAGTAGAGCTAGCCCAGAAACGATCACAGTTTCCAAATACAAAGGAAGACTGAATCCATAGTCTTGGGGAGGTTAGTCAAGTAGCAGTGTGCCCTTGTAAGGTACTCAGAGACCAGGAGAGATCAGGGCCTTTCCAGAAAGCAAAGGTTATTGACAAAATATAACAAAATGACAATTAAATAGCTGCCTAGAAGGTGTCCCAGATACAGAGGAGGAGAGGTGAAGTGGTTGCCAGCCATAGAGGCTGTCTGGTGATTGTATGGTTTCTGAGTAGGGGAGAGGAAAAGACTTGAAAAGGGGGAAAGGGTTCCATCCGTCCTCTCTTATCCTTTGGGTGCGGGGCTCCTGAGTGTCAGAATAAATCAAAAAAATAAGACATGCCTAGTCCACAACCAAGGGACGCGGGTGGCGCTGTGGGTTAAACCACAGAGCCTAGGACTTGCCGATCAGAAGGGTGAGCTCCCGTTGCTTGGTCCCTGTTCCTGCCAACCTAGCAGTTCGAAAGCGCATCAAAGTGCAAGTGGATAAATAGGTACCGCTTTGGCGGGAAGGTAAACGGTGTTTCCGTGCGCTGCTCAGGTTCACCAGAAGTGGCTTAGTTATGCTGGCCACATGACTCGGAAGCTGTACACCAGCTCCCTCGGCCAATAAAGCAAGATGAGCGCCGCAACCCCAGAGTCGGTCACAACTGGACCTAATGGTCAGGGGTCCTTTACCTTTACCTTTGGTCCACAACCTGATGGAGCTCACTAGAAATGGAAGCACAGAAAGAAGGAACCCAAAGAAGACCTATTTCAGCCAGGCTGTGTTTATCCCAGCAAATATTCACCAGGAACCACATGGAATTTAGTAGTTCAGAGATGCAAGTGCAGGCACTTTGCCAGGAAGTCCCAAAACTTAGATATGCAGAGTGAATGCCAGCAGAATGAAGGATGCAAGGGAAACACAGGAGGCTTGTGGCGGACAGGAAACTTGCAGAGTCCAGGAGCTCTGAGGCAGTTATAGCCTTTGATGGCACAGGAAGAGATGATTGCCTTGTTACTGCTTAGCAAAAGACATGGTAGTCTTAGATTGGAGTTTAACATGCTTATTGTTAACGGCACTGGACCATACCCTCCAACATTTCTCCAATGAAAATAGGGACTTCCCACTCCATCATGATAATTGTACTACAGTGGTACCTCCAGTTGCGGACGGGATCCTTCCCGAACTCCAGTCAGATCCCAAGGTTTCTGCAACTGGAGTGACAACTTCTGCGCATGCATGTGTGGCGGCAGACTGCTTCTGCGCATGTGCACGGTGCGGTAGAGTGCTTCTGCGCATGCACACACAGCAAAACACTTCTGGGTTTGCTGCCTTCACAACCCGAAGTTTACGTTACCCGGGGTTGTGACATCTGATCCCACAGCACAGAGGATGTGTCCAGTGGATATTCCCCTGTCCATTTCAATAGAGGGTTTGGGTGGGTCATGTTCAAGTGTACTTTGTCCTAGTTTGCTAGATTCTTAATAGACAAAACATAACCTATGCACCCAGGTTCTTTGGGGGAGATAATGCTCTCCAGCAACATTAACCTGTTCGTGCCTTTCCTAAAAAATAGTTGTGTGTCCTTAACCCATTCCGTATTTTAAGAATCTACTAGACATAGGAAATTCAACTTAGAGGCATATTGTCTTTTTGCAGACAGGGTTAGGTAGGCCCTAGGACTCTTCAGTTCATAAGCCATCTGCATGACACGAGGTGCTTAAAGTGAGGAGTCATGAGGATTCTCTCTCAACTTTCTAGCTGCTGTGTGGGTTCCCCCGCCCCCCCAGACTTACACAGTTTAGATCTAATTTCCTGGCTGATTTTGTCTGTGTTTCAGAATCTACCTTTGAGAAACAAATCTATATTGTGGAGTTTCAGGCTCCGAGCACGTGGCGAGTTGCTATGGCAACCAATTTGCAAGAGTGTGCGGGGGGGGGGGTGTTCCGCACGCGATGGCTGCATAGCTGCTGGGCCACTAGTTCTGAGATAGAGTCTGATGAAAGAACAAGCCCAGTTAATAGGTAGGAGATCTTCGCCGGTCAGAGAAAGAGAAGAAGCAAGAGGAGGAAAATCCTACAGGATAGCATCCGAATGTGATAACTGGGTGAAATCTCTGCCGTTACTAAAATTACCATTTGTTGAATTGGGCCGAGGTAAGCATTGGACCAGCAGTTCTGAGGAAGAAGGGAACACAGAAAGGGAAGAACACAGAAAGAGGTCAATCGCAATGAAGGAGAAGTGTCTATCATGAAACTAGTTCTGCTGTCAGACAGGGAGGTGCATACACTCTGTGGGATGGATCTCAGGAGAGGGAGGGGAGCAGGAAAAGAAGAAGCCAGCTACCACCAACTACCCTGAGTCTACTCAGCTGCACTGTCTCCTCCCTTCACAGGGCCATATTAAATAAATAAATAAATAAATACCACCAGCTGCCCCATGGGAAGGATCCTAGAAAACAGAAGCAGGAAGGCAGAGAAGAGCTTGCTCCCAGCTCACTCTCTCCACTATTAATGATTGTTGATGAAAAATGCTGGGCAGCAGGAGATGGACTGTTGGGTGCCATTTGTGAGCGACAGACAGTTGGCAAGTACCTGTTGTGAATGGCAGCTGGAGAGCTGCTGCGGGAGGCAAATGAATGGGATGCAGAGGAGAATGTAAGCATAGGGGCAAAGAATTAGGATAGCTGTTAAGGGGGAGAGCTATTTGTGTTAGGTTCAGATATTAGATCTTTTACATCAGTAAAGGTCCAGTCATTAGGTCCAGTCATGGCCGACTATGGGGTTGCAGCGCTCATCTCGCTTTATTGGCTGAGGGAGCAGGCGTACAGTTTCCGGGTCATGTGGCCAGCATGACTAAGCCACTTCTGGTAAACCAGAGCAGCGCACGGAAACGCCGTTTACCTTCCCGCCAGAGCGGTACCTATTTATCTACTTGCACTTTGACGTACTTTCAAACTGCTAGGTGGGCAGGAGCAGGGAACTCACCCCGTGGCAGGGATTCAAACCACCAACCTTCTGATCAGCAAGTCCTAGGCTCTGTGGTTTAACCCACAGCGCCACCCACGTCCCTTATATCAGTATACGGCACAAAAGGACTACTAGTTCTGGGCATTGTTTTCAATGAATATAGGTTTACTGCTTCAACTATTTGTGTTCTGGTATGGCTGGATTATAAGGTCAGCCTATCTCACCCCATGAGGTTTGTGTGGGTATTTGTAAACAAGAACATAGAGGGAGAGTCCTACATGTACACCAGTGTTAGAAACTAGGGTAGAAAAGCTAGGAGCCAAATGGCTTCTGGGACCTGGGTTGTGGGCGCCAAAACAGAATGTCTAGTCACCACTTTGGGAGTAGGGTGGTTGGCAACATTTTTTATTTAATATTTTGATATGCATAAATTAATATGAAATTCACATAAGTAGCACATTTTAGCACAAATTGTTAATATATGTTTAATTTGGTGTTTACAATAAAAAATATAGGTACCATAATTCAGTTTTCAAAACACTCTATTCTTTATTGTTAAACTTCTTAGTCTGTACTTCAAGGCTTCAAAGGCTTAGCCTATACTTCCTTAGCACATATATTTTAGTAATCCTTGAGTGTCAGCCAGGTGCAAAAAATGACTTTTGGAGATGCTCGCAAATGGAGAATCTATCTATCATCTATCTATATCGATCTATATCGATCTATATCTATATCTATATCTATATCTATATCTATCATCTATCTATCTATCATCTATCTATCTATCTATCTATCTATCTATCTATCTATCTATCTATCTATCTATCTCTATCTATCTCTATCTATCTCTATCTATCTATCTATCTATCTATCTATCTATCTATCATCTATCTATTTATCTATCTATCATCTATATCTATCTATCTATCTCTCTCTCTCTCTATCTATCTATCATCTATCTATCTATCTATCTATCATCTATATCTATATCTATCTATCTATCTATCTATCTATCTATCTATCTATCTATCTAATCTATCATCTATCTATCTATCTATCTATCTATCTATCTAATCTATCATCTATCTATCTATCTATCTATCTATCTATCTATCATCTATCTATCATCTATCTATCATCTATCTATCATCTATCTATCTATCTATCTATCTATCTATCTATCTATCTATCTATCATCTATCTATCTATCTATCTATCATCTATCTATCTATCTATCTATCATCTATCTATCTATCATCTATCTATCTATATCTATAATTTTTATTAAATTTTCTGCTTTACAGTTTAGAATATTCATTTAAACAACCTTAAAATATCAATGACTCCCCTTCTTCTCTTTCCATGGTTCATTTTGCATAAGAGTCTTTGTAGGCAATATTGAGCCAGGTGGGCCAATGGTATGTCATGATGTGAGGCAGCATCCTCTGGGCCTCCAAACAGAGAAGTTTACAAAAGCAAGAAGCAGCCTTTGGAAGTTGAAAACTATTATGTTATTGTAAACTGAGTTAGATTGACAGCATTTATTGGACAGCATTCGCAATCACCAGAAAACGAGACAAAGAGGTTTGTTTTGCTCTTCTTCGCAACAATGTTCCACTGACATTTACAGAGAGCTTTACCTTTTCCCCTTCAAGGTCAGATTTTTAGTTCTGGAAGCTGCTAATTCTTGCTCTCACAGCCATGTCTAGAGCAGCCCGAATCCCTGAGGGCGCTGTCAAGCACTACTTCCAAGTTTAATTGATTAAGACCTGTTCACACTTTTCTTTTCGCGGGCGATTGATGGATCTAGTCGTCCGAACTGTGCAAGGCAGATCAATTGACCAAAAATGATGTAATGACAAAACTTCCAAATATATGTCTACATTCATCACTGCATGAGAACTGTGGAGACAACACACTCAATTAAAAGAATGTCACCTGATTGTGTGCCACACCAAACCCTCTGGCTGAGCTGCAGGCTCTCTCTCTACAGCGAATGCATCAAAGGCACAATACAACCTTGTTTCACAAAATGAGCTTTCCAGGGAGGCTGCAGGGAGGGCTGCAATGTAGGTTTAGTTTTAAAACGTTGTGGATAATGGCTCTCTGGCATCAATAAGTAACGTTTGTGGTGCTTGAGAGTGGATGTAACTGTCTTTTGAAGTTATTTAAAGCATGGGTAGGCAAACTAAGGCCCGGGGGCCGGATCCGGCCCAATCGCCTTCTAAATCTGGCCCGTAGACAGAATCAGCGTGTTTTTACATGAGTAGAATGTGGTCTTTTATTTAAAATGCACCTCTGGGTTATTTGTGGGGCCTGCCTGGTGTTTTTGTATGAGTAGAATGTGTGCTTTTATTTAAAATGCATCTCTGGGTTATTTGTGGGGCATAGAAATTCGTTCATTATTTTTTTCCAAAATATAGTCCGGCCCCCCAAAAGGTCTGAGGGACAGCAGCTTCCTGCTCCAAAAGCTTGCTGACCCCTGATTTAAAGTAAGGATCAGGATGGATTTAATAAGGTTTACTATCTGACATTTTTCGGACCATCAGTAGCTGCACAACAGGTAGAGATTCTGCTGTTCCTGGCACAGAGAAGGTGTGATGGGTGGAAAACTTCTTGATGGAGGATATCATCCTATCACTAAGGATGGGGGAGACATTTGGTTCGGTTTGCATTTTAAAGGCAAACCTACCCAATTCACATTTCCTGAAGCAATATGGGAACTGAAATGCAGTCACATCTTTCTCTGAAATTTGCAGCGCAGTGCTCCAACGAAGCAACGTGTACAAAAATGCATATAATCTGTGCACAAAATGCGTATAGTGGGGAAAATGGTGTATGGAAATGCATTACATTTCTTGTGAATTTGCTTTCAAAAATCTGTGTACAGTAGGCCCGCAACTTGCACGAGGATTACATTCCAGGGATCACTCCTAAAGGGAGAATCATGTATAGTCAAGACGCATTGGGTTCAATGGCAGATAGGATTGCCAAATTCATTTTTTCCGGAACCCCGCCCTCTTTTTGTCCCCTTTTTCTTTATTTATATTTTCTTGGCTGTGTGTGTAAAGCTGAGTGTGCACAAGTTAAATGCGTGTAAGTTGTGGGCTTACTGTATCAAGCAAATTGCATTTCCAGATATGTATGTTAGGAGAAATTTGGACTCAAATGCTTGCAAATTTTTTTAAAAAGGAGTTTGCAAACAGATGTGGAAATGTGGAGAAATGAATTATAACTGGGAAAAATGAAAAGCTAAAAACCAAAATTGACAGATATGCCCATTTCTACTTGTCATGGAGTTGTTTAAAACACAACACTTTAGTTAGAAAAAGAGTGGCAACCCTACAAACATAAACATTGCAGCACATTCCATAAATGTGGTGAATGTTGCCATTTATTGACCCAAAAAGAAATGACAGAAGCCAAATTTCTTCTTTATCTTTGCACCAAATATATCCAGATTTATGTACCGTACTTCATAATACTCTACACAGTTCTGAATGCAAACAAACCCATTGGGTTTTGCAGACTTCTGTACTTGCGTTAACCCATCTGAACTCCTGTCAAATCTTTCTTAAACTTTCAGAAGTATTGTAATATTGAATGTTGAACTACCCTCAACTTACTTTGGGAAATAAGATTATGTGAAGCCATTATTGGGTTACTTACTATGAACAAGCATCAGAAGGGGAGCCATTTAAAATTTGGAACTTGTGTTAAGATGCAGGGTAATATTTCATCATCTGAAAAGAATCCTTCAGTTCATTGTGTTCTGTTGACTTGTAGCCTGAAGGATTTCTCTGCCTCTTCACATGTATCTAGGCTCAAAACTGGATTGCATTTGATAAAGAAAGTGCTTTCTGTCTTGGTCTGAGTTTCTCCTTAGGTTTACATGCTGCAACTACACCAAGCTACGCTGACAACGAAGGAAGTCGTTTGTCTCCAGGTCATTGGTATTAAACAGTTGTGAATCAAAGTCTGAGAGAAATAGCTCTTAATTGCATGTGCATCCATGAATACTGCTTTAGGTGACACTACATACTGAGTAATGGCATATTTTTAAACCCCGGAGCTAACGCGTGTCATTTACAATTCTAGCATTCAGGTTGGAATTTCACTAATTCAGCGCTGCAGAAAGTTTGGCTCCATGACAAATGGTTTAAAGCAACCACAAAGAGACATTGAAATGAGGGCTTTGCTTCCCTTCCTCATGACAGTCCACAAGGAAATTTATCAGCTTGAATAAAGACAACAACAATTCAGTGGTATACAAATATGCCATTGGAGGGAATATCTCTCACATCTCAAGAACAAAAGATCTTGAGCATAAACTTTCATATTCAGAGGCATTCCATGCCAGTATACTGGGTATGCCCAGGCTTCCTCACTCTAGTGCCCTCCAGATGTTTTAGATCACAATTCCCATCATCCCTGACCATTAGCCATGCTGGCTGGGGCAGATGGGAAATTGTAATCCAAAACATCTGGAGGGTATGAAGTTGGGCAAGTCTGGTATACAGAATCATTGGAAGGGACCCAAAGGGTCATCCAGTCCAGTGCTTCTCAAACATGGGTCTCCAGATGTTTTTGAACCACAGTTCCCATCATCCCTGACCACTGGTCTTGATAGCTAAGGATGGTGGGAGTTGTAGTCCCAAAACAGCTAGAGACCCAAGTTTGTGAAACATTGATCTAGCTCAACCCTCTGCAATGTGAGACTATATACTGTTCATTTTGGTGAGCTTCTCAGAGGCATTTGGCTCAACATAGCTGAAAACAGGATGACAAAGTAGATGGCATGTTGGGTTGATCTAGGAAGCTTTTCTATGTTTTTTAGAATTCTGAAATTTTCAGAGCTTAAACATATGAAGATACAAATCTATCTTATACAGAGTCAGACTAGCGGATCCATCAAGCTCCATATTGTCCATTGACAATGGCTCTCCAGGATTTCATAATAATAATATAATGATAATTTATTATTTATACCCTGCCCACCTGGCTGCAAGCAGTTTGCTTTTAAGTTCCATTTTATTTCAAGTGCAAGAATTGCTTCACACACCTGGAGACTAAGAACAACCTAACAAAACTAGCTGACTAACCTGTTCATCTGCATTACCAAGAGACAGGAATTAAGCCTCTTTTCATAGCAACAAGGATGCTCCCTTATACTGAATGAGGTAATTAATTCGTCTAGCTCAGTGTTATCTGACTGCTAGTGCCTCTCTAGGATTTCAGACAGAAGTCTCTTCTGGTCCTCCAGGAAGTCGCTGAGGTTTGAACCTGGAACCTGCCAGGTTCTGCCACTGAGCTATTTCCTTGCCCCTCAAAGAAGTCCTCTGGTGCCCTCAGAGTTGTTCTTAGACTGAGGCAGGAATAAAGGTAGAAAAAACTAATTGATGTAAGCTATGAGAATTGCCTATTTTGCCCAAAGAAATAACTGCAAAGCAAAATATTCTGCCTTTATATTCTGTGGTGTTTTTGACATTCTGTGCTCCACACAGAACCTACAAGGAATGCAAGAAATACTTGAGAAAGGGCTTTCGTGTGCATGCACACTTCTTCAGATATCTGTGTATCTGAAGAAGTGTGTATCTGAAGAAGTGTGCATGCACACGAAAGCTCATACCAAGAACTGACTTAGTTGGTCTTTAAGGTGCTACTGGAAGGAATTTGTTTTGTTTTGACTATGGCAGACCAACACGGCTACCTATCTGTAACTGGAACTTGAGAAAGGGTTAGAGTAACCTCAATGAGGAGAGGACCCAGGATAGCAGGAAGCAGGTCACAGACACAGGAAACCTTTGGAGATGGGAGCTTGAGGCAATTAGAGCTTCACCCAAAGAGAGGAAGTATTTCCTGGCAGGTACTGGGAGGGACACTGCTTGAGATGTGTCTATCCAGAGTCTGAGCCGTGGAGTCTAAGGGAAAGTTATGAATGGTATAACAAAGTTACGAACATTATGATAACACCCTAAAGCATCTGCAAAGAAGAACCTTGAGAATGAAAGTAAGACTATTGTTTCCAAAGGAGAAAACGTCTATGGCAATTTATTGCAGAGGATCAACTGATGTCAAAAAAATTAACTCAAAATTTTATACTGGAACTGCAGCAATGAAAGAAGGAAACCAGAATGTCAGGGACTGGGCAGAGGAGGGATGGTGGAGACCGCCTCCCCAGCCTGACCCTTCCAGGGCAGAGGAAGACAGTATAGATTTACAACAGCTGTTTGAGGTTAAAGTGTTGGTGTTGACCTTAAAAGCCCTGAAGGAGCGTCTCCACCCCCATCATTCTGCCCGGACACTGAGGTCCAGCACCAAGGGCCTTCTGGCGGTTCCCTCATTGCAAGAAGCAAAGCTACAGGGAACCAGGCAGAGGGCCTTCTCGGTAGTAGCGCCCACCCTGTGGAACACCCTCCCTTCAGATGTCAAAGAGATAAACAACTACCTGGCATTCAGAAGACATCTTAAGGCAGCCCTGTTCAGGGAAGTTTTTAATGTGTGACATCTTGGTGTATTTTTGGTCTTTGTGGAAGCTGCCCAGAGTGGCTGGGGAAACCCAGCCAGATGGGCGGGGTACAAATAATAAATTATTATTATTATTATTAGGGAGGTCACAGCTCAGAGGCAAATGAGGGGGAAAGTTGGGAAATGATGGGAGAGCCAGAACAGCTGACTGACACGTCATTAGAAAGCATTCCAGACCTACCATCTCCCAGAACCCGGTGAGCCTTAAAAGTAGGAGAGCAAAGAGCCTGAAGACAGAGGGCACTTAGCGGCATCCGTAGAGGAGACGATGAGAATGAGGAATGAGGAAGTGGGTGAGACGGGGGGGTGGGGTGGAGATTCACTCTGGACAACGCCATTATTCAAGAGGCCGGTTTCTATAGCCTCTCTCTGTAAAGACTGAAATAAAAAAGGACTGCAAGCAAGTTCTCCTTGTCTTTATACTTTCCTGGGCAACCAGCCGGGAGCCAATGACAGCATCCTGACACAGAGACAGGAGGATATATTGCTGTAACAGGAATGTAAGACCTGTTTTGCCGTGGAGTGCAGGTGGCATGGAATACTCTTCTGTTATTGCGGTGGTAAAATGGGTTGCCAAGCTACTGAGAGATTGGTGCAAGTTGTAGCTGGAAATGCTGGCACCATTTCACAGACTGGTTATATGGAAATGGGAACAGAGATCACGGGAAAGGAAGTGGACCATCAAGGAGATTGCTCACTTTCAGAGCTTTCCTCAGTGCTGTAATAGGAACTAATGCACTACAGCATTATTAGGAAGATGCGGAAAACATAGCAGTACTGCTTAATGAGGGTAGTTATTAGGAGAAACTGGCAAGCTGTGCTAAATGTTGTGATTGAGCAACAGAAAATTTAGGAGAAGCTCATGAAGAGGCAGCTATGATAACTGAACCTAATATAGAAGAAAGAGTTTCAGGATGGACAGGTAGAAAATTTCAACAGGTACCAGTTTTGTATCTTGTGGAGTCCTAGAAGGATCAAAAACGGTTTTACAATCCCAGTTTGTCTTCCATGCTGAAATCCGGCAAAGTACCCTGTAACTGTTTATCTGTGATGAGCTGTTGCACAAGGATGGATATGAGGGATAAATGAGAAGACCGTGCTTGCACAGCATGAAGCACAGGTGCCAGTTTGCGAGCCAGAAGAGCGCTAGACGAGAGAAATGGCATCTGGGGGAAAGATCGTACAAGTGAAGTGCAAGCTATGCACGTGAGACAAATGTATTGATGCTATTGGAAAGGCATGGTCGTATTCCCTGCCCCCAACATCACCCCCTAGATTTGGGTAGAGCCAAATGAGCAAGACATTGAATTGTCACAAATCATCACCCAGCCAAAGGGTGGGGGAATCACACTATTCCACTTCCATTATATCAGCTAGCAAAGGGGCTACGGAAGGATATGTTGGATGCCAATATTATCCAGGCATGTATGACTCCTTGCCAATTTTGAGACTGAGATTGCACATCTTCTTTCCGCTGCAATTCACCAAGGAATCCGTGTTGTTTAGCTTCATAAGTGTTCTGTAGACTTCCTCAAGGAGTTGTCTTTTTTGCTATTTGTGTATTGGGATCCTGACAGGTTTGTTTTTTAGACCAGCGTATTGGAAGTCCATCTCTTCTAATTGCAGTTTGTCATGGCACAGGGACATGTGGATGTTTGCTCTCAAATCCTCCCTTTTTGTACATTTCCCAGAGCTTTACAAAATCACAGTGATTCTCTCTCTGCACTTCTATGAAAGGTACGGGAGAGCTTTTCCTGTTTTGGTTCCTATCTTTACCTCTTCCATGCTCCCCACTCCAGCAAATGGCGAATGTTCATTCATGTCGGCATTCTTAGCAATGCTGACATCATTCGTTGGAAACTACTATATTTCAACTCCATTAATGATCAGTTCACCCATGGTGTTCATCTTAAACTCCTGTAGTTCAGATTTAGAAATTCTATCTGCTTTGGCAAAAGGTGGAATAATGTTCACCTTGCAATCAAGTTTTTTCATGCTTACTAGATCAAGAGTTTTGAAAGAATGCTTTGTCAGTGAATTAAATACAAGCACACATGGATGTGAGGGTCATGGCAATTAAACGAGGAGCATTCAAATTTTCGCTATTCCTGGAGGTAGGCCTCAAATGCCACATCTATGTACTGTATTTTTCGCTCTATAGGACACACTTTTCTCCCTCCAAAAATGAAGGGGAAATGTGTGTGCGTCCTATGGAGCGAATGCAGGCTTTCGCTGAAGCCTGGAGAGTGAGAGGGGTCGGTGCGCACCGACCCCTCTCGCTCTCCAGGCTCTGAAGGCTTGCGAATAGCAGCCTGTTCTGGGGGCTAGGAGCCCTGCAAGCTCCGGGAGTGGCGGCGAGGTTGCGCGCAATCTTGCCACCGCTCCTGGCCTTTTCTAGGGGCTGTGGTCGGGGGAAGCTCGGGCTTCCCCCGCCCCAGCCCCACAGCTAAAAACAAAGCCAAGACAGTGAGCAGGATCCATCCAGCTCACTGTCTTGGCTTCTGCCAAAGCCGCGCACAGCCTCTCCCGGCTGGTGAGGTTGTGTGTGGCTAAAGAGGAAGCCAGGACAGTCAGCAGGATGGATCCCACTGGCTGTCTTGGCTTCTTTGCTCTTTGGGGCTGGGAAGAAAAATACCCCCCCCTTAATTTCCCCCTATAAACTAGGTGCGCCCTATGGTCCGGTGCGCCCTATGGAGCGAAAAATATGGTAACTCATCTATGTAGCTCACTAATAGCTGGTAGCTGTCTTCTTTGTTTCTTTGGTCACCAAATCCAACAGTATTTACATTTGTCACTTTCAACCAATCATTGCTTTCCTGGGGTTCATAAGTCTAAGCTTTAAGTCTTACTTTCAGCTGAAAGTGTGTTGACACAGTCATCAAAACTGGTATTAAACAATCAAACTCAATTTCCCATATCCTGTCTCCCCAGTACAGAGAATGTTGAAGCAGAAACCCTGGCTGATAGATCTGCTAAGTGATTGATCTGATAAACTATCAAAACCAACACGACCAGACAAGGATAAGGATCGGCAGCTCTATGTCCTCGCATCCTGATAATCGATCGGTGAATTAGAGGGTGCTCTCATTCCAATATCAGATTGATAGTGCAGCTGTCAGGGCACATCAGAAGAATACAGGAACAAGTGAGATGTACCTAAAATAGCAGAAGATGCTTCAGAACCTTCAATTATCTCTCATATATGTAAATCTGAAGCGCTACTTCCAAGAACATTGCAGCAAAGAATAAAATGGGGATTGTTATACTGCAGTTAAGGGAGATGTGAACAAATTAAGTTATTATTAATACATGCCTACAGTTCAACAGGGGGATGTGGGTGGTGCTGTGGGTTAAACCACAGAGCCTAGGGCTTGCCGATCAGAAGGTCGGCGGTTTGAATCCCCACAGCGGGGTGAGCTCCCATTGCTCGGTCCCTGCTCCTGCCAACCTAGCAGTTCGAAAGCACGTGAAACTGCAAGTAGATAAATAGGTACCGCTCCAGCGGGAAGGTAAACGGCGTTTCTGTGCGCTGCTCTGGTTTGCCAGAAGCGGCTTAGTCATGCTGGCCACATGACCCAGAAGCTGTACGCCGGCTCCCTTGGCCAATAAAGCGAGATGAGCGCCCCAACCCCAGAATCGGTCACGACTGGACCTAATGGTCAGGGGTCCCTTTACCTTTACCTTTACCTTTACAGTTCAACAGAACCCAACAGTTACAGACCAACCTGCCCAGTTTCTGCAGGTGTCGTCTCGGGGTAGCCCCCAAGCCTACAGAGTCCAATAAATCCAACGAGATTGCAAAACACTGGCATAATAAGCATGCAAAGCCGAAGACAAATGGGATGAGGATTAGACAAATTCCCGGAGAAGAGGGTTATCAATGGCTACTAGCTGTGATGGCTGCGCTCTGCTTCTGCATTCGGAGGCTGCAATGCTTCTGAATACTAGTTGCTGAAAACCTCAGGAGGGGAGAGTGCTCTTGTGCTCGAATCCTGCTGGCATCTGGTTGGCCACTGTGAGAACAGGACATTGGCCTGATCCTGCAGGCTCTTCTTATGTTTTTATAAGTATACCTAATCCCAGCTGCCAGTGCTCACAGGTGTTCTGACAGGCCTTCCTCACTAGGAGTAATCTTACTCACAAGGAGCCATTTGAATGCACTGCAACCAATGCATTGTATGATCTCGCCAGTCATATAAATCTCTTGTATATATACCTAATTTTCCTTGCCACTCACAGATGAGATAATTCCATTGCACATGCAGAAGTCTGCTGCAAGTGTAAAACAGCAGGGTTGGATACAACACAGAAAGTTGCATGCAGCTTATTTTGCTTTTATTTCTTGGTTATTATTACTTTTCTTGGTGAAATACAGTGTGTTAGAATTACAAGCTGTCCATGCATATGCTGCCCTTTAAATATAAATCACACACACACACAGAGAGAGAGAGAGAGAGAGAGAGAGAGATCTGAATACAGGAAAAATACCCTGGGTTGAACGGAAGGATGAACACTATGCTTGCTGACTCATGTGAGTCAACAGCAGGGTTGTCGTATCTGATCAGGGAAAGAAAACATTGCCTTACCTTCTCTAGAGATTTGATAGGAAGTAAGTAGGAGGTGAAGCTTTTCATGGCATGGTGGTAAACACTGGCATATGCCTTAGTTTGATAGAAAGCAGCTGAGAAGCACAAGTAGATGAGTCCTTGTGGTCATGGACAATGCTTGGGGTCAGACTGGAAACACATGGGGGTCTGGCCCCAAGACCTCAAATTTCCATGCACATCATATAAAGGATTTTTTAAATATATAAACAGATGAAAGCAGGTGCAGCACCATAGTGGTTTATTATCATGGCACTTAGAAACCGCAAATGGAAAGTTGGCTAAAAACTAATTTGCAATGCTTATTTACAATGGAAATACAACTGGTGGTGCTTTTGCCTGAAAAGGAGAGTTAAAACTGATCGAGCCAGCCTCCCACTCTCACTTTTCCACCATTCTCTTCAGTGTGGGAGGAGTGAAATGGTTTCTTGATAATATGCATAGGTAAGAAGTAATTTACCTAGATGTTAGAAGAGAGTGAACCATTATCTGATACTTAAACAGGGCTCTCTGCTCTGCAAGATGTGCTTAACCTTACTCTTCTGAGATGTAGCATTTTAATATGGAGGATGGTAGTTTGGCTTGTTATTTTTCATTTTTATATCCCCCCCCCGACTTTAAAAAGCCCTCAATTGTAAAATATAAAACCATCACAATAACCTATCAGGAAAACAGAATGAAAAACAGAAAACTGGGATAAAAACCTATAGCGGTCATTCGCTTTCCCCAATACAATAATTTTTAAAAGGCTAGGGAGAAGGGGAAGTTTCTTGAGGGACCCTTAAAGAAGCAAGAAGTATGGTGTCAGGCAGGGTGGCCTAGTCAGTTGACAAGAAGGGTCAACAAATATATACAAAGGTTGTCATCTCTTCCAGGCTATCCCTCGACCGGCAAGGTTTGGGTTGTCAGTCTAATCAACTTTTCCACCTGGTGATGCTATTAACAAATACTTTGTCAGTCCATAACAAAGGATTAGTCAGCCATGATTCAGTTGTGGATGACCTGGTATGTATTACCATGACCTGGAATGACAAAATATCCCCCTTTCTGGTATATATATTTTTAGCAATTGTGTTAGCAAGTGAAGACACACATCTTTACACAGACATATCTGGGAGAGCAATCTGAGTGCATTTGGGTGTTTTTAGGATTGCTCTGTTGGTTGGTTTTATCTGATTTGAAGGATGAACTGTTTTTTGAGGACTTTTTTTTAAAAAAATAACTTTCTCAGGGATGTTCTACACAGTTGTTCTTTTCTGTTTGAATTGCACATTGCCCTGCAATCCTAATGAACAAAGAGTAGTTTTAGAAACATGCATGCATGGCTATCGAACCACACTGAGATTCCCTCAACTTCTTGGAATGATATGGCCTTCACTGAGATCCAAAAGGCCATCACTGAATGGGACTGTTTAATTTCTCCAGGGAAGGTGGCGTCGACCACCAAAACAAGAAAAAGCACACAACATGATTTGTGTTTATACCTTTAACTTGGGGATTTCTGCAGATCAAGCTCCTGTTAAACCCTTCATGATACAAAGATTAGTGCCATCTTGTTCTAGGCAGGGAGTAGAGGGACATGTGGCCCTCCCCGTGTTGTTGGACTCCAATTCCCACCACCCCTAGCTAGTCAAATATTATGGGAGCTGGCAGGTTCCCTGCCCTTCTTCTCAAATCTGCAGATCAAGCTTCACTTAAGGGAGCAGAGGTTGGGAACCTTATTAAATAGACTCTATTCAACCAAGTTTCCTGCAGGACCCACGAAGGCAAACTTTTGCTGAAGGATACAAGGCACACTCACCGGTTTACCTCAGGAAATAAAAAACAAATTGTGTAAATGAAGTGGAACATTTCTATGCCATCGAGATGCCAGTAAAGATAAGCGACAAATCACAGGTCTGCTGTTTTATGGAAGGGTTCTTAATAGTTGCAAGGTGAACAGAAATTTGGCAGGGGAAGCTGCTCCCACTTCTCTGTGGGAGAAAATGCTTCATCTGTTGAATTGTTGCTTACTAAAAGCACCAGAATTCTGTAAGTGGGGGGGAGTAGCAACCCTAATGGGATTGAAATATTAAATGGTTACTGGACTGATTAAAATGAAGATAACTACATGTCGTATACATATGGAAAATGAATAATAAAGCATTTAAAACGCAAGAAAGAAAGAAATATTTAATGGTATATAAATGCTTTTAAACAAATAAACCAACAGTACTGCACTTGATAGACATAGAGAATTCTGTACCAGAAAACAGTAATTATGCATTTTAGTTTATTAAAAAAAACAAACCCACCTTTTTGTGTACTTTTAAAGATAGTAAGATGTCTTCAGCCAGTTGTTCTGTAGATTGCAACAGGACTGGAGCAGTAACAGGTCTTCAACATTCGCCTCTGCATATATAATATATATAGTAAAATACTTTTATCTGTTTGTCTTTTTTTACTAGGTTGCTTTTCATAAATACAAAACAGGAGAAATAGTCTTGCCACACCGTGCGAATGGACTTGTGCAGCTTTAGTAAAGTGCTGAAGGGTTTAACCCATTCATCCTCGACCTGATGCTCTCCAAAAAATTTGGACTACAGTTTCCCATCAGCCCCAGCCAATGATGAAGGCCAGATACGATGCATCACTAGAATCAATGAATGAATTTATTAATACGGTCACAGACCAGCTTGCGGAAGGCTTGGCTACACAGTTTTTAGTGTGGCCTGAGGTGGTAGACTCCCTGAGGTGGTAGACTTATCCCCAGGCTGTACCATTTTATAACTGCAGGTGGGAGATCATGTGATGGATGCATCACTAGAGAGAAAAAGGACCATGAGTCTGAGTTGTGCAATAGGAACCCTTTGGTTCATATTTTGCCTCTCCCGAGACCTCCCTAGTTGGCCTTGACAATCGAGCCTTTTCTCATACCCCACCCTCACTATATTAAGTAGTAATATTGGCTTAACAACCTTATAGGGTTGTCAGATGGATTAATGAGATAATGTGTGGAAAGTATCTTGACTTTCCTACATGATCTTTCTTTTTTTAAAAAAAATCAAGTTGTATTAGGACTTTTCATAACACAATAAAAACAAAAACAAATCTAAGCACAAAAATAAGGAAAAACAAGAAATGGAAAAAGAAAGAAAAGAAAAAGAAGACAGAAGAATTCAGCCTTCTCTCACAGGTATATCTCAACTTTAGTTCCAAACAGAAAAAGGGTGAGCCCTCCCAGCTCTCACCTGGGAGCACCTGACTTTTCTGTATGATCTATGCATTCTAAGTATTAGCTTATCACACAGTTTTACCTTGGTGCATGTGTATTTCTCTTTTTCCAGACAGATTTGTTAATAGGAAGATACAACTTTCTGTCTAGAAAGTTCTGCCTGGACAGAAGGTGCTCTCTTCCTGAGCTACAGACTCTTCTGCCCCCAAAATTGTGGCTGAACACATAAAATGCATGTGTAGAGGCCGTGTTCAGAAGTTGTGCCGAACTTACAAAGGCCAGTGTCAGTGTGTGCTCAACCAACACAAATATGTGGTCTAAACTGGCCTAATCGAGAGTGTGAACTGTCAGATGGTCTGTGCTACAGAGCATGCATGTGTGTCACCAGCAATCAGGTTGAAAATTAATCTGTGCCCGAATGCACCGATAGCAGCGTTTCTAGGGGACAGGGCTCTATTGTTGACATGAAAAATAAAGTCTCCGGGAGTGGAACAGATTGGACAGTGTCAAGAGTTCCAGACGTTCGGCAAAAGAGCCGTTGACTCATCATTTGATTATTTAACTAAGTTGTATTGAATGCGTGCATGTTAAGCCAAGAAGACACATGGCTTATCTGTTTAGGTTATTGATTGACTTAGAATTGATTTGAAAAGGAGACAGGTGTTGATGGGAGGCAAATACGCAGCTACGGAACAAAGGGGGTGAGGGCTGATGTTTGGAAGGCAACAGCTTGTGCTGATAAAGAAATAGAGCAGCCCCCCTGCCCACTCTGCTTTCCCTCCCTCCAGAGCACAGGAGTTGGAGTAAACAGCCAGGGAGAGCAATTTGCAGGCGTCTTGCGCCAGGAGACTGCTAGGACTGAAGTGCAATGAGAATGGCCGTGGCTGGGAAGCTGTTGCAACAAACAACTGTAATTTTGGCACTTGTGCATCATACAAGCTTAGGAGCAGCCAGTGTGGGGTCACACAGCCACCTTCCCAACAGGGGCACTGCTACTGGGAGGACTGGGAGGAGCAGGGTGACAGTAAGCTTGGGGCTGCCCAAGCCCCAAGTGCACCAGCCAGAGCGCAGGATTGGTGTTGCCCCTGTGCCCACACAACCCCGACTTCGCCACCGTCCTGCCCTTCCCTTCCCCATCCCTGTAAATGGAACCAACAGCACCTGCAAATACATAAACGGGCATTTCACATGCTAGCAGGATGTTTCCAGGGAAGCATTCTCTGATAAATTTCTTAATAGCAATTTGTGATGCCGTTCCTGTTTGCCCATGTAAAATATAAATGTTGTTGTTTAGTTGTTTAGTCGTGTCCGACTCTTCGTGACCCCATGGACCAGAGCACGCCAGGCACTCCTGTCTTCCACTGCCTCCCGCAGTTTGGTCAAACTCATGCTGGTAGCTTTGAGAACACTGCCCAACCATCTCATCTTCTGTTGTCCCCTTCTCCTTGTGCCTTCCATCTTTCCCAACATCAGGGTCTTTTCCAGGGCGTCTTCTCTTCTCATTAGGTGGCCAAAGTACTGGAGCCTCAGCTTCAGGATCTGTCCTTCCAGTGAGCACTCAGGGCTGATTTCCTTCAGAATGGATACGTTTGATCTTCTTGCAGTCCATGGGACTCTCAAGAGTCTCCTCCAGCACCATAATTCAAAAGCATCAATTCTTCGGCGATCAGCCTTCTTTATGGTGCAGCTCTCACTTCCATACATCACTACTGGGAAAACCATAGCTTTAACTATACGGACCTTTGTCGGCAAGGTGATGTCTCTGCTTTTTAAGATGCTAAAATATAAATAAACTTTTGCTAATGGTTAGTCATGCACTCAGGGCTTTTTCCAGCCAGAACTCACTGGAACTCAGTTCCGGCACCTCTCAGGTGGGCACCATTGCCATTACAGTGGTACTTTGGTTCTCAAATACCTTGGTACTCAAACGGCTTGGTTCCCAAATGCCAAAAACCCAGAAGTAAGTATTCCGGTTTTCAAACGTTTTTCAGAAGCCGAATGTCCAATATAGTTGTTGGCTATTACTTCCGCAGGGCCTGCACCAATCAGAAGCTGCGCCTTGTTTTTCGAACATTTCGGAAGTCAAACGGACTTCCGGAACAGATTAAGTTTGGCGCTTTTGTTTTTCTATCTATTTTGGGTGTGTAGGTCCCCAAGCCACCCCTCAAAATAATTCACACATCATACGTAATTTTAGTTTTAGGTTTTTGGGCACTATTTTGGCCACAACTTTATTAAAATACAAAATCTGTGAGTGGTTGCTTAGACATTGGTTATGACTATCTGTCCCCCTGCCTGGGACAGAACTGACATTCCAAACTCCATCGGAAGCCAGTTGAAGGGAAAGACAATGTTGGGGATCAGTTGAGCTGAGCGTCAGTCCCTCACCCAACCGCTCACCCAACCAGCTCCCCAAGGCTTGCCGGCCCTGGTCCCATTTCAGGGATTGGACGAAATCGTGGCAAGCCCCAGGATTCCTTTAACGGAATTCCCTTCCAGCACCATTGGAGGGGCAGGCACAGTCTATCCTGACCCCTCCACCACCAGCTTTTTATAACCAATGCCTAACCACAACCTTACAAGTTGTGGTGAATTGCTAAGTAGTAGGCAAAAGCCAAATGGCACCAGCCAATCAGCCAAATGGCAAAATTCCTACTAGGCCCCTGCACCAAGGCAGACGACCCCATGACAGGCAAAGCAAGGTCAACCGGAACACAGGGCGGGCGGGTGGGTGATCCGATGCACTCTGCTAAAGAGAAAGCAAAAGGCAGAGTGCCCCAATATTTAAAGACTATGGTCCCACCCACCAATTTGCTACATGCAATTTGCCCCAGCAACCCGGTCAGCCAATCGTTGCACCAGGCAATAGCCATTAACCTGCCTGGCAACACAGGGCTGGGCTGGCGGCCCACACTGCAACCCGTGCTCTCATTTTAGGGACAACACTTTTGTTGTTGTTGTTGTTGTTGTTGTGAGGCATCTAATCATAAGCCTGCATTTTTATCAAAGCTTCTATATGTTTAATCAGGGCTTGCATTTTAAAATAAGCTTAAAGATTTTCAAATGTTTCATGCCAGGCAGAGAAAACCTTGGCCATTCTCCTAAGACAAGGGGGCCCCATTGATTTATAGTAGAAAAACAATTCTCAAAGTCATAAAAAGAGGAAATTAAAGGCTGAGAGCGAGAACACTGATCCTACATGATACAGAAGATAAAAAAGGCTGAGAAAACACCATTAGGAATGGGGAAAATAATACCATTTGCCTCCCAGTAAAATGAGCCATATCTTCTTCCTAAGGTTGAAAGGCCAAGAGCAATGGAGAAGCATCTAGCTGGCTGTGAAAGGAGGGGTGCAAACTGAAGAGGCTTCTTTTAAAAGCTGTTTTACTGAGTTCCTTCCTTTTTACTTTGAAAAGCTTTATTCTTTTAAGAGGCTACCTATGATAAATGTATGAAATATATTAGCTTAAATATATTGGCTTAAATATAATTATGCAAAGGATTTAAGAAATGCTAGATTCTTATTTCATAGAGTCATGTTGCAATAGGAGACCAGAGGGGCAAATG
Organism: Podarcis erhardii; assembly: GCF_964252035.2. NCBI lineage: Eukaryota > Metazoa > Chordata > Lepidosauria > Squamata > Lacertidae > Podarcis > Podarcis erhardii. The sequence goes on along the minus strand of NC_138508.1, from coordinate 78,970,701 downwards.
AGCCTGGCCCCCCTGCCGGACGGGGGACGCCATCCGGGCAGTCTTGATATGTGGTTGTCAGGCATTTGTTTGGAAACCTTAAATGAAGGAAATCTTTCAATGTTGATGTGAAACTCAAGATCCTTGACATCTGTTGAACATAAAAATGTAAGATTAGCCATTTGTTTTAGAAGGCAATAGGGCAAGGAGGGCAAGAGGTGAGCTGGTAATTAAGATTCCATGTAAGATATATTATTACTTATATGTCATATATATAGCTCTTTGTCTCCCTTATAAGGGCAAGGAAGTGGGTGTATCTTTTGTGGGTGTATCTTTTGTGATTGGTTCTAGCAAACAGCCAATAGGAATTTCAACCAGGCTGATTGGACAGAGGCAGCCACAGGAGGAGCAAAGGGGGCTGGATTAAGGGAATATAAGTGCTGGCCAGAATGGCAGGAGGCCAGGCCAGAGCTTGGTAACCATGTACCACTGAGCCTCTCATTTATTTGTCTGACAAATAAATTACTATTTTAATTTCTCTATTGCTGCGTTGAATATTTCATTCCAGCTAAGCGTTAACCACAAGCAGGGTGCTACAGTTGTTGTTGTTGTTGTTGTTGTTGTTGTTGTTGTTGTTGTTTTTGAGGCTTTTTCGGTTGATTTGTTTTTGTGACTGTGTGGAACCTAGTTCAGCTACTGATTGATTGTGTGACTGCAGAAATGGATAAAAGCCCCCCATCCAAACAATGACTATCATCAGTGCAGGTAAGAAAAAAAAATAATTTTACTTTTTATCATCTACAATATTGTCTTATTTATTTTATAGTACATTACATTGATTATTGCTTTCATTTTATGGTTAGATAGAAAAATTCATGTTAAATTGCTTTTTTTAGGGGTTGTTTTTAAAAGTCTGGACCAGATTAATCTGTTTTGCATTACTTTCTATGGGAAAGCATGACTTGGTTTTGGAATGCTTTGGTTTTGGAACAGACTTCCGGAACGGATTAAGTTTGAGAACCTGTATAAGAGAACAAGGGAGGCGTTCACAGTGAGTTCTGGCACCTCTTTTTATGGAAGAGTAGCACTGCATGTACCAAGTGCTTGTCTCTCAGGTGTTCCAGTTGCTGTATTGTTTTTAACACTCGATTGGGAGCTGCCCAGAGTGGCTGGGGAAACTCAGTCAAATGGGCGGGGTATAAATAATAAATTATTATTATAATTATTATTCCTCACCTGGGGTATTAATTGGTTGCCTTTGACTGAGTTGCTTGTGTAGTTGTATTAGCCAGTCTGGAAGTTCTGTGTTCGAGACCCCAAACTATAGTAACACAGATGTAGAGTTGTATGGTGTGTGTGCGTGTGTGTGTGCAGTGATTAACTCCATCTCCTGATTCACCAATTTGAAGCTGACACCACCCTCCCCACGTCATTGTTTGCCCTTGGCTCTAGTTGGCGGACTTTGAGATTCTAGTCAAAAACAAAGTAGATCCCACGAGCCTGAAGTGCAATATCTATTGCATGGGACTTGTCAAACACACTGGCCCTTCTCCCTGCAATGTCTTCCGAAGACTTAAGACTTCAGTAGGTGTCTGATGCTGCTAATATGTGGCTAATACATTTAGTCCAATTTTCTTCAGTAGCATGAAAGCAAAACCTTATTCAGCCAAAGTTATCTTATGTTCCATCTTCTTATTTCCAAATTATGACAGGAAACACACAACAAATGCTATCACAATGCTCTATACTTAGCTCAGTTGCACAGCAATTACCTCTTCTTATTATTTGCCACCCACACATCCCATAGGTCTGATATTTTCTTTTTGATTTTTTTTTAACTGCTTCCTGAATATAAAAAGGGAGTGGGGAAGGTGGCAGCAGTTGACATACATTTCTAGGTCTGGAGATAATAGATAATGCAGATTGTAGGAGATACAACACAATCAAAGTGCTGTAGTGGAATTACTGCCTGAATGAACTACACCCTTTTTTTTGTTTTATTACTAGATACCTACAACGCCACAAACAATTAACTTGAGAACAACACAGAGTCGTGGGAGACACCCAGACCTGTTGGAATGCTCCACTTTTAAATGCGTAGGCATGTCATATTAGTTCAGTGTTGTGATGTCTAATCCACTGTTAGCTAGTTATTATGATGCGTAAACCACTCTTCGTTATTTAATACCTGATGGGAGAGTTTCAATATCAGACAGCCAGACAGTATCGGAGAACCAAAGCTACGCAAGACTTCTTTAAAATTCAACTTAATTAGCTGTAGCCTATGCACCGTAATGAAGTCTCTTATGGCTCAGATCTACAGTATATGTTGTTATTGTCTGTTGTGTACAACTCCTTTTTTCTTAGTCGACCTCAAGCAAACTTGGTCCTCAAGCAAACTAGCATAACACTTCAAAGGAGGAAGGCACCATAGCAAACCCTCCAAGTGACCCTATTTTCCAGGGACAGTCCCAGATTTACAGAAACTGTCCTGGTTTCTGATTTGATACCAGAATGCCCTGCTTTTCCTTAGGATGTCCCTGTTTTCATTGGAGAAATGTTGGTGACCCCCGAGCCAAGGAAAGAAGTAACCATACAGTGGTACCTCAGGTTACAAACACCTCGGGTTACAAACACTTTGGGTTACAGACTCTGCTAACCCGGAAGTAGTAGCTTGGGTTAAGAATTTTACCTCAGGATGAGAACAGAAATTGTGCGGCGGCAGTGAGAGGCCCTATTAGCGAAAGTGTGCCTCAGGTTAAGAATGGTTTCAGGTTAAGAATGGACCTCTGGAACGAATTAAGTTCATAACCAGACGTACTACTGTATAACCTTTAGAAGATATCTGAAGGCAGCCCTGTATAGGGAAGTTTTTTTAAAAAAGTTTAATGTTTTATTATGTTTTCATATATGTTGGAAACCACCCAAAGTGGCTGGGGCAACCCAGCCAAAGATGGGCAGATAATAATAATTAATAATAATAATAATAATAATAATAATAATAATAATATGATAGGACATCCCTATTTTCATTAGACAAATGTTGGAGGGTATGCCATAGCTCAGTGTGAGAACACCTGCTTGGCATGCAGAAAGTTCCAGGTCTATGCTACAGCATCAGGTGTGATTGCTGTGCCAGCTCTTAGCTGGAGCAGTGATATCTCTTTCCCCTCAGAAAGGGAACAAAAAAAATCTCTGCTGGTTGGCAGAAGCAGCAGGGAGCAGATGCAGTGGTATCTCAGTCGAGGTTTGGACTGTAACCTACACACACACACACACACACACACACACTATCTATCAATATATAGATATTTTGTGTGTGTGTAAAAGTAAAAGAAAGTCAACTACAAGTTCTAAATTATGCCTGTATTTTGGATTCTGTATCCCCTCTAAAATAGTAGAACAGAGGCATATAAACTCCTTGCTGTTTCTCCCTAGCATGCATTTCTGGCCTGGATCTCTTAGTTGTTCTTTTCTCACCTAGAGTCTGTTTCTAATATAGATTTGAACTGCAGATAGCACACATAATTACAGATTCCGTCATCCTCACTGCAATCTCTGCCAGTTGGGGGAAAACCGATAATTATTACTTTCCAAGGTATTAGAAGTTACTTCTATATATGGATGTAGCAATCTCTGGAGTCCTAGCATTCTTTTGTACATCTTCTGTCCTTTGCAGGTCACCCTCTGAGTATTGTGATGGCACTGCCAGCACAGCCTCCTTCCTTGATATGGCACCAAATTGCCACGCCAGGGCAGGCTGATAATGAGGCATGCCACCGCTTTTCCCAGTTGTGCTATTTAGGGTTGCCATATGTCCTCTTTTTCCAGGACATGTCCTCTTTTTCATGGGTATGTAAAATGAGAGTCATCATAGTTAAAAGTAGAAGTTGGCAAATGTGTCCTCTTTTTTGTTGCCCTTCAAAATATGGCAACCCTAGCCCTGTGTGAAGTCACTGAGGCTGCCTTTCAAATAAAGCCATCACTCTGCCAGCAGCAGAACTATTTGGTCTCTGAAGACTATGAATGGAACAGAATTTGGGTTTAGTTCACATTTGAAGGTGGACCAACCTAAGCTGCGTAGCAAAAAAAAAAAAGCAGAACCGAAACATGTCATTGTCTGAAATTTGCACTTCTCAAAATTTTGCAATGCAGCTTTCCAGGAAAATATTTATGTCTTCAAAAATGCATTTACTAGGGTGCATAAAAAAATATATATTGGTGAAAACAACATATAAAAATGCATTATTTTAGGGGGAAATTGGCTTCAAAAAAATTTGCACTAAATTGCTGGTGAATTTTCATGGGAACTTTTTTTTTAAAGTAACAAACTGATGTGGAAATGTGAAGAACTGGACTGCAGGAAACAAACTGAAATTGACAGATTCACCCATGCCTGCTGAAGCCTGATTTCAAAGTCCTAGTTTGGGACACAGCACGCGACAAGAGCCCCCAGTTAGACACACACAAATTGCAAAAAAGAATAAATCAATGATTCATTCTCTTTTCAGACTTTCTTATTGTATTTAGGCCTGAGGCATGTTGAATTCTTATGACCTACTGTTGTAAAGAGGGGAGAAACTTTATTCTTGTCATCCTCACCTTTGTCAAGTACTGATGTCACTGATCCAGATGGTGATAAGGAGCAGCCAAAGCCATCAACATTTGCTGCAGTTGGAGAACAAGCTTGGTGGACACAGAAAAGTGTATGTTAGTTATCCCTTTTCTTGGCAGATGACCTTTTAAAAAGGCTATTACAAAAGTAAAGCACAAATCTCTGAACAGGAAATACGCTTGGTTGCCTTTATTAGTATACCTGTGCCCTAGAATGTTCAACATCAACGTAATTTTGTGAATCATGCTGTGCCCATCAATGTGTCTTTTTTAATACACGAGAACGGGCACCATTGATAAGATACAATTGTGCTGGCAGTGGCAACCAATACTGCAATAGAGAGCAGTGTGGTGACCAACAGTACAAGTATGGCCTGATTAGATAGCCAACCTGTCTCCTTTTTCCTCCCTAGGAAAGCTTTTATGCCTTACATCATCTGCTCCCTGCAAGGTATTGCAAGAGCGGGAGCAAACAAAGCACATCCTTTTCGCCCACTCACCTCTGTTTGGAAACCGACACAGGTAAACCACACTGGTTGCATACAGCAGAGGTGTGGCCTACTTCTTTGTTTTCACCTCATGGGCCATTGACATGCTTAAGTGCACATAATCAGGTCTTGATGGTTAACAAGAAATTTTAAAGCCACTCCAAACACCTGACAGCAGTTCAGTTGACTACAGGGAGTTGAGGGCCATTGAGCCATGGGTCAACAGAAGTAGTGCTGGGGCAAGGGACAGGGGTAGAAAACCAGAAGACGGAAAAGGAGGGAATTGACCCTTTTGAGCCTCTAATAGTTTAGGCTGCAGTCCAAACCCAAATCCAATGCAGTCCAAACCCAAATCCAACTACAGTTCTCAGGAATCTTTTGGGGGAAGCAATGTGCTTTGAATGTACTTTAAATATATGGTGTGTACTCAGCCTTATTTGAATTTTGCCCTCTCTTGGTTCCTTGAGCCAAAGAGAAACTGATACAACAGCACAGGCTGTGTGGGCTCTTGGCATAAGGGTAGGAGAGCAACATTCAGTTATTACTCAAAAGTGAATAAGTCAGTGTAACTGTGCTGTGCACATTAAAAAGGGCAAGAGTCACAAATAGTTCTGTATTTGTTGGCAAACGACAAAAAAGTTTCACTAGATTTGGCTGGGATTCCTTTTCTCTCTCTTAGTAATTCTTGTCCCAATTGTGGTGAAGCAGGAATGAAGGCCTGTGATTCTTCAGATTCTAGTACATTCCAATTCCCATCATCTCTGACCCTTGGCCATCCTAACCAAAGCTGATGGGAGGTGGAATCCAACATCACATAGAAGGCCACAGGCTTCCCATACCTCCAATAAAACATGGCAAGGATAAGCTTCCTTTGGTGGCTGAGTTGTCCCTTTCAACTCTTGCAGGCTGAGCCCAGCCGCCTACTTCATTACTGTGTGGGAAGGTTAACACCTCATCTCTTTATTTGCCGTACATTCCAGAAATGGAATGCAGAGCTGTCACTTCACAGTGCCTAATACTGCCTCATTACTCACCCGCTTGCACACAACACATAACAGCTCTAGCCCTACACCTATGCTTCCCTTATTCACTTCCTGATTTAATTTAAAGAAACACACCTTGGAGCCAAGCAACCTAATTACGCTTGTGTTACTCATCCTACTGAGACAACCTAATTATAATCATAAATGCACGTGGTAGGTGGAGATACAGGAGAGAATTAAGCCTGGCACATTAAATCGGGGATAAGTGTAGGAGTGTAGCCAAAAATATCTCCATTTGAGGCAGGAATGACTAAATAAAAGATTTCGGTCAAGGGAGTCAGATGAGGGGATCAAGAATGGTTCCTGTTGGGATTCCATTCCACCCTTTGCTGCAGACATGGGATTGTTCCGTGTCACATGTCTGTTTACATTCCAGCACAGATTGCTAGCGTGAGCAGAACTTCCGCTCTGTATTGCTTTTGTTTTTAGTCTCTCTCCGAGAAGACGGCATGGAGAGATGCCATGTTTTCTTTGTCCTGATTTATGTATAATAAATGCGTAGTTTAATAAGTGTCTACAGCCTCAAGCCTCTTCTGTTGCGCATGTCTGAGTAAAGTGTGCTCATGTCTGCAATCTTGAGTCACTGATGTACGTTGGAGCAGAGGTTGATGGAGCTCTGCAGCGGCAAGGCTAAGGGGAGACGCACCAGCTGGGACCGAGTCAGCTGGCCTATCGACCCCCCTATTCTGACAGTTCCTTCTGCTCCTTAAGTGCATTAAAAAAAGATTGGGTTAACTCTGTGTTATAGCTCTGTGTTGCAGTTCCTTTGAGTTGGGCATTTGGGGGACTTCTGGGAAATGGTTGCTCTTTTGCTTGTTTGGAAAAAATTAAGATGTTAATTTGGGAATTCCTGTTTTGGGAATATAACCCCCCCCCAACACACACACCAAGCACTCAAATGGCAAATATTAATTTAATCACAGAGAAAACTGAAGGTTGACCCCCCCCCCAATTACATCGCTTGCAATTGTGAAACATTGCGGAGATGCAAGGAATAAGAGTGTTATACCCTAGCTGTAAGCAGCACAGCTACATCCTTACTCCTGGTGCAACATAAGTTCTTATGCAGGCAGCATCCTGTGTGACTATCCAAAAATTTCATTATTATTTTTTCTGAAGAGAAAAAAAATAGACTAGATACTGAGGCTTTCCTTGATTTATCACTCAAGCATTGGCACTCATGTAGCCTTCTAAAAATGAAGTGGGCGGACAGCAGTTTCCCTCTGTAGTTTTCTGAACATTGTATCTTTTATTCCATTATCGCGTTCTTTGAAGGCTGTGTGCCCCAACTTCCTCTGGAAATTCTTGTAAACCTCCAACACTTCCTCTCCCACCACATGCAGCAAGGTGGAAGGATTTCATTTTGTCAGTTCCCCCCCCTCCTCCCACTCCTGGGAGAAACCAGATAAAAGTTAGTATCTTGGTAGGAGTTTTCTCTGGTTTTCTGCAATATTGCCAGACATCTGAAGGTTGCCACAGCTCCTCAAGTCCTAGCTGCCCCTACGTCTGCTTCAAAAGTCTGTTTGGCCTCTACTCATAACACCTTGTAATGGCTGTGTTCACACATAACGCGAAGCCAAATCATGGCTTAACACAGACATGCTGGCTCCCCAGAAGAAATTGCAGCCGCTTTGCTCATCTCTGGTCCTTTTAGCTCATCACGGCAGCTAAGCTAAAGTATGTCATAGGGCAGAGATGGCCAAACTTGGTCCTCCTGCTGTTTGGGGACTACAACTCCCATCATCCCTAGTTAACAGGACCACCGGTCAGGGGTGATGGGAATTGTAGTCCCAAAACAGCTGGAGTGCCAAGTTTGGCCATCACTGGCTTAGGGGATCCTTAGGCCTTCTAGATATTGCTAAACTGCAACTCCCAACAGCCTCAGCAAGCATGGTCAATAACCAGGGGTGATGGGAGCTGAAGTTCACCAACATCTAGAGGTCCATAGGGTCCCCACACCTGTCTTATTGTGTCACCTTAACCATAATCTGTAGGCAAGGAGAAAAGTAGGGCTGATTTCCTCTTTGGCAGCCATAGCATCCACATGGTCCCAGTAACTAAGGATGTGCTTTGGTTTACCATGACCTGCAAATCAAGTTATTGCGTTGAGGGCTTGCTCACATGAAAACCACATTGAGATTTCTCCACCATCCAGGGATCCTTTCTAAACTCCCACCACTAACTTGCTTGTAAGGAACATACCCTCCAACATTTCTCCGATGAAAATAGGGACATCGTATTCAATATTATTATTATTAATAATAATAATAATAATAATAATAATAATGGGTTCTAAAGGTTGTATAGTTACTTATCTCCTTGGCTCAGGGGTTGCATAACTCCATACCCTCCCAACATTTCTCCGATGAAAATAGGGACGTCCTAAGGAAAAGTGGGGCATTCTGAGATCAGAAACCTGACTGCTTCTGTAAATCCAGCACTATCCCAGGAAAATACGGACACTTGGAGGGTCTGGAGGAGGTGTCTCTAAGTTACAGCAGTCACTACAGTATTTGCCTGCTTCCATTGGTATGTTGTTCCTTCCTATGGGACTTTGAAGGGTAGTCCATGCTTGAGGGCCTGTCTGATGATGTCTTTGTCTGCACACCTTGTTCTCTGTTGCATAATCTGCAGAGTTTCTGTCGCAGACAAGTCCTTCATTTCCTTTTATGAATGCTTGCCTTTAAAACACCGTTGTGCAATAAAATGCAAAATTTACAACAGGAAATGAAATAGCCTTTTATCTTCTTTAAAGACGAATGCATCATGGAGAGATAATGTATATTGCTTTTGCAAATGTCACGGATGGCTTTTACAAGGTTAAAAAAAAAGGTAAAGGTAAAGGAGGCCTGGACAGTTAAGACCAGTCAAAGGCAACTATGGGGTTGCGGCACTCATCTCGCTTTCAGGCGGAGGGAGCAGGCGTTTGTCCACAGACAGCTTTCTGGGTCATGTGGTCAGCATGACTAAACCGCTTCTGGCTCAATGGAACGCAGAGTGCACAAAAATGCTGTTTACCTTCCCACCACAGCAGTACCTATTTATCTGCTTGCACTGGTATACTTTTGAACGGCTAGGTTGGCAGGAGCTGGGGCAGAATAACGGGAGCTCACGCCGTCACGTGGATTCGAACCAGCAACCTTCCGGTCAGCAAGCCCAAGAGGCTCAGTGGTTTAGACTCATCCACACTGTAATGCTGACAATATCCTAGATGAATCCCATCTGATAGTGGGAGATTTACTGGTGTTCAGCCATTGCACCTGGTGTTCATCTTCTTTGGTGTGGACAAAAGTTTTCACATCTGCTCACAAGTGTCATGAGCAGGTCAGAAGCTGTCAGTGCTCCAAGGAAGGAGTACAAATCCAGATGATTATCAAATGCATGCTAAGGGTGGGGGGACAATGGTAAAACTGGAGACTGATAATCTTGCCTGCTGTTGTGAAATATATTTCATACTGTCTTTTCCATTTGTGCAAGACATGAAAAAGTAAAAACAAGGTATTTTGCAACCTTAAACACTTGAAAAAATATCCTATTTTTTTCAGGTTATAACAACTACAATTTGGGGGTCATGAGATTTACATAAAGGATCCAGTTTGCATTTCATAGAAGCCTATAGCAAAAAATTCCTCTTGATTTTAATGGTGTTTGAACTACATTGCATCCCCTACAGACCATTTTCTGTATCTGCCTCAGTTGTTTGCTTTGTTTTTAAGTATCCTCTTACATACTTCCTATTATTCTCAGGCACCAGATTTGCATTCATCGTGGCATGTTTTCAATTTGCATGTCACATGTTTGGCACTATGTATAGAATTGCACGTTCAAAATCCATACACCAGTGAATTTCGATCACATACTAAGACTTTGAGCACTACTGCAAAGGAGCCTTTGGAATCCTCTATCAGTGGCATATTTTTAAACCATATGTCTCTTACTGAAGGAAATATTTGATTACGTGGCTCATTTTATTTTGTGTTTCGCTGAACACTTTGCATGAGTCTTCTGAAGCAGCAGACATTCTTCTCAAGCCTAACATGCCAATAATATTGTACTACTTGGGTTTTATATTTCCATCTTCTTGGAATTTGCAGTAGTAGGATTTTTTTTTTACAGTTCATTTAGAAAACGGTCTAGACTGGTTTCTCATTTGTATTCGGAATTCCAAGCAAGTTTTATTTCTTAGTTCCCTTTTATTTCAAGTGCTTAACACACATGGAGGCAAACTAGATGAGCAATACTCTTTGAACCCTTTTGTCTGCATTGCTAAGAGCTGGTGATATTTGTCAGAACATAGGAAGCTGTCTGATCTAGGTCAGTATTATCTATGCTGTATTGACTGGCAAGAGCTCTCTGGGGTTTCAGGCAAGGGTCTCTTCTAGCCCTTCTGGAAGGTGATGGAAATCACACCTGTGACCTTCTGCATGCAAATCAGATGCTCTACCACTGAGCTGCGGCCCTCCCCATGTTGTGTTAATGTCACCATATCATCCATCCATTGGTATTGTGTGCAGCTGCTCCTGTAGACAGCAATCTGCAAATTTCTGGTGGATTCTTTCAGTTCCACCTACACAGTCATTGAAATCAACAGGACAAAATCAGCTTAATTTCACTGGCTGGAAAAGCCAGATTGATACTATCACATGGCCAATTTCAAGCCAAAGACAAACAGGTCTATAGTGAGGCTGTGCGGCAATTTCATAATTAGGTTGTAAACATTTGCACACACACCAAGTGTCCCTATTTTCCAGGGGCGGTCCCAGATTGACAGAAGCTGTTCTGGTTTCTGATTTGATCCCGGAATGTCCCACTTTCCTTTAGGACCTCTCTATTTACATCGGAGGTATGTGGAGTTATCCGACCCCTGAGCCATCTGAAGGCAGCCCTGTATAGGGAAGGGTTTTTTTTTAATGCTTAATGTTTTATTATGTTTTTATATATGTTGGAAGCCACCCAGAGTGGCTGGGGCAACCCAGTCAGATGGGCAGGGTATAAATCATAAAACTGTAATTATGGAATAGGTAAAGGTAAAGGGACCCCTGACCATTAGGTCCAGTCGTGGCCGACTCTGGGGTTGCGGCGCTCATCTCGCTTTATTGGCCAAGGGAGCTGGCGTACACCTTCTGGGTCATGTGGCCAGCATGACTAAGCCGCTTCTGGCGAACCAGAGCAGCGCACGGAAAGGCCGATTTCAGAGGAGAAATGTTGGAGGGTATGCATTTGACGCAAGGGTGGATGAATGGCAAGACCTGCTCCCGGTCAAATTCTGCAATGTTGATCTTAAGGTCTAACAGAGAGAGGTATGCCAATGGAAACCTAAATACCTATTTTGCACAAGTTTTTCTAGCTGGAGTGCGGAAACTTTTTCAGCAAGAGAATGGCATTTTCTTCCGCAGAATCCTATGGGGGTCTGCCAGGTGGCTTTTCATGGGGAGCCAGTGGTGGGCAAGACCAGGGGTAAGGATGAGCAGAACCAGAGGCAAAAGAAAGGGATGCACATTAAGCTACATCCCAGCCACACCAAAGTCAAATGTATGTTTCTGCATGTGCACACCCCCACTATGACATATTTCTTCATTCTCCATTCAAGCAAGAAAGAGGCATGACTGGAGTTCAGTGACACATTCCAGCCAGGCAAGAGCATTCCAGTAGTATGTAAAGCAGGACTAGCGAGGAGATATGGCCTGGAGAGGGATCATGGCTTAGGGCAGGATTTCCCAAACTTGGGTCTCCAGCTGTTTTGGGACTACAACTCCTATCATTCCTAGCTAGCAAGACCACTGGTCAGGGATGATGGGAACCAGTGTTTTTTTCCTTAAAAGAATGTTTAGGGGTACTCTCATTTTCCTACTCATATTGAAATACTGCCCCTCAATGAGGCCAAACGTTGATTCACAAAATATTTAGGGGTATGCGTAACCCTGCGTCCCCCCCAGGAAAAAAAGCACTGATGGGAACTGTAGTCCCCAAACAGCTGGAGACCTAGGTTTGGGAAACACTGGCTTATGGAGAGTAATGAGGGCCAGGTGGGCAGACATGGAGGGCCACAATGGTCCCAAGGAGCCTGGAGATACCCCACTCTTCACTTATTGAAAGGAGCTGGAATTGGCAAGAGATTGTCTGCATATATTTTCCCTGCTAGCTATAAGTTTCATTCAGTTCTAGTGGTGAAAGCATGATCTACTCGCTCTTTGAACCACCACAGTTGGACATGTGGAGATGTCAAGTGGTTAGGACTCTGACAGAACTCCAGATATATTATATATATATATACATATGGGAAAGGATGCTCTCTTCAGAATTAATGGTTATAGTTCATTAAAAATAAGAACCAGCCAGGGCAGAGCTCGCTGGCTTAAGTGCACAGAAAACTCTGTAAATCCTGCCAAAAGAAGGATGAGACTGAGATGTGTTTACGACCTGGGGCCTGCGGCTTGAGCAGTCAGCAAACGCACAGGAGATTAATCCTTTGTTGTGTTTCTGTACAAGCACATATCATGGCTAAATTATTTTACCCGTCCGCATAACGGATGGGCAAAATTTTCTTAGCCAAAGCACTTTAGTGGTGTCTACAGTTCTGAAGGGAGCGCACCCTATTACTCATGGTGAAAAGTCTGGCTGAGAAAATAAATGCGTGGAAAATAAGAGCACTTTCTTCCTGATCCCTAATCTCCTTAATCAGATTGCCTATTGACCAGTGCGCTGCTCATACTGACTAATACAGCAGCCCCAGTTCATTAAATTTCAACTAACTATCCATATGTCCTCTAGGAAAGGCTTATGTTTCCATTTTTTCCCCTCCACAGAAAAATAGGCTTGCAGATGGATCAAGGTGGGTGTTCGCTCGGATATGTCAGCAAGATACTCAAGAGTGGTCAGGTTTTGTAATTCCATCCCTGGTTTTGCCATGGATTTATGGAATTAGCTTAAGCGCTAAACCTTCCAGTGCCTGCTTCCCTAACCCACAGATAATGTCCTACCCTTAATTACTTGCTACTTTAACAGATGGGGCAAAGGCTGTGAATAGACAGCTATCTCTGTGAAGCAAGGGGAGCCAATCCTAGCCATGAAGGAACTGGGGGAGGGATTGCTTCAGGGGGGAAAGTTGTGGTGTGGAGCAAAACTGGATCTGTTCATTCAAAAAGGTAGCCAAACAAAAAACCCAAACCCTTTAAACCCAGGAGTTGTCAGCTGAGTTCTATCCAATTGTTGCTGTATCTAGACACATCAAAGAAGCGTTTCAGTTACACGCGCCGTAAACTTTGTGTGAGAAATCAGGTTGGCAAAAACGGATCTCCACAGCGCCATCTGGTGCCACGGTGTTAGAATGCATAAACGACGCATATAAAGCGTTTTTTTCTTTCCCAATGTAGCAGAGTCCTGGGTTGCTTGGCTGACACAAGACTTCCATCAGTAGCAGAAAGGGAAGGGAAGCAGTTTCCAGCGATTGCCACTCTCCCTTGCAGCTCCTGGTCCCTAAATCTTTGGAGCGTTCAAGATAGTGAGTAGAGCATGAGACTCTCAATCTCAGGGTTGTGGGTTCGAGCCCCATGCTGGACAAAAGATTCCTGCATTGCAGGGGGTTGGACTAGATGACCCTTGGGGTCATTTCCAACTCTACGATTCTATGAGTCTATAAACTCCCCACCCCACCCCAAATCACTATCAAACTGTGTGTAGCCTGGGGGGCAGGGTGAGCATCTGTGGCCCCTAAATCAAGTAAATAAATAAAAATAACTAACTGACTAATTGTGTCACGGTTCTGCCCCTTCCCAACATAAAGCTTGCCCCTCCAATAAAGTCTGGCTACGCCTATGCTGTCAAAGTATGTGATGAAAGCCATGCTTAGATTACTCTAGAGAAGGATTAGGCAGATTAAGGGGGGGACGGACATGCAATGAATGTGCTCTAAATGTATGGTGTATGTTCAGCCCAAGTTTCTAGGCCATATGATTGTGAAAGTAAGCATGAAAATGGGGGCGACGTTTAGTGAAATCTCAGAAGCCGGGTGGGAGGATTTGCTGCCCAGCTCGTTGCTTCTCCCCAGAACTAACAGGAGGAGGAGGAGATATGCCAAGTAAGAAAAAGTACACTATTAAGAAGCTTGCCAAAAGCACCTCAGATTAGATGCAGCATTTTTTAATTTCTTTTAGCCTAGAGTGAGTGACCAGCATACTCTGGCTTCAGACGAAACACATTGCTTCTCATAGAACCAAAACCGCAAAACAGAGCCGTCTCAAGTACAGTAGCCAAGGTCACCCAGGAGCCATCTTCAGAAAGGAAGCCAGTGTTAGGAAGAACCTCTCTAAGTCTGGTTGTGACTCAGGGTAACACCAAGGCTGAATCTACACAGATATTAAAAAGCACTGTGAAAATGCTTTTCATTTTTTTTTTTTTTACAAAAAACAAACAAACCCCGTAGGATATGGAATTTGTCGTTAGCTCATCATCGCCACCTAGTGTCACATTTGTATAACGCACTTAAAACACTTTAAAACGTTATATTTGCAGCTGTATAGCTGGGTCCCAAGTTGCTCTGCAAGGCACAACATACAATATGTAATTATATACACATTTCTATCCAACGAACAAGGCAAACATTTTAGTACACACTTACTAAACGAATGAGCAGGCACTGAATTACATTTGGCAAGTCCGTGTTTTGAAACTGCATGATTGAAGTATTAGAAAATTCATTGACCTTGCAGAATAAGACTATTCAGGAAATAATAATAATAATAATAATAATAATAATAATAATAATAATGGGATAAATAAGTGTGTGTTTTCTTTTGTTTTCAGTTCTCAGGCCTAAATCTGAACTTACATCAATGAGTTTTCAGGCCAGTTGGCCATCTCTCTCTCTGTCCTCCACTGTGCACTATAAATATCTTCCACATCAATCCATCATGTGCATACCCTAATTGAACTGCAAGAGGCTGAAGCTGAAGTCATTTACAGGTTTTAATCACATCATTATCAAATGGCAGACTAATTGCTTTCAGCAAAAGTGTCCGTCCACTGTCGCTAGACGTACCTATGAATTCCAAATTTCCTTTTAATTTATGCAACCAATGGTGGGTGCAGAGCCCTAATCATTGCCTGCTTGCACGTGGCCCACTAAGACTGAAGGGATAACTATTATATGCCATATTTCCATTGCTACTTTGAGATCATGCATTAGGAATAACAGATGGCATTTAATTATAGCAAATATAGTGCGTGTGAGAAGTAAATAGCTAATTTGTTTTACTCTGGCTTTGCTGTGAGGATGAAGGGGCGACAGACAATTTATTTCCTTCCTTCCGTTCATACAAATATAGTTAATGATCTGTCAAGATGGCAGTAATAAACCCCTCTTTCCCAAAAAAAAAAAAGGTAAAAAATAATTCACTCCTGGCAGAAACCTTCGTTCTCATTTGTTGTTCCCAACCCTTAAGCCTTGCCAATACTGGAATATAAATTGAATTTTACTGTCCGTAATAACGGAGCTCTCCACGTCAAAATGCACGCCGGTTCCACTCTGAGGGAAGGTTTTTAGTCAGGTTTTTCTTTCTCTGCCCAGGGTCTTTAATTGTTAATTACTCCTTTATTTCTTATGCCTTTGTGTGTTCTTACCCATATCCTTATCTGGGAAGGGAAGGGAAAGAAATGAAGCAGTAATGGAAAAGAGTTTTAGTTTACGGCTTATTATTGTTGCTGCGCTATCTCCCCTGCGATTTCCCTCGTATGTAATGAACTAGTGTGGAAGTAGGAATAACTATTTTGGTCAATAATTAATGAAGGGTATTAGATTAATTCAAAAGCCGGACTCCCTCGATGCAATGCAGGCCCATTTTAATCACATCTCCCAGCCCCCAACTCCAGTCCCATTAGGCTTCAAGCTAAAAATCACCGCACATACCGAGAATGCGGAAATTCCGACTAACGCTACCTGTGAAACCTAAGAGCGAAATAAATCCGCTCGCTTCTCCTCAGCCGCAAACGCTCCTTGAAATAATGAAATCTCGCATTGCCTGTAAACATAAGCTTAATTATAGTCAGCGAGGAGAGGCCACCCTCAGGAGCCCACATTAAGGAGAAAGTGCTAATCTTACTTGGAAGACAGCTGTGGGCTATCGGTGTCGCGAGCAGCAAGATGGAAGGGTGGACTAAGCTATCTTCAAAAGCTACTGTGACGCCATTTGAGCAGTCACTTCTTTGCCCAAAGAAACCTGGGAACTGTAGTTTGTTACGGGTGATGGGAGCTGTTAGGAGATCTCTCAGAGATTCACCCCAAAGTGGCTTAACAATCCCTCCCTCTTCCCAGGGTACACTGGGAATCATAGCTCTGTGAGGGGATAATGGCAGGCCCTTCAAGTATCCCTATTTTCCAGGGACAGTCCCAGATTTACAGAAGCCGTCCTGGTTTCCAATTTGACCCTGGAATGTCCCGCTTTTCCTTACGCCATCCCTATTTTAATCGGAGAAATGTCGGAGGGTATGGAATAGATCCTCCAAGTGTCCCTATTTTCAATGGACAGTCTAGATTGACAGAAGCTGTCCCGGTTTCTGATTTGATAAACAGGAATGTCCTGCTTTTCCTTAAGACGTCGCTATTTTCATTGGAGAAATGTTGGAGGGTATGCAGTTATGTGACCTCTGAGCCAAGATGATACAACCTTTAGAAGACATCTGAAGGCAGCCCTGTATAGGAAAGTTTTTTGTTTGTTTGTTTGTTTAATTATGTTTTTATATATTTTGGAAGCCACTCAGAGTAGCTGGGGCAACCCAGTCAGATGGGTGGGCTTTAATTATTATTATTATTATTATTATTATTATTATTATTATTATTATTACTATTTTTACTATTTTTACTATTAATACTATTATTATTATGGATTGGGACACCCCTATTTTCATTGGGAAGGGATGCGGGTTTGCCGATCGGAAGCTTGGCAGTTCGAATCCCTGCAACGGGGTGAGCTCCCGTTGCTCGGTCCCTGCTCCTGCCAACCTAGCAGTTTGAAAGCACGTCAAGTGCAAGTAGATAAATAGGTACCACTCTGGCAGGAAGGTAAATAGTGTTTCTGTGCGCTGCTCTGGTTCACCAGAAGCGGCTTAGTCATGCTGGCCACATGACCTGGAAGCTGTATGCCGGCTCCCTTGGGCAGTAAAGTGAGACGAGTGCCGCAACCCCAGAGCCATCTGTGACTGGACCTAACGCTCAGGGTTACCTTTACCTTTACCTATTTTCATTGGAGAAAGTTGGAGGGTATGGAATAGGATGTCCCTATTTTCATCAGAGAAATGGAAGAGGAAGGGAAAAGGCCATTGCTTCCACTAAAAACAGTAGAATCAAGTTAGAGGATATGAAAACCAAATCCACAGCTGTGCCGAAGTTTATGGATTGGCAACGTTGCTGGCGCTGACCAGGAGGGAGAGGTGGAGAGGAGGAGTGGCAGAGAGGTCAGGGCGGATGTACTGCTGGAGAACATCCACACCAAGCTGCGTTATATACCTCCCATCTTCCTCCTGGTAAAATGCCAGGAAGCTAACTTTATGGCTGCTCCCCACTGGGTGAGCTGCTTCTGGTCCAGGGACAGCTCCAAAAAATAAAAATGGTTTCTCAGCAAAAGATTATTTTGTGAGAAATGCCCTAAATCCAAATAACAGGAAACAGGTTAGCTTCTTTCAACTGCTTGAGGATTCCCCAGAAGTGACCTGAAGGAAAATGTGAGCGCTGGGAAAGGTAGTGACAGCCCCAGTTGTCTGCCTCTTGTCTCCTCCATCTAACCTTGGTTCCATTCTACTGTCCTTACTCCATCTGCCCCTGATGAGACCCAGCTCCCGTCCACATCAATATCATTCAATCTAGGATTTCTTCTTTCTGATTTTTAAAGGCTCCATATGAACTTTGGAGTAGATTCAACAACAGAAACAACAGCAACAGCAATAGCAACAGCAACATTCAAGCAGAAAGAAAAAAGAAAATGGTACAGTTCATGAAGTTAGGAGATATTAGTCAGCCCTGAGTGCTCACTGGAAGGACAGATCGTGAAGCTGAGGCTCCAATACTTTGGCCACCTCATGAGAAGAGAAGACTCCCTGGAAAAGACCCTGATGTTGGGAAAGATGGAGGGCACAAGGAGAAGGGGACGACAGAGGACGAGATGGTTGGACAATGTTCTCGAAGCTACCAGGATGAGTTTGACCAAACTGCGGGAGGCAGTGGAAGACAGGAGTGCCTGGCGTGCTCTGGTCCATGGGGTCACGAAGAGTCAGACACGACTAAACGACTAAACAACAACAACATCTCAAAGAGCAAAGAAGAGGACAGCCCAAGCCACTGCTAGTCCGAGCCGGGGGGGGGGGAGGCGCGCAGGACTGCAGGACCGCCACCGTGTCCACATACTTCTTTCACCAACTCAGGCTGGCAGTGACCATGGTGTACATAGCAGCCCGAGCCCAACCCGCCAAGCCCAAGCCTCCCCCCCCCAAAAAAACTGGACATTTCCTTAAAAATGTAAAAATCCACCTGGACGGGCATGTTGGCCCCCCAAAAGAGGACATGTCTGGGTTTCCCCACATGTATGGCAACCCTATATTACAATAACGTGTGCGCGCAAACACCGTATAACAGACATAACTGTTCGGCCCACTCCACGCATCTCACTGACTTTCTCCTACAGATGCACATGCTCAAATAAGGCAGCTCCCATCTTTAAGGGCCCACACACTTGTTGTATTTTGCTTCAGATAGATGCGATACCTCCACCATCAGATGCAGCAGTTAGCACAGATTGTTATTATTCCTCGCCCACTTTTCAAACCCATGAGAGATGTTGCTGTTGTTACAATTTATATGACCCACCCTTCGCCCTAAGGTGCAACAATTAAAATGCAATGCTAATATGAAAACGCAACACTATGCGAAATTTAAAACAACATAAAATCACCCCCCCAAAAATAGTTTTATATCTGGAAAAGAATACTGTGCAGCTGCTTCCTTTGTGTGTTCTAATTTCTGCAGAGATTGATGGCTGATGATTGTTATAGTGGGATATTTAGAAGATGACCTCTTGTGGCAGGAGAAGAAAAGTGCATGAAAAATGCTTAGTCCTGTGTGTTGGCAAGTTTGTTCCAAAGAACAAGAAAGCACTTTATTGGACCAGCGTCTCTTGTTAGCAGATCTATTGCAATTTTTCTAGCTGCCCTGAATTCTGCACCCTCCAGTGTCTAAAAGATAGTTATTATTCCGCTGCAAGGATAGCACGGCTGGTTATGAGTACAAATATTTGTAGTCCCTTGAGATCGATAATAATAATTACTGTTTTATGCAGTGCTTTCCCCTACGTGCTCCGCATATATTAATCTCGTAAGAGAGTTGAGAGATAATGGCCGCTTAATGCTGCATTGTTGAACGGATTCTATTTTTACCTGCCTTGGAGTCTTTCCAATACATAGGTGAGATAGGAAAATGTTTTAATAATAATAATAAAAGGAGTGAGTTCATGTCTGAAGTGAGCTCTGAAGCTCATGCTTTTAATCATCATTCCACACTAGATGATCAGAGTATCCTGATCAAAAACACTCAGTGTAGCATTTTAAGCCCAGAAGAGACATTAAGTGATATTCAGTGTGCATCAGAATAGGAACATAGCCAAGTCAGACTTTTGGTCTATCTACATCAGTGTTGTCAACATTGACAGACAGCAGGTCTTCAGGGCTTCAGGCTGGCGACATTCCCAGCCCCTAACAGGCTTCAGAGGCACAGGGCATGGACAAGGCCATTTTAGTGGTTGCAGGAAATTGGGTGGCTGTTGTTTTCCTCTTTCCAGTCTCCACCCAATAGTAGGTGTTAAGTTGTGGGCGAACATAGCAGACGACACAGCGATTCTTCAAACAGCTCTTCTTTATTCAGATGTCAGAACAGAACTAAGCTGAGGGCTCAGTCAGCCTGCTTATATAGAGCTCCAGAACAATTGTAACTGTTGCCATTTTCTAAAACTATCCAATCACTGAACGTCACTTTTCGATCCTTCATTTGCATACAAAACTATCCAATCACTGAACGTCACTTTTCAATCCTTCATTTGCATAACTATCTACAGTATCCCCCTGCTGGTCCAGGGTGAGAACTTCAGTACATAACAGTAGGATTCGCCAAGCACGTGGGTAATCACAAACAGGTTCCTTTTCCTGTCTGCTCTGCCTTGCTCCTTATATGCTGCACTCAGTAAACTTGTGGCTTGCCTCCTTGCCCACCCCCACCCCCCAAATGTGGCTGTCCTGTGATGCCCATTCCTTCTCACTAAGGATGCAGGAGAAATTGGATTCAGTTCACAAACCAAAACTTTTTGAAACAATGTGTGTGAACTGAGACATGATCACTTTTCAAGATACATGCTGCTCCAGATTTCACGGCGCGGTTCTCCAGCCAAGTAGCGCATGCAAAAATTCACAGACTAGAGCAAAGCATGCACAAAAAGGCACACACACACGCACACATGCACACAGAGACAGAGTCGGTGCTATTTTTCTAGAGAAAGAGGTGCCGGAACTCACCATGAACACCTCTCTCGTTCTCTTAGAATAGCAATGTTACTTACCTGAGAGGTGCCAGAACTGAGTTCCTGTGAGTTGCAACTGAAAAAAAGCGCTGTATACAGTATATGTTCGTGAAAATAAAATACAAAGATGCTTTACATTATGGAAAACGCTTTGCAAAACTGTGCATGTTAGGCAAAACTGCATGAAAAAAATTGTATATTAAGGAGATGCACACATGAAGAAGTTGATGAATTTCCATGAGGATATCTTTTAATAAATAAGTAAATAGGAAACAGATGTGGAAATGTGAAGAGCCGAATATAAGACGGGAAAAATGAGAAATTGGGGTAAGCCGACACGGACAGATTTGCCAATCTCTAACTCCCCACCCCTCCAATTCGCTCCCACCATGCTGGTGCCAGGTTTGCACACAAAAGGCACAATCCAACTGAATTTAAACCTTTTATCCCTGGGACCACAATGCTTGACCTTTGTAACTTTCGATTAGCCAGTTCTGACTTCCTCCCCGGTTTTCCTTAATGTGTAAAATTAGCACCTAGGCACCTGGTACTTTTTGCCAGGGAGCACTGCACATATAGTGAATTTTTTTCTTCTTTAAGGCCGTTTTAAAAACACAGTTTCCCCGAAATGCCTAAGGGCAGGTTTATATATAATGCTTCCTGCAACCCTGAGTTCAGCCGCAACCCCAGGGCCTCAGTATGGGAGTGTCGGAATCCTTTGTTCCTGGCCATCCGCCTCTCTCATTTTCGGCCGTATGACTAATGGAAAAGTTGAAGGAACATGCCCGTTGCAAAACCCAAAGGGGAAAGGTGCAAGCCTCTGTCTGATTCCAGCGCACCTCTGCAGAGAACAAAGGAGGCCCTGGCAATCTGTGGAAAGGCCTACGGTTCTTGGCTCTGGACCTCTGATTGCTGTTGAACCGAGGGTCACCGGAGACATCGAGTACGAACATGGCCTAAGTGATTTGCTCAAGGTCAACCGGGGAGTGCATGTCAGAGCCATGAATTAGACTGGGATGCCCCGAGGCTCATGTTTTAGTAAATCAACTCAGCTTAGTATCTTAAGAACCAGGCCTTCTCTCTCCCCTCTTCTAGCTGTCAGTTACAGATTTAGCGAGTCGTTTCAGGCATCCTGTCACAATGAGTGAGGGGTGGGGGGGGGAGCATAGCGGAAGCTGACGAGAAAGCGAGAACTGTCCTCTCATATGCTCTCCAACGTTTCTCTGATGAAAATAGGGGCGTCCCATTATTATTATTATTATTAATTATTATTATTATTATTAGCTTGCCCATCTGACTGGGTTGCCCCAGCTACACTGGGCAGCCTCCAACATATATAAAAGCATTAAACATTAAAAAAAAACTTCCTTATACAGTCGTACCTTAGAAGTCGAACGGAATCTGTTCTGGAAGTCTGTTCGACTTCCAAAACCAAAACGCGGTTTCCAATTGGCTGCAGGAGCTGCAATCAGAAGCCGCAAAATCCCTGTCGGACGTTTGGTATCCAAAAATAGTTCGCAAACCGGAACAGTTACTTCCAGGTTTGCGACGTTCGGAAGCCAAAATGTTCGGGAACTAAGCTGTTCAACTTCTGAGGTACGACTGTACAGAGCTGCCTTCAGAAGTCTTCTAAAGGTTGCAGAGTTACATATCTCCTTGGCTCAGGGCTCACATAGCTCCATACCCTCTGATGAAAACAGTGACGTCCTACCATACCCTCCAACATTGCTGTGATGGAAATAAGGACATCCTAAGGAAAAGTGAGACATTCCAGGACCAAATCAGAAACCAGGATGGCTTCTGTAAATCCAGGACTGTCCCTGGAAAATAGGGACACATGGAGAGCCTGCTGTCAGCGCTTCATATTCTCAGAGGTGTGGCGTAATTGTGTTGTGAGAGCCAACTATTTTTGTTTCATCATTCCCAAGCGTGTGTTGCCTGATGCCTCCCTTTTTCATTATGTTTTCAGCATTTGCCCTCAGTTGCTCCCTGTTAGACGTCACTCATGTCATATGTACAAATTATCCACCACTGTTCTGGAGAAGGTGCGTGGATTTGCAAGATAGGTTCTTCTTCCTGGGCGAAACAGATGTCACAGAGTGTGCAGCAAAATGAAGCAACTTTGTCATTTCTGATGCCGTCTGCGTGTTGCCATAGCAACAATCTTGTATTGCACTCCAGCTCTTTCAGATTCTCTGTGAAACCTGGAAGCCCACACGAGCTCGGGTGATACGCAGGTGACCTAGAAATCCTGCTCTTTAAACAGGACTTGTCTTTAACCCATCTCGGAGTAGAACATATTAGCTAACAGTTAAGAAAGAAACTCTGCATTTTACATAACCAGAGTCCACAAATTATTGTGTACAGGACGGTATCGTTCATGCTAATTCCCCTTTAAATCGTGTTCTTCCAGTGTTGTCTCATCATATGCATAATGATAGCTTACTACAGAAAAAGACTTGTCTCCACAGCAGCGGAAATATCCAGAGCCGTCTCTATCATTAGGTGGCTGCCTCTGGTAGCAGATGAAGGCAGGTAGGGGAAAGGACCAAGGTGTTAGACGACTGATCTGTGTGTGCCACTTGCCTCCTAAGTGGGTCTTAGATTCCACTGTCCATCTATACATGGAATATAGAGTGGGGCTGGGAGATGCCATCTTGTTTACCTCAGGCAACAACCTTTCTTGAGTCAGCCCTGCAAATGTAGCACCAAAACCACTAGTGTCTTCTTTTTTAAAATATATATATAATATTTATTGGTGTTTCAAAAAGTTACAAGAATAAAACAGAAAAAAAAGAAAAACAGAAAATACAAAATACAGAAAAAAATAAAAACAATTAAAAACAAATCCATCTTTCCATATCTTATCTATCATTTGCTTGTTTCCTTGACCTCCTCACACCTCCCTTTTTTGTATTCTAGTTCATTAGTTGTTTCAGCAAATCCTTTCCTTGAATGGAAATGGTTTATTGAATAATTATTGATAAATTATAAACAGATAAAAACATTGGCAGGATTATTGCATTTAAAGAAGATGAATAAATGAACAAATTAAATTAATTTGGATATGCAGAAGATATTTAAAAAACAAATTTCAGGAACCGCAACAAAGAGGGGGAAGGAAGTCGAGTTTTGAAATGTCAAAATGATGGTGACATTTGTGAAATGTATAAAATTAGTGAAATGTATAAACTTGAAAAGTATAAATAAATAAACAAAATATTTTTGAGCATAAAAACGACTTTGCGTGCAAAGCCTCTGAGATATGGCACCACCTTCAAAATAAAGCATTGATTAAAGTGGATGAAAATATGGCACGCCTAAGGGTGGTTTAGCAATAATGCCTTAGGAAGAACGTGAAACCTTTTCCCATAGCTATTTCCAGGTGGCTGGCCTCCTTCTAACTCTTATGATTCTGAACATTGTTTGTAGGTCTATCTAGGCAAATGAAATAGGAAGGGAGTGAGGCTGGCCCAAAGGAACGTATTATGTCTCTTCAAACCGAGTCAGCTTCAGCCTGCCCTTATTATTTCCACCAGCCTCCTTCTCTGACCTCAGTTGCCCTACAGAGATACAGGCGATGCCCTTTTATTGGGCATGAGTCCTTGCCCTTGTCAGGTTAGAGGAAGATCATTGCTATGTGTGTGCTCTAGGGTAAGGGTAGAAGAAAATCGGTGCCTGACACGCTAGCAGACAGTAAAATTTAAGGGTCACGGAAAGTCGCAAATCTGTCAGGGCTGATTAATTCATAGAAGGAAATCGAGTTCTACCAAAATAATATCTCCCCCCCCCTTCAATTCATGGAGCTGGGAAATATAGAATGAAGCAGGTACATACAGTATTGGAATGGGGAGGGAAAGAGATGGTTTTGTTCTCATGAAAGAAAGGCAACCCACAGCAACAATGCAAGCATTCTGGCCCACCACAATGTATCGTATTTGCAATATATCACATCTCACCAGCAGGGCCAGATTTGGGTTTGATGAGACCCTAAGCTACAGAAGGTAATGGGGCCCTTTATATGTCCAGCTGTCCTTTGTCAACAACAAATTGTCACTGTTTTTTTGTGTTGAATATATGCTATATGGTAATTTATGGACCTAATAGGTATCTAAAGCCATTTGTGCATGTTGACATGCAACCAGTCCATGCAGAATGTAGGCCCCCTATATATAGAAATGAGCAAACCAGTGATATTTTAGGAGAGATATCAAAGTCAATGTAGAATTTACATTCATTGTGGAACCCATTTTAACATGAAGCCAACTGAAGCCTTGTTTGTGAAGAAATTATTGAGAAAGGAAAGAAAGAGAGGTAAACGGAGGAGGGAACGTAAAGGAATTTAATTTCAAAGAACCATGGAAGGGACCATGAGGGTCACCTAGTCCAACCCTCTGCAATGAAGGAATCTTTTTGCTCAATGTGGGGCTCAACTCAGTGACTGAGCTATCCCGTCTAATTCAACTCTGGCTCATAGCTGTCAACTTACAGATTTGAAAATAAGGGATCAGCAGCCAAAATAAGGGATTTTGCTTAGCTTATACAGAAATCCACCACTGATGGAGCCATGCCACTTTGCCCGTGACTGGCTGTGTTTTGCAGGGGGCTGGACTAGATGATCCTAAGGGTCTACAACTCCCACCAAAGAACAGTGGCAGACAAAACTGATGAACAACGTCAATATGGCAAAGCTTACAGGCAGAATTAGAAACCAGGAAGAGGACCTCTTTAATAAAGAATAGGGAAAGTTTATAATTTAGTTGAAAAGCTATTGTAAAGAGTTACATACATTGGTAGGATTGACGGAAAACTTGTAGTAAAAATTTGAACTATGGATGGACAAATGATTTATAAAAACAGAGTTATGAAAGGGATGCAGAGGGGGAAATCACTACATTAAGATGCTGCACGGGTTGGAGGGTATGCTAAGCAGTATGTTGGGGCTGCCGTCGTCCTGGCGCGAGGAGTCCCATTGGCCCTTCCCCACCCGAGAGAGGGGGGGAGGGAGAGAGACTCTCGCCCACGCCGTCCACGAGCCCGGCATGAGGCGGTTGTGACACCGCGGCGGCTGCTGAAGCGCCACCCTTCTGCATCCCTCCCCATCCCCTCCTCTTCCTCCTCCCTCAGGCCACCTCCTCAGCCACCGCTGCCGCCTCTGGCTTCCCCTGGCAGCACAGCGGAAGTCTCGCAAGAGAGGGGCTGCCTGCCCGCCTGCCGCCACCCGTCTCCTCACGACGCGCCCCTGAGGAGGAAAAGGGAGAGACGAAGATGTGGCAGCTTGTGCGCTCTCTTTCTCTCGAGGCAGAGGACCCTGAGCCGCTGCTTCTCTCCCGAGCCGGGTGAGCATGAAACCCGGCAAATTTAAGGGACATCATCAATAAGGGACAGCAGCGGGACATGGTGCTTGTGGGAGTTTCCCACCAAATAAGGGACAGTTGACAGCTATGCTCTGGCTTTGAGGGGTCTGGTCTTGGATTTTCCTGAGTCATGGAAGTGGAATACAAATGCACTTGTATTTCCTGCTAATGGATAACAATCTCCCAGCCCACCCTAGCTTATTTCCCAGGACCAAATGATATGTTAGCTGGGAAACTGAATTTCACTTTAGAAACAGCCACAAGGAAGAACTATGAAATTCCCAGTGGGGCATATAGCAAAGCTGAAAATGAATGGGGAAGATGGGTGCAAGAGAAAGGATTAACCACCCCATTGGCAATGCTGGAGCCCTGCTTTGTGGATGCTTTAAACAAATAAAGGGAATGTTAGGAATGACCATCATGAAATATCTCATATCTCATTCAGGTGCTGCACTGATTAATCTAGTTGTATTTTAAGCCCTTCACTGCCCCCTGCTGTTATACTCCCAGTAGCTCACTCCCAAACATTTAGCAAAAAATACCGGTATATTTCCCCCCCCCCCCTTCTTTCCCTTGCAAACCTGAGAAACTGCAATTTAGAATCTAGGAGCTTGGATTCTCAGGATTGCTTCAAACATTGCAGGATTAATTACCTACCCTCCATATGGGTGTGTGTGTGTGTGTGG
The DNA here is from genome assembly GCF_964252035.2 of Podarcis erhardii. Lineage (NCBI taxonomy): Eukaryota > Metazoa > Chordata > Lepidosauria > Squamata > Lacertidae > Podarcis > Podarcis erhardii. Next base: position 78,943,982 of record NC_138508.1, on the reverse strand, counting down.
GTGGGTGGGTGTGATGAACCTTATATGGCAGAACAAAAAATTCCTTCCAGTAGCACCTTAAAGACCAACTAAGTTAGTTCTAGGTATGAGCTTTCGTGTGCATGCACACTTCTTCAGATACACTGAAACAGAAGTCACCAGACCCTTCTATATAGTGAGAAGGTGGGGAGGGGTATTACTCAGAAGGGTGGTGGGAATGGGTGATTGGCAGATAGCTATGATGAGCCTGTTGACGACTCTTAACGACTGCAGTCGTTAAAAGGAAAAGAAACAGTGATTAATGCAAAAAATATTTTTCTGATACTTTACTATACATCCTTACCTTCTTTCTGTTTTCCAAGGAATCTTAAGATACCACCCAGCTGCATTTTACTATATTTAAACATGCATTTTAAATATATTTTGCAGCATAGAAAACCATGCAGTAGCAGACTTGGCCACAAGAGGGCAGAACTGTTTCTGCTTTCATTATGATATTTAAATCTGCCCGAAAGGTTAAAGATGTACGCTGTCAATATCAAATGATGGATATGTAAGCGGAAGTCTGTCTATACAGCACTCAAGCGTCATAAAGCACGAGATCTGAATTGCACATTTCGCATAGCAGCCCAATGCTACATCACGTATTTGTCAAGGAAACGTGTGTTCATGTGTGATTTGCAAACTGAAAAAGAAAAGTCGCACTGCATTACGGCTTTAGTGGTCAGTTAACACATGTTGTTAATTATGTGTTGTTGTTTTTAGACTTAAGTCCCTGTCTAATGCTAGTTGCAGGGTGGGGGAAAAACAAGTTTAGATTTCAAAATGCTCTTCCCTTGCCAAAACACAGGTATCTCTCCATCAATCTAGGACAGTGGTTTTCAGACTTTCTACCTGCAGGGAACACTTTCTGCATTGACTTGTCTTCTGTGCAAGCCTTACACCCTGGCAGAGGAGGAGGAGGAGGAGGAGTTTGGAGTTGATATCCCGCTTTATCACTACCCGAAGGAGTCTCAAAGCGGCTAACATTCTCCTTTCCCTTCCTCCCCCACAACAAACACTCTGTGAGGTGAGTGGGGCTGAGAGACTTCAGAGAAGTGTGACTGGCCCAAGGTCACCCAGCAGCTGCATGTGGAAGAGCGGAGACGCGAACCCAGTTCACCAGATTACGAGGCTACTGCTCTTAACCACTACACCACACTGGCTAAAGACTCCACCCAGGCCATTGTGTGGCTATGGTGTGCCCTGAATCAAACCTGGTTCACCAGATTACAAGTCTACTGCTCCTAACCACTACACCACACTGGCTCTCAAGAGGTCTTGAGACAGCTTTGAAAGCATGCAAGAGCAGACTTCAGGCTTGCAAGTTTTTGTAGGGTGAACACTTACACATCCCGAAAAAATAAGATACAAGTTTGCATACCATTTGCATATGCTATGTTTTTATACATGCAAATTATCTCTTGCTGTAGAGAAGCTATTGATAAAAAACAAAAAGGAGTCAGAAACCTTTGCTGATCCATTGTGAGGAGAGGTGGTACTGAGGTCAGTGTGGTGCAAACGCATAGGTAGAGTTTATCTGGTTCTCCTGCTGCTGAATTCCCACCCACAACTATCTCATTACACTTCTTTGTATGCAGTAGAGAAACAGCAAGGGAAAGGTCAGGTGACACACATGCACTCATGCCATCGACTGAAATTATCACACCATTAACATTTTTATTGATTTACCTGTACTTATTCATTTATTTTTAAACGAAGATCATGGCCACTGGTCCCATCACCTCCTGGCAAATAGAAGGGGAAGAAATGGAGGCAGTTTTTACTTTCTTGGGCTCCATGATCACTGCAGATGGTGACAGCAGCCATGAAATTAAAAGATGCCTGCTTCTTAGGAGAAAAGCAATAACAAACCTAGACAGCATCTTAATAAGCAGAGACATCATCTTGCCAACAAAGGCCTGTATATGGTTTTCCCAGTAGTGATGTATGGAAGTGGGAGCTGGACCATAAAGAAGGCTGATCGCTGAAGAATTGATGCTTTTGAATTATGGTGCTGGAGGAGACTCTTGAGAGTCCTATGGACTGCAAGAAGATCAAACCTCTCCATTCTTAAGGAAATCAGCCCTGAGTGCTCACTGGAAGGACAGATCGTGAAGCTGAGGCTGCAATACTTTGGCTATCTCATGAGAAGAGAAGACTCCCTGGAAAAGACCCTGATGTTGGGAAAGATGGAGGGCACAAGGAGAAGGGGACGACAGAGGACAAGATGGCTGGCCAGTGTTCTTGAAGCTACCAGCATGAGTTTGACCAAACTGCGGGAGGCAGTGGAAGACAGGAGTGCCTGGCGTGCTCTGGTCCATGGGGTCACGAAGAGTCGGACACGACTAAACGACTAAACAACAACAACAACATTTATTTTCCCCGTAAGGTAATCTCACGCATTTGTGTCAAGGCTGTTTGAGATGTCCGCGGCTGAGTCAAGACTTGAACTCAAGACCCTCTGCTCCCAGATCCCTCTGCGTTTCATCAGAGCTTTGGGAAAACAGAAACACTAACAGCTCAGCCATGTCCTGGGAAGCATTTCCTGCTGTTTCCAGTGAAATTTAACACTGGAGAAGTGCGCATAAGATTTCAGTCTTAGCCAGCACTGGTAAAATTACTGGGATTTGCAACTATGTAAGTATGTTTGGGAGCTAGGTATAAAAGAGCAATAGGCTAAAACTGCTCCAAGAGGATGTTAACCCCCGGGTGGAAAAATGTTGTTCATCTTTGGCCAGATCTGCACATCCTAAGTGTGCCACTGGAAGAAACATCTGAAGAGCTGTGAGGCACTCACATGTTATAGTGCTGAATTTTGTTTTATTTAATGCCTCTTAATGCCTCTTGTTTCCTCTTACATCTATTTTTGATCACCTCTTATCCTATCAGCATTTGCCCATCTCTGCTTGCACACAATAGGTCAGTATCCTGAGCCGTCCATGTCCACCTGGCTACCCACCCTGTGATTTGACTCTCTTCTTTGTCCCCTTCATATTTCAGTCGCATCCAATCAACCCTATTGTGGTCTGCAATTATAGTTCTCTCTGTATTCTATTCACACGGTTATACTAACAAGCTATTTTCACTTGCCTGCTCCCATTTCAAATGCTATAACCATGGAGAGGGCTATCCAATTATACACTTAAATCACACTGAATAGTGTACCGTCTCTGAACATGATGACTATATAGTATCGTAATAAGCCTCTTTCTGCTACAGATCTTGGATACTAGAATGTATCCAAGGTTGTACCTGCCGGCCAGGGAGGAGGAAGGCTCCAACTGTGTTGCTTGGCTGCATTGCTCACCCAATAAGGAGTCTAAGAACGACTGGGGGGGTGGAGCTTGCATGCCTTGTGCCAATCAAATCGGCCACATTGTGTGGGGACTCACCTTTGCTCAGCGCTTCCCAGCAGAGAGGTGACGGTGGTTTTCCTTGCTGTATCCCCTTTGCTGGGTTGCTGCGCTGTGGGAACCACTGCTTGAGGCTTTGTTTGGCTGCTGGTTGACTAAAATCCCTTATTTTGGCTGCTGATCCCTTATTTTCAAATCTGAAGTTGACAGCTATTATGCTGGTCCTGTGGGCTAACCGAGAGGCGAGGTCTGAGTCCAGTCCGAGGTCAAAGGTGCAGTATGGAGGCAGTCTGTAAAAGTTGAAGCCGGGTGCAGGGCAGGTAGGCAGGTGACGTCAGGCGCTCTGGCAGGATAGCAGGACAGGGTTCAGGCAGGAACTGTCAACCAACAAAGTTGCACCCGCAACTTGGGACTGGGGCTGGCTAGCTTTTATCTGCCCTGAGGCACAGGGCAGCCCCAATCCTCAGGTGACTTGCCTCTCCTGGCCTGGAGGCGAGCACTCCTCCTGCGGGAACTTAGTTCCCTCCGCCTCTCTGCCCTGAGCCTCTGCAGCTCAGGAGAAGCTGGAGGGTTACTGGACCCAGAGGCAACCTCAGCTTCTTCTGACGGGGCTGAGAGTGGAGCACCTGCAGGCAATGGGTCCTCCACCCCCTCAGGAGCCCGAGCAGACTCAGCTGGTGCCTGCACCTGAGGATCCAGCACAGGTGAGGACCCTTCAGGCTCAGGCCCCAGCCCCGGCTCATCTGGTTCTGGAGGCGGGGAATCCTGTGCAGGCTGGGATCCCTCAGGTTCAGCATCCAAATCCAAATCCCAGGCCATCATAGCTGTGGTCCAAGATTGCTCAGCGGACAACAACTACAGAGCCAAACACCTGCCCATTAACTTCTTTTAAAAGTTTGGGGAGGTTTCAGCCACAAAGGGTTTCATAATAGGCTGCTCTTTCCGACTTATAATTTGGAACACAATCATTCCTGAGAATGAACTACATCCAATAAAACAATGAAAAAGTTTTTCTCCCCACACATCTCATTTTCTGCCCTCTCTCTTATCTCTTCCCCACCTGTGTACATCTGCATAGCTAAAGACGTCTTCAAGACAATCTCTTGATTAAGCTTCTTTCCTGCTGACAACTCTGACACCCACCATCTTTCAAGAAAAAGGACAAGGCACATTGTGTACTCAGCATATCGCCCATGACATTAGTGGAGTGACTGAGGAAAGTTATGTGGTGCAGACTTCTTGAGAAATCTCAGCACAAAGTAGCCACCTGGAAGAAAAAGGGGGCTAGACTGCAGGAAGACCAACACATGCACAGACTTGAATTACACAATATCTCCAAAGCTCTATCACACACGTGGTTGCATTCCCCAGATGGAATATGGCAAATCAGTGTATGGAAATATGAATTACATTTCCTCCCCTTCTATCATTCCATGATAGTGTATTTGTAGCTGGAATTCAGGATTGGATTCCGTTTCGCTATATCTGAAATGTCTGAAGAATGTTTGAAGGACAGTTTTCCTAATAAGGTATGATGAGAGTTTATTCAGCCCCTTTCTTGAGAACACAAAGTCATTTTAATTGATTGCTATTTCCTTTGAAACAAAGTACTTTCTGGGAATTTTTCTTCTTTCTTTTTGAAAAAAACAACAGCACAAAAACGTTTTCCGGGAACATTTTGTTTGCCAGAAAGACAGTCTAAATCCACACTAAAGCCTTCCAATTTGTTCTCTACAACTTTCTGTACTGCAAGCAACTGACAGATGTTCCCGCTTTCCCCGGCGAAACAGTTTCCTTTCCTTTCCAACTCCGTCATATCCTCTAGCTCAGTCACGACCTCTGCTCTAAGGGAATAATGGGACAGTCATTCTGAAACAACCTCTCTCCAGATGCAGGCAACTGCTGATGTCATCCCAGAGGAGGGATGGGGACTCTGTGGCCCTGCAGACGTTGGACAATGACTCCCATAATTTCAGAGTCCAGACCTTTGGCCGTGCAGGCTGAGGCCAACGGGGTTTAGACTCCCTCTTCCCTACCCTAGCAAGAGGCACAGAAAGAGGAGATCTTTGACAACTTGTGGTGGAGGCTGTTCAGGGGAAATAAACATTCTCCACTGCGGAGAAGTATCTCAGGGCCAAACCAAACAATCCATTAACTATGTATAAAGTGCTGCTGCTGCTGTTTAAATACCTGTTGCCAACATGGAGGCCCCAATCTCATGGTGAGAGCAGTGAAATGGTAACCTTTTGCTGTCAAGAACCCAGAAGTCTGCAATCTGCATTGAACAAACTCCCCCCACGAAGAAGATGGGAATGTTGACATTTTGTATGTATCTGTCTTTGGACTTTGCTGAATCTTACGTTATATGAACATACCTCTAGTGAACTATGTTACCACAGAATTGTAATATTTTCTTTCTTTCTTTCTTTCTTTCTTTCTTTCTTTCTTTCTTTCTTTCTTTCTTTCACCTCGCACATCTGGCTGGGTTTCCCCAGCCATTCTGGGCAGCTCCCAACAGAATATGAAAAACACGATAAAACATCAAACATTTAAAACTTCCCTAAACAGGGCTGCCTTCAGACACCTTCCAAAAGTCAGATAGTTGTTTATTTCCTGACATCTGATGGGAAGGCATTCCACAGGTAGGGCGCCACTACTGAGAAGGCCCTCTGCCTGGTCCCCTGTAACCTCACTTCTCGCAGTGAGGGAACCGCCAGAAGGCTCTCAGAGATGGACCTCAGTTGGCTGAATGATGGGGGTGGAGACGCTCCTTCAGATATAGGGCCACACCTGTTTAGGGCTTTGAAGGTAAGCACCAAGCCTTTGAATTGTGCTCGGAAATGTACTGGGAGCCAATGTAGGTCTTTCAGGACCAGTGTTATATGGTCTCGGCGGCCACTCCCAGTCACCAGTCTAGCTGCCGCATTCAGGATTAGTTGCAGTTTCTGGGTCACCTTTAAAGGTAGCCCCACGTAGAACGCTTTGCAGTAGTCCAGTTGGGTCCCAGTAGTTCAGCCCCCTGCAATGCAATGTATACCCTGGCCATATGCATGACATATTGGATGCTGCTGATGATAATGCTGATTAGAAATGAAGTTGTGTCCCTGGCATGCATACGTCATCATTAACCCATCCCATCCCCCATCCCCCATTTCTTATGGTTGGCTGTCTGTGTAAAACCAGCAAGCTGAGCAAAGATATGCTCCGGACAAATCATCACATGGGGCCTGTGACATGAGGCATGGCGCATGTTCTGAATAGTAGCCAGGGATTGGTGGCTTCAGTCTCCTGCACACTCGTTTGTCCAGTCCTATGACAAGGAGAGCCAGAACCAAATTATACAAAATAAGCAAATGTAAATTTCCTTAAATCATTCAGGTTGCAGAATTCAGTTTTTTCTTTGCACAGAATTTAGGTTTAATGCAGAACGTGGGTGATGCATGCATTTTCAAAGCCTAGAACTCAGCTTGCAGGCCAGTGCTGAACTATGTGGCATAAACTTTGGGCAGCGCTGGTGATGGTTTGGAATCTGAGGCAGAGCTCTGCTAGTAACGGGAATACATAAAACGGCATCACCCTCGGACCTTCCACCACTCTGTTTGGTAGAAAGTTATTTCAGATACCTCACTGTATCTCATGAGCATATCATGAGAACAACTGTTATCCCTCAGGCAGATTTATATATAGAAACTCTGAAGGGGGTCGTGTGCCTTACACGGTTCTCCAATGCGCTGTTTACTACCTTGAAAACATCAGCAGCAATTCATCACCTCTGGAGATGAATCAGCCAGTCTCAGAGAGCGAGAGGAGCAGATACAGGCCAGAGAAGCAGAGGCAGTTCTCAGAATCTGTTTTCTTGTAAAGGCTGAGGAGCGAGAGAAGGGCCAGGGTGCAAACTTTGAATACACGAAGTGACACCTCAGACGGCAGCGGTAGCAGCCAGGCATCAAAGCCAAGATTAGGCACATGTCCAAATGCAACCCTGATAAGACACATGGCTGCATGTTGACTTAAAAAGGGCAACAGCTGAGGCATCACAGAGACTTCCTTATGGGCGAATAAAGGAGGATAATACATTCCTCTCTTCAAAGGGTGTGCTGGGACCTTGGGTGTCCATGGTAGGCGGCAAGAGGGGCAGTTTCTTCCGCCAGTTAAACTGGACCTCCCAGGTTCCCAACTTTCATTAAAAGAGAGAGAGAGTTTTTAGCATTTTTGGAACCTCAACGTATCAGGCAAAATGTACTGTCACTATTCTTATTTTTGCATGTGAGAAACTACTGGCAGTCTGCTTTCCCTTTCAGTATTCCAATTTGGCCTCCCACACTGGAAAAATCCATGTAGGTGCCCATGGCTGGGCCCCAGCAATGGGGACAGATCCACACCATGCATTCAAAACAAATCTAATGCACATTTAAAGCACATTACTCCCCACTTCCCAAGAATCCAGTGGATCTGTCCTCGGTTGCTCAGCAGGCATTGGCACAATCTCACTGGTGCCATTTTCTCTCTGTTTGTTTTAGCTTTCTGGAGAGAATAGGGACATCATGGTGATGATGTGACTTCTACATTCCAGGCTGGGGGTAGTGGGTAGGACCTGAAAGGCTGAAGATTGCTCCTGCTTTTATTAAATCCAGCACTGGCCTAAGACCTTTTCCTGCATGAAGCAGAGCCCAAATTGCTGCACTGCTCAGACACCAAGAAGGAGGGACAGGCCTCCTTCTTGCTGCCCAAAGCGAGCCATTTTGCTTGCTACATGGCAGGACTCAACAATGCAGTTAATCGGCTAAGGCTTTTAATTAAAAATTGACCCCTAATTAATCAGTGGACTTGACAAAGAAAGCTCTGCGCACTATGCGAACGAACCACTTTCCAGCCCTTGATTTGATGAGAAAGCAGTCAATGTTTGTCCACTCCACTCCAGTTTCTGTGTAAAGCTAAGAGCAAAATTTGGCCTTTTCTGTCCTACTTTGTGAAGCACAGGCTACCAAATCAGACAGCGCTCAGTCACGCCAACTTGCGTAGGTCAAAATATCAAATGATGGGCTCAGCCACAGATAAGAGATTTATCGGTTTGCTAATGTTTTGCCCAGCAAAGTGCCTGAAATAGCATTGCTCTCGTCGCCCAGATAACCTCCAGTCAGGAGGCTGAACTCTTCTAATTTCATACATGGAGTACGTGACTCTTATCAAGGTGTTGGTAGGCAAGTGGACCAGGAGCTCCGAAATGGCGGGGCAAGTGGAGGAGGGGATTCTGCGGAGGTCTCTTTCTCCACTTGTAATGACTGAGTGTGCAGCTGATCCCAGAGGCTGCAAGCCTTGGATGGCTTATTCTGATGCAGCAGAATGAAGATTTGCGTTACATTTTCCTAACCATATGTAACTGAGGAAGAAGAGTGAACAGATAGCCCTGTACCAGTGCTCTTAGTCTGGCACAGAAGAAGCGTTTGGATTTGATATCCCGCTTTATCACAAGGAGTCTCAAAGGGGCTAACATTCTCTTTTCCCTTCCTCCCCCACAACAAACACTCTGTGAGGTGAGTGGGGCTGAGAGACTTCAGAGAAGTGTGACTGGCCCAAGGTCACCCAGCAGCTGCATGTGGAGGAGCGGAGACCCAAACCCGGTTCACCAGATTACGAGTCCACCGCTCTTAACCACTACACCACACTGGCTCAGAATAGGAAAGAGCGTGACTGGGAATACGGTCCGTATGAAGACATGTTACACACTGGTAAATTTCATCACTTTGGGCACTGAGTGAGCTCTGAGTACTTTGAAACAAAATAAGGGAATTGGAGCAATAGCTGCCTCATTTAATCTCTCTGTACTCTGCTGCTTTGAGACCTTTCCCACTCAGGCCCAGAGGACTTAGATCGTCTTCTTTTTAAACAACCATGAAAAGCTGCTCCAAACTAATGACATCTTATCGCATGAGCACTACTGTGCTCATTGTTCATGGAAAGAAATAGACCTGAAGCAACAGGCAACAATATCAGCAACGTGATATTCCTTAAAAGACAATTTGGTAACAACTTCTTGAAGAAGGTGGACATAAGAAACAATTTGTTAAAAATATTATTCCCTGCGTTTTATCTTCATTTTGGCCGGTGGACTGAAACTACCGCTGGTTTTGATTATATCTCCACCCTCACTAAAGCCTCAAGATACAGTGTTTACAGATCTCTCCACCCACCTCTTTTTCCTCCAGTCACTACTGATGTCCCTAAATTTCCCTTCAGCGAAGTGTGTAAAATCTGCACTGTAGACTGTCCAAATATTTGTCTGGCATTTCAAAACGTTGTTTAGAAGAAGAAGATGTTGACGTATCACGTCAAAAAAATTCCAAGTAGAGCCTGGTAGTTAAAATATCTAAGTATCTGGGAGTATTTTGTAGCTGAGATGTCTGCTCTGGAAGTGATGCAAGAAATTGCTAGCTAGGATTAGGCATTAGGTCTTGCACAAGAAATCATTTTAGCAAGGTCATTCGAGAGAAAGGCTGATAGCATCTAATAGGAACCAGCTGCCTTTCATTTAAAATTGAGCCCCTGATAACAGCATTCCAAAAACATGTTTCACATGGCAAAGAATGTAGAGATGGGCTTGTGTCTTCCACCACGGAAGATACACCATGCAGATTCTGGGGGCAGCAGCAGTGACAGACCTCTGGTTGTCCCTCATAAGCCCCCTTTCCCCTGCCATTTTGTACTCTCGGTCTGTCCTGTACTAGCTTGCTGCTTCAGGGCAACCCCCGCCAAACCCCCACACAGTTTAAAAACTCTGCTACTCCTTTCCACATGGTTGTATATTTTAGGCACATTTGAAAAAGTTCTGATTAACATCTCAGTCCGCAAAGCCTCTCCTCCTCCCAGAGGGGACGTGTTGTGAGCGGGAGCTGTTCCCGCGTCAGCAAGGGGGCGTATTCAGCCCCCTGCATCATTTTCCCGGCTGCCGCACCGTGCCCATCAGGCCAGCCAACAGGGTTGGCTTGGAGGCGGGGTCTAGCCGCATTCAAGCGGCCGCGGCAGCCCCACGCCTCATTCTGTTTTGATATATAGATTGTTTGATCCAATGCCTAAGCCAATACCACTCACATGCTTCTTTAGCCCATTAATCTAAAATACATGTGTCCTTGTGTCTTATTTACCCCTACACGGGTTGTGGGTCCTCGACTCACAACTAGGACAAAGGCTGTGCACACGCTGTACCTTTCAAACACATTCAAAGCACATTCTTTCCCTCAGAGAATTATGGGCACTGTAGTTTGTTAAGGGTTGCTGGGTATTGTAACTCTGTGAAGGGGAAAACCACAGGGCCCAGAATTCTCTAAGGGGAAGAATGTACTTTGAATGTGCTTCAAAGTTATACCATGGTGCCTCGGGTTAAGTACTTAATTCATTCCGGGGGTCTGTTCTTAACCTGAAACTGTTCTTAACCTGAAGCACCACTTTAGCTAATGGGGCCTCCTGCTGCCCCCGCGGTGCCAGAGCACGATTTCTGTTCTCATCCTGAAGCAAAGTTTTTAACCTGAAGCACTATTTCTGGGTTAGCGGAGTCTGTAACCTGAAGCGTATGTAACCTGAGGTACCACTGTAGTGTGTACACTGGAATTTCAGTACCTGCATCTCCAGTGGCTCGGAGACCAGCGTGGACATTAGAGCAATTGTGTCAGAGACATAGATACATGCTTACATTCAGTGATACTTTTTCTAGAAAAAGAGGTTCCCGAACTCACCACGACACCACCTCCTTCTCTCAGAATGGCAATGGCACCCACCTGAGAGGTGCCAGAACTCACCTGAGAGGTTACGGAGCTCACTTGAGAGGTGCCAGAACTGAGTTCCGCCGAGTTCCCTCGAGGGGGGGGGAGCCCTGCTTACATTAGACATGAAAATCAGTTTGATTTATATTGCAGCAGGGGGACAGGAGTGCCATGAGGGAGAAAGAGAGTATTCAACCCTTTCCCCACAGGCAGTGATCCCATTGAAAATTGCCCCCCACTAACATTTGGAGCCAGGGAAAGGGAGACTGCTCACCTGGTTGCAAGTCAGAGGCCAAATAGAAGCCTGGAAGCTGAGCAGAAATTTCACTTCCACTTTGAAGCAGAAGTGCAATGACTGGGTGCTACTGAATCGTCCACCTCTGGAAGTAACCTGTGTGAATAGATAGATAAATACTGTACTTTTCTGTGTATAAGACGCCCCCGTGTATACACGGGGAACTTAATTGGGGAACTACAATTTAAGAAAATGACCCAGAGTTGTGGAGCTTTGTTTGGCCAGAGGTTGTTGATGGGTTTTTTTGGGGGGGGGGAGGAATGCCGTAAATCACTAACCCAATGGTTGCAATCGCTCGCACAGCTCGCTGACTTGTGAAATGGTTTGCAAGCAAACAAACCATTATAGCCTGACATTTCTGCAGCATTTCACAACAGGGCAAGAATAGTGTTATAATCCCGGGATTTGAGAGCTTGGAGGACACTGGTCAATCTGCCTTTCTTGTTTTACTCTGCCCTTTTGGCTCATTAGTTAATGTAGTTATCTGTCCTCATACTTTCCAGATATTGCAAATGCTACTCTCAGAATTTTTAATAAATGAAGGGTTTAATTCAATTAGCCTGTTTGTTCCCATTAAAATTATATTTTTAGAGTCACGCTTGCATTCTAGAAACGAGGGGGCATTGCTTCCATTTTTAAGACACCCTATTAGAATGAGGTGGTACTTATTTTTTAACAACTTCAGCTTGGAATCTGCTGCACACCCCTACTGGGAACACAATATTATGAGGGTATTAAGAACCTTCCATCAGAGACCTGCAACCTCTTCACAGAACTGCAAAATTCAGGGCCCCTATACTGAGAATTATGTGACATGGGTGCCACTGTGGTATAAACCACAGAGCCTAGGGCTTGCCGATCAGAAGGCCAGCGGTTCTAATCCCCACAATGGGGTGAGCTCCTGTTGCTCGGTCCCAGCTCCTGCCCACCTAGCAGTTTGAAAGCACGTCAAGTGCAAGTAGATAAATAGGTATTGCTCCTGCAGGAAGGTAAATGGCGTTTCCGTGCGCTGTTCTGGCTCACCAGAAGTGGCTTAGTCATGCTGGCCACATGACCCAGAAGCTGTCTGCGGACAAACGCCGGCTCCCTCAGCCTATAGAGCGAGATGAGTGCACAACCCCAGAGTCATTCGCGACTGGACCTAACGGTCAGGGGTACCTTTACCTATACTGAGAATTACAACAGGTAAACACACGGGAAGTGCAGATTGGGGGTTGTTGAGTTGAATTGGCTCTCCTGGAGCTTGGAGAAAACTATGCTTAGAGTTATTGCCAAAGAAGGCCAGGAACCGCTGTCCCAAGGACTTTACGAAATGGCCTATATCTCGCAAGAGAGCCATATTCTTGTGAATGCAACTCATTCCTCACATTAAAAACAACAACCACACATCAGCGATAGCAACCGGTTGGCAACATTTCGCAGAAATTAAGCCTTGCTTAATTAAATAAAAATAAATTGCCTAAAAGCAGGTAAGCACGAAACTATCTAATGAAATAAATGTTCCCTTGGCCTCTAATTGCATGCAACCTCATCAAAGACTGCTGCATAAATTAATGAAAGCAAGTGAAGGACTGTGAGGAGATCACTTGAATGAAGTTTTCTGACATTTAAACTTTGTTTTGGTTTGCAACCGGTTACTTTTGCTGTCACAACCAACAGATGATTACATCCAAATGAAAACTTGTCGAGATTAATGAGGATTTAGATGGGTGGATTATGAGATGAATATAGATTTGGACCAAAGTTATTTGAGCGTGTTCTCTAAACAGAAGCTACAGAAGAAGGAACAAACAATGGAGACAGCCTGGGAGAGCCAGAAGCAGCTGCAAAACAGAAGCTTTTATAAATCGTACTATTTGCAGAGGAGAGAGAGAGAGAGAAGGGGAGAGTAGGGATTAATAAAATTAGGAGTAGAAAACTCATTCATTCTCCCAAAGTACAGAAGCTTATTCATAGGTACGTAGATGGTTGACAAAAGACAAAAGAATGTGCTTTGGCTGCATTCTTTCATATACTGGACTTCATCCAACAACAGCGTTGCGCAAAGGAACGACTTCCGCTCACACAATGGAACTTTCCCTTCTTCTTTTCCCTTCTTCCCTTCTTCCCTTCTTCCCTTTCCCTTCTTTTCCCATGTGCAATGCTGCACTTGCATGTTCCCTTGTGGGCAGCCATCTGGGAGCCACATGCGTGGTGGGTGAGGCTAGAGGCAAAAGTGGCCAAAACTATGGATATGATTCTTACCTTTGGACGGTAGGTTCCATCCCAGCCATGCAAATGGCTGTAGTTTCTACACACCTGACCCCACACCTCTCACCCTGTGAATGTATACAAACGAGTTCTCCATTGCATTTTGAACATAGGGGAGTTTGTCAGGGGAAACCTGTACAATTTAAGGCACTGCAAATCCTAGTTGTGGTTGCAAGTTCTCTTCTCCTCATAGGTGGACCAATAGACATCCACAGACATTTGTTGACATTTTGTACACCTGCCTCTTCTGTTTGCATCCATTTTCAGATGCGGTGCACTTCGGAGGCACTTAGAAGCTCATGGGACACAGAGGGAATGGGAAGAGATGAGCTCTTCCAGCCAGAGATACAAGAACTAGGTATAATCAGTGCAGATACAACTGCAAACCACAACTGCACAAAAATTAAGAAAGTTCTGTACAGTGCGTGAGTGGAAGCAGGGAATAGGTTCCATGCATAACATTTTGAAGCAAGTACTGCAGATCATGTTAGGAAAACTCTGCACACACCAGTGGAATATTCAGGACTGAATTTCCTTGCTACTTATATAGGGCTCCCGTCCAATCAAAACACCAGCCTTTATCTTAACCAATAAACACTGGTGAAAAGTTCAACATTTGTCCTAGGCTGATTTGGATCGGGCTGCGAAAACCTCTAGTCCTAATCTCCTTGGGGATAGTACCAGCCATGTACATACGCAGCTGGTTAACAATTCCTGTGAAAACCAACTCAGGTATCATGCACCCGTGTACAGGAGGCTGCTAGGGAGCAGCCCAAGAATTAAAAGCTGATAAATTGCAAGGTGATGAGGAACAAAGAGCAACACAAATGCACAAGTCAACAAACTCTATTCCAGGCATAGGCAAGCTTCAGCCCTCCAGTTGTTTGGGACTACAGTTCCCATCATCCCTAGCTAACAGGACCACTGGTCAGGGATAATGGGAATTGTAGTCCCAAACATCTGGAGGGCCGGAGTTTGCCTATGCCTGCTCTGTTCTAATGCACTGACTCCCTCCATTCATTTTAGAGGGAGAAAATTTTTCTTCCAAACAAACACTGGGTGAAAAGTTCCCAGAACAATAGGTTGCTGACATTTCTGCATGCTGCTTTCTCTTTGCCAGCTCTGTCCCCGGGTCCCTTGGAATATCATGTATTGTCCTTACCTCTTAAATCTACCAAATTAGATTAAAGGCTCAACGGCATTGCAATGCAGCGTTTAATCCATTGTGCTCCTTGTGAGCGGCAGGATAGTGACATCAGATTCCCACGAATACCTCTCTGGGAAGTTCTTTTCCTAGATGAAGAATGTGGTATTCAGTCGGTGCATTCTGATATAATCTTGTTATTGCTACTGTGATGGGATAATGAGCTGCTTGTGCGTAAAAGCTTGATCCCTCTGGGGTTTGGCTGGTCATCCAAACCGATGCACTAACGGAGCCCCCAAAGCATGACTCCGTCAGTCGCTGGTAGAATCTGACAGTGGGCGTCTACGGAATCTACGCCAACATAAAAGCTGTTTGACAGACATGCGCTTTCGTGACTCTCTGCGTGACAGTTTCCGGCGAAGGGTGGGCGTTCCCAACGGGGGTCCCGTTACCTCTCCACTACTCTCACTGGAAGCATCCCAGAGCCTCCCCTCCGCTGTGACTCCTGCACTCCCCCTGCTGGTTCCCTCTTCTGCTGCAGATTCTCTCCTATTCTCCTGGAGCCTGTCCACCACCTGTCTCTCCGATGGCAGTTCCCTGACATCCACCTCCCCCCCAGGGCCCCCTTCACCCCCTCCCGCCTCCTCTCCCACTGGCGGTGAGGGCGGAAAGCCCCTGAAGGAACTCTCCTCGTCGTCCGAGGATTCTAACACTTCCAGCCACGGCGTACCGTCTCTCTCCCCGTCTTCCTCTTCTTCGTCGGAGTCGGCTTCTTCACCCACCCCTGACTCTGGGAACCCTTCAAACTCCCCTTCCTCATCGGTGGTCCCAAAGTGTTCCCTTCTAAATCGAGCCACGGGTTGCGGTTTTCTAGGGAAACGCTGATGAAATGTTTCTATTAAAACCTCGTCATTGACTACCTCTGCTGGTACCCAAGTGTTTTCCGACTCTGCTTCCCCCTCCCATTCTACCAGATATTCCACCTGATTCCCCTTCCACCTGGAATCAATGATTCCTGCCACGTTCATGTCGCGCTCTCTCTCTTCTATCACGGGCGTTTGGGTGGCCTCTCTCTCACGCTCCCCCCACTCACGTCCCTCTCGGTACGGCGACAGTAATGACCTGTGAAATACTGGGTGTAATTTCATGTGACTGGGCAGCCTGAGTTTGAATGCCACTGGGTTGACCTGCTGTGTGACCTCAAAGGGTCCCAATCTTTTGGGCCTCAATTTCTTACTCCCGCCCTTGAACGGTAGCCCTTGGGTGGACAACCACACCCGGTCCCCCACCCTTATAGTTTCACCCTCCCTCCTATTTCTGTCTGCTTGCTTCTTATATTCTTCCTTGGCTTTCTCTAAGTTAAGTTGAAGCTGACGGTGGATCGCCTCCATCTCTTCAAAAAAATATTCCGCCGCCGGCACGCTCCACCTCTCCCCTCCCTCTCCTGGGAATGCCCGGGGGTGACACCCATAATTTGCCAGGAAGGGACTCATCCCTGTGGACACGTTCTCCGCGTTGTTGTAGGCAAATTCTGCTAGAGGTAACTTATCCACCCAATCATTTTCTCTGTCTTTTACATAACACCTCAGGTATTGTTGTAAAACCCCATTTGCCCTTTCCGCTTGCCCATTGGTTTCTGGGTGCCGGGCAGTTGAGAAATTGAGTTCTACGTGCAGTAAGCTCATAAGTTTCCTCCAGAACCTGGAAGTAAATTGTTTCCCTCTGTCGCTCAAAACCCTCAAGGGGGCGCCATGCAACTTAAAAATATGTTCTACAAACAACTTGGCGGTTTCCTCCGCTGTGACTGCATGTGAACAGGCTATAAAATGACACATCTTGGTTAATTGATCTACCACCACCATGACAGCTGTTTTGCCTTTGGATTTTGGAAGGTCCGTCATAAAATCTATGGATACTGCCTCCCATGGCCTTTCGGGCGTGGGTAAGGGTTGTAATAGCCCCGCTGGCGCCACCCTCTCTCCTTTCGCTCGCTGGCACCTGTCGCAACCCCTGACATATTCCCGTACGTCCTCCCTCACCTTGGGCCACCAAAACTCCCTGGTAACCAACCACATGGTTTTGTGCTGTCCAAAATGTCCCGCTGTGGGGCTGTCATGCAACTGCTTGAGTACTCTGCCCCTCAGTTCCCCGTCGGGTATGTACAGTGCCCCTTTGTAATACAACGCCCCGTTCTTTTCTTCGAACCCCCCTGTGTTCTCCTCTGTCCTCCGGAGCTCTCTGAGTTTCTCTTGGGCGTATTCATCGTTCTCCGTACCCTCTATCAGTTCCCTCTGCCCCACCAATGCCGCCCCACACACCCAGCGGTCTTCAGGGATTACATGCCTTGCCTCAGGCGCTCCCTCCCCCTCTAAGTACTCAGGTTTCCTGGAAAGAGCGTCGGCCCTCACGTTCTCGGAGCCGGGTACGTAACGAATCTCAAAGTGGAATTTGGAGAACTCCTGGGCCCATCTCACTTGTCTCTGGTTCAGCACTCGGGCTGTTCTCCAGTATTCCAGATTTTTGTGGTCAGTTCGGACTTGAACCTTGTGCTGCGCCCCAATCAGTAAGTGCCGCCATTTCCGGAATGCTTCATGAATGGCGAGCAGTTCTCGGTCGTACACTGTGTAGTTCCTCTCGGATTTGTTCAACTTCCGCGAGAAGAATGCACACGGTCTCCATTCAGACGTATCTTTTCCCGGCTGGAGAAGAACGGCCCCCACCGCTCGGTCTGACGCGTCAGTCTCCACTCTCATTGGTTGTTGTAGATCCACGTGCAAAAGTTGCTCTTCCGACGCAAACGCCTGCTTTAAGCGTTCGAACGCCCTCTGCGCTTCTCCCGTCCAAACAAATTTCTTTTTGCTACTAAGACAATCCGTGATGGGCGCTGTTAAATGGGCAAAGTTTTTGATGAACTTCCTATAGAAGTTTCCGAAGCCCAGGAACCTTTGCACGTCCTTCTTGGTCTTTGGTGTTTTCCATTCCAGTACCGCTTGAACCTTGCTGGGATCCATGGCCAATCCCTTGTCAGACAACCGGTACCCCAGGAATTCCACCTCCTTGGTATGAAACTGACACTTCTCCAGTTTCACCCACAGCCGGTTTTCTCGCAGCTTGCTCAGTACCTCTCTTACATCTCGCACATGCTGCTCCTCGTTGTCTGAGTACACCAGGGCGTCATCTAAGAACGCTACGCAGTTCTTGTAGAGCAGTGGCCCCAGGACGTGATTCATGAATGACTGAAAACAGGCGGAGCCCGCTTGTAATCCAAAAGGCATAACCAAGTACTCAAAGGCCCCCAAGGGGGTGAACATAGTGGTCTTCCACTCATCCCCCTTTCTCACACGTATCAAGTTATATGCCCCCCTAAGGTCCAGCTTGGTAAAAATTTTCCCTTTTCTCACCCGTGTTAGAATGTCATCAATTCTGGGCATAGGGAAAGTCACTGGTTCTGACACTGCATTTAGGGCCCTGAAATCACATACAAGCCTGGGCTTGCCCGTGTTTTTTTTGTCCACAAAGAACACTGGGCTGCCCCCCACCGCTCGTGACTCTCTGATGAAACCTCGCTTGAGATTCTTGTCAATGAACTCCCTTAACTCCTGCATCTCACTGTCTGACATTGCATACAGCTTGCCCACTGGCAATTGTGCTCCTGGGAGTAAGGTAATTTGACAATCAAAGGGTCTGTGCGGGGGCAGCTTATCTGCTTCTTTTTCGCTGAATACGTCAAGCAAGTCAGCGTATTGTGGTGGCACCCTCCCCTTGTCCATCATTTCCATCCCTGCTAGAGTGGCCCTGGCGCCTGCCTGAGCCTCTCCCTCCTTGCAGTGTTCTAGGCAATGTGCTGATCCAAAGGAAACCACTCTCTGATGCCAGCCTACTAGCGGATCGTGTAGCGCCAGCCAGCTCATACCCAAGATAATAGGAGCTCCTCCCAAGGTGGCTACGTTAAACGCTATCAGTTCGGTGTGTCGTGCCACCCTCATTATCATTGGTACAGTCTGTTGGCTCACTTCTCCTCCCAACAGCTCCCTCCCATCAATCGTGGTAACCTGCAAAGGCTTACTCAATGGGATAGTCTGTATCTGGTGTGCAGCTGCAAACTCTTTGCTCATGAAATTACATGAGCTACCTGAATCCAATAGCGCCTTTATCTTCAGTGGGTGTCCGTTTGCCAGTTCCAGCAACACCTCTATCACAAGCGCTGGTCTTGGAGGTTCCGGCGTGGGCACATTCATTACTCCCTGGCCTGGCTGCTGTGCCCTGATGTTGGCAACCAGGCGTTGGCTTTTACTTGCTCCGTGATTTCTTCTTCCTCCTTCCCCCCAACAGTTCCCGCCATCCCTTGCCATTCCTTCCTTTGCGGACAGACTCTGGCAAAGTGACCTGGCTGTTGGCAGAGATAGCATCTCTTGCCGCTCTTTCCCTCCTTCTTCCGCCCTTCACTGGTGTTTGAAACTGCGCGCGCGCGCGCTGTTCCAAGTTCCATCGGCTCTGCTGGCGGGAAAGGCTGCTCCGGAATCTCTGGAATGCGGAAGTCCTTCCAACGTTCCCCCTTTCCTTCCCGCTTTTCCATAGCTCTAGCTTCCTGGCGTGCCCCAATGGACAGCGCTGATTTAGTCAGCTGATCCACAGACTCCGCCCTAGGCGCCCGGGAAAGTTCATCTTTCACTGCCGGAGAGAGACCTTCTTCAAACAGCATTTGAATAGGTTCACTAGCAAGGTCCCACCCAAGTCTATGAATCAGCATGGTGAACTCAGTCCAGTACTCACGTACAGATCGGCTCCCCTGTTTACACGCCATTAACTGCCTGCGCACCACTCCCTGCTCGATCTCGCTGGAAAACATCAAGTCCATGGCGCGGAAAAACTTCATTGTGTCCTTTAAGATTTCATTATTGGCTGCCATCAGGGGCCGAACCCAGTCCCTCGCCCCTCCCTCTAGATGGCCAATCACGTACGCCACTCTAGAGTTCTCGTCGGGGAAATCATCAAACAGCAGATTGAGAGCATATTGCATCTCTGTCCTAAAGGCTTGATAGTTCCGGGGATCCCCCCCAAATTTCTGCACCAGTCCAGGCACCCGTCTGGCAAGTGGGGTGGTCTTCCCCTTATCTGCATCTTGAGCCCTCCTCTCCTCGAGCCTCGCCGTTTGCAGTGCCAGCTGGACCTCCAACGCCCTGTACCTTTGTTCCAGGCTTGGATCTGCCCCGGCTCCTGCTCCCCCGGTTCCGGCTGGTTCGCTCATGATGCCTTCTGCTTGCACAAGCTGCTTTCAAAGACTGTCAGATTGCTGTGATGGGATAATGAGCTGCTTGTGCGTAAAAGCTTGATCCCTCTGGGGTTTGGCTGGTCATCCAAACCGATGCACTAATGGAGCCCCCAAAGCATGACTCCGTCAGTCGCTGGTAGAATCTGACAGTGGGCGTCTACGGAATCTACGCCAACATAAAAGCTGTTTGACAGACATGCGCCTTCGTGACTCTCTGCGTGACAGTTTCCGGCGAAGGGTGGGCGTTCCCAACGGGGGTCCCGTTACCTCTCCACTACTCTCACTGGAAGCATCCCAGAGCCTCCCCTCCGCTGTGACTCCTGCACTCCCCCTGCTGGTTCCCTCTTCTGCTGCAGATTCTCTCCTATTCTCCTGGAGCCTGTCCACCACCTGTCTCTCCGATGGCAGTTCCCTGACAGCTACTTATTTCAGATTGTCACCCCCCCCCTCCTCTGTGACCCAGCCTTGGGGGAAATTCACAGGCACCTGCAAGATAAGATCCCTTAACTTTCTGCTGTTGGCATGCCCAAATGCTAACTAACTGTATTGTATTAGGAAGAGAGTTCTTTCCTTCAGCAGCAGGAGGTGCTGGGACTCACATCTGACTTCAGCCCACACCTGTTTGGCATGGCAGCCACATGGCTTTTCATTCCAGATGTGTTAGGGCTGGTGTCGTTCATTGGTGATGAGATGAAATACACTCTGCACATGTACAGAGGGTCTGTGATATAGAATAGAAGAAGAAGAAGAGTTTGGATTTGATATCCTGCTTTATCACTACCCGAAGGAGTCTCAAAGGGGCTAACATTCTCCTTTCCCTTCCTCCCCCACAACAAACACTCTGTGAGGTGAGTAGGGCTGAGAGACTTCAGAGAAGTGTGACTAGCCCAAGGTCACCCAGCAGCTGCATGTGGAGGAGCAGGGAAGCGAACCCGGTTCACCAGATTACGAGACTACCGCTCTTAACCACTACACCACACTGGCTAAAGACTCCACCCAGGCCATTGTGTGGCTATGGTGTGCCCTGATTCAAACTAAACATCCTAGAGACAGGGGCATTGCCAAATGTCCCTTGAAAGCCCATTTTCATGGCCACTAGGACACCACCGCTGTGACAGTTCACTCTAGCCAAAGTTCAAAAGTGCTTACCTAATTTATTCATTCCTTAAATTTATATCACACCATTCCTCGAAGGAGCTCAAGAAAGGGCACGTGGTTCTCTCCCAACTTGCCAGCAACTGTGTGAGGGAGGTTAGGCTGGAACGGGTGACTGAGTCAAGCGCACTCAGTGAGCTTTCAAAATGGGTTGGGATTCAAACCTGGATCTCCCCAGACCTACTCCGCCATTCCAGCCAATGCAGCACACACTAATTCTTGAGTGCCATGGACTCTGGAGAGATGTAAGGCTAAGCTAAACTCTCTCCTTGAAATAAACAAGACAATTTCACATGAGGCTGAAGGTGGCTCTTGCTTCAGCTGAATTTGTAAGTGCAAATGTAAAACCTGCTTTGCTCAGAATGGCTATTTGCAACACAAGTGCCTCTCTCCTGTTTTCTCTCCCACTTCAAGAAGTTGTTGACGTAAATAGCAAGAGAGGTTTAAAGGCCACTTGAAGGTCGTACGAGACATAACCTGTACAATCTCCCATTCGCATAAAGCGAGGTATGAGTATCTTTCTCTAAACCAGTATTACTCAAGCTTGTCTCCCCAGCTGTTGTTGGACTACAACTCCCATCATCCCTGGCTAGCAGGACCAGTGGTAACAGATGATAGGAGTTGTAGTTTAACAAGAGCTGGCGACTCAAGTTTGAGAAACACTGTAAAACATACATTGAATGGGGGTGGGGTGGGACTGAAACCTCTGCCTGCCCTATACTTCAGACCATTGAGCCAAGCTGTTACCCCATGTTACTTTCATCCTGTTAAACTTTTCTTTTGTGGTGGTCTGATGACAAAATGCAAATCAACAAATCTGGCCTGATCTGATCCAAGCACTTTTCTCTGTCTGTCTCCTGTAGGAAAGGGTGAATCTATCAATCCTGTTTTTGCTCAGGTTCTTGTTTCCCAGTTCTCCGCATTTCTGCCTCCACTGGCATTTTAAAACAAGAACAACACAAGTCCCATTGAAAATTCAGCAGCATTATCGTGGGATTTTCTCATAACACACGTTTTTGAAAAGCAATCTCCCCTTTAATAATGCATTTTGTGTGCTGTTTTCACTAACACACACAAACACTTCTGTGCACATGTCACCCTAGTATGTGCATATGCATTATTGTATACGTTACCAGGCTGGAGAATTGCAGCGCAAAGGGGTTCTGAGGATCATCTAGTCCAACCCTCTGCAATGCAGGAACATGCAGCTGTCCCATATGGGAATCGAACCTGCAACCTTGGCGTTGTCAGCACCACACTCTAACCGAGTGAGCTATTGTGTTTCAGTTCTGTATTGTTTTGGAAAGGGTGAATTCTGTAGCTGTGCATAGCAATGTGAACTGGATCAAATGTATTCCCCATCCCTGATCTCCCATTCTCTTCCACTATTTGAATTGGGGAAATGGGAAGAGCTTGGACCACAAAACTGATGGAAGGTAAAACACAGGAGAAGGAGAAGTGATGTCTCTCTCCCGCCGCCACCCCCACCCCCACTTTACATATGGATGGGGTAGATGTGAGAAAAGACAACACATGGAAAGCATCCAGCTGCCATTGTCACGTCTAGTATGGACCTACATCTCATGTGTTAATTGATAACCAAATGTACCCATATTTCGCCCTGTTGGACACTACCACCTACTGGTAAGCAGGAAGAACTGTAGTTCCTGTCTACTTCGCTTGCAGTTCCTGTTGGCCTTACCTGTTGGCCCATTACTCATCTTGGGGGCTATTTGTGAATCTTTGGAGTGTCTTGGAAGCAAGCCCCCCAATGATTTTGCTGGGACTTTCCCCCAACAAATTGTGCTTGGGATTGCAGCTTTCAAAGTGCTTAACTTTTCACCTAAGTGGTTAAGGAGATCAGGGCTGTGGGCACACTTCCAGTCGGAAAGGATTGCCTTAAATGAGCCTAGCGACTCATTATCTGATGTACACCCGATATTATTAGACTCAGAAGAAAGTGGACCGCCAGATATTTGCACAAATGAAAAAGCAACCTTGGCTTATCAATATAAAAGTAGAAACACATTTAGGAGAAAACAGACAGCTGAATATTTTCCCCAGGTTTAAGAGAGAATTGCTATCAGTTAATTGCACAATGCCGTTTAACACGCTAGGCCATCAATAAGAATTGTAATGAACTGTGTTGGGAATGTGGCAGGAGAAAGGTGATTCTTTTAGTTACTTGTGGTCTTGTAAGAGTACACAAAGTTTCTGGAATCAGATCCTTTCCATGATTAATAATATTTTGTAGTTCAGAAATAGATCCAGGGCAGCCACTGATGCATCACTGCCCCCACTTGAAATAAAAGGTAGATAATTACTATAGAGCAGAGTTGGACCCAATAGCTCATTCCAAAGGAGGAGCAAAGGAATGTACGATGATAGCTCTTCAGGTAAAGGACAGTCAAATAGGACACATGGCTAGCCTGTTGAGACCCTAATTATTTTTGTTGACCAATTAGAAAGGATCGGTACCCACAGAGAAAGAAGCCATTTCTGATTGAACCCAGTATAGCTTATTTGCGTGTCAAGACCCTGAGCCTCCCCCTTATGTTGAATAAACACACCTGGACACAGTATTTTAGGTTAATGGGCAAATAAAAGCCACAACTTTATTGGTTACACTGGTTACATTGGTTACATTGGCACTGGAATTGAACCGACTATACCTGACTCTTGCCCACCATGCAGGTAGTCCAGTAAGGGTCAACCACCAACAGGGGGAGCCCTGTTGATGTACATCAACTAAGAGCTCTCCCAGTGTCCCTGATGGGGTCATGGCATGGCCCTAGCCCCTACCCGGGCTTCGGACAAGATCCACACACCCGGATCCCTTTAATGGAATACCCTTAAATTGGAGGGGCAGGTGGTTGTCAGGAGCTTGTCCTACTCTCGAGTAAGACCCTGGCAGAGACACATCCCCGACTGGCATGTTCTCTCCCTACTGGTCTATCATTTGGGAGATTCAAAAGCTTTCTTCTGCCCGAACATCACAGCGACCGATGCCAACAGACATCGGCACACTTAGGGATCCGCAGAGTCTTTGCAGCTTGCATAACAGACCTCAGCAACTCAGCATTTTGGCTAATCTACTTTATTTACATATAAACACACACGGAGCACTGCAACATAGCGCCCTCTCTCTCTAGCATCAGACAGCAAAGAGAAAAAGAACAAAGGACAATAGTCCCACTTTACGGAACATAGTAACACAAACATCCTGTCTCCGTCACTTCCCACTCTGTGGACTCAAAACATATACTGTCATGTGATAGACAAAAATCCCATGACTGCAATCATGGAGCAGGAATTCTAACATCAATGGCCACAACCTCCCCTCCTTTGAACCAGGCTTTACCAATGCCTAACTGCCAAACCTTACAAAAGTTGTGACGATTGCTACGAGGTAGGCGAAAACCAAATGGCTGGTGCCAATTTGCCAAGTGGGAAAATTCCTACCAGGCCCCTTCAGCTAGGCGACCAACTGAGGTCCATAGCAAGGCCAAGATGACAAACGCTTAAAAAGAGGGTGGAAGGGCGGGAGAGCCACGGAAGCAGGAAACAAGGAGGGAATCTTCCCGGCTGCTTAGATTCGCTAAGCCACGCCCTCCAGCCAACCGGATTGGTTGGCCGGGGGCCATGACGCGGCAGGAAGTCCCCCATGATGCGGGGCTTTGCCACACCACTGCTGTGTGGGGGAGACCACGTAGTCTGCCCGCAACACTGCCCCACAAGGAAGTGTAGCGGCCTTGGTAGAGCATGAGACTCTTCTTTGTCTTTTAATCTCATAGCAGCTACAGGGCCCCCCAATCCAAATGGGGTCCAAAGCATGGAGGAAGGTATTTTTTAACCCTTTGGCTGCTGAAAAATCCCTCCTAGAGATGCTATTTGTAGCACATGGTGGCTTAGCGAGTAAACAGCAGCTTGGGAGATTTTTATTTTTATTTTGCTGGAAACAGCAGGGAGTAAGGATTAATATCTCCTCCCTTTGCACCATTGCCCTGATCTGGATCAGATGCAGCTAGGTTTAAAAAAGAAGAAAAGAATCCCAAGTACCGGGTGCCCAGACAACCTCACATTTAGTTTGACCCTTTGTAGATAAACTATATAGCACATTACAAACTAGATCATGCGCCTGATGAAGCAGTTCATAAAAGCTTATGCGACAATAAATTGGACAGTCTTTAAACTGCCTCGGGACTCATTGTTTGTACAACTGTCCATATATGCATAGATACAAGTGTGGCTGCCTCTGGCAAAGAAACTGGAGAGCTGCTCTAACTGGGACCAAGGCCATCCTTTCCGCAGCAGACCTGTGCTCCTGTTCATGACGATTCCTTAAAAGGCAAGCCCTTCGCAGTGATGCTGTTGGCTCTTATCTCCCAGGACGGCTGCTTCTTTGGAGATATTGTATTTATAGCTCATCTGACAAACGAACTCTTGACAGTCTAATTGCTAAATACATAGTTTGGGTAATCCAATAAAGGAATAAGCCTCAGTACCAGCCTTTTGTCTCCTCATTCGCTGACTGGGACACGCAGGCACCGTTCAGCAAGGTAAGAGGAAAAAGAGCATGTCTACATATCTTTTCCAGCTACCCTTCAGTCTTGCTGCTACAAGGAGAACGGGGCTTAAGGGAATCTTGGTATATTTTTCTTTTGAACCCTAAGGAACACCAGCATGCACAAGATGTTTTTGTCGCTTCTCACAGACAGAAGCCAGATAGCCCATTGGCCTGATTCCCCTCTGATGAACTTTGCTTGCTTTTGTGTTGCTGTGGGATGATCTCAGTTGCAGTTCATGCCTCATCATGTTTTTGCTTCATGTGTAAAGGAACTGACAAATTTGACTCAGTTCACATTTAAAGCCAAACCTGCCTAAATTCACATTGCATTAAACAATGTGAGAAATGAGACGTCCTTTGAAATTCACACTTACCTGATTTTTTTCAGTGTGGTTCTCCAGCCATGTCATGTGTCCCAAAACTGTGAATAGAAATGTGCATATTAGGAGAAACCTGTGCTAAAATGCTAGCGACTTTTCATTGTTATTCTTTTTATAGGAAAAAAATGCAGATTGCTGCAAAAAAAGTGGAGGACTGAATTTAGAATTAGCAAAATGAGAAACAGAGTGAAACTGAAATCTACATATTCACCCATCTCTGTTGTTGTTGTTTAGTCGTTTAGTTGTGTCCAACTCTTCGTGACCCCATGGACCAGAGCACGCCAGGAACTCCTGTCTTCCACTGCCTCCCGCAGTTTGGTCAAACTCATGCTGGTAGCTTCGAGAACACTGTCCAACCATCTCGTCCTTTGTCGTTCCCTTCTCCTTGTGCCCTCCATCTTTCCCAGCATCAGGGTCTTTTCCAGGGAGTCTTCTCTTCTCAAGAGGTGGCCAAAGTATTGGAGTCTCAGCTTCAGGATCTGTCCTTCCAGTAAGCACTCAGGGCTGATTTCCTTCAGAATGGATAGCTTTGATCTTCTTGCAGTCCATGGGACTCTCAAGAGTCTCCTCCAGCACCATAATTCAAAAGCATCAATTCTTCGGCGATCAGCCTTCTTTATGGTCCAGCTCTCACTTCCATACATCCCATCTCTGTTACTTTAATTTAATTTACTTCAGTGTGTTGAAAGGCATCAGCTTCATCACCAAACACAGACTAATTTGCCTGGCAAATGGGGTTACCCAGTATAATTACATACTGTCTGGGTGGGTGTGCTCATTTGATTGTTTCCATTATTTCTATCCCAATTTCCCAAAAGTTTGTTTTTCAAAGCAGCTTACGAAAGGAAGCCAAAGTTCTGTTCCGTCTTCTTTGAGCCAGGATGGGTGGTTTTCGCAAAATAAAATACGTCTGAAAATAAGGGGTGCCCCACTTTTAGCAAACTGTATACTTTTGTAGAACATTAGAACCCTCACATGTACCATGTAGAATTTTCAGCTACTATTCTTTGAATACTTTTGGGGGAGTCTATCCCCTTGAACTTAATTGGACTTTCTGCATACTGAGTAAACTTAGAAAGAATCAAGTTCTTCCTCTAAGTGCACAGGAGACAGAACAGTATTCTAGGTGAAATGCCCTTTCATTAGTTTCAGTTTTCCCATTGCAGTGGAATGTTTGGACATTGGAAAATGATAAGGTAGCATACCCTTAGTTATATGCATAGCCTTCTGAATTTTTTTCCCCTTCCTGTTGCTTCCTGGTGGCTTTGGAGAACGAACCTGATAATATATTTAAACAGCTTTGCATTAGAGGTAATAGAAGCTGTGCTAAAGGAGACTTTAAAAAAAACCCCCAACTAAACTGTGTGTGACTTGTGACAAGAGAATACTTCATCATAATGATTGTGCAAAATAGCATTAACAGCTGCCGAAACATGCACTGTAAAGTGTTCATCACCCTGAATTGCTTTTAAAGTGATCTCAAGGGAGTGCTACGTTTTGTCTGCAAATGATATTTGCATGGGGGAAGTTAGAGTGATTGTACTGGTATTTTCAGGCTGTGTAAATTAATACAGTAATTGTTTTTGTTTGCAGTGTGCATTATAGTTCTGGGAGCAAGAACTTCTGAGTGAGGAAACCTGTGTTATCCCAGTTCTAGGCATCAAGGTTAAATCAGATCTCCCTCCCACCCACCAAAAAAAATATGTGTGTGCATTATAATGGATCAAAATATAACCAGCCTAACTTCTACATATAATTTCACCCATAGTTGTTGATGCTATATTGCTTTATTTGATTGGGTTGTGTCCTGATCTACTATTGATTTTTATAAAAAGGAAAATATGCTTCCACTAAACAACATGGGCATAGCCAGGATTTATTGGGGGGGGTAGGCACTATGTTGGGGAGCAGAACTGAGTTATCAGCAACGCATTTGGTCAGTTAGTTAAGCATATTTATTTATTTACTTGATTTAAGGGGGGCAGCTTCCCTGCCCCTGCACCCCCCTGGTTAAGCCCATGCTAACCAATGGGAATTAACTAAATAAATAAAATACACACCTGTGAAAAATAAGACACCTGCATCTGATCCCGGCCTCATATCTAACCCAAGTTCCATTGTCGTGAATTTGGCTTGTGCATAGAAAAGTAGCTTGCCAGGCAGAATGGCTTTGCCCTAACTCTCCTCCTGAGAGTGCTTGTTCTCTATCTGCAAGCCAATTTTTATTTTATTGATTTCTTCGTAAGAATTACCTTGCTAAGCCTGACCAAAAAGCGCGTTGCCAATATAAAGAGTTGTGGTTGTGTGTGTTTTAAATAACATCCATTCATTTTTTAAATAAGAGGAATGATTATTACACAGAGAATTCTGTCTGCAGACTTCCTCTAAGCTGAGTTATCATGCAATAAATCTAGCACCCAGTTTGACCGCATCAGTAAGCCAGGCAGTGGTGATTAGCTGAGTGAAACCTAGCTGAGAAGGTTTCATGGTTTATGGATTTTATAAATTGAGTATGAATGGAGATAGGTGCTTTCCCTCAATAATACTATGATTGTAATAGTGATGTATGTACGTGCTGCTTTTTCTGCTACTAAACTCCAAGTGGCCCTAGGATCAGATAGCTGCATTTCAGGAAAATCATATGGCAGTGTGGCACGACATGTTATATTTGTTACACCAATATCACACCAGCAAATACATAACATATGAAAGTCAAATCTGCTTGCTCATGCATGCATTTGGAAAACCTGGTTTGGGAGACATATACATAATACATAATATATTTTACATTGACATTTGCTGCAGAAAACAGTGCAGCAACCGTAATCTGCAGTGTTCTAGAAGGCATAGACAGTGTTCATCTCCCGTGAGGTTTAAATTACTGCTTTTGCACTATTTATGTGAGTGTGTGACTCTTATGGTAGGGAATAGACTGTGTATAAAGGAAATAAAGACACTTGCCATTGAATGTGCACCTTGCCTAATATAAGTTCACTGTAAGCCAGTGTGGTGTAGTGGTTAAGAGTGGTGGACTCGTAATCTGGTGAACCAGGTTTGATTCCCCGCTCCTCCACATGCAGCTGCTGGGTGACCTTGGGCTAGTCACGCTTCTCTGAAGTCTCTCAGCCCCACTCACCTCACAGAGTGTTTGTTGTGGGGAAGGAAGAGAAAGGAGATTGTTAGCCGCTTTGAGACTCCTTAAGGGGAGTGAAAGGCGGGATATCAAGTCCAAACTCCTCCTCTTCCTCCTCCTTCTCTTCATAACTGGGAAAATCCCAAACATATGAGCCTAGCCACCCTGTGTAAAGTCTTGCATCTTGCATTTAGCCTCTCCTAGGGACGGGGCCATGGGACGCGGGTGGCGGCGCCTAGGACTTGCCGATCAGAAGGTTGGTGGTTTGAATCCCCGCGATGGGGTGAGCTCCCATTGCTTGGTCCCTGCTCCTGCCAACCTAGCAGTTCGAAAGCACGTCAAAGTGCAAGTAAATAAATAGGTACCGCTCTGGTGGGAAGGTAAATGGCATTTCCGTGCGCTCCCTCGGCCAATAAAGCGAGATGAGCGCCGCTACCCCAGAGTCATCCGTGACTGGACCTAATGGTCAGGGGTCCCTTTACCTTTAAGGACAGGGCCAGAGCCAACATCTGGAACTCTTGGGCAGCTGCTGGGATACCCACAGAGAACAACACTGTCAATAACCTTGGTTTCCTCATACCAGGCAGCTCAATCTGCAAGTAGCCTGCTGCTGATTACACCACTGCTATTGCTGCCCATCCCTCAGCAGGTAAGCCTGCCTGGGAGACCCAGAGATGTAGGAGAGAGTAAACCAAAGGACACTTTGCTAGGGAGAGCCCTCGCACCCTACCTGAGGACTTCCATGTGTCCAGGATTTCTTTATTTTTTACTTTTTCCTTTGAACAGCAGAACTGCCCCTTCCCTGCCTACTCCTATATACCTACCTGGACCTCAAGGTCATCTTCTGTGGACCTTCTCCAGATGCCTCTGCTGAATGAGGCCCAGCAGGTGGCTATCAGAGATACTAGGTCTGGATCCAACCCATGGTGCTGCCTGCTTCATTTTGAGGTCATCATTGCTTCTTTCCAGCCTCCTGAATCAAAACATCATAGTTATTCCTCCTCCTTCTTGACCCGAAATGCTCTTAAACACATGCCACAGTGGAAAAAATGCTGCACAGTTGCTATTTTTAAAGAAAGTGGAAGATTTTGAGATGTTTTCCCCACACCACTCATAGTTAGATCAGTGTGGGGGTACAGCACTTATTTTCTCCGTGTTTTTTGGTGTTTGTTTCAAGGCTAGAATAAACATTTTTCTTCTTCTTCACAGAGCCATTATCTAAGAGGAACTTGCATTTAGTTGAAATTTTGGAGACATTCGAATCAACAAGTCCCGAGTCTGAGTCCTAAAAGAATGTGTTTCTGAGTGGTTCAGTGTAGAAAGCTATCCACAAGCTGAACCTTAAGAATGGGAGTGAGAAAAGCGAATAGGTGAAAAGTGTGTTCCTTCCGCAGCATTACAAAGCCAGTCTATGGTAAAAAATGGGACGCAGGTGGCGCTGTGGTCTAAACCACAGAGCCTAGGACTTGCCAATCAGAAGGTAGGCAGTTCGAATCCCCACGATGGGGTGAGCTCCCATTGCTCAGTCCCTGCCAACCTAGCAGTTCAAAAGCACGTCAAAGTGCAAGTAGATAATTAGGTACCGCTCCGGCGGGAAGGTAAAGAGTGTTTCCATGTGCTGCTCTGGTTTTGCTAGAAGCGGCTTAGTCATGATGGCCATGTGACCCAGAAGCTGTACACCAGCTCCCTCGGCCAGTAAAGCGAGATGAGCGCCGCAACCCCAGAGTCGGCCACAACTGGACCTAACGGTCAGGGGTCCCCTTTACCTTTACCTTTAAAAAGGACTGAGAGACCTGTGGCCCTCCTGATGCCACTGGACCCCAAACACCTAGCATCCCTGAACTTTAACTGGCTGGGCCTGATGTCTACAACCTCTTGAAAGCTACAGGGTCACCAGCCCTGCCTTAAGGTGTCAAGCAATGCAAAATATGCAGCCTTTTTCCAAGATCTTTCTCTCCCACTCTCAAGTGGGAATCTGGAGATTTGCTGTTTGGGTCTGCCACAGACTGGGAAACTAGACAGATTTTCATGCTGCCCTTGCCACTGATCCAGTCTGTGTCTGCCTGCTGTGTCCTCCCGAAGCTCTGCGGATTACACTGTGACATTTAGTGATTATTTCAGACTGAAGTGAGGCCCGTGCTGTGAATTCCTAAGTTTAGGATGTATGCTTTAAATTATTTAGCTATGTTGTGGGTACCTTTCTTTTATTATCTTTTAAAAAAAATGAAATGAATTTTGTACTTTGTAACCAATGCCATTATTAGAATCCTAACAAACAAGTTAAACAGGGGCAGTTGCCTGGGCACAAAATTCTTAGGGGTGCAAAATTTCAAATGGAAAAAAGGGGAGTAATAGTAAATTAAAAAAATAGCACACCCTCTCCCTCACACAGAAAATCTTCCAATGTTTGTGTGGGCAGGGTAAGGAGCAGATTTGGGCAGCAGCTGGGTGCTAGGGCACTCTTTGTGCGGCTTTAGAAAGATACACACTCCCAACCAATATCCCATCCTGCTCTCCACTGTGCTTGACACCCATGGGGCACGGTGGCTGCCACTTGGGTAGGTCGCCAAGCTATTGCCCCTTCAATCCAGCCTATCAGCAGACAGTGCCATGGATACTTGCCTTGCCCCAGCCGCCAGCAACCCACGCTACACCACTATATTCGTTTGCATGGTGGCTTGGCTCTCCCGCTGATTGAGATTTGCCAAAGTAGCAGTGCAGGAGGCACCCAAACAAGTTAACAGAAGCGAAATGCAACCAACATTGAAACTGACCTCGCTTAGTTAATGGCATTGTAAAGTTAGCTGACTTTTTATATATGTTTTTTTAAAAATGGTATTAGCGAAAGCTGTCAGAATCTGTGCGAAAGGCACCGGTCCTCACACAAGGCAGATGTGCGAACTGTGGCAAAGCCATGCTTGAGTTTGGCTGCGGCAGATTTCTCCCCTATACCTCCTTACCAGTGCATGTCCCACCTCTCCGATCAAAGGCTGTTCAAAATGTTTTCGGGATGGGGCTCCAAGCCCCCCACCCCCACATTCTACTGTGTCACATTCTATTTGGACCATGTCAGTGGCAGATCTTGGGTTCTCGAATTTCAGTGGTACTCTGTGTGATGCCAAAATTCAGTACCCCTCTGCCTCCCTCACTCCATTTCAAAGCATAGTTGCAGCGTTGATAGGGGTCCCCCCCCCCCGAGACTCCGTCGCCAGTGCGACCGATCCGACTGTGCTCCCCTAAATCTGCCTCTGGTCATGTTATGCTTGAGAACAGGGCCCCATTATGAAACAGACTTCGTCTCATTAGTTTTGCATGGCTGAAGTCAACATCCTGTATCCTCCAACTTTTCTAGCAATCACTGTCTCTTGGGGTGGGAAACATATATAAAATGTAAGGAGAAATCACAGCAGGTTTTCTCACCTGCAGCGCAAGCCTGATTTCCTCCTGGCTTCCAATCTGTGGGGCAGCCACATAGCCTAGCAAGTCAAATAATTGATTAGCTGTCAATCTTCCCCACACACTCTATTTTAGCTGGGCTGCCTGCTTTATTTTTTTGGCACCCCGTGATGTTGCATTTATATGTTTCTCTCTCTTCCCTTTTTTTTAAAAAAAGTGGAAACATTTTTGAAAAGTTGCAAAACTTCTCGCAGGGGTCAGCAAACTTTTTCAGCAGGGGGCCAGTCCACTGTCCCTCAGACCTTGTGGGGGGCCGGACTATATTTTGAAGG
The DNA here is from genome assembly GCF_964252035.2 of Podarcis erhardii. Classification (NCBI taxonomy): domain Eukaryota; kingdom Metazoa; phylum Chordata; class Lepidosauria; order Squamata; family Lacertidae; genus Podarcis; species Podarcis erhardii. The sequence goes on along the minus strand of NC_138508.1, from coordinate 78,910,927 downwards.
GGGAGGAATGAACAAATTCCTATGCCCCACAAATAACCCAGAGACGCATTTTAAATAAAAGCACATGTTCTACTCATGTAAAAACACCAGGCAGGCCCTACAAATAACCCAGAGGTGCATTTTAAATAAAAGGACACATTCTACTCATGTAAAAACACGCTGATTCCCAGACCGTCTGCAGGCCGGATTTAGAAGGCGGGTCTTAGTTTGCCTATCAATGAACTGGGGGGGGGGGGCTATGTGCACTGTCCACTTTTTTCCCCTTTTTTGCAAACTTACAGAATTGTTCACACACACACCGCCACCCTTCCACTTGGAGATTAAACAAAATTACGTATGTCTGGATGTAATATGGTTTTCTCACTCTTAGATTAGACCCCCTGCTCTACATGTGGTACTAAATTTAAACTGCAAGTAATTTTATCATGAGGATTTTCACCTTTGAGCCTCATTTATGTTAATGGCTGATTCTTTTTCCTGTGAAAGAGGAAATGACCATACTGGCCAAGGAAGGTTTTACATGATTACAAACTCAATGAAGGCAATGCCTCCTGAATTCTGTAACAATCAACACCTGACACACTCCCCATTTAGCTTACGCCACTCTCTGCCAACTCAAGGAATGGAGTACAAACAGAATTTGAACAGGACATTAATGTGCCTGCACACCAGTGTTCAGGTGCTTCAACCCTGTGTGTTTAAAATGATTCAAAACTGGCTTTCCAGTCAAGAGCTGTTTACAAACTGCCTAACGAAATGCAAGAATGTCCATTTCTTGATGGTGCTGTAAAGTCTCTGTTGGCAATTCTCAGAACTTAGCACCCAGAATTCTCTTGTTGTGAGGCTTGGTAGTCAAATCCTCATTTGGGGATTGATGGCTAGCGTGAACTGGCCCTCAGTCCCACCAGACACATTGCTGAGACTTATGACCTTTGGCCACCCTGACAGCATGGCCAATACAAGGGGGCACAAACAGGTAACATCATAACCCTGTTTAGGACATTAACCAGGTGAAGAGGCACACAAGATTAATGGGGGAAAGGTGTGCCAGGATGTCTGCTTGTGCAAGATTCAAACGCTTATGCATTTTTCTTTGTGTGGGCGGCAATTGTTTCAGTTGGCTGGCATTGCTTAGAAGCAATGCAGAATTTAAAACAGAGATTATTTTTAACAAAACCTCCCCCAAAAAGGGGGGGCAAGTATGTGAGTGGAAAACCCACTTATTTTGTTGTTTTTCATATAAAAAGAACACCTAGGGGCAGAGTCAACAAAATAAGGCGTGGGGGATTTAGGGGTGCGAAGGATCTGCTCCCTCGGATAGTGTTGAATGCCAGCTGCACCGAGCCTCAAAGAATGAGTGCCTCTAGTGCTTTCTTCTCCTTATATGGTAAAATGATACACAGGGGTTTTTCACTAGGCTGTGAAGGCAGACGCCTGTTTCCACACAACACAGACGGCTGAGCAGAAATCAGGAGAGCCGCTTGTTCAGAACTGGAGGAATCCCCGGCTAGCTGTACATCTCTCCTCTCCTCTGCCAGCAGGTCACTGTGTTGCCCATTTATTAATGGATGTGACTCTCCATCCCAACTCCAGAGGGTACCATTAACTGCCTGCCTGTAAGTAGATGTCCCTTTTTGTCCCTCCCTGCAACAGCCAACAACAAACCTTTGGAGCATCTGCTATAAATAACAAAAGGGTGTGATGGGTAGAACAGGGTGTGATGCTGAGGCAGAACAATGGTTTGCCCAAGATGCAGCAACAGCCCTAGCTGTCTGTGTTATATACGGTGACAGGGCTGGCCCTTTGTTTTTTTTAGCAAATATGGGCTATAGAAAGAGGTCGGGTAAGAATAATGGTGTTGTCTTCAGGGGGAATGTTCGGTGTCTGAATGTGACATGTGAGCAGGGAGGTATGGCATTGTGTCAGATCCCATCGCAACAATTTTCACTCCCCAGTGACATGCTGGATAAGCCCCGGGGAAGCTCATAAATGAGAGTTCAGATATTGGTTTCTTTTACACCTCTGTGAACACTTCCTGCTTCCCAAAGCAACAAAAGACCTCATTAATTCTTTCCAGTAGCAGAATCAGAAGAAACAAAGGTAGCCTTGCCTCTTTGCTGTCTCTCTCTCTCACGCACGAACACAAAATAACTAAAAGACAGAGAGTCCTCTAAAGTGCATTGCTATTGTTTCAAGATATTTAAATGGAAGGTACACGGTTCTTTTCTTCCTTTCATTCGTTTATTTAATGTTTAATCCCTGCCATGCTTCTTCTATGTTTGTAACTGAAAAAATGCATGTGAGTTGACAGCAGCAACTTTTGTATCTTGTCATTTTTATTCAATTATAAATATTAATGTCCCCTCTTTCTGACTTAACAGGCTTCCAAGGCGGCTTTGTGTATATTTCTGTATTAATGGGTCACTTCTTCCCTTCCTATTTCCCACCACAATACCTTTACCCTTGAGGTTGTTAAAACAAACTGATGATTTACTCTAGATTGAACAGTTGCCATGTGAGTAGTGTATTATAATTGCATGCGAGTCATGCATGAAGATGAATTAAGGAGAACCAAGAAAAGAAAGAGAGAGAGAGTTAAAGTCCCATTTAACTCAATAAGAATAAATTGCCAAGGCATTTTAGTTCCATTGATATCAGTGATATGGACTCAGAACTAACTGGCTTTGTTGTTGTTGGCATCTGTCAGTCTCAAGAGACAATGACTCCATGGATGAAGTCAAAATGCTGTGTTAGCAGCACCAAAGTGACCTCCATGGGGTGCAAACCTGGGCAGTGTGTATAGAGATTCAGGGCTGCCCAGTCGACAAGACCCACCTCTCGGCCTCACTGATGTGGTCCAAAGAAAAGCAGAGAAATACGTTTGGCACCAGCTTGGCTGCAGGAGTTGCCGGAAGGAGGTGTACAAGGCTCCTTCCAACCGTCTTAGGGACTCCACTCTGGATGTGCGCCAGTGTGGTGTAGTGGTTAAGAGCGGTGGACTCGTAATCTGGTGAACCGGGTTCGATTCCCCGCTCCTCCATATGCAGCTGCTGGGTGACCTTGGGCTAGTCATGCTTCTCTGAAGTCTCTCAGCCCCACTCACCTCACAGAGTGTTTGTTGTGGGTGAGGAAGGGAAAGGAGATTGTTAGCCGCTTTGAGACTCCTTAGAGTAGTGATAAAGCGGGATATCAAATCCAAACTCTTCTTCTTCTTCTTTACTCCTTAGCCTTTTCTTCTCCTGAAGATATCCCACAAGGCAACAGAGGTTTAGGATCAGCTTTCCTTCTCCTAGATGGGCTACCTTCTCAGGTTAATGAGCCCCATCTGCCCCTCACTTCCCTTTACAATATGTGCAGAAACTGCCTTCTTAACTGCTGGACCCACCATTGGTTTCATCCATTCAATTTGCCAGAGCCTGTTTTTGCGTGCAGAGGTATTCCCTAAGAAACTGAGGGTTTAAGACCCATCGACTACCCTCACCTGGTTTAGCTGGTCATAGCCATTCCCAGGTTGTGACTGCTGTCACATGCTGACAGCTTCTAGAAAATACAGGTAGTTGCAGGGTAGAGACCAAAGGTGGACCATCCTTTCCTTAACACTCCATACACTGTGGACCAAACGACATAGGATGATTTTCCCCACATTATTTGATTATTTCTCCTGCCAATTACCTGCTACTTAATACATTAAAAAGGAGGTTTCCCCTTAATGTAATATAATAAATGAACAGAGGATATGCTTTCAAAAATGGTGTGTACAGAGTGTCTGTTTTGTTGTTTAGGGTGTCTTACTTAAAGACTGGGAAGGTTAGAATCTATACATACTAATAAGGACTTCAAGTTCCTATGTGGAAGCAATCCAATGGTGCATTCAGCTTTGGGACTTTTGGTCCATCTGCACTTTTAAGCCACCTATTGTAGAAGCCAGGTAAAAGAAAAGTTAGGGCAAAATGGACAACCACAGCCTTGAACAAGCGCATAAACTATGCAAGCGCTTCATTCATCTGATCAAAGCTGTGGCTCAGGAGTCACTATTGAAAAGGCTGGAGTATATGCACATTCTGAACATGGCCGTGATGAAATGGCCCAATGCTGTCTGGCACATACTCACAGCTAAACAAACTATGGTTGGCTTACAGAACTACCCACAAGTCTCAAAAGTTCATGGAGACAGCAGAATAGGGTGTAGCAATTTTCAAAATGGACTGCCTGTGTGTTCCTGCCATGCATAGCTGACGGGTCCTTTCCTCCTGAAAGAGTGTGGATAGGCATTTCTCAAATGCCTCTCTAAACTGCTATGGTAGTGATGGGGAACCTGAGGCTATTTTGGGGCTACTGCTCTCATCAGCTGCAGTCTGCAAAATCAATGGTCAATGATTTATGGGTGCTAGAATTCCACATCTGGAGGGCATAGGTTCCCCATCCCTGTTCAATATCCTGGATCCCCACTCCTTTTCTTAGGAAGGTAAGGTAAGGAAAGAGGAAAGAGGATCCTAGCATTCCTTGGTCCTCTCTAAAAGCCATCCTGACCAACAAGGCTGGGCAACAGCAGCAAAAAGCAAGTGCAGCAACCTCTTCTCATTGTTGCCCTGTTTACCCAAATGCATAGATAAGAAAACACCATGCTTCAACTAGACCCACACGTAATTATCAGTTAAACCTGGGTAGGCATATTGGGTGGGTTGTTCTTAAATAAGAATAACACTTTCAGTAAATTATCCAGCTCTATCTAATCTCTCTCTCTGTGTGTGTGTTTCTGGTAAACCAATTGCTGTTATTTTGGCAATTACTTGCCAAATATCGAGGTGATGTTACACACTGTACTTCTTGACCAACACTTTCCAGTTTAACGGGTAGCAAAAGACACTGAATTGTTAGGATTTACAGCTTCCAAGCCATGCATAACAACTGCAAAACTTCTACAACACTGTAATAATTTTGGTTGGTGACTGGCCAAATAGTGGGAGCATTCCTCTCACATCCTTATAACCAAGGTTTCTTTTCCTTTTAATCTGGACACAAAAGAAATTTCCAATACCATTGACCATAGCATCCCTCAGGATTGGTTGTTTGGGTTGGGCCCATGTAATATTGCCTCCAGTACTGCCCAGTCTTGGGGGTTTGTTCTGGGTGCTTTTATTCCACCCCCTGGTTGATGGCCTGTGGGCTTGTATTCTGTTCTCCATGCTCTTTAACACCTACACGAAATTGGTGGGGGGAAAGTCATCTGGAGGTTTGTGCTGAAGCGTAACCATTATACAGATCTATTCTTTCCCCATCTACTCATCCCAAGGAGAATGCTGGACCTCTGAATTGGAGCTGAATGATGTGGAAGTGCTTGAAGCAGATAGGACAGAAGCCCTGTAGGTGGGGAAACCAACTCTTATGGAGCCAGCTTTACCTTCAGTCCTTGGTGATGTCCAGTTTGGGAGTGCTATTTGAGTCAACTGGGAAGCTCGGGTGGTGGAATAAACCTTGCCTCTTCTATACATGCACTAGTAGCACCTAGTCTGGATTAAAAAGGTAAAGGACCCCTGACAGTTACGTCCAGTCGCAAACAACTCTGGGGTTGTGGCGCTCATCTTTCTTTACTGCCCAAGGGAGCCGATGTTTGTCCACAGACAGTTTTTCCAGGTCATGTGGCCAGCATGACCAAGCCGCTTCTGGCAAACCAGAGCAGCACACGGAAACGCCATTTACCTTCCGCCGGAGCGGTACCTATTTATCTACTTGCACTTTGACATACTTCCGAACTGCTAGGTTGGCAGGAGCTAGGACCGAGCAACGGGAGCTCACTCCGTCTGGCGATTGGCTGTGGCTGCAGCAATTGGGCAGGTGACTGGCGGCTGTGGCAAGGCGGGCAGGTGATTAGCTGCTGCGGCAAGGTGTGTGATCGGCAGTGGCTGCGGCAAGCGATCAGCAGTGGCGGGCAGGCGGGTGAGCGATTAGCGGAAGTGACCTGCCCCCCCAATTAAACAACTTAATTTATTAATTTTGGGTTTTAAAAAATAGGGGCTGTCTTATATATGGGGGCGTCTTATACACGGAAAAATATGGCACATGTTTTAAGACAGGGATGTGGAACCTCAGGCCTGGGTACCAAATGAGGCCTTCTTGGTTTCCCCAGGCAGCCTTCAGGATTCTCCCAGGCCCAAATCTCAGCCCAGGTCACAATCTTCACTGGAACACCTCTGCACCTTCCTCCAGAGCTTTTGCATCCTTGATAAGACCTCTTGCTTGCCTGGGTATAGGATGAAGAGTTGTGCATGCAGATACCTCTGGCTTTTGCATGTTTGGCACGTAGCTCACAATGCAAAAGAAACAGCCACATCCATTGCTTTGTCCACCTTTTAGCTCTGGTGCCACCCATTTCTGACCTATCGTCCTACACAACCTTGGCGTGTGGCCCCCACATGGTTGCACCCAAGAAAATGTGGCCCTTGAGCTGAAAAGGGTTTCCTATCACTGGTTTAATACAAGCAGCTGTTTCCAGGTCCAGTTGTAAATGCTTTTGAAATTCCTGGATGCTTTGGAACCAGGTGTAAAGTTGCCCCTTATAATGAGAACCACCTGAGTCCCAAAGCACCCTCTAACTTCCCAGGGTGCGTCTTGTGAGGGGGGGGAAAGCCAATTCCTTGCATGCAGAAAATTCCAGGTTCAATCCTCAACATCTCTAGCCGAAAGGATGAAAGAGCAAGTGATGGGAAAGGCCTCTCTTGAACCCAGGACCTTTGAGAGCCACAGCTAGCTGGAAATGACACTATGCAGCAAAATAGGCAAACCACCTGAACTTTGGCTGAAGCAGCCTAGTTTCATTGCTCCTAATTAAAGATGGAAATATGATGGATTATGCAGGGTTGGGGTTCTGGGATACTGACTGTTCTGAGGAATGAAGAGATATAAAAAGTCTATACTTCCCCCCCCCCCCACACACACAAAAGTGTGACATGGAAAATTGTGAATAGCATTTGCATGTTTGCATCTGCACCCTGCTAACTACTCTACAGATAGATGGATCGATAGCAATCAGCTATCTATCTGTCTATCTATCTATCTATCTATCTATCTATCTATCTATCTATCATCTATCTATCTATCTATCTATCTATCTATCTATCATCTATCTATCTATCTCTATCTATCTCTATCTATCTCTATCTATCTCTATCTATCTATCTATCTATCTATCTATCTATCTATCTATCATCTATCTATCCATATCTATCATCTGTCTATCTATCTATCATTTATCTATCTATCTATCTATGTATCATCTATCTATCTATCTATCTATCTATCTATCTATCATCTATCTATCATCTATCTATCTATCTATCTATCTATCTATCTATCTATCTATCTATCTATCTATCTATCATCTATCTCTATATCTATCTATCATCTATCTCTGTATCTATCATCAGCACACACATACCATCTTTTCTTATTTTCCAGTCTCTTCATTCCATTCTTGTTTGCAGGGATTTGTAGCTTTGATCGGAAAATGGATTAGAGTTCTTGGAAGGAGGACATAAAGTTCTTGCGAAGCAATGAGAGGCAATGTTTGTGCCAACAAACTGGTAGGGGACTGAAAAATGAGCTACTCCCGGTAGTTTAGTTTTGCTAGGCTGTAACAAAAAGAGGACCTTGTAAATCTTTACAGCTTTTGAAACAATAACAAAAATCCTTTCCAAACACCTCTTCCTGCGTGGATTTATGTCTGAAATGTTCCAGATACAAATCTTCCTTTCTTTGAAGAAGGAAAACAAACGGGGGGGGGGTGTACATTGAGCACAAATCATGAATGCCTTACAATAGGCTCACACCAATAAAACAAAACAAAACCCCAAAATAACTGTGAAGAAAAACTACATTCCTGCATAGAATTGTATACTAGTCTGTCAGTCTCATGAACTATGAGGACACAACTGCAACATATCTGATCTTTTTTAAAAAAAACAACAACCCCCAAATCCTAAATAGAGGGACCTGGGAGATCATTACTGGGACTGTGGTTTAACTCCTAGGACTAATGGCAACATGGGGAAAATTTTCCTCAGCAATGCAGTGTCGGTAGTATGAGTTAAGCCCCCTCCCCATTTCTAATCCTGCTTTCTATTTAAGTTAAAAACACACTGATACAGTGGTACCTCGGGTTGCAGACGCTTCATGTTACAAACTCTGCTAACCCAGAAATAGTAAGAACTTTGCTTCAGGATGAGAACAGAAATTGTGTGGTGGCGGTGCGGCAGCAGCAGCAGGAAGCCCCATTAGCTAAAGTGGTACCTCAGGTTAAGAACTGTTTCAGGTTAAGAACGGACCTCCAGAACGAATTAAGTTCTTAAACAGAGGTACCAGTGTACATCTGAAATTCACACATCTCCCTTTTTGGCCTGATACTTCCCTGAGAGTATCGCAACAAGAAAGGTGTTTGGATAATGTCTAGCACCAGTGCTATTTTTCTAGAAAAAGGGATGCCGGAACTCACCATGAACACCTCCCTTGTTCTCTTAGGATGGCAATGGCGCCCACCTGAGAGGTGCCAGAACTGAGTTCCGGCAAGTTCTGATTGACGAAAAGCCCTGTCTGGCACTGAGGTCCAAAGGCAGGCAAATGCTTAGAGGAGGTAGGTGCGGGAAGAGATGACAAATGTAATAAAGAGCAAACCTGACCAAATTCAGGGAATGCCACAGGGCTGGGAGCTTTCTGGTGGTTTGTTGTTCCCATACTGGGAAATTTCCCCTCAGAATTAGACTTCTTGCGATAAGGGAAGCAGTGAGATGATGCACAGGAAAGTGGGATATAACGCTTGCATGATGCAATGTCATCAATCAAGTGGTATATACAGTGGTACCTCGGGTTACAGACGCTTCAGGTTACAGACGCTTCAGGTTACAGACTCCGCTAACCCAGAAATAATACCTTGGGTTAAGAACTTTGCTTCAGGATGAGAACAGAAACCGTGTGGGAGGCCCCATTAGCTAAAATGGTACCAGGTTAAGAACAGTTTCAGCTTAAGAACGGATCTCCAGAACGAATTAAGTTCTTAACCTGAGGTACCTCTGTAAATTGTATGAATATATTTTTTTTAAAAAAAAACAAAAACCTCCCCACAAGCAGCTCAGTATAAATGCTACATAAATAACCAACATCATCTAACCTAGATTATAAAAAACTGGTCACCACTAAACTAGATTTAAATTTGATGATAAGTGAGACTAAAGAAAATATAAAATTTTTTGGAAGAAGCGCTAGATTATATGTGAATGAGTGGACATGAGATTGTAAACAAGTTGATAATTTGTTTGGAAAAAATTTTTTTTAACGATGTAAATGGGAGCGGGAGACGTGAGGGAGCCCAAAGAAGTGATGAAATTGTTGTGAAAGACATAAGATTGTTTATTATGTGTGCATTTATATTTAAAAACCTTAATAAATATTTATAAAAAAAAAAAAAAACATCATCTAACCTCCCTGCAAGCTTTGTGCAAACAAATCACTGTGAATGAGCATCTGGAAATTACCTTATATCACTTGATTCCCTGACTCAAATTACCGGTACATGCAGCAAGTTGTCTCTTCAAATCAATGCCCCGGCAAGAAGGAGGGAATTGGTGACTGACCCCCATAGCTCCTGTCCCGCTTCAAGTTCTGTGGTCGCTTATTGTCGGCATCTAAACTCCACGTCATCATTTTTACTGAAGCTTTTTGCCTCTGGTTTCAACAGCTTTTTCTTTTATTAAATCTGCTTTTCGGTGCAGAAGTTCGCATAAGTGTCCCATACTTGCCTCAGGGGAATTATGAAGGGTCAAACTCAAGAGTGCCCTGTTATTACAGTGTAATCCTACACATGTTTACTTGGAGGTAAGTCTAATTATGTTCAGTGGGGGTACTCTTCAGAAAATGTGCTTGGTTAGGGCCCAGCCTTCTTCTCTGGGGACTGTAAACAATATCTTTCTTACTTACTTAATACAGCAGAAAACAGAGAAAATTGTGTGTGTGTGTGTGTGTGTGTGTGTTTGTGTGTGGTGTGCTTAAGATCTGCTTTTTCTCCAAGGCAAATTAAAAGAGTACGGCTGCCATGGAATTTCTATATTTCCCTTGTGTGTTATAATGTTTCTGGGATTGTTATAGGAATACAGAGAGGGCATATTTTCATATTTTACTATAATGCTAACCAGAGCACGATTTATGTTTTCGAAAAAAATTCCCGCAAAATAGTTAAAATAGTCGGGGTTTAGTTAGGAAAGATTCCAGAATCAAAACCTATGCAACCCTACAGAAATTATAGTACGGACCTTCCTGAACTGGCTTCTACTACAGCCTGCAGGTGGGAGGGAAGAGTTATATATTTCAATTTTTTCCTTGTGACAAAATCTCCCTGTGTATATAGAGCAAGCATAGGTTTAGCCTAGCCGCCTCCCTTTGCTCTTTGAGTGCAAGGATTTTTTTTCCAGCACTCCATGTGATCTGCAATTGGTGACACTGTCCAAGGAATGCTATGTGCTATATTTGCATGCAGGAATAAGTCTTCTTGAACGCACTTGAAATGTGTGGGCTGCTACTATCAGAGAGACAGAAAGAAAGAGAGACAGAGACAGACAGACACACACACACACACACACACACAGAGAGAGAGAGAGAGAGAGAGAGAGAGAGAGAGAGAGAGAAAGATCTCACCTGCATTTCCTGTTGCACATTTAAAAACCAGTTCACTTGACCACTCAGCACTGCAAGGAACCTCTCAAAACCAACCACATGGAGGCAGCTCCACTGACATAACGCCTCCATGAACCAGTCTCCCGCCAATTTTAACATTAGCAATGCAAATACAAACCACAAACACATACAACTCCTAGGGGTCGAGGTCCTTTCAGCACTCCCCATAAAATATTTGAAGGGACCGAGGCCCCCTCAAAGTTTATGGGCATTGTCATTCAAACACTGGACTGTGTGTGCAGTATGTCATTTGATCAGTTGTGCAGGGTGGGGCTTACCTGGGATCCCCCAATATTTTATTCAAGTTGGCACCCTCACATGGCGGCATGGAAATAACTTCTTGTCACATCCACACTATTCATTTGAAACTTATTTGAAGCATGTGATTCCCCCCAAAGAATCCTAGGAACTGTAGTTTGTTTGGGGTTCTGGTACCTGTAGCTCTGAGAGGGTTGAACCAGGAGGTTCCCTGGGAACAGGAACTGGCTGTTAAACCACACAGAGAATTGTAGGTCTGTGAGGGGAATGGGGGGGGGGTCTCCTAACAACTGTAAACACCCTGGTGTCTCCTAACAACTCTTAGCACCTCTCAAGGCTCCTGACACTTCACAGCATCATGCTTTGAACCCATGGAGCAGATGGGGCCTATGTCTGCTTGCATGATAAATAGTATGAGGGAGACTAAGTTCTGGGAAGAAGATGCATCAGGCATTTTCTTATTTGTTTATGCACCATTAAGCAATTTGCCTAAAATAAAAGAAACTAACAATTTCACATGAAAGACCAAACTGATGGCTAGAGTAGGGGTACATACAATGTGATCTGTTTGAACCAGAGTTTTTATACCTGCTTAGCTCATGGCATGGCTTTGCAGTGGCGTAGCGTGGGTTGTCAGCACCCGGGGCAAGGCAAGTAATTTGCACCCCCTAACCCGTGGATTTATGCCCCCTAACCCATGGATTTGCGCCCCCTAACCCTAACCCCCAGGTGTTGCGCCCGGTGCGGCCGGCCCCCCCTGCACCCCACGCTACGCCACTGTGGCTTTGGGTGATCTGTCACCCGAATATACCTCTTTTGAGGGCTTAGGTGGAATAACCACACGTTGCCAAACCCCAAAACATCTTGGCAGGATAGTGGGGTACAAATATGATAAGTAAATGACACCTCACAACAAAACAAAACAAACAAACAAAACAGACCTTTCTCTCTCTAACATTCAAGGAGACACAATGTTTATCAGTGCTATTTTTCTAGAAAAAGAGGTGCCGGAACTCACCAACAACGCCTCCCTCATTCTCTTAGGATGGCAATGGCACCCACTTGAGAGGTGCCGGGACTGGGTTCCAGTGAGTTCCTGCTGGAAAAAAGCCCTGGTTTTTAATCCAAAGCTGCTTGTTTTCTTGTTGACAGGCAGGCAGAATCCTAGATGTCAAAATGACCGAGCGCTTTGACTGCCACTACTGCAAGGAGACGCTGTTTGGCAAGAAGTACATTTTGAGGGAGGACAGCCCCTACTGCATCAAGTGCTACGACAGCCTGTACTCCAACACATGCGAGGAATGCAAAAAGCCGATTGGCTGCGACTGTAAGGTACTTCTGATGCGCATTTCAACCGGCCTCGTTCTTGGATCACAATTAATGTGCATTTTGTTTGTTTGTTTGTTTGTTTGTTTTATACAGCGCTCCCTAGTCCAGCAGAAACATGTAAGCCGTTTGCAGGTCCCAACAAAAAGGAATGTACAAATAGAAGATAAAGTCCAGATTCAAAAAAACCAAACAATACTACTGCTACCACCACAATCACAACTACTGCTGCTACTAAATTTCAAGCAGAAGTTTCCTTGTGGCTGCTGGGCATTACATCACATCTCTCCTACTCTAAGGAGATGCACTGGCAGAGGAAGAGAAGTGCGAGGGGAGTGCACCGCCCCCGGCAACATGATCCCAGTGGGGTGCCATCGCAGCTGCCCCCCACTTGTGCCGGGTGCCACACCCCTGCGGGCAGTGCATCACGCCCCTAGGACACACGCCACGCCCCCAGGATGTGTGCCATGCCCCCAGGACGTGCACCACACCCCTGCAGGTGGCATGCCCCGCCCCCACCTGATCTCTGCCCCATGGTGCCAGAGCATGAAGCTCCGGCACTGATGAGATGGGTCATGTTTATTGTAGGATTTCTGTTGCTCATGTACACAAACTTTTCATAGCATCCCTACAACGCCTTTGGCATCACAACACCAACCCATGCTTCTTTCTGGTCCAATCTACATATAGATTAGGGAAATCTGATAATTTAAAAAAGGTTGAAACCCTCCCTCTTCCAGCACTTACTGAGCCAATCAAAACTGGAACACCCATTGACTGCTTTAAGGTAAACATGAACATATCAGATGATCTAATCACAGATCTCCCACATCTCCTTTGGTTGGCCTCAAGTCTTCTTCTTTTTTCAATAACACAGTTTTGGTTTCTCTCAATTTCTAATTTTTCCAGGCTTAAATTCAGTTCTCTGTAGCAATAAATGATTAATAATAATAATAATAATCAGCACTTTATTGTGAATTTATCCTAATACACACATTTTTATACAGCTTTGGCTAATGTGCACAATTTTGCAAACAAATTTCTAAAATCCTATGCATTTTTAATGCGATTTTGCACATATTTTCTGGTTGGAGAAATTGCACTTCAGAATTCAAAGAAGTGCGAATTTTGGAAGATAGTTGTGTTTTGATTTGTGTATTGGTTTAAAAATGTGTGAGTTAGGCAGTTTCTCATGGAATTGCCAACCTAGTCTAATTTCTTCCCATCCCTACTAAACATACATGTGCAAAGATTCTCTGAGTTGCCAAGCAGAAAGAAGGCAGCAGTTTCTTTGGTGAGTCTACTTCTAAGATCTTTTCCATCCCTTGGGGACTTTGAATGTGTTGACATTCAAGAATCCCTAAACTTGACTAAGCTCCAACAAATTTCAGAGCATGGAATTAATCAGCTGAACTTTTCAACCCAGACTGATGGATTTGGGGGGTGTAGGTGTTATCAGATCTCTATGGTGTTTTTTTTAACAAAATGAAAAACAAGACTTTCTGCAAGGACAGATAAAGTACTTGATAGCCAGAAGATTGGTGGTGGTTGTTTTCCCCCCAGTGAAGGATTAGGAATATATTGCTATAGATAAGAAAAAATATGCACACACATATTCCCACTTGAACACTCTCATGTACACACAGAAGCTGACAAGAGTGACTTAACAGGAGAGAATAACAATGATGTGTTTGTGATTCATATCTCTTTCTGCCAATTAAACTTCTGTGATCCTCACTTAGCAACTGCCGGAATAAACTTTGCCCATCATGTGGCAACAGCATTCCATATCAACTATGGATCAGTTTTGATGTGTATACTCCTCATGGAATATGGCCTACATGCCACAAACTCTTCTGTGGGACAGAAAACTTGCTTTCAAGTTTCTTCATCAGCAGACCCTCCTGAAAACTGCATTTTGAAATCCCTTGAAAGTCCATAGTCCATTATGCAGTTATGCATACCTAAGTCCCAAGGAAGTCTATGCCAGCCCTACCATTAGGCAAAATGAGGCAATCGCCTCAGGCAGCAGAAGCTGAGAGGCAGTAGCCATAGCCCTCCTGTCTGTCCTTCCTAAGCTGCTCTGCCATTCCCCTCCATCGGAGGACATGCCTGTGTGTGCTATGTGCAACATGTTTTGCCCCCGCTTCCAACTAGCCTGCTGCCTCGGGTTCCAAGGAGGACATTATCCCATCACCATTGCTGAAGTAAGATTCAAGGACCAATTCAGCCGGCTTCTGTATGTGGAAGTATGGTTTTATTTGCCCACACAGCTTAGCAGGAAATTAGAAGGCTAAAGCCCTAAAAGAACACATTCCTATCAAGGGAACAGTAATCAGATGGGGCTTTCTTTTCTTGAATTTTGTATTTTAAAAAAGATGCTACTACTTTGGTAGACAAACAGAGGGAGGCAAAAATAAAATGAGAAGGAAGTAAAATGCAGAAGACAGCAAATGCAAATAAAGGAACTTGATCGTTTTTATACACCTAAGTTTTCACAAACTGCCATTGCTTCATAGCAGGAGAAATATATATAGATATAATGTCCAGTAGCACCTTAGAGACCAACTAAGTTTGTTCTTGGTATGAACTTTCGTGTGCACGCACACTTCTTTAGATAACTGAAGGGACATTGCACATTGCACATTTGGCTCCAAGTTGCTGTTTTCCATAAAAATTCCTTTCCAGAGATACTATCAGGATTATGTGAGGTAATTTCCTGCAAAGGAAAATTGTTGAATTTTCAGTGCTAAACGAACAATTAATATTACTCTTTTGCTCGAGAGTCACTGGGCAGTTCTGATAGTGACAGATTCTGTGTTTCAGGGCTTGCATTTGGTTTATTTTTTTGTGTGGGGGGGAGTATGCCATTAAAATACTCTTTGGTGGGTTTGTTTGTTTGTTTGTTATAATAAGGAATAATAAATGAACTTTTCTTAAAAACTGGGGGGGCAGGTTGTTAAGGGTAGGCAAGTATGTGTGCTGGGAGAAGTATACAAAATTCTGCAACTAGCTGAACTTAACTGCAATTGTTTTAAGTCGTTTGGAGTTGAAGTTCTGTAAGTGAAGCTTTTGCACCCTATATTTGGACTGGATAATATTTATTTCAGTTTCTGTTCACCCAAGTGCAATATTAATAACCTCAGTAGCCCTGGCCTACTTCTTCCCTTGCATAGTCTGAGTAAATTCTCCTCCATTTCTCTTAGTAAGCTCTTTACTAAGCCTCCTTTCTGGTTTGGGATTTCTACAGGATCTGTCCTACAAGGATCGGCACTGGCACGAAACTTGCTTCCACTGCTTCCAGTGCAAGAACTCGCTGGTGGACAAACCTTTCGCAGCAAAAGAAGAACATCTTCTCTGCACGGAATGCTACTCCAATGAATACTCCTCCAAGTGTAGCGAGTGCAAGAAGACCATCATGCCAGGTTAGGACTTGGTCCGCTTTCAGGATGGGGATGGGAGTGTCTTTTGGGGACCGAATTCAAGGCCAATAGGAGGCTCTTCCACAATTTCATTTCTGAAAGCCAGGGTGATGGGGCAGGAGGAGATGCTCAAGCGCTCATGCTTCTAACATTTTAAAAAATGCAGGAGATAGATCCTGATAATGAAATCCCTGAATCTTGGCTGGTTGTGCTTCATTATATCAGTTTGTTGCTATTGCTTAATTCTGTGAAGTAGATAATGCTCTACATTGATTGCAGAGGAATACTGGAAGCAACCCGTTACTTTTTAAAAAAAATAAAAATAAAGGTTTCATAAATTTTAATATAAATGAAAAAGCTTACCTGGAGGCAAGACGTATTCTCCATACTTTGAAAATTAAGTACATAATTATTATTTTTAAGCAGCAGGGTTTTTCCCCTGACTTTCTGACTTTTAACTGGGGCTATCAGAAGGCATGCAGTTTATCTGTTTTTATATGAAAATCAGAAAAAGGCACTCTCTGAAACCCTGGAAGCTGAGCATGCTTCATGCTCAGGTTTCACTGCCCCCAAACTAGCAGCCTCCCAACATCCTGAATCGTGGATTCAAAGCTCAATTAAACGTGGTTTGATTTTACTTGCTGAATAGAATGCAAGAGCTTGGCTGATACGGGTGATTTTGCTGGCAGAGTCTGATGGCTGTGCTGAAAATAGAAGGCAGGGGAAAACCAGTTTTTTTATGAGTCAGGAAGTCGATGTGTAATCAGCAGATGATCACTAGTAAAAAAAAAAAAACCTTTTTGAATTGCCTCTTGTGTCGCTTTTCCTCAAATTAATTTTTATGCTTGATTAGCCATGACATTAAAATTAGAGAGGTTTGGGTTACAGGATAGGAAAGCAGAAACCACAACTATGCAGCTATATTCAAAGCAGATGACCAAAATCCGCTGCAATTTTGCATTAGCTACAGGTCTCTCCCTAACACCACCACCGCCAACCCTGCTATGTATAATGGCAAATGTCCTAGGTGGTGTGTTAAAGTGCTTGCGGAGATTACAGAGGCTTGATTCGAGGCTTAAATGAAACCACACATTTGGGAGATGCAAGGGGGGGGGGACAAGTGTTTGGCCAAAAGCATACCCCAAGGTCCACAAAAGGTGCCCTTTATCATCTGGGAATTATCTGCAAGGACTCTGGTTTTCATGTTTTAAATGGCCGCTAGCATTCGCTTTTGAAACAGAACCTGTATGACATGATGTGGGACGAAGAAACAGAAACACTTTTGGCAGGCGGGTGTCAGGTTTCGGGGAATCAGATCCCTCCCCCGGTGGCAGCAAAGAAGCAGATAAAAGAATAGTTGAGTTCTTACCAATTGGTTTATTCAACAATCAAAGGGAGAGACAAAAGTATGCGTCTCTCTCTCTAGAAATGGTTTTGCTCCAAGAAAAGTTCCATCCCCTCCAGTGTGCCAGTGTGGTGTAGTGGTTAAGAGTGGTAGACTTGTAATGTGGTGAACTGGGTTCGCTTCCCCGCTCCTCCACATGCAGCTGCTGGGTGACCTTGGGCTAGTCACGCTTCTCTGAAGTCTCTCAGCTTCACTCACCTCACAGGGTGTTTGTTGTGGGGGAGGAAGGGAAAGGAGAATGTTAGCCGCTTTGAGACTCCTTCGGGTAGTGATAAAGCGGGATATCAAACCCAAACGCTTCTTCTTCTCTCCGTCTCTTCTATTCTGCGTCACCACTACGTTGGCTAATATGAGCTTTCTGCCGCTGAGCTTTCTCTTCTGCTACCCTCAATGCCTGCCTTGTCTTAGAATGGGGAGGAGGGTCAGGAATGCTTTCAAAGGACACTGCGTCTGTCAGCTGTCTCTCCCCTGGTGTTTCCTCTTCCTGCTGTTCCTCTTCCAGTATTTCCCAGCTTATATCCTCTGCAGCCTCTGAAATATGACCTTCTGCAAACCACTGTTCTAAATCTATGCTGTCCTCCTGTCCTCAGGAAGGTTTAGGAGAAGGGGCTGCGGTCCCCACCATTCCTCCTCAGTCCAGTCCCTTGACAGCAGGGCTGGCCCTACTATTGGCCAAAGTGAGGTGGCCACATCAGGCAGCAGATGTTGAGGGGTGGGGATTGCCAGGCCCTCTCAAAGGTATGGAGAGACCCAGGCCACTTCCAGCTTTTGAGACCCAAGCCAAAAATTAAAAAAATGACACACACAAAATAAAAATAAATAAAAATAAATAAATAAAAATGACACACACAAAAAAGCATTAAAAAATGTGAGGGTTTTTTTAAAAAATATATAATCAGCTGAGGACACATGTATCACAGACTAATCTTATACCATCAGAACTGTTCTGCACAGAGTCTGGCAACTATAAAAGGACCATGGTAGCCAGTGCTGCTTCTATAGAAAAAGAGGTGCCGTAACTCACCATGAACTTGCCCCTTGTTCTCCTATAATGGTGCCCACCTGAGAGATGCCAGAACTGAGTTCTGGCAAGTTCCGTCGGGGGGGGGGGAGCCACGGTGGTAGCCCTGCTGAACTGAGGTCCTCCTCCAATCCTACCATCAGAAATCACTGAAATCAAAGTTTTTAAGCCCATATATTTAAACAGGTCTACTCTGAGCATGAGTAACTCTAGATATCGCCTCATATGATTAAACAGAACAGAAATTATCGCAGGTGGGCAGATGTTGTTGCTATCTCTGATCTAAGCAGGTTGCAGTGGTCCAAACAGAATGCAATAAAATTATACCCTCATAGTAGGGATGGAATAAGAACTGAAAGCATCTCAGCAGTACTTCAAAGATGGGAAGTTGTGAAGCCGCCCAGCTCTGTTAGTTATCAGATCTGCTTTGTTTAATAGGGCATCCTTTCATTCCTTCAGGGATTGACACTTTAGCTCTCAAGTCTACCTAATTCTTTTTTTTTTTTAATAATAAAAAAATCACATAAGCACTAAACGTAGCATAATTATAGCTTTATTAATATAGCACATTAATAAACTGATAAGATGTGAAAAGCCATTTAAAATGTCATAGAGCAAGATAATAATCTGTTAACACATTTGCTACATTGCTTTTATGCCAATTAGAGCTCACTTAATAATTTTTTAAGTCTCTTTCAATGTAGCGCTTACTCTAAGAGGGACAAATCCTCCCATCTGATAAATGATGTTAATATCACTGAAAGCTGCTTGCAAATCATACAGAGGTAATAGCACTTTGCCTTTAAACTGCCGCCCAACAATAATGTGGTTGATTTATCTAGAATGCGCTTCAACATTGGCTTTTCAAAGACCGATACAAGGTGTGCTTGAAATATTTAAATGCAAAAATTCCTCTTTCGTTTTGGCTGGGCTTCTTCTGCTCTGGTTTCTTTCCAGAGAGGGAATGAATCGGAGGTGGTTTTAGGGTGGCTCAACCAAGTGCTGTCATGGTGGGCGCCATGATGCAGGGGACACACACAAAAATGCTGTGTTGGATTTTAGCATTGCATAGGACACCACTGAAGTTTGAGAGCCCAAAGTCGACTACTGAATGAATGAGCATGTGCTCACATTAGGGGAATCCATATGTGAAAATGAGATGTCTCCTGCATTTGTGAGGAAAATTCAGAACATGGTCTCTTTCAGACAGCCCATTCATTGAACATGGTAGTTCCATTGCACTCAGAAACCCAGGGTGTCCGTAGCTTGAGCGAGGACATTCTCTGTGGCAATTTCTAAGCTGTGGATTTCCCACCCAAGGAGCATTCAACACCTTTATTGTGTCTTTCATAATCTGCTGAAGATTCCCCACTGACCTGTTTTTGACACCCAAGATATATTTTAGAACACATTCTGTGCTCTTGGTTGTCATCTGCTTTTACTGTTTTTTAATATTGCATTTTTTTATCGTTGTGACCCTTTCCACAAAGCTTGCGAACAAATATTCCAGGTTACACATGCCCAACTGGTTTGACTTACTCTAGCAAGTCTCTTTTTACAGCCAGGGTCAAAATGGGTGGTGTTTTTGTTGTTTGTTTGGTTGGTTGGTTGGGTTTTTTTGTTTTTGTTTTTTTGGAAGGGCTGGTGTGCTGGTCCCGAGAGTTAACCGTGTGGCGAGGTCCGAGTCCAGTCCGAGGTCGAGGGTATGGTATGGAGGCTGTCCATCAAAGCTGAAGCTGGGTCCAAGGCAGTGAGTCGGGTGAGGTCAGGAACTCTGGCAGGAGAGCAGGACAGGGTGCAAGCAGGAACAGGCTACAAACAATGTTGCTCCCACAACCTGGGACTGGGGCTGGCTGGCTTTATCTGCCCTGAGGCATAGGGCGGCCCCGGTCCACAGGTGACTCACCTCTCCTGGCCTGGTGGCGAGCACTCCTCCTGCGGGAACTTAGTTCCCTCCGCCTCTTTGCCCTGAGCCTCTGCAGGTCAGGAGAGGCTGGAGGGTTACCGGACCCAGAGGCAACCTCAGCTGAGAGTGGAGCACCTGCAGGCAATGGGTCCTCCACCCCCTCAGGAGCCAGAGCAGACTCAGCTGGTGCCTGCACCTGAGGATCCAGCACAGGTGAGGCCCCTTCAGGCTCAGGCCTCAGCCCCGGCTCAGCTGGTTCTGGAGGCAGGGACTCCTGTGCAGGCTGGGATTCCTCAGGTTTAGCCTCCGAGTCCGAATCCCAGGCCATCACAGCTGGGTTAATTCAGTCCTACACCCAAACTCAAAACTGTCTAAGGCAGAAAATGGGCTGGAAAAATGCTGAAGACAGTAGGAAAACAGAAGTAGAGGAAAATTTGGTTTTAAGCATTTGTAACGGAACCTAGAAAGTCAGAGAGGCAAAAGAGGGTTAGGTAATCATTAGCCAATAATCAGAAAAGAGAAGATACAAATATAAGATGCAATAAGTGCATGTTGTATTTGGATCAGAATGTAACCAGGAAGGAGCTACAGGGTTCAGACCTTGTTTTGGGGGAATGGCCATCTCCAGTTGCCCTGTGCTAGAGCTGCATGATGAGGTTTTCCACTTAGGTGAGGGCAGTCTCTTCAGTACTTGGAAATTTTCTCAGCAGCTTTAAAAGATTGACTTCTCCTCAGTTCTCGAGAGAAGCACCAAAGGACCAGTCTCATTGGCGTCTTGGTATTTTGCATCAACATGGTCATGAAGGTGCCAAATTCCACTTTGCACAACCCAAAAAAGCTAGAATCTATCTCCAGTGCTGAGAGGTGGGACTGATGCCAGCCCCCAGAAAGGGAACAACGGGAAAGGATGGAAGGAAATCAAAATTAGGAGAAAGGAGTGTTTCACCCCGAGCAAAGGCCACTAGTAAATGTTGATGAAAGGCCACAAAACCCCACAACCTGAATTGTTTTCATAGTCTATTGAGAGAGTCACTTGAAAAGGGGCTCTTCATGCAGCTCACCTGCACATCTTAAACATCAGAATGGATCTGAGGAGTGTAATAGCTGCAGGAATTTATACTTTTGCTGCTCCCACAAAAACCCAAGTTTCTGCTAAAAGTGTGTCCAGCTTCTCCTCATATGCTAACTGGAAAATGGAACACAGTTTCTACTTACCTTTTCCCTACACAGCAGCTTGAAAGCCAAGGTAGAAATCTCATGCTGTGGTCTCCTCCTAGGTACCCGCAAGATGGAATATAAAGGAAACAGCTGGCATGAGACCTGCTTTATCTGCCATCGGTGCCAACAGCCAATCGGAACAAAGAGTTTCATTCCCAAAGACAGTCAAAATTTCTGCGTGCCCTGCTACGAAAAGCAGTTTGCGATGCAGTGTGTCCAGTGCAAGAAGGTATTGTTTATTGCTTCATGCAAATGACTATTAAACCGAAAGCGACACACACACACACACACACACACACACACACTTGTCTGCTTTAGTTCAAAGCAAAACTGCAATCCAGTTATGCGTATACTTTTGCTCCAACATGTTCCAGAGCATTGAACTATATCAGGCTGTGCAATGCTTTGAAGTCATGCATATTTTGGCTTACCTAAAAGACAGAAAGACACGGGAACAAAGAAGGTTGTCAGGGGCTTCACAGAAAAGGTGTGAGGGGTTAAGCATGAGACTAGTTCTGCTACCTATTGCTTAAAAGATTTGCAAGGTGAATGGAAATGGGGCACAAAATTAATAGGAATTCCTTTTTTCTTTTCTTTTTCATTCCCATTTTTTCTTTTTATTTCACAGCCAATTACTACAGGAGGAATTACTTACCGGGAGCAGCCATGGCACAAGGAGTGTTTTGTGTGCACTGGGTGCAAAAAACAGCTCTCTGGGCAACGCTTTACTTCCCGGGATGAGTTTGCCTATTGTTTGAACTGCTACTGCAGCCTCTATGCCAAGAAGTGTGCAGGATGCACCAATCCAATCAGTGGTAAGTATCGTGTTACCGTTTTCCTTTGCAGACAGAAAAAAAGCACCTCAAAAACAGCATCAATCAGTTCAGAATAAAGTTCATTCGTTCATTTTATTTATTTGCTGCTTTTCCTGGAGGGCCACAGGTTCCTCACCTCTGATCTAGGGACTGACAGGAATCTAGAATTCTGCATGCAGACTCAGCTGTGACAAAGTTATGTCAATGATGTGTTTAAATGCAACTTTCCCATATGTTTAAGTCCAAGGAAGTTTATTCACAACTGGAAACGATGTGGGAATCTGACCCAAATGACCTTACAGAAGGTGTTCCTGTGTTTTCTTCTTAAATACTTGTTTTGCCTTTTCAGGACTTGGAGGAACCAAGTACATCTCCTTTGAGGAACGCCAGTGGCACAATGATTGCTTCAACTGCAAGAAGTGCTCCCTGTCGTTGGTGGGCCGCGGTTTCCTCACAGAAAGGGATGAGATCCTGTGTCCTGAGTGTGGGAAGGACATTTAAAATGTGAAAAGAATAAAACCACCACCATCAGCTCTCACAAGTGCATATATTTTCTCAAATAAGCAATGACAGCTGTGGGTTTTGGCCAAAAGTGAAAAAAGTGTTTGGGTTTCCCCCCTCCTGCAATATATAGTCATCAGGATTTTTTTTCTTTTTCTTTTTCTAGGTTGTAGAAATGCTTTAGAGAAGGGAAAGACAAAAAGGTGGGGAGGTGGTTTTGACATTGACTGCTAGGCAATACATTTATGAATCGAGTCCAGTTCAAATACGGAGTTGTGAGTTGCTCAGATATTTAGAGGATAAAAGCTACCAGTGAAGATGGCTGATTATTATCTCCAGGTTTAGAGACAGTGTGAACTCTGACTGCCAGGTGCTGGAGAACACAACAGGAAGTGTGATATTGAGATAGCGTTGCCATACGCCTGGAATTTTCCAGACATAGCCAGCATTCATCCCCTTTAAGCAGCGTCCAGGAGGAAATTGCTTAAATGTCCAGGAAAATCTGGACATATGGCAGCCCATGTTGGTAGTGTAGATTTAGGCAATTTTAATTTTAAAAAATAGCTCAAAAACACATTTTTTGTTGTTGTTGAGATTTCGTGGGGGGAAAGCTCAACAACTCAACAACTTTGCCAAAAAGAGCAGAGCTCAACAGCTTCTGTGTCTGGATTTTCACTTTTTGAAATATGGCAACCCTAATTTAGCTCATACCCTGCTTGTGGACTTCCCATAATAATCTGCTTGGCTACCACACAACACAGGTTGCTGACGTAGCTGGGCCTTTGGTTTGATTCAACAGGGCTGTTACATTCTTAGCAATACAAATTTCTCTTCAAAAGATGTATGTAGTTTAAAACTGATAACATATTCAACTTGGGGATTCTGGAAAGATTACAGGAGCTACTGTTTGGTATTGATAGATCAAGTATCAATGTTCATCATGTCCAAGTAGGTGATAATTTGAAAGTAGGGTATGTTGGTTCAATCAGTGATAGAAAGTTAGATAGAAAGTTTTGGGTTATGCCTTAAAATAAGGGTTTTGAGGCTACAATTCTATGCATACTTTCACTGGAATTACTCCCATTAAACTGATTGGGACGTTCTTCGACATAAATGTACACAGGAACAGACTGCATGAGGTTTAAATTGATGTGAATCCGCAACACATTATTGCATGATACTGCAAGGCCATTTTGCAAAGTACATTTTTCGTTTTTAGTACTCGTTTTGAAATTCCATTGCACCTTGTATTTTATGAAGTAATAAACGTATTTCTAATTAAGTCTGCTGTATTTTGGTGAAGTTGACATCTTAAAGACTTAACTTTCAATAAATGTTAGCATTTGAGGTAAGGCGTGGATAAACTCCTTTTATTTAAAAAGGATGGATCCATATGAACCACAAAACAAAACCCCAAATCTCGGTGAGGCCATTAAAAAACAGAAGCATTACATGTTCAGAAAGTAACAGCCCAATCACTGGCTGCTACTGGTACAAACAGAAAATTGCCCTTATTTTCTGAAATATTAGGCAATCATGGAAATTAAGAGCAGCTACATTCCTGTTCCAGGTATTTCCAGTAGTGTAGCTGCAGTGCTTGTACAATATTGCTCCAGTGTCTGCTGTTCATCATACTTTCGCAATCAGTAACTTCAGGCGCTGATCAAAACAGATTCTGAAATCATAAATAAGCAAGAGGCAGATGAGATCGCAGCTTCCTCAGATTTATACTGTTATGCCTAACTATTAGTAGGGCTTGAGAAGGCTTTATCTTCCTAGCTTAAGGATAAGGTAGCTAGCAGTCAGCTCCTGCTACTGCAGTACATTCATTTTCACTTCGTGTCCAATTATATTAGGTAGATAGATTGTCCGCTTTACGAAAACATGGGGTTCGTTTTATCTCAGCTCTGGAAAACAGGTCCGAAGAAAATGTATACAGTGGATGCTCGGGTTGCGAACGTGATCTGTGCGGGAAGCACGTCTGCAACCCGCAGCGCTGCGTCTGCGCATGCGTGGGTCGCAATTCAGCGTTTCTGCACATGCGCAAAGCGCGATTTAGTATTTATGTGCATGCGCGAGCACCAAAATCCAGAAGTAACCCATTCCGGTACTTCCGGGTTCGGCATGTTGCGCAACCCAAAAATGTGCAATTATTTATAATGTTAGCCTTTTCAGGCAAATTATAATTTGGGGAAGAATTATGTAAATCCATTTCTGGCATATGCTGTTTCTTTTCTACAATAAAAATATAAGCTCTCCAGCGATTAATGCAGAAGATTTAAAATCCATATATACTCTTAAGAGAAGACCATAAAAGCTTGATCTCTCTCCCCAAGCCAAATATTAAACTTTGACCCAGCAGTTCTGTGTGTATTTCTACCAGTCATGGAAGCTGCTCATCACATATACCAGTAGTTGCTGCTGAGGAATTCAAGGCAGGTTCTAGAACAAAACAAATAATGAAAAGGAAACCCCAAATCAATCTTGATCTTTTTTTTCTATTTCCCAGATGGAAACATACATAAAATTATTTAACAACTTTATTTTCCCCAGAGGGAATCTTTTTCTACCAGGAATACATACCGTTAATCACAATCTCGCTTAACTTCACCCACCCAAGAGATTATCCCAATTGTTATCTTTATACGGAGACTGACAACCAAAGTTCCCTTACTATGGCCAATCTATAGCTCTTTTTAAAAATGTCAAGGCAAGAGGACCGAGCAAACATGTGTAGGATTGCACTGTTACCTTTAAGAAGTTATATAGCCATTTATACATTAATGAGGTTGAGAATTTAGAAGCAAATCTTCAGGCCACTGACAACCTGATAATCTGATAAGCTAATGTTTAGATCACTGTCATAATCCACTTACAATCGATTCCCCTATTGGCCAAACTACTTTGTGTCAAAGACCATATTCACATTAGCCTTCGTTGGCATTTGTTGCCCTCTCTCACATACTCCTGTGCAGAACCTGAGGCTAATTCTGGGAAGCAGCACCGTCGTTGCCACTCATGAAGTTGCTGGAATGTATGTACTTAACCTCTTGCATAGGTTCTAAGACAGAGGTCAGCAAACTTTTTCAGCAGGGGGCTGGTCCACTGTCCCTCAGGTACCATGAGATGAAACCTTTTTATATTTGTCCAAAAATATAAAGTTCACTTTACTGACTTCAAGAGCGCTGCTCCTGCAGCTTTCTTTGATGGTACGAATCGGTAGCAGCTGCTTTTTGCATTTCATCAAACATGGTAATGAATGGATGTTGTTGGTGGCAACCATGTGTCTTGGGTATTGACAAGGTTTACGATGTGCTGCCCACTAACTCAGTCTCTGTTTAGAATGGTATCAAGCAAATCATCTTAAAATGCTTGAAAATCTCTCATTGCTGTATCAGAAAAGGCAACACAGGGGCAAAGAAACGATCTTCTGAACAAGTACTTGGGGTTGCGAATACTGCTTTCTCCTCACCATCTTCATGACAGGGATATGATAAACCACATCGTTTGTGCTTCATTTGGCTGGCTGCAGGACAAATACGCTCTGGAATCTGTGGGCAGTGGCGTAGCGTGGGGGGTGCAGGGGGGGCCGGCCGCACCGGGCGCAACATCTGGGGTTAGGGCAAATCCACGGGTTAGGGGGCGCAAATCCACGGGTTAGGGGGCGCAAATCCACGGGTTAGGGGACGCAAATTACTTGCCTTGCCCCGGGTGCTGACAACCCACGCTACGCCGCTGTCTGTGGGTATGATCCCATTGACTTAAAAGTGAAAAGCAATTTTTTTTACTACAGTGGTACCTCAGGTTAAGTACTTAATTCGTTCCGGAGGTCCGTTCTTAACCTGACACTGCTCTTAACCTGAAGCAGCACGTTAGCCCGATTTCTGTTCTTATCCTGAAGCAAAGTTCTTAACCTGAAGCACTATTTCTGGGTTAGCAGAGTGTGTAACCTGAAGCGTATGTAACCCGAGGTACCACTGTACTTCCATGTTCACTACCCATTTCGTCTTCGGTGCAGCCGACTTTTGAAAAAGCTCTCTTCAAACAGGGTGTTGTGTTGGAGCATGGGGAAGACAGAGAGGACCTGCTTATTTTGAACGCATCCTGCAAGGATTGAGGACAATGCGCCACACCAAAACCAGTTTTGCAGTACTGAGAATGTGCGGCTCTGCAGATCAAATATGCTGTTAAAGAATAATGTAGCCAAGCCAAAAATCAAGTATGGGCACGCACCCACACCCCTGATCGAGTCACCTGTGACCACATATATGTAAGGCACTGAGAAATAATTTAATAATTCAGTCAAACCCGGAAATGGCGGGAGAATGCTGGAGAGTCCTTGTGGCTCATGAGGAGACCCTCCCCAGAGCCCGAAGAGGATGTTGGTGAGGGCAGAGGAAGCCCCAAAGGGACCCGAGGCACAGTGGGGCTTTCTTTAGGCTGCTCAGCCTCCCTGCCTAATAGATGATGTGCAGAGTACGGCAGAGACAGAAGCCACTTTCCTGTGAATCTTCCAGGCGGCCCAGAGCTTTGATTCTAGTTGTGGTTTATTTTGGGATCCAGTATTTTTAGTATGAATTGAAGAGAGAGTGGCAAAGACTGCACTTAAAGAGTGTTTATAGAGGCCTCCCCACTTTACATGATTTCACTAACGCACATGAGGGCCCAGAACGTAACCCCCGCGTAAGTGAGGGGATGCTTGTATATAAAACAAATGGTGAACTCCAAGTGTTAAGATTTCTTTCCAACAACAAAATTGGGTTATATCTTTAGGACCCCAGGCTGTTAACTGCCTGATGTCCAAACAAGTGACTTATCGCAGCTCTGTCACTCGCTGGCTGAAACACTGATAGGCGGGATAGGCTGGCTCATTTCACAGAAATTGCTTAGAATGGTTTCTTCTACACATTTCTTTTTTAAAGTGCTAGTGATTTTTTTTTAATGAAAGCTCAGAATCTGGGATCCCTGCCTGAGGGTGCCAATGAAGGCTTCTGCACACACCACGGCACCCATGGGTGCTGGACTGGCGACCCCTGGACCAGTGTACGGTTTCCTCAAACCCTTTTGAAGACTGGGATAACAGGTGTTTGTCTCCAGTCCTGTAGAACAGAGATGGTCCACACAATTTAATACATCATCAGTTTAAATCAATTTATTTGAATCAGGTGAGGCTACTAAAAAGACAGCTCAGATACAAAACACACAAAATTAAACTGTGCTGTACTAAAGTACAAAACTTGCACACGTGTTCAGGAAGAGGGAAACTCAAAATACACCTCAAACACACCATTCTTTCCAAATCTCTGATCATGATCTAGTGGAAGTCGTGCACCAACAATGCAGTTATAACCATGTCTACTCAGAAGTAAATACCACTAAGTCCATATTCTGTGGTAGGCATGTACAGGATGGCAGCCTGAATTTGACTGAACACTACTTTGTGTATGGTACGCAATTCTAACTATTATACCCAGCTAGGTTGGGTTTTACATCATATGAAAGAGGATCCATGTGGTTTCAAAGAAATCCACATTTATTCACAGATAGGAAAGAGGCAATACTTCTTCTTTTGCAAACCACAATAGCTTACTCTCCGTATAATTTATCCCTCTATTCAAACTGCCCAAATGAGTGGAGTGTTAGCTTTTCTCCAGAATTTTAGCAGGCATTTTGTAGGCAGGCAAGTTAAATCGACCACAAAGGTTCATGTATTTTATGAAAAAATACTTATGCATGTACTGTACAAAAGCATGGCACTAGTTCATGCACTACTTTTTTCTCAAATACTCTTTGTATACAGTCTATAATGTGCTTCCATCTGCTCAAAAGACAACAAATTCATCTTCAATTGTAACAAAAACTTCAATTTGAAGCAAAGAAATTACACAGCAGTATTTTTCCTATGTCTGTAAGAGGTAACCATCTCATAACAAGGCTGGAAAAGACATCTAGACACTTGGTATCAGCACCTAAGAATTCAAAATATTTTTCTTGCCCTGCCAACAGAACTTTGTGCAAAAGCCACTATTACCATGGGAAGTCCAGTTGAACGGGGAAATATAGTCATCCACACTGTCTAAATACACATGTGTAGAGAACTGTATTTGCAAAAAAAGGAAGAAAAGAAAAGCAATACTGCTGTACAGTTGAACATGAATAGTTATAAATGCACACTGTTTTTCTCTTACCAGGCCATGCAAAGGCTGAACTGCAGTACAAGTGAGAATTCCAAAGGAGGGCTAGTAGAATAATTTTGTTCCACCAAAACCAAGCATTAAAATGGGAAGTAAATGACTCAAAGTGCAATACAGAAAATATCCTTAAGGTGATGGGTGAGAATATGGTGCCTGCTTTGTACTGTAGAATTGTTAACGTTATGAAAAATCCACCGCAATCTGCAACCCTGTTCAATATGACTCATCTGTTCTGAAATGGAGGCTAAATGTTATTTACATTTCCAGCGCCTCATTGGTTCATGGCCATTTCACATGCTGGATCTTCTTTTTTGATTCCGGAGACTTCAGACCGTTCTGAGGGAGAAAGATTTAAACGATGTTAAGATTGCCTGTCCAAAATCATTTAATCAAACCTTGTATATTATACTATAGAGTTTGGCTTCTGATGCCATCTTGTGGCTAAAATAAAAATACGGTCGTAACTAAACAGAAGAGAAAAGCAAGAACCAAAAGACCACGCAATTCCATTTCTAAAATGAGCATGAAAATGTTTAGATCAGTCTTGTGTTTAAGCACTCACCCAATAACCTTTGGGAACAAGAAATGGCATGCAGACGAGTGAGTGAGTTGGCAGAGCATAGAAACCCAGCAGGATATGGGTTTCACCTAGCATAGAAATCAAGCAGGATCTTAATTTCAAAATCTATTCCTAACAGAACTCATATTCCTGAAAAATAGGCATTGTTGAAAGTCAAAGCCAAATGAAGCTTGCCACATTCCGAAACAATGACCCTCACATTTCAGATTGAGTCAGAGAATTATGTTACTGGTTGGCCATAATTTACACAGTAATAATGATGCAGTAATTTAGAAAGGAACACTTTAATGCCCATATTACAGTTCTTTGACAATAGTAAAGTTGTGTTAAGGTATAATATATGGTAATATTCAAATAATTAGTGCACAGCATCCTAGTGACCTGCAGAAACTCAGAGATAACAAAATACTGCTACAGCTTTCACATTTATGCTACGAGACATGGCAACAACTACATCTGGTTAAAGGAAACAGGTGTGGAAAGACTTACGGATGCATCAGATTCTTCTTTCGGAGCAGCTCTCTTTAATTTCACAACAGTAGTTCCTGTTAAAGGCACCAGTGGGGGTGACCTTTGACCAGGTGCCATATTGTTATCGACGATAATATTATTCTGCTTAGCTTCGTGAATCCTAGATCCCACTTTAATGTCCGGTGAAAAAGTGGAGACAGACACACAAGCTGCAGAATTTGAAGGAACGGCCAGTCCCTTACAAGTAGTGCTGGCGCTTCTTGCTGTAAGGAGTTTTAGACTATCAATAGCCCCATTCTCAGTCTTCCTCACTTTTATGCTTGTACTCGTTGAGCTACCATCAAACACAATGAGAGGACGTTTCCGTAGACTTTCCGCTGGAGCAGTGCTGAACAAAGAAATGGTAACACAGAAACAATATTAATTACTGCAGCACAGATGTAAATGAAACCACAGTCATTACAGATTTACACTATCCCAAACACAACTACTTGGAAGTGGGTCCTATTTATTGCAATGGAATTTTTATCTGGGTTTGTGCTAAGATCAGCAGGTCAGGCGCTGAAATAGACTGGGAATTCATCTAGTGTGGTATGGCACTGCTGCTGCTTTTTCTGATATTCATTTATTTTGCATTTAATTCACTTGAGCAATCAGGAAAACATTAACACTTTAAAAAAATAAATGAACACTGTCAGAAAAATTAAATCATACTCAGCCTATTTAAATCAGTGGACTTAAATGTTGGGTATCAGATAAATTAACTGATGGGAGTTGGGAGTCCAACACCATCAGAAGAGCCACAGGTTTCACATCCCTGGTCTACATAAATGCTCTTCAACGGTCCCATCACAAGTATGTCCACCCAGAAGGAAGACCACCAATTTCAGTGGATTTTACTGCCAGTTAAGTGGGCATACAATTGCAGCCTAAATAAACTGAATCTGCTAATAGGAACCAGTCTATTATGAATAGACCAACCCAAATTTATAGATGCATTATTTCCCATTTTGATTAAGAGTTGTCAATGAAGCAATAGTTGGGACACTTCGGAAGAAACACTCTATTTCTAGAAGCAAAAACAGGACACGTTTAAATAGCGATTATTTATGGATACAGGTTACTGATGATTAGATTTTTTTAAAAAAAAACCTAGTAAAAATAACAAAAGGCCCCAGCACACAGCTAAGCATAATTAAGTTTGATTGATTTAAACTGGAGTTCAATAGAGGAAGCCTTCAGGTTCTATTTTCCTGCCAGAAGAGCGATTAAGATATGATATACCTTATCTCCAAGTCATGGTTCAGAGTTGGGCAGCATACAATTTTGTGCTCAAGTCCCAGAATCCAGAGAAATTGATCCCTTGCTTTAGCACTAGTGTTGCTATCATTCACTACATTTGAGACTGGGATAATGTTCTTTACTGCAAAAAAACTGTGCAAGGCTTGGTGGGTTTTTTTTTTTTTTGTTCTTTCCCCCAGAGTGGAGCCCCTATCAACTGATCAAAGCCCATCCTCAATGGGACCAGACCCATTTCCCCAATCTTCTGATTGGCAGGCAGGGCAAAGTTAACTCATATCAGCTTCTGTCTGAAACAAGAAGCCACAGGTGGGGAGATAGGACAGGTTTGCAAAATATAAATGTGGTATCTCACACACATTTAACGAATTTATTCGAAAGATTTATTTGATAGCTAGATATTCTGTTCTGCATGAACTCCACTGAAAAGTACTTTTCCGTTCTTAATCTAATTTGCTCTCGCTCTGGATTTATCAGACTGCTGACTACGCTACTGCTTTCAATAATAATTCTCTACATCCCGCTGGCAGCCCCAATACCTATAAAAAACAAAAAACCATTGTTGTAGTTACTGAGCGAGGAGGAACAGGTCAAAAGAAACACAGAACTCCCTTCTGAATGGAAAATTTGCCAAAACCCAGTGGCAGAGCACATGCATTGCATGATAAAAGGTTAAATCCCCTGCCAGGTTGGGCTGGCAAAAGCTTTTGCCAGAAATCTAGCAGAGCCACTGCCAATACAATACTGAGCTAGATGGATCGATGGTTTTACTTGGTATAAGGAAGGAAGGATTTGCGTTTGAATCCACAAACTAAGCAAAACAGAATTACCTTTTGACCTCATGCTTGAACACCTGCTGACCTCTTTTCTTTTCCATTAACTTTCCCCATCTAGTTTTTGGTAACTCACGTTGAGGCAATGGTATGACATGTTGAACATAGAGATCAGTAAGGCCATCTTTACTGATCTTCATTTCATCTTCAACTGGGATGTTCTTCTGTTGCGGAGTAATAAAAAAAATATTCATTATGACTGCAAATGCTCTCTGGATAACAAGTGTACACTTAAAAATCACATCACTTGCAATAAACTTGGTAATCTTCATTAAAACAGTTAGAAATGCATAGAAATTTGCTGCACCCTGCAAAGGATGCACAGTTCACCTCACTTCAGGAAGCAAAATAGAGTTGAGGATGGAAACAACAGCTTCCCTCAGCCTGAAGACTCTGAGTGTCCCACAAATTCAAGGTGGGGAGTTGGTGGCCCTCGAGATGTTGCTGGACTCCAGCTTCCATCAAATCCAACTAGCATGGTCAGGGATGAAGCAAGCTTGAGTTCAGTGATAGCTGAAGGGCCAGTTTCCCTAGTACACCCATACACTTTTGTAATACTATAGCTGCCAGACTGAGACTGCTAACCTAAACTACTCATCTGAAAGTAGGCTTGTTCCTTCTTTTACTGGCCCTGCTTCTGTGCCTTTAATGAGAGTCCAACATGCAAAAATTTAGCAGATGGGCCTTTTTTCCTCTCAGTCTGAGTATAGTTAAAGAGTTTTACCTGCTTAATGCCCTCATATTATGCTGCTGTTAAAGCCATAAAAAGGGAGCACCCATAATAGACCTATCACTGTGTGGGCAAGTAACACCAGTCTCTTTACTCAGTGCAGAGCAACCATCATGAATTGGAGCAAACATGTCAGCACAGATGTTGCTGAAGAATAAAGGATGTCCTCAAGTGTAAAGTGTGAGTACAACAATTGTCGTAGACAGGAATATCTATCAGGGAGATATTGCAAAGTACTTTTTTTGGAGGGGTGGGGGGTAATATTCAGCTGTTGCTGGGCTGGCTGTGTGTGTGCATGCCTTGCAGTGGTATTTTCATATGTTTTGGAGAAACTTTGTGATGCACTGTTCCCTGAAAAGTGAGTTTCAAAATTTTCAAAATGAATCCACAAGCTTCTGTAAAGAGGAGACTAAGAGGAGATATGATGGTTCCCTTCAAAAATCTGGAGGATGGGGCAAGCCTGTTTTCTCCTGCTCAACTTACAAGAAAGAAGATTCTGACTAAACATCAGGAAGAACTATCTGACAGTAAGTGCTGTTCGACAATGGAACGGACTCTCAAAAGAGGTGTTGGACTCTCCTTCCTTGGAGGTTTCAAAGCAGCAGTTAGATGGCCATCTGTCACGTAGGATCTAGTTGAAATTCCTGCATTGGAGGGGGTTGGATTAGATGACCCTAGGGGTCCCTTCCAACACTATGACTCTGTATAGTCTGAAACATGCATAGGAATAATTGCAGGGCAGGTGCTGCTACGAAGGCTTCCGAGGCACCTAGCGTTGCCGGTTTTTCTCCCCCCTCCCAGGGCTCTGCTCTTGTGCTTTTATCAGCAGACATCTTTCAGTTGTGAACAGACACTCCAACTCAGGAATAAAGCTTCCTCGGAAGATTCTTCCAGATCTAGCAGGTATTAAAAGGCAGGTGGGTTTCCTTTGGGTTAAACTGGCAGACCCTCAAAATGTCCCTATTTTCCAGGGACAGTCCTGGATTTACAAAAGCCGTCCCGGTTTCTGATTTGATCCCTGCTTTTCCTTAGGACGTCCCTATTTTCATCGGAGAAACATTGGAGGATATGGAGTTATGCGACCCCTGAGCCAAGGAGGTAACTAACTATACAACCTTTAGAAGACATCTGAAGGCAGCCCTGTACGGGGAAGTTATTTAATGTTTAATGTCTTATTGTATTTTTATATACGTTGAACGCTGCCCAGAGTGGCTGGGGCAACCCAGGCTGATGGAGTATGAATAAATTATTATTATTATTATTATTATTATTTGAATCGTTATTATTATTTGCAATGCTGTTGTTGCTATTGTTACGATTGTTGCTAGTTGAATTATTATATTTGTTATTATTAGAATCACCTTCATTATTTTTTTTTGAATCATCATCAAGATTATTATTACTGAACAGGACGTCCCTATTTTCATCGGAGAAAGGTTGGAAGGTATGAACTGGCAACCCGAGATCCGGCCCGGCTTTAAGAGCCCGGACTCCGCTCGGTCTCAGGTGAGGCGGTTTAACGGTTCCCTCCCTCCCTCGCCCCGCCCCCTTTCAACCGACGCGCCCCCCGCCCCCGCCCCCCTTACCTGCTCCAGCGTCAGCAGGAGGAATTCCTGCGAGAGCAGCTCCGGGTGCAGCAAGAGGTCCGAGTCCGCCCGCGCGCCGCTGCCTCCCTCCCCCGCAGAGCGCTCTCGGGACCCGAGCGCCGCCATCTTTCCGAACGCGAACCTGATTGGCCGCCTGAGCGTTCCTCCTGCTCAGCGGAGGGCTTCTTTCCGGTTACCCACAATTCCTGCGCGTGCAACGACGCCGCAGAGATAAGAGAAGGGGGAGAAGTGAAGAGAGGGCAATCCACGCTGAGTTTCCGGGCGCCGCTTGGGAAAGCGATTTAAAAGAAGGGCTCCACAAAACATGTCTCTTCCCACTACGGCCTGCAAACCTTCCACCAGTCCTCCCTTGTCTTCCGAGATAAAGGGATGCCAACCCAGGAGGGGAAGGCTGCAGCGATCGGAAGTGGAGGCTGTGTGTCACTCTTCATTTTTTTCTTTATGTTTTTTTAGGAGGGGAAACGGGCTGGATAACGTAACAGCCTGGAGCTGCGCGCATAGAAATGACGCAAAGGAGGCGGAGTCCGGGCCACGAAGGCAGCATCCGTGTTTGGAGAGCTGTGTTTACGTGTGCCGAGAGAGTGCAGTTGGGAAGGCTTCTGTATTCTTGATCACAGTGCTGCATTATCATTATTAAAATTTGTTTAATCCAGTTGAATTGTTTAATCCTATTGAATATTCGCTTGCAGCTCACCATGCATCTTTTAGAAGGATTGGTTTCTGTGCGTGTTTTTGTTTTATGGCAACTGGGATGTGCTAAAGGGTGGCTAATTCACATAAAAGGGTGGCTAATTTACTCATAATCTTGATGCAAACCAGAATGTGTTTATTTTTAACTGTTTGATTTTGTAAACTGTTTGTAAACGTCCTGTCTGCAGTTCTGCTTCGTGGCTGGCAGAAATCAGCTAGAAAAATCTTTTGCTTTTATTATTTACTTGCTTCTCACAGCGGGGAAAAACTCCACATATTTCTTTTATCATGCAAACTTGTGCATACAGTGGTACCTCGGGTTACAGACGCTTCAGGTTACAGACTCTGCTAACCCAGAAATAGTACCTTGGGTTAAGAACTTTTTTTATTTTAATTGGATTATGATTTGATATGTTAATTGGATGTTTTTTATTGGAAAATTAATAAAAACAATTTAACAAAGAAAACCTTTGCTTCAGGATGAGAACAGAAATCGTGTGGTGGCAACACAGCGCCAGCAGGAGGCCCCCTTAGCTAAAGTGGTACCACAGGTTAAGAACAGTTTCAGGTTCAGAACGGACCTCGAAAACAAATTAAGTTCCTAACCCAAGGTACCACTGTACTGTATATACTTAAAATGTAAGGCCTACTGTGTGGGCCTTCTTTCCAGATAAGTCTGCACCAGATTGCAGAATTGGGCTGGAAATCTACACACCCCTTTGTGCCCGGAAGGTGGGTGGAGGTTTCCCTCTACCCAACAAGAGAGAGGCGTGTTTTCCTCCTGCCAAATGTGTGGGTAGAAGTGCTGCCAGCAGCCCTCGAACAGGCTGTTGTGGAAGGGTTTGGCCAGCCTGGGATCCACTGGATCCTAAGGGGATCCCCCTGCTGTCACTGAATAGAATTGAACCCAATTTGGGTTTGATTGCTGTGCCAGTGCCAGGCTGGTGCAGTGAATTGCCTTCCCACCTTCTGCCCCCACTGTGCTGTGGGTGTGGCATTGACTGCCGTTTTGTCGCACCACTGTTGCCTGGCTGGAGTTTGAATTTTCTTGTTAGTTACCTCTGCCTGTTGAAGCCATAGAAACACTACCTGAAGATGTTGCCATCAAAAATAATATATTGTGGATAGAATTGGCAGTACATGGATTAGGTTTTTGACTGAATATGATGAGGCATATTACTTTGGCATTGATGTGTGAAGGATGGAACCAGTGCTTTTTTCTGGGGGTACGCATACTCCTAAACATTTTGTGAGTCTTTGTACTTTTGTACATTTACTGTATTTATTTTTCCTGATTTGAAGTATAAAACGGTTGTTTTCTTGAGTCAAAATGAGAGTACCTCTAAACATTTTTTTTAGGAAAAAAAGCACTGGATGGAACTATGAACAC
This sequence comes from Podarcis erhardii, assembly GCF_964252035.2. Taxonomy (NCBI): domain Eukaryota; kingdom Metazoa; phylum Chordata; class Lepidosauria; order Squamata; family Lacertidae; genus Podarcis; species Podarcis erhardii. The sequence goes on along the minus strand of NC_138508.1, from coordinate 78,874,542 downwards.
ACACCATCATGAAGGACCTCTTGGACTGTATAATGATAGAAATGGCTACGATTTTAATACTTTAGACTAGTTTGTATATGCTTGTTTGTACAGTAATTTGAAAACCACTTCAAGGCTGGCTTTGTGAAGTAACCAATTCACATTTCATTATCCTTATTTTTCTAACAAATATATTTAACATTGTAATCAAAGTGTATCTGCTCAGAAGTATGTTTCACCTGCAAGTAAGCACCTTGGTACTTAAATGAACTTGTATTTGAGTAGTGTTTATATATATATATATATATATATATATATATATATATATATATATGCACGCACTGCTAGGCTGTAGTCCTATGCAGCATTATCTGGGAGTTAAGTTCCATTGAATATAATGGGGTTTATTTCTGAGCATGTATATATGTATACAATTGCACTGTTAATATTTAAATTGTTAGAAGGTCAAGTCTATAGGAGTGGTTGATTGCACAGATTCTGCCCGTGCAATAATCAGTATTTTTATTTGATTAGCTCATGCTGCTTGCATGTTTCCTATTCATTCCTGGGTTTTGCTACAAACTCCCAACTGGTCTTTGGGCGATTAAAAGGAAAATAAGAATGTGTACACAGATAATTGTGCTTAAACGACACATATTGTGCCTATGTGCAACTGCATGGGAGTGGCGTAACTGGACAGCTTATCAACAAATTTGTGTATTAAGAAATAAAAAAGAATGTCAACTCAGGTGGTTTTGCTCAGCCCTTGGGCAACAATGTTTTCAAGAAGTCCTTTCTCTGAGTAGTCCCACCTTTCCACTTTACTGCTTCCTATACCCTTGCTCTGACCTTCTGGGCACAATCTGCATCACTGCACAGAAGGAAAATAGGCAGCTTTCAAAAGTGTGGACTGGCGCTATATTTCTGCTTATTGTAAGTAGTTTTTAAATCACCTCAGTATCGAAAGACTTGCATGTATCTTAGTTCTGCTGTTAAAAACCACATGGATTCCAGTTCTTTTAATGGAGCTTATTTTCAGATAAATGGGTCTAGAATTGCAGCCTTTAAGGTATTAGATGGTGCCATTCTAATATACTATTTGCATAAAGAGCCTATGCTATGTATGAGAGTCTTGGGGCAGTTCTATCTAAGACATGGTCTGTTTCACTCTATCCTTCAGAGGACTTGGGAGACTTCATACAACTACCTGATGCATCACCACAAAGAAAATAATTAACGTAGAAACTTGCTGTACTGGTTGTTAATGTTTGATTCTGCTTTCTGATCCTGCCTAGCCCAGTTAAATGGGAGTAGCTGGAGTAAGCTGAAGGGGAATCATCATAACATATTTGGTATTGCAGTGGTTACAGAATCTCAGTGATTGCCGTGTGGCCAGACAGTTTTAAGTCCATGTTGTTTTCTTGGGGTTTGCCTCCTTCATTGTAGCTTTTGGGTCCTTGTCTTCATAAATGTATTTTTTATTTTATGAAATTATAAGAAAATACATAATTAAGACCAGGAAAAAAAATATTACAACTGAAAATCTATTGTACAGTTTTTAATGTTTTTTGACATACTCCTTTGTAAGTTTAAATCTGTTTCAACGTAATGGAAATGCTCCTTGACCTTTGTTTGTAACTACTGCTATTTAATTTTCAACATAATTGTCAGTCTGGACTGGACTCGTTTCCCATTGCTTTACAATTCAAATATCCATAAATATATATAAAATCTGCCAACGTAGCGTAAGACGTCATGGATCTGTAGAGCAGAAAAGCTTATACCATAATAAATCTGTTAATAAATACCGTACATGTCATGTGTTAATAGATACCATAATAAAACTTTAAGAGAGGGGTGGGGAACTAGTCCCCAGCCAGATTTCATATAGTGAGGAAGCAGCAGGGGAATGGTGGCACCAAAAGACTGAATAGGGGTGTCCCACCCACTTTGGGCTATGACATCACTGATGTGCACTCACAACCATTACACCTGGTGAAAAGGCTCAACTTGTCTAAGGTGCTACGGATACTAAAATCACTTCCTAGTCTGACCAAAATTTCAGGGCACACTTACTAGAGAGCAAACCCCATTGACCACACCCTGGAAAATCACTTTGCCGCTAACATGCCTTGGCATTGGGCTCCATACCCACCTTAGGACTGCAACCAGGGCTGGGCCCACCCATGAGGCCAGGTAAGGTGATTGCCTCAGCGGACAAGATCCACAGGGGAAGCAGATCCCAACGTAGATTGCAGAATGGTAGAGTTGGAAGGGACCAGGGTGGGGGAGCTCTAGCCCGACCCCCTGCCGTGCACCCAATGCCCTTTTAAAATGTTTTGGAGAGCATTATTGGGTTGCTCTTGTTTTTATTTCTATTATACACATTTTGTGTTTTTATGTTGTGAACCGCCCTGAGAGCTGCAGGTATAGGGCGGTATACAGATTTAAATAATAGTAAATAAACAAGAATGGAGGAATCTCAACTGAAGTACCAAGCACAGGTGGCCTTTGCTTTAAAAACCTCCCAAGGAAAGTGCAGTCTACCACCTTCCAAGGGCACCCGTCCCATTGCCATGCAGCTCTTACCTCCAGAAAGTTCCTGGTGAAGAAGAAGAAGATGACTTTATTATTGGGTTGACAGAAGAAGGAGGAGGAGGAGGTGGAGGAAGAAGACTTTATTATTGGGTTGACTACTGAAGAAGACGACTTATGGGTTGACTGAAGAAGAAGACGACTTTATTATTGGGTTGACAGAAGAAGGAGAAGAAGAGGAGGAAGAAGAAGACTTTATTATTGCGTTGACTACTGAAGAAGACTTACTGGGTTGACTGAAGAAGAACAATACTTTCTTATTGGGTTGGCTGGGTTGCCCCAGCCACTTGGGTCGGCTCCCAACCCATGAAAACACAACAGCGCACCCAACATCTAAAACTTCCCCATACAGGGCTGCCTTCAGACGTCTTCTAAAAACCAGAGAGTTGTTTTATTTCCTTGAACATCCGTGTTTCCCCCTCCTCCCTTGTCCCTGGCAGCCGGAGGCGCCTTTCGGGCAGGACTGCGACCCGAGGAACATCCTTTGGGGAGCATCCCTCTCCTCCGCTCTAGCCTGGAATAGCTCCGTCGGTTGGAACGCGGCGCGGGGGGCGCCGAGCCCGCAGGTTCGATCCCCGCCGGGGGCAGCTGCGTCTCCCTGCCCCGCGGCAGGGGGCTGGACTAGATGTCCTCCCTCCCTCTGCTCCCTCCCTTCCAGCGGGAGGAGCCTCCGTCTGTCAGCCTCGCCTTGTGACCGGAAGGGCCGCGGCGCCGCCGCCGCCGCCCCCGGAGGGAGAGACTCAGCTGCCGCTGGCTTCGCCACCGCGGCGGCGGGAGAGCCGCGGAGCAGCGCCGGCGGGGCCTGGAAGGAGGAGCGGGCTCGGCTCGCTGCGGAGGCCTCGGCTCGGACGGTCAACGGGGGCTGGGGGGGAAAAGACGCCACGCCCGCGCCTTCCTCGCCCCCCTCCTCCTTCCCGGGTCTCCCTGCCTCCGCCTCGGTCCGGCACCCTTTGCTGGCAGGGGGTCAACCCCGCGCCCGCCCCGGGGTGGGCGTGGTGCCCTTGGGTGCTGGGGGTGTCGCTGCTGCTAAGCCCAAGACTGCTCGCCTGGCCTGGTGCGTTGCTTGGTACAAAGCGCAGTTTCCCTTTCCCGATCTGGGAGGGTTAGTAAGTACTACTCGTGTGTAGCAAGTGGACGGGGTTTTTTAACTGGGGTGGGGGGTAAAGGAAGGAGGGGTGAGGCTGGTGGTAGTGGGCTGGGCTGGGGCTGGGTTGCAGCAGCCGGAGCTCCTCCCTGCATCTTGGTAAGAATGGTGCAGAGACACCATCTAAGCACCATTAGGCTCATGTATATTATATACGGTGTTTAGAAGGCATCCCTGTATAGGGAAGTTTGTTAAATGTTTTAAATACGTTTGATGCCCTGTTGTGTTTTCATTGGTTGGAAACCGACCAATATATATATTTACATAGGCTTGATAAACTTTACGCAATTTACAACAAATTTCTTAGCAATTCAGCTTCCCATTCTTACATTCTTGGCAGCAGAATAAGTACTGTGCATAAGGCAGCAGGTAATTGCAGGGGGTGGAGGAAATCCCCACCCCCTGCAATTGCCTGCTGCCTTATGCGCAGTACTTATTCTGCTGCATGTTTCTTTCTTTACTTCGTTATTACTATCTTCCCCTTGCTTATACTTCAAGGTTTAGTCATGCTGCTGGCCATATGACCCGGAAAACTGTCTGTGGACAAATGCCGGCTCCCTCGGCCTGAAAAGTGAGATGAGTGCCAAAACCCCATTGTTACCTTTGACTGGACTTAACTGTCCAGGGGTCCTTTACCTTTACCTTACTTCAAGGCTCTCTCTCTGTGTGTTTGTTTGGTTAGCTTTCGGCTAACCAGCTCAAGTTCTCACTAGGTATAGGGGCTGGGCTGGGCTGGGCTGGGCTGATTGCCTCTGTGCAGTTTCAAAAAGTAATGACGGCCATATTCCACGCCTAAAGGAAGAAAAGGTCAAGAACTGACCCCGCCTCCACACACAGGCTTCTTCCTGACTCCCTTGGAGTAGAAATAATGGCAGTAGAAAAAACACTGGTTGTAGGCAAGTTTAATGGAAGTCACACTGTCCCCAGAAGTTTGAGCAGTTCCACACTCTTCATAAGCAGCAGTGTTAGAAAGCCTTACAACATCACCTGCTGTTCTGTGGTATGTCATGTTGTTGATGTCTTAATAGAGTGGACACAGGTAATCTGTATAAAAGGAAGGTGCCATAGAGTCATTCTGGTTATCAAAATCCAGGGAGGAAGCACAGGTGTGCTGCATTTCACAATTGCAGGCGGACTACTGTGTCATTCGTGTGTTGCAATATTCAGTTGTGGATTGGCGTGGCTGAGTCTGCTGTTGTTGTATTCTATGAACTCCTCGGCACTCGAGAGCACATTAGTCAGCCCAGAATACTCATCATTGTCACTTATTAGATTTGTGTGTCGCCTACTCAACAGCCTCTGTGCGTCTTGAAAATATGCAAAACCACGAATCCAAAGTTTTAAGGCATAATTTACATGTAAGAAAACAACAATCTACAATGAGGCCCCGCATTATAGAAAAATCTTAATAAGTCTCCTTTTAACAGTAGAATTAAGATCAGTAGAATTGAGAGAAAGGTGAGAAATATTATCACATGAAAACTATTATTGTTATACAGTGGTACCTCGGGTTAAGTACTTAATTTGTTCCAGAGGTCTGTTCTTAACCTGAAACTGTTCTTAACTTGAAGCACCACTTTAGCTAATGGGGCCTCCTGCTGCCGCCGCGCTGTCGGAGCACAATTTCTGTTCTCATCCTGAAGCAAAGTTCTTAACCCGAGGTACTATTTCTGGGTTAGCAGAGTCTGTAACCTGAAGCTTATGTAACTTGAAGCGTATGTAACCCGAGGTACCACTGTGCCTTGTATACCTCTGTTGTTATTGCCACACTTAATACACGGTTAAATAGCTACAACATGCAATGGGATGAAAACTGGCAATTGCTCAGGAAAACATCGGGGAAAAAGAGCTATGCTGGAGGAGAAAAAAGTCCTGCCTAGTGACTAGTCTTTCACCCTTTTCCCCACAGTGGCCTACAAGATGCTCCTAGCAAGCCCAGAGGCAAGATGGCAACCGGTGTCCTCAGCAAATGAAACTGAGGCACGCGCCTCTTAAAGCCACTGCTTATATCAGAGGTGGGGAACCTTTTTTCAGCCTGAGGGCAGCATTGTTTCTTGGGCAGCCTTGGGGGGGGGGCGTGTCTCGTGCCAGTGGTAGGCAGGTCCACAGGCAAAAGCAGGTGGAGCAACAGGTTAAATTCCAGCCACACACAAAAGCCAGAGTGTCTACACCAATACATCTCTCCATTTCTCATCGAAGCAACGTGCCTGCACATCTCTCCATATAGGAAAGTGAAAGGCAGTTTGAGGGCTTTTTCCAGCCACGCAAAAGCATTCAATAAGAGGGTCAATGGAGGGGCATGACTTGGGTATAAAGGAGAGTCCCCTGGGCCTGAGGTTCCCCACACTTCTCTTACACCACCTTGTCTTATTTGTTGCATTTCTATCCCACCTTTTCCTCCATGGAGCTCAAAGTGACTTTCATTCTCCCCCCTCCTCATTAAAACCCCACCACAACCCTGCAAGGTAGGCTAGACTGAGAGGCAGTGACTGGACTAAGGCCACCCAGTGAGCTTCATGTCTGAGTGGAGAATCAAACCCTGGTCTCCTAAGCCCTAGTCCAACACTCTGACCACTGCAATATGTGTGGCAGAAGGAGAATATGATGCAGGTATTTTGAAGTCAGATTACACGCCTCACATTCTCTGCTGAGCCACTGGGAGTGAGCTCTTAATTCCAAAAAGTATTCCCAACCCTTATGATGGCTTTAGGAAGTCAGAAAATTGGATAGCGGCACTGTTTAGGATTCAAAAAATTGGGAAGATCTAGAAGCCGTCTTGCTTTCTTGAAAGGTTTTGAAGGTATACTCGGTTTTATGTCAGGATTAAAGTGAAAGTGACTCCCTCGCAGCTGTGTGAACAGGTAATGTGAATACAGTATTTCTGAAGCCGTAAAAGGAGAGGGGGGAAGCCACGGCTGTGCAGGAACACGGTCTCAGGGCACAGGCAGCCATATTGCAGTGTCTGGATTGGGGAATGCCTGGGGATGCCATGTGTGCTGCTTTGGAAAAAAGAAAGCAACAAAGGTGTACTAAATCAAAGAGAAGTGCATTACATACATCATCCTAAAGCAGGGGTTCCCAAACTGGTCTGTGGACGACCAGTACCTGTGAGCTACATTCAGGTGGTTATTTCATATATTGTATTTTATTGTACAGTAGACCCACAACTTATGCACATTTAACTTGTGTGCATTTAGCTTCACGTGCTAATAATAATAATATTTTTTAAGGGGATGAGTGTGTGTGGAGGGGACTTTGGCAATCCCACCCACCATTGCACCCCGTGTGTTTTGACTATATGCAATGATGGCTTTATGCGCTGTTCCTGGAACATAACCCCCAAATTAGTTGTGAGTCTGCTGTATTACAATTTGAATTCTATGGAATTCCAGATCCAAGAATTAAAAAGCAGTGGAAACAATTAAAACATCATATAGAGTCTAGTACAGCACATTACAATTGTTGCAATGGGCAGAAAAATCATTAGGTGCTCTGACAAGACTCTCAACAGTTTTTAAAGTGGTCCATGGTGGAAAAGGTTTCTTGGACAAACATACATGCAACATGTATGCCCAGTGAACCAAGGGAGGTGCTTTTCCTCTTCCTGCTGTCTGCCTGGAGCCGATAAAGTTATAGACTGCAGATTTTGAGCCAATCTGCACCAGTCTGCTTGCCTTATATTAGCTTCAGGCTAGCCACGTACAGTACAGAGACAAGTTAACAGATGTACCATTTCTGGTGTCGGGTCGGAAAGGGCACCTGTTTACAGGCGCTGTTAACAAACTGAAGGTCTGGGTTGATTCCCTTTAAACGTTCTGTTTGTTCTCCCTGCTGCTTGGGTGTGGATAAAAATAAGCTTCTCTTCTCCTTTTCCGCGGCAGGCCATCTGGAAAGCGCGATGAGTGTCAAGGCCTTCAGGCTTGTCCCCGCGGTTGAGCGGGACTTGCTGATGGGCGACAAAGCTCGGATCAACATCGAATGCATCGAGTGCTGCGGGAAGAACCTGTATATCGGAACCAATGACTGTTCCATCTACTACTTCCTGCTGGAAGAAAAGAACTCGCCAGCTGAGAAAACGTCCTTTTCCGTCTCCAAACAGCTGCACAAATACCTGAGTTTTCGGAAGCCCGTGGGGGAGCTGAAAGCCGCTTCGGCGCTCAATCGGCTCCTGGTGCTTTGCGACAACACCATAACACTGATGAACATGATGAACCTGGAGCCCATCCCCACGGGGGCCAGGATCAAGGGAGCTACGATGTTCACGTTGAATGAGAACCCCATGAGCGGGGATCCTTTCTGCGTTGAGGTTTGTATCGTTTCAGTCAAGCGCAGGACCATCCAGCTCTTCTTGGTCTATGAGGACCGCGTTCAGATTGTGAAGGAGCTTCTCACCCCGGAGCAGCCTTGTGCCGTGGCTATAGACGGCCACTATTTATGCCTCGCTCTCACCACCCAGTACATTATTCTGAACTACGACACTGGCGTTTCCCAGGACCTCTTTCCTTACTCTAGCGAAGAGAGACGGCCCATTGTGAAAAGAGTAGGCAGGCAAGAATTCCTGTTGGCGGGACCTGGAGGATTAGGTAAGGTCATAATGTTCTCTGCCTCCTGTTGGAAGGTTTTTGGGTTCGCTTAGAAAGGGTTTGTTCCTCCCATGATATGTCAAATCTTGATCCATTTGTTCCTTTGTGCTATGCTATCCAGTCTTAAAGGTAAAGGGACCCCTGACCATTAGGTCCAGTCGTAACCAGCTCTGGGGTTGTGGCACTCATCTCGCTTTATTGGCCGAGGGAGCCGGCGTACAGCTTCTTAGCATGACTAAGCTGCTTCTGGCGAACCAGAGCAGCGCACAGAAACGCCGTTTACCTTTCCACTGGAGCACTACCTATTTATCTACTTGCACTTTGACGTGCTTTCAAACTGCTAGGTGGGCAGGAGCAGGGACCGAGCAACGGGAACTCACCCCATCACGGGGATTTGAACCACCGACCTTCTGATCAGCAAGTCCTAGGCTCTGTGGTTTAACCCACAGCGCCACCTGCGTCCTTCCTATCTGGTCTTACCAATACCTTATATCTGTGCAATGAGCTGTGATCTCACAGCAGGAGAGCATGCAGACGACAAAAGAAATAAGGAAATAAAAAGCAAAAGTTGGCATACTGTTGTGGACACCGGGCTGGAGTGCTGCATTTAAAGATGCCCAGCAAATGCTTATGACAGTTGTGCAGGCACATCCCAGGCAACAGTTGTAATAGGAATGAATGCATTGAATCAGCAGGGTAAAAGGCTGTGTCCCACCAGGGCTCTATTTTCTAACTTGAGAAAACGCTATAAAATCATAGTCTGGAGGGAGATGTGCTGCTTATTGTACTGAAAACCAATTGTGTGGAAAGGCCCCAATACTCTAGCAACTGCTGATAAATCTTGTTTTGTTTTTTAAAAAATAACATGAATGAGTAGTCTGATCTTGGAAATTTGTGCTTCCTTACAGCCTGATCCTAATCAGTGCTAGGCATGCTTGAGCCCATTGAAATCAATGGGATTGGGTTTGCTTTGCTCACTGTAGGATCAGGCTGTTAGTGGCATTCCACTAAAATTGAATTCTGATGTTTTCTGGAATTTCGGGTGCCTCCCGTGTAACTTACTTGACTCATCCAATTCAGGGCTTGAATTGTAAACAGAATTGTGCCAGGACCTTCCTACTGTAAGAAACAAACTAAGTAAAGTAGCACAGGGTAACTTTGTTAAGCCAACACTGGAGTCAGTGGTGCTGCTTCAAGATTCAAACTGCATGTGCATGCTCGGGGGGGAATCGCAACCTCCTTGCTAATACCTGTTTATTTATTGTCCTGTTTTCTAACGTGCTTGGATTCCTTTTGCAGGTTGTAGAATTAAGGTTGTTTTTGTAAAGCTGCTATCCGTAAGCATTTATGGCTCAGCCGTAGCTCAGTGTAAGACCCCCAGCTTTGCCTGAGATAAGGTGAATCCTACATGGCGTAAATAGCTTGTTAAAGATGAGGGTCCGCTCTTGCTTTCCTTAATAAGTGGAGCCTTCTGTTCTTATGGAGAGGGCAGGTGGCTATTTGTTTCTGGAGGAAACATCTGTGTACTGTTGTTAGGCTTGATAGCACATGGAGCAATCCCTAAGTCCTAGATCCACAGGCTGCAGGAGATGAGGAACGGAGCAGAGGGGCCTCTCCACCAGTGAGCAAGACCTTTGCCAGCAGAGGGGCACATCTACTGCAGAGAACCGCACTATAGCCGTAGATAGTTCAGTGGGCATGTATCTACCGCCGAACACTATGGACCTTACTTTCAAACAAATATACTTGACTGTATGGTGTCCATTCCTTCTACTGTATGGTGAAGGACAGAACATTGCTGATGACCAAACGGAAATGTCATCCAACGTTCTAACATTAAATGCAACTGAGGCACCCAACATCTGGTTGAAATCAGCGTCCGCACAACTGATTCTCGCACAAAGACAGCTCACTCATCAAAGCAGTGGGCGGGGTTTGCAACCTGGCATGGGCTTCCTGTGCCTGGGTGACACCCCCTTTGCTTGCTGGCCATTCCTCCGCCCCCTCCCCGCCTAGCCAATCAGCTGCCAGCTGGGGGGGTGGAGTGAGAGCCAGGTAGGGCAGGCTCCAGCCGACCATCTCTCCAGTCAGTCTTCGGAGCGTCACAACAGTCCACACAACCGATTCTCGCACAACCTATCCTTTTATCTATTTGTCTCTAAAACATCACTTGTGAGACGGAATATTCCATACTGGTTGACACAGTTTAAAAAGGTGTAGCTTTTACTTCCAACGGTGCATGGTAGGTTTTGCTTGTCGGTGTGCAAGTTACTGTCGTGCTTGAGAGAAACTTTTCTTCAGAGCTCCTGAGAAGGCACTTTCATGGAGAATTCTTAGTGGGTAACTTTATGCAGATAACTATGTAGAAGCCGGGCAATCAGCTGGTTGTCCGATCAGACTTCTAACTCATCGCTCCCTTTCTAAACCGGCAGGCATGTTTGCAACTGTTGACGGCATTTCCCAGCGTGCTCCTGTTCACTGGTCAGAAAACGTGGTTGGTGCAGCCCTCTGCTTTCCTTACGTAGTTGCACTGGACGAGGAGTTCATTACGGTGCATAGTATGCTGGACCAGCAGCAAAAACAGACACTACCCTTTAAGGATGGTCATATCCTGCAAGACTTTGAAGGTACCTAATTGTGTACACACGTGTGTGTGTGTGTGTGTGTGTGTGTGTTGAATTACTTTGGGGAAGATCTAAGTGTTTTTCTTACAGTCTTTAAAAACATAAAAGGCAGGGACTGGCTCAAGAGCAAACCACTGAACTGCTTTTCTTAAGCCAAGGATGAAGAATCTGTGGTTCTCCAATGTTTTTGAACTCCCAACAGCCCCCAGCCAGCATGGCCAGTTGTCAAGGATGATGGGAGCTGCGGTCCATCAGCAATCTGGTTCCCCATCTTAGTCCTCAGCATTTCTCACTCCAAGTATTAAGTATTGTATTACATTCCCAGGTTATCTGTACTGCTCGGCCTGTGTGTGGTGTAGTGGTTAAGAGTGGTGGACTCGTAATCTGGTGAACCGGGTTTGCTTCCCCGCTCCTCCACATGCAGCTGCTGGGTGACCTTGGGCCAGTCACACTTCTCTGAAGTCTCTCAGCCCCACTCACCTCACAGAGTGTTTGTTGTGGGGGAGGAAGGGAAAGGAGAATGTTAGCTGCTTTGAGACGCCTTCGGGTAGTGATAAAGCGGAATATCAAATCCAAACTCTTCTACTCTTCTTATACGTGTAGCCGCAAAACATGCCCTAAGGAGCTAATGAGCTGAATGGCTTTTATTGTGTATTCTCAGGACTGATCGCACTCTTAAGGAAAGGTCGTATAATCTGTGACTCTCTAGGTGTTGCTACACATCAACACCGACATTTAGCCATGCTTTCTGGGGTTGATGGAAGTTGGAGTTCCTCATCCATGTTCTGAGGAACAATTATGCTCTGGAGCTAAGGAAACCCATACTTCGAATGTGCATACAGTGATTGAAAAATGCATATATGGGCAAACCCCCGAAAGGGGTCACTTTCCAGGTCATTGTGCGTGTCAACCTGTCGTGTCCCCGCCTAGTTCCTCCCCCTTCTGGGGCCAAAATTGGCGCACATGTTGGCACATTCGTGTGTCACTTGGACGCACACAAAATGGCCGCCGGCTGTAAATAGCTGGTTGATTCAAGAGGTTGCACTTCCTATAATAAGGCTCTGTTGTCCAACGTGAAAGATATTTATTGCCATCAGACAAAAAATATCTCTCCTGTGGGGGTGACATGGAAGTACTTCCTATGAAAGATCGTAGACACTCAAAAAATAAAGCGGTTGACAGCGTTTGTTTGGCGCTTTTGGAAAGCATGAGCAAGATTTGAGATTGTGCAAGTGCAGCACTCTTAATGTTGTTTGTACAAGTGTTGCTTCAAGTTCCTTTTTTATTCCTTTTTATGTGGAAATACAACTGGCATATTCTAAAAATAAACTGCCGGGCACTAGCTAAACCGAACCGATGTGGAGTTTCATTTCTTCATTTTAAAATGGAGGAAGAAAACGTGTTTGTAGAACCATCAGCGGCCATTTGTGTACTTGTAACTTAAATCCATGTTCCATCACTAAAATGTCAGCAACGATACTTGATCCCAATGGTAACTACATTTTTGCAAGGCCAGGTGTGCCTTCCTAACTTTGACATTATCTGATATATTGCTGTGTTTGCATTGCGCTGGATTTGCAATAATAATAATTTATTTATATCCCGCCCTCCCCAGCTGAAGCCAGGCTCAGAGTGGCTAACAACAATAAAAGTAAAACAGTTTACATAAAATCATAATCAATTAATTGAAATGCATTCTAAAATCACTTCATTCTAAAATCAATTCAAAATCAAATTTCCTCTTTAAGTTGCATTTAGTTTCTGCATCTCAGTGACTTTTCTATATATGTTTTGTTTTGTTTTTTTAAGTCATTTGTGATCATGTAAAATGGACATCTTGTTTTCATTCTTTTCCCCCCAGGCAGAGTAATTGTGGCTACCACCAAAGGGGTCTATATCTTGGTCCCACTACCTCTGGAAACACAGATTCAGGATCTTTTGGCCAGCCACAGAGTCGAAGAGGCGTTAGTCTTAGCAAAGGGAGCCCGAAGAAATATTCCGAAAGAGAAATTTCAGGTCTGTTGGTATTTTTTGAATGCATCTGGGCATGTGAAGGCAAGCAGAATTGCAAGCAAGCTTTGAAAAGCTGGAAGTCTTATTTTGAAGTATCTAGCTAGAAACTGGAGCCATTTACATGCTGGTATCGGAAGAGAGATGGGACACGGGTGGCGCTGTGGGTTAAACCACAGAGCCTAGGACTTGCCGATCAGAAGGTTGGCGGTTCTAATCCCTGCGACGGGGTGAGCTCCCATTGCTTGGTCCCTGCTCCTGCCAACCTAGCAGTTCAAAAGCACGTCAAAGTGCAAGTAGATAAACAGGTACCGCTCCAGCGGGAAGGTAAACGGGGTTTCCGTGCGCTGCTCTGGTTTGCCAGAAGCGGCTTAGTCATGCTGGCCACATGACCCAGAAGCTGTACCCCAGCTCCCTCAACCTGTAAAGTGAGATGAGCGCCGCAACCCCAGAGTCGGTCACGACTACACCTAATGGTCAGGGGTCCCTTTACCTTTACCTTTTATCACAAGAGAGAGAGAGCTGTTCTTAGAGCTGCTTCCTGGTTGCCATCTTTAAGCTATGAGATATTAGGAAGCTATAGCGCTTAGTTGGAGTGGGTGTGTTAAGAGTTAAGATTGTTCCGTTTTCTGAGTGATAAACATCCCTGTAAGCATTTGCAACTGGGATAAAAAGGCCATATGCCACCTTTTGAGCTGACTAACTTTAATCTTAAACTATTTCTTGTGAAAAAGCAAGTTTCATTTACTTCAACAGATCTTGCTTTCAGGCGGGAGTAGTAGTTTAGCAAGCGTAAAAGGTGGTGACAGGCATTTGTGGAATGTAAATATCTGTGTTCATTGGCATCATTATCTCTTTGTTGCATCTCTGAGGGTGGGAGTGACTCGCATAGACACTGTGCTCATAAGCATTGGGCTAGGACCTGGGAGATCAGGGTTCAAATTCCCACTCAGCCATGAAATCCATGGTTGACTATGGGGCAGTTGAAATATTTTGGCCTAACCTCCCTCACAGGGGTGTTGTGATGATAAAATGGGGGAAGGAGAAGACGCACGATACCACCCTGAGCTCCTTGGAAGGCAAGGTGGGCTATAAATAAAATTAATTGATTAGATCTTCTCTTAGCTATTATGCTGTACCAGCTCTCTGAAACAATTTAGGCTTTCTTGGATATAGGATCACCGTTCAAACTTTCTTGACCCAGCAACCCTTCATAAAGTCTACCTAAGGGTGGGGGGCTTTGCAGTCTCCCCACCCACTCACCTTCTCGTTTTGCCTTCAAATCACATTAGCTTGAACGCTCTTCAGATGGATAACTTGACTCTACCACCAGAGCTTATTTCATGTCCATGGATTCCCCCACCCCGTGTAATTTTGTATTGCTTAAGGCTAGATAAATTTAATTAAATTACAGTAAAGTTTAGAAGACAAATTAAGACATCAGATTCTTTTTACCGTAGAGCATTATTTCATTAGCCACAGTTGAGTCCTCTTGTTTCATCTCCTTTCGCTTTGTGCCAACGCTCGTCTTCACATGTTTTTGTATATTTATTGCTGGTGCATTTATATCTCATCCTTCTTCCAAGGAGCTCGAGGCAACATTACGTGATTCTCCACAGACACACAGACACTCTCTCACTCTTTCTCTCGCACATACACACCCCTTTGTACTTGCAGTGGTCTTGCGAGGTGGCTTAGTCAGAATGATTGCTCCAAGGTCCAGGTGCATCTCAAGAGAGTGCTTGGGAAAGGTTGCAATAGGTCTAGAATACACTATGAGTTTGCCAGGTTTAGCTTCTGCTCAAATCAGTGAATGGAGGAAACAAGTATAAATAAGCGTGCTACTTGTGGATTTTGAAAACGTTGCATCTCGATTCAAAGTAGTTGGGTTGTAGACTGTTCTACTGCCATATAACGCTTGCTTCGGGTATGAAAACTGTTTGGAACAGTTTCCACATCTGAGAGAGCATGCAACCCAGTTGCAACTTGCACGTATGTGCATTTTGCGGTGTGCACATTACATTGCTACTTTGTATGCACACAATCCACATGTTCTTATGCTGTTTCCTTCATGGGATTGATCAGCTCTGGGAATCTCATTGACTTGGAAGTGCCTGTAGGTTCTCAGCACAGACATTGCTGGAGTCACCTGGAAAAGTTTCTCATGTGTGCTTCTTTCTCTGTTGCAACTGGCACCCTTTCGCAGTCCCCAGAGGACTTGCCGGGAAGCTGATAGCTAGATAGCTATGCTTCGTAGTCTCAGGGTGGACTTGCAGCCTTACCCAACTCTCTGATTCTCCATATTGTGAAAGTCATACAAATTGCATGCAGTTATGAGCTTTAAATCAAGTCAGATTCTGGCTTAGTCCTCGTTTCAGCATGGCACAACTAGTGTATGAGCCACGCTATATATATTTTTCTTTCATCGGTTTCCTAAACGGGTGGTATTTTCCCCTCTTTGTTTCCCATTTAGGTTATGTACAAACGAATCTTGCAGCAAGCGGGATTTATACAGTTTGCACAGCTTCAGTTCCTAGAAGCAAAAGAACTCTTCAGGTAATCCCTCATGTGGGGCGAAGAACACTTTTTGAGTGTTACTTGGCAACCGATTCGATCCTTGTGCTTGGGTTTAAAGGCTTCCGAGTTCTGAAATATTGTCATGAGGCAGGACTGAAACACTTCTTAGAAGGCAAAAGATTTAGGATCGCGGACCAAAGCAAATTTGGGGTTGCTCTTTTTTGATTCGGTAGTGGCTGATGAGTGACGAAACTCTCTGACGTGTTCCCAAGTCCTCCTGATTGCTGTATACTGAAACTGTTAAAAGGCCGTGAGATAGTGCTCGTCTGTTCTGCCCACAGGCCCCTGTCTTGCTTGCATCTAGGCAACAGCTGACGTACCAGGTTTGATTTTGAATCAGCTGGGTGTTGGCAACAGTTGCCTTGGCTTTCCCCTTAATATTGGTACAGTGGTACCTCGGGCTAAGAACTTAATTTGTTCTGGAGGTCTGTTCTTAACCTGAAGCTGTTCTTAACCTGAAGTACCACTTTAGCTAATGTGGCCTGCCGCTGCTGTGCAATTTCTGTTCTCATCCTGAAGCAAAGTTCTTAACCCGAGGTACTATTTCTGGGTTAGCGGAGTCTGTAACCTGAAGCGTCTGTAACCTGAAGCGTCTGTAACCCCAGGTACCACTGTATAGGCATTCTGACGCATACTGTGTGTGTTTGCGTGCCGGCAAACTGCATAGCTTCTGGGAACTGAGCTTTTCAGTTTGCTGTTGCACATACAACGGAAGCGATGGTAAATATGGAAATAGAGTTCTTTTTGTAACGTAGCTTAGATCTGGGATTACCAACACAGCACCCACAGGCACCATGACACCAACTGCCTCTTGGGCACCCTCCAAAAACCCCTGCCTGCCCTAAAGTTTCTGAGCACAATTCAAAGTGTTGGTGCTGACCTTTAAAGCCCTAAATGGCGTTGGTCCTGTATTCCTGAAAGAGCGTCTCCACCCCAGTCGTTCAGCCCGGACACTGAGGTCCAGCGCCGAGTGCCTTCTGGTGGTTCCCTCACTGCGAGAAGTGAGGTTACAGAGAACCAGGCAGAGGGCCTTCTCGGTAGTGGCACCCGCCCTGTGGAATGCCCTCCCACCAGATGTCAAAGAGAAAAACAACTACAAGGCTTTTTGAAGAGATCTGAAGGCAGCCCTGTTTAGGGGAGCTTTTAATGTTCGATGCATTATAGTTTTTTAATATTTTGTTGGAAGCCTCCCAGAGTGGCTGGGGAGGCCCAGCCAGATGGGCAGGGTATAATTAATTAATTAATTAACTAACTAACAAACAAACAAACAAACAAGTAAATATTAACTTTTGTGGTGTGCATTAATTTCCTTGGCTTCCCATGGGCCTGCCCTCTGCCATTCCCCACATGAGCTGCAGGCATTCAAACGAAGGGAAGAGGGCAGGGCAGCTGCAGCCTTGCTTTCCAGGATGCCAACACTCCTAGTTGCCCCTCAGGAAAGGGAAACAAGGAAGAAAAGAGCAGGATCCTGCCTTATGAGTGAGGATGAGGTGGCAGGAGAAGTCTAGAGCTTCATGTGCAGGGGAAGCAACCTGGAGCATCGAAGGAGGGAGAGAGGGTTTCCCCATATACGTTCATCTGCATGGGGTGCCCAATCGTGGGTCCTAGTGGGACACTAGGAGGGGGCTTGCAGTGCTTTAACCCTTTGTCCCCCGCTGGGGTTCTAATCTAGATTTCTTAATGCTAAGTTATGGGCAGCTGTAACAAGTGTCCACATTTCCCTATTATTATTTATCAATTTGTATACCACCCTATACCCGGTCTCAGGGTGGTCACAACATAAAATCGCAAAATAAAAACGCAAAATACATAATAATAATAATAATAATAAACCCCCAATAACTGCCCCCCCCAAACACATTTTTAAAGGGCATCGGATGTCAATCAGCCAAAGGCCCAGTTGAGAGGGAACGTTTTTGCCCGGTGTCTAAAGGCAAAATGAAGGCACCAGGCAAACCTCCCTGGGGAGAGCATTCCACAGACGGGGAGCCAGTGCGGAAAAGGCCCCATTCTCGTCTTGCCACTTTCCAGATCTCACAAGGAGCTGCCACACAAAGAAGGGCTTCCGAAGGTGGTCTCATGGGTAGGTTCATATGAAAAGAGGTGGTATTGTGTGGTCCTGAGCCATTTAAGGCTTTATAGGTCAAAACCAGCGCTTTGAATTGGGCCTGGAAACGTAACTGGTAGCCAGTACAGTCGGACCAGGATAGATGTAAGATGCTCAAACTGTCCTGCTCCTGTGAGCAACCTGGTCACTGAATTCTGCCCTGCTTGAAGTATGTACCAAGCTAAGTGTCCTCTGTGTGCATGCGCACGCATGCTCCTCTGTATACTTTCCCCTTTCTTTTTGCTTCATTTAGTTTGACCCTGTAATTGCAGAGGCGGCCAGCTGGACGTCCGGGAGCTGATCTCTCTCTACCCCTTCCTGCTGCCTTCTTCCTCTTCCTTCATGCGGACTCACCCTCCCCTCCACGAATACGCGGACTTGAACCAGCTGACGCAGGGGGACCAGGAGAAGATGGCCAAGTGCAAGCAGTTCCTCATGAGCTACCTGAACGAAGTGCGCAGCACCGACGTGGCCAACGGCTACAAGGAGGACGTCGACACGGCCCTGCTCAAGCTCTACGCGGAGTCCGGTCACGAAAGCCTGCTAGATCTGCTGGTCTCCGAGAATTTCTGTCTTCTCGCGGATTGCGCCGCGTGGTTGGAAAAGCACAAAAAGTAAGCCTCTGGGTGACATTTACTAACCCCCAGTAGAGCTCAAAGTGAGCAGTTGGGCTTCCTTAGAAATGCCCAGTCGCTACCCTAATTATTTTCTGGGTTGTTGTTTTTTAACATCTTTTAACTAGATGCCCATGTTCCATTTTTAATGGTATGAGGCCTCCAGTGAGCAACTAATTTTTCTCCATAACCATTTTTCATTTTAAAAATGCAAGCAGCAAAATAGCGTTCTAAGTCCCCTAGTGCCAACTCCCGAGACTACTCTGTGTGTGTGTGTGTGTGTGTGTGTGTGTGTAAGATTATTTAATATTGTTTGTTGAAAAAAGGGATTTTAGAGCAGCTTGCAAAAGATGGTACCTGCCCTCAGGGTGTTGGTCCAAAAAGTCATGGCACGTGAGGAAAAACGGAATGGGAGGGAGGAGGGGAAAGCAAGCTCAGCACAGTACATATTCCCAGTGCTTTTTTTCTGGAGGTGCTCAAGGGTAAGCAGTACTGGCACCTGTTTTTTCTCGAAGAAAAGCAGTGGCTAAAAGTGTGGCAACTTCATGGTGAGTCCTGGCACCATTTTTTTTCCGAAGAAAAGCACTGCACATTCCTAAAATAAACATTTCTTCCTCATAACCCCTAAGTGACTTCCCCTTTTTGCCTTTTAGCATCATCATAGCTCGAAAAGAGAGCCTAACTTTCGAGAAATGTTCCTTTTCTTCCGAAGGATCTTGAGTCACCCACATAAGAACTGTTAGCTGTTGTGTAACTGTGGCATCCAAATACAGCCGTGCTTGTTGCGTAACTGTAGGAGCCTGAACTTTATGGCTGAGCAAAGGTTTGAAGGACCACCTATGTCGATCCTTCCCACTGACTTGTTCCTGCTTCAGCTGAGAAGAGGGCAGAAGACTATCGGTCTCTCTTCCAAGTGAACGTGAGAACAACCTGATGAATCAGGCCAGTGGCCCACCTGGTCCTGGTGTGTGTGCTCTTCAGAAGCTGGCTGTGTTGTGTTCTGGAATCAAGGCTACAACCTCACCCCAAAGTAGCAAATAGAAGGAAGAAATGTGACCTCCTTCGCATGTAAAGTGGGAATAAATAGACCCAGCTCACAGAAACTTTGCAAGAACAAATCCAATTCAGTTGGTCTTTATTACAATCGCAAATCAGCCTCAATAATTAAATCATTAAGCCCGTTTATCACGCAGAATGCCAAATAATGATTCTACACATTTGCCTTTTTTTAACAATACTGCTTCTTATGCAGGTTCTTCGCGCTCGGACTCCTGTATCACGCAAACGGTCAAGACGCGGCGGCACTACAGGTTAGAACGCAGCAATGTCTCCAAGGAAATCAAAGCAACACGTAAACCTTTCATGGCGAAGCAAAACGTTTCAACTCGCGTTTCAGTTCCCGTTCTGGCCATTAGGCAATTGTCATGCATGTTCATGCATTTAAAGCTGTTGTTGTTGCTCTCCAGGTAGAGAGCTGAGCTAATGAAAGGGGAACAGAATTCCTGGTGTGTCTGTGTTGCTCCCTTTTTCTGGTTACCTTTCAGCTCTTTCAGCATATCTGGGCAAGAGGGTGGCGGCAGCAGCGACCGGGTGGCAATATCAGTTGAAGGTCAGGCATGCTATTCAGGTGGCTGGTCACCCACCATCCCAGCCATGCGTATCATCTAGTTGTCTCCTGGCTTCTGGCTCTATTCCTTGTCCAGCCGTTCTGGACATTTCTCTGGACATTTCTGGTTTGCCTATCTTGCAGCAGTGAAAAAAAAAGTGCTTATTATATGAGCTTAAAACCACAATAGCTCATCTAAGATCAACTTAGGACAAGTCCCTCTTGCCTCTCTGCAGGTGGGGGAAGGTTCATAAGTCAGTGTGAAATAGTAGCTACCTAATTTTAATCCGCTTTGGAGCGCTTGTGGTCACTCTGATATCTTTGCACTTACAGGCCAAAACATTAGAAGCTGGGAGCAGGTTCGCTTATTAAGAATCGGGTAGAATGCTGCCTGTGTTCTGTGAATAAAAGAGGGTGGAGAGATTTGTACATACAAAAAGGAAGAAGGCAGGCAATGATTTGGAGTGTAGATGGGGAAGATCACATCGGGGAGATGGCACAGCATGGGCAAGCGTGCCCAATTGTTGCCAGGATGATGGGCAGGGAATGTTTACTTTTGCTCTAGGAGTCCAGCGCAGAGGCAAGGGGAAAGACCTGTACTTTGCACCCGTGCTCAGCTCCTGTTGGTGCTGTTACACAAGTCTTTGGCATCGGTGTGCTAAGTCTGTGGTTTGGGTAAATTTATATTAACTAACAGCCTGAAGAAAAATAGCAGCTGGCTTTATTGCCGTGGGATTCAACCTGAACCTGATTGTTTCATGCTTCTTTTCGGCTTCAGTTATGGGTGAAAATTGTTAACGGTGACATCCAGGACTCAACACGCACAGATCTTTACGAGTATATAGTCGACTTCCTTACGTCCTGTGCAGACCATGAATTGGTGTGGAAGTATGCAGAATGGGTCCTGCAGCGAAGCGAAGAGGTTTGTGGCTGGGTATTTGTGGGGTGAGGTTTTTGAAATTGAAATTGCTGTTGCTTGGGATATTTGAGTACCATAGACTTGTAGCATTGGCAGGGACCCCAAGAGTCATCTAGTCCAAGCCCTAGGTAGGTGTGCCATCCATATTGGTTGTCGAAACCTTCCAGGTCTAACAAATCTGTATTTCTTAATGTCATCCACTCCCGGATCCAGGTGAGATGGGCCGCCTCATGATATAATTTCAAATTAAAAATATATTTTAAAGAGAGAGGCAGCAGCACAGCTGTGTGTCCCCACCATTAATCCTGTATAAACTGAATATTGTGCATTCCCTCCCTCAAACATCCATTGTTGCACACTGTCATGTTTTCATCGATTTTATTAGCACTAGAAAAGGTCAGATATTTTCAGTCCCTTTTAACAAGTATGAGGCAACAGGTATTGATAACCTGGCACCAGAGACTTGTGTGTGGCGTCAGCCATTTATGTAAGCTTTGCAAATCTTAATATTTTTTTAATGCATCTTGCTTTAGGTTGGTGTGTACATCTTCACTAGAAGACCCTTGGAAGAAGAACAGAAGAACAGCTTTAATCCAGACGACGTCATCAGCTGCCTTAACAAATATCCCGTATCACTAGTAAAATATCTAGAGTTCTTGGTTCTAGAAAGAAGAGTGAAAGTAAGTGGTGATAGTTGGATCTGGTAGCATAAAAACTGGTGTGCATCTGTTTCGATGTTCAGTTTATGCCTGAAGCTCAAAAATAAGTCCAGGAGGTTCCTTTAGTTCTCTAGATTGCTGCAGGGCAACCATGGTAACTTGCAGCTTTAAAATACTTCTCCTATTCCATTCTGCTTGCTTATTGAGACTCTAAGTAGGCCCATTACCAAGCTGGATAATTTAACACCAGGAGGCAATTATGGCACAAAGTACACACATAAGGTGACCCTTTTGCTTATCTATGGGAGCAACGGAAAAACAAGACTTACCCTTTACATTATTTGCTCTCAGAAGCCCAGTTCTGTTTACTGTTGCAGCGTAAGCAGAGGAGGAAATGCCTCCTATAGAATCCTGCTCCCTTCTCCGGCTGCTTTTGAGCAGCCCTAAATGCATGTCCGTCCCACCCCTAATCCCAGAAAGGTGCTCTTGGGCAGCTTCTGAGGCAAAGGTACAATGTCCTTCTATACCAGACTAGAAAAGGAACTTGGCCCTCCAGATGTTTTGGGACTACAGCTCCCATGATCCCTAGCTAACATGGCCAGTGGTCAGGGATGGTGGGAGTTGTAGTCCCAAAACATTTGGAGGGCCGAGTTTGCCTATGCCTGCTCTACACTGAGGTCCAGTTCCGAGGGCCTTCTGCAAGAAGTGAGGTTACAGGGAACCAGGCAGAGGGCCTTCACGGTAGTGGCACCCGCCCTGTAGAACGCCCTCCCAGCAGATGTCAAGGCAATAAGCAACTATCTTACTTTTAAAAGACATCTGAAGGCAGCCCTGTTTAGGGAAGTTTGTTGTTGTTGTTGTTGTTGTTGTTGTTACAGTTCCCATCATCCCTGACCACTGATCCTGCTAGCTAGGGACGATGGGAGTTGTAGTTCAAGACCCATCAAGGACGGGGAACCTCAGGCCCAGGGACCACACGTGCCCCTCCTGACCTCTGTCTGACCTTCAAGACTCTTCCCACCCCCAAGCCGCATCCCTCATTGGTCCTTCCCTTCCTCAAGTGCTTTTAATTGGTTTGATTTTGTCCTTAAATTGTGGTGATGCCTCTTGCTTGTCTGATGACTCTTTGCATGGCTGGAATGTATCCTCCTATAAAAAAATAAACATTAAAAATGCTTCATTCATTTTGCCTGCCCCCACCAACCGCTGCCATGCGGCCCCTGGAAGGTTCCCCACAGTAAATGTGGCCCTTGGGCTGCAAAGGATCCCCCACCCCTGCCCAAATCTCCCTTGTCTGATGAAGTGTTTTCTCTGGGTGTTGGGTGTTCCAGCATGACTGGTGTCTCCCAACTTCTCCTGCATCAACGGGGCAAAAGCTTCCTTCTCTCCTTGCACTAGGAGTGTAGGATCTCTAGAATGTGGAATTAGGCTGTTAAAAAGATGAGCTCCCCCCCCTTTCTTTTCTCTTTTTTAAAAGCCAGCCAGTGGGTGGTTAGGAAGAAGCAATTCCAAGATTATAATTTTTTGCATAACTTCAAATGCTTTAGAAGCACGATTTTATATAATAATTGTTTTACCAAAAGCGAGAAGGACCCTGGCTTAGGTAAGCCCGCTGAATTCGAATGGGTGAGATGCAAATGGGAGGAAGGAGTGACAAAATTGTGATAAGGTAAAAGCGGCATGTGAATTAATAGATAATAGGATTCGTGCTCCTTGAGTTATTGCTAATGGTGATCATATTTTGAAAGGCAAGTGAATTATTTCTGTTTAAGTGCTGCTCCAGAATCCCTTTGCTCTTGCAGCGCACGTGGAATTTCAAACTTCTGAATTTGTCAGAGCACAGGTGCCCAGTCCTTTTGAAATGTTTTTGTTTTCTTTTTAACCATTTTGTTGTTTTTGAAAAATTGTTGGAGTATTAATAAAGCTACTTATGGAGAAAGTCTTGGAATTAAAATATTGTCTTTTATACTGGCAGAAGGAAAAATTCCACACCCACCTGGCAGTCCTTTACCTGGAGGAAGTCCTGCGTCTGAAATCACTGGCTGCAGAGAAGAGTGAAGAATTGAGCAAATCGCAGGCGAAGCTACGCAGTCTTCTGCAGAAATCTGACCTTTATAGAATTCGTTTTATTTTAGGTAAGAGAACTGAAATTGTATTTTATATGCGTCTGATGAAGGGCGTGTTGTTGTTTTTTAACCAGCTACGCAGGCAGAGAAAAGGAAAAGAACATTTGAATTGCACAAGGGTGATTTGAACTCAAGTTGTCTGAGGGATAACGCTAAATGCTTTGTGTTGATGCCGGTTCCTGTTGCAACATTACAGTGTCAGGATAACTCGGGCCTAGTTCAGCTTGCTATGGGATCCAGGAGCAGCTTCCTGCAATTCAGTGTGTTCCAGAATTTGATGCAGGCATCAGCGTAACGTGCCTGATTGCCAGAATCCTTCCACTATAACTTCTGAAGTGAGGGATCCTGGGCAACTGGACATAGCCCGTATTAGGTCATTTTGGCAAGTGTGTGGGTCTGTTCCCTGTTGCAGTATGGCAACAAATGAACCCAGCCAGCTGTCAGCATCGCCCTTGAGCCAGTGCCACCAACTGGACTCATACACTTCAGCCCTGACTGGGCTAGGCGAGCTGGGTAGCACTTCCAGAGACCACCTTCTGCACAGAAACAGGTCAAAGTGCTGTGGACTCACAGCTTAGAGTTGTGAGCACCGGATTCACTCCAACAAGAAGACAGTCGTCGCACAGCAGAGTATAGCAGAGCATAAACAACTCAGAGAGCAGCTCTGTAGAATAGCTACTTTTATTCTATCTACAACTATCATACAAATTATATACAGAGCTAAATGGAGAAGCTGAACTGCACTGAGTGTCTGCAGCTGCTCTTAGCAGCAACCTTATCTATACACACAATCTCTAACACTCAGTCTCTCTCTCTCTCCGACACACTGATTGACTCTTTGATGTGGTGCTGGAGCAGATTAAGTAGAGAGCAGAACACTGCCCCTCCTCTCTGGAAAATCACCAGACTCATCAGGAGATTCTTGGATATGGGAGGGGTGAAACCTCCTCACCAGCAACGTGTGAATTCTAAGAAGTGGCTTTAGCGGCATAAGAACATAGGTCTTTTAAACTGTGTGTTTAATGCGTTAAATGCAACCGCACTGTCAAAAATAAGGTAAATATCAGCAGGGATCCCAGTAGCAGGCTTGCACCAGAGTCTTCCCCGGGGCTCTGCTTTCTGCTGCATTTCCTCCTAGCTCCCCAAAAACTGTTTCTGAGAACTGGGGGAATCCTGCAGAGTAATGAGTAAAACAGTTGCGTTAGGTGGGATGCCAGCCCTGTGTCGGAAAGGGAATGTCTTCTGTTCGTGAATGAGTCTTATTTCCATCCTGCTCATTGTACAGTGGTACCTCGGGTTACATACGCTTCAGGTTACATACGCTTCAGGTTACATACGCTTCAGGTTACAGACTCTGCTAACCCAGAAATAGTACCTCGGGTTAAGAACTTTGCTTCAGGATGAGAACAGAAATCGTGCTCTGGTGGCACAGTGGCAGCAGGAGGCTCCATTAGCTAAAGTGGTGCTTCAGGTTAAGAACAGTTTCAGGTTAAGAACAGACCTCCGGAACGAATTAAGTACTTAACCCGAGGTACCATTGTATTCAGAAACATAACGATGAGCCCAGAACTCTACACATAACTGCCCTGCTAAGTGTCGAGAGGGAATTTTTGTTCTTGATTTTATCATTCTGCTTGCTCTTCGTTTTCCGTTGTTCTTTTAAGACGGCTAGCTTATCTGAGGAATATAGCTTTCTCTTGCACTCTAACAAGGCCTCTGCTTCAAACGTTACATTCGGCAGATAAAATCAGCGGCACAGATCTTCACATGGAGTGTGCGATACTATTTGGGAAACTGGAACAGCACGATAAAGCTTTGCATATCCTGGTCCACGAACTGAAGGACTTTGCTGCTGCGGAGGAGTACTGCGTGTGGAATTCGGAGAGCAAAGACCTTACTTACAGGAAGAAGCTTTTCCACATGCTCCTTTCGGAGTATCTAAATTCCAGCACATCGGAGCACCAACTGGCCATGGCGGCTGTAGACCTCCTAAACAACCACGCGGCCGAATTTGACGCGGCCTGTGTTTTGCAGCTCATACCGGACACCTGGTCGGTGCAGCTCCTCTCCTCGTTTCTCTGCGGCTCCATGCGGGAAAGCATCCATGCACAAAGAATGACGCAGATCGCACTGGGCTTAGCAAAAGCGGAGAACCTTACTTACACGCATGAGAAGGTGAGTACAGTGGACCCCCCAGATACAAATTAAATTCATTCCGGGGGTCCATCTGCAACCCGAAAAGTCCGTAGGCAGAGGCGCTGCTTCTGTGCATGCACGAGGTGCACAGAGCGCTTCAGCACATGCGCATGTGGTGAAACCCGGAAGTATTTGCCACGTTTAAATAATAATAATAATAATTTTTATTTATACCCCGCCCTCCCCAGCTAAGGCCAGGCTCAGGGCAGCTAACGAGCAATAATAAAAACAAGTTGAATGAATACAACTTAAAAACAAGATTAAAATACAACATTAAAATATTGAAACATTAATATATTAAAATGCAGCCTCATCACAGGAGGAGAAAGGAAAAAGAAAGAGGGGGAGGGAATCAAATTGGCTCCCTTAGGAAGCTGCCTCCCGTGCCCTTGCACTAAAATGGTTTTGCCACGTTCGTAACCTGAAAGTTACGTATCCAGAGCGGTACATAACTAGAGGGTCCACTGTATGTCATTTTAGCTGTTGTTCAACGTGGCAAAACCTTTTTAGTGCAAGGGCACGGGGAGGCAGCTTCCTAAGGCAGGTTTTCAGCTGTGTCAGAAGGTAATAAGCCACGGGAAAGAGGCAAGCCTTCCTAGACATTGGGGTGGGAAACCTGCAGTCCTCCAGGTGTTGTTGAACTGTAGCTCTCATCCTTCTTGCCTCTTGGCCAGGCTGGTTGGAGCTGATGGGAATTTCAAGTTCAGCAGCATCAAGAAGGTATGAGATTGGCTACCTCTGCTGTACACACACACAGAACCGGTGTGAGGGATGTTCTCCCAAAGCTGCCCTGGGAGAAGGAAGCAGAGTTGGGAAGAGGGGAGTATTTCCATCTTTACCAGAATATAATATATAAAATAGTGAACTATAAGCCCTAACTCCGCCTTCCATAGACCTTATTCGTCTCATAAAGTTGACACACTGCTTGACTGTAAAAGCAAGCAAACCTCAAAGCAGTTTTAAAAACAAACAAAGCAATAGAATTCTCATTAAAACGACTATTTAAATGTTCTTTAAATTTTTAAATTGGCCATAAACCAAAAGCAGATTAAAGCACACGTCTACATCCTACATATGGAATTTTGCATTCATGTACAGATGAACTACATGGCTGCTCCCCTAAAGAGCTTTTTAATACCCCTTACTGTCAGGGCTTCCAGAAAGAAACTTTGGAATTGTAGCTTGATTAGTTTACCAAAAAGCATGTCAGGGAATGATCATTGCACCAATTCTAGTAGACGGCATATGCCACCAGTGAAGTACGCAGAGGGTCGCACTCAGCTAAGTCCAACTCACGAGTAGCCCCTTTGAAATGAATGAACCTAAGTGACTCCTGTCCATTCACTTCAATGGGTCCACTCTAGCACTGAATACCATTCAGAGTAGCAATAGTCCCTGTGACAAAACGGCAGCCTCTTAGCACCCTCATCGGTTCACGTTTTCAGCAGCTCTTTGGCTTGTTTCTCCCGCTTTGCAGGTGAAGCTAAAAGGGATCCCAACGGTTCTATCGGACAGAAAGGTCTGCCAGATGTGTCAAAGCCCTTTCGGCGAGCCTGCGTTCGTCAGGTACCCAAACGGCAGCGTGGTCCACACACACTGTGCTGCGAACCGACATGTGAATTCCAGCACAAACCACATCTCTCCAGCCCCAGTGGACGGACATGAAATATGCCCAAGGTAGTGCCAGACGCTGCGTTGGTTAACTCCTTAGAGTAACCGAAGGGGACTCTGCTGGGCGAAAGAACAAAAATAAGTCAAGGAGAGAGGAGTTTGCCCTGGGGTTGATGGAGGAGGACTTTTGGTCAAACACGGCCTCTTAAACTGCTGATCTCTTATGAATGTAGGCAGCACAAGAAATTGCAGGTGTTTATATAACGAACAAATACTTTCCTCACGGTAAGGGTGCTGGGGAGGGGGTGGGGAACGGAAAAGCTTTTTAAAAATACATATACCTATATTGAAACGTGCACTGAATTCGGTGATCAAGTGGTCTAGGAAGGAGAGGGGCTGATGAGCAAAAATATCTCTTCCCCGGAAAACCGATTCTGTCTCTTGAATAAGTGGCATGAAGGAGCACTTTTCTCTTGAGAGTAGGGCATAGCCTGCATTATGTTCTCTGCCGGGTCTAAATTTTGCCTGCCGGGACAGCGTCATGAACTTGTTCTGTGCTCTTGATACTGGTTTTTTTTTTTTTTTTTTGTAAAAAAACAAAAACGATTTGTTGCACTTTTGAGCCTTTGTCCTTTATTCTCTGCCATGCAAGTCCATTTGTTACAAAACCTCTTCGAAGCGCTAGGACCCCATGGGAGCTCCTGAGGAGGGAATGAGAGAATGCATGATGGCAGGATCACCATGCTGTGAAAAGGCCACTGTTTCTGACACTACTAATTGCAGCAAAATCACCAGGGTCTGCCACCTGGATTCATAAACCATCGACCGGAGGTGGGTGTGGGTAGGTGGGTGGGAAGGAAGAGTCTTTAATAACTGTAACGACTTATTTATTATCATACAGATGTTCTGTAAATACAGTTGAATGAAATGGTTTTTATATCGGCATTCCCCTAGAGCAAACACATGTAACCGGTAATTCCAGGTATAGCTTTTGAAGAGTCTACACCTGAGGTTATGTGAAGAAATAATCTGCGGTTCTGAGCTCCTTTGCAAGAGTGGGTTCATTCAAAGGGATTAAGGGATGCAGTCACTGCAGCGTCCGTGGTTGCATCGTGATGGTGCGCAGTAAGCTTGATAACACTTAATAAATGCTCTGTGGCTACGGAAGTATAGCGTGCCAAACTTTTTTTTTTTTGAAAAGACACCACTGTGTGTAGGTAATGTGCTGTTTTACTACATTATTTGTACATACAAACATACACACCCATCTGTGTTGCTCTGTGTCACTCCTAACACAGTGGTACCTCGAGTTAAATACTTAATTTGTTCCAGAGGTCCATTCTTAACCTGAAACTGTTCTTAACCTGAAGCACCACATTAGCTAATGGGGCCTCCTGCTACTGCTGTGCCACCGGAGCACGATTTCTGTTCTCAACCTGAAGCAAAGTTCTTAACCTGAGGTACTATTTCTGGGTTAGCGGAGTCTGTAACCTGAAGCGTATGTAACCCGAGGTACCACTTTATTCAGTTTAAAAGATTGGAAAAGCAGTGCTGCCTCTTTGAGTGAAACCTTTACATTTATTTTGGGGAGGCTGTGCTATTCCTCCAGAAAACCCAAAGCAAGCTTTGGGTGCTTTTCTTCACCTTATAATGCAGGTGTGATACAGCCGAACAACTCCCTTCGTCCCCTGCTCTCTGGGACTGATGGTGGGCAGGGGGAGCAGTTCAGCAGTATCAGGAGGGTCAAAGGTCCCCCACACCTGATACAGGCTTTTGTACTTTGCACCTGAAGCAAAAGTCCTTGGAACGAAAATGGGCAGAGTGGCTGCAGAGTTGCATCGGTGCACCATGAATGTTTCAAGAGGTTTCTCCTCCCAGAAGGCTCAGTCAACTCTTGTGCTTAGCTAGTGACTGAATAGAACTGATTGTTTAAAGCAGGGTTTCCCAAACTTGGGTCTCCAGCTGCTTTTGGACTATAATTCCCACCATCGCTGACCACTGGTCCTGCTAGCTAGGGATGATGGGAGTTGTAGACTTAAGGGTCAGACTAGGTGCGGTATTATTTATCATGGCTGCCTAATAACCTCCTAGGACCAGCAAACAAGCACGAAACTATAAAAAGACCATTTAAAACATTAGTTAATAAATACAGAAACAATCGCAGCCAAAAATTATATATTGGAGAACTAGTTTTCACATCGTAAACAAGATACATGACATAAAACAGTGGATTATAGCTGAGATGTTAAAATCACAAAGGGTGTAAGAGAATTAAACATCCTCCTGGCACCTAAAGGCGCCAGATGAGCCTCTCAGGTAAGGGTATTCCACAACTTGGGTGCCATTCCTGAGAGGTCCTCTCTCCAGTGGCCATTGGAAACTTTGTTCACGAAACTGATGGTGGGTGGTGGTCCTTCATCAGTATAGCAGCCAGGGGGTTGGGCTCATCTCCTGCAGCCTCCGTGATCCCAAAACTGATCTCTCTCTCTCTCTCTCTCTCTCTCTCTCTCTCTCATACTGTTATTTTTAAGAGAATAAGCCTAGAAAGAACAAAATGTGATCTTGCATTTAACAGCACATACATAACCTGGGCTCTTCCATGAAATTAAATGTTTTAAATCACAACCCACTTTTGCTAGATTGTGCAAAATGATAGATAAAAAACAAGGGAAGATTTCTGCCTCATTGTGTTTTGTTGGGCTTCACACTGCCAATTTGTTGCCGCGTGTTGCTCTTTGCAGGACAAACCTAAATAATATAATGGGGAGTCATGGAGCTAAAATCCGATACCGATTATTTCACCGTGTGCGCTTGGCTGTTGGTGATGCTTTTTCCTAAGCAGAAGAAAACAGAAGAAAATACAGGCAGTATATTTTATTTGGCAGTGTATTTGGTAAGACCACAACACTTGTTTAACCTGACAATGAGACTAGTGTGGGAAGTGCTTCAATTTAATGGATAACAAGAACAAAACTCCCTAAGTATTCTGGGTTACAATCAACACATTAAAGAAAACAGCATGGTGCTGTGAGGGCAGTGACGGAAGATATAAGCTGCTCAGTATTTTTTTCTTTTTACGGTTCCTAAACTGCGGATTGGTGCTCGCTACAGACATATATTGTGCTTGGCCTTATTCTCCTTTTCGTTCGTCCAGGCACTTTGGGGAAGATCTTGAATGTTTTTGGCATGAACTCCAGACAGGCCTCGCGGAACTTCTTGATCCTCCAACAATAGATGACAGGGTTGAATACGGATTTGAGGTAACTCAGCCACAACACACAGGTACTGGTGATGTAGAAAGAAGGGCTGTAGTAGAAATTTCTGCTAAACACAGACATCAGGCTAAACACCGTGTGCGGAAGCCAGCACAGAGAGAAGCCAACAAAAAGGATGAGGATAGTCGTGAAGGCCCTGGTCTTGAAACTCATGTCTACGTTCATCTGGCGAGGCTTCTGCAGCCCGGTGAGGCCTAGTTTGCTCACCTGACTCAAGCAGACGCTCTCGGCGTGGTTGTGGATTCTGACGGTGTTGCGGCGGACGGTGTTCAGGATGCAGAGGTAAGAGTACAGCATGATGCTGAACGGGACGAAGAAAGCAGTCACAAGAAGCATCACGGCGTAGGCTCGGTCTGCAGGGCATTCTGTGTAGCCCAGGACACACTGGGGAGCGCGGCTCGGGACTTCTACGAACATCCACCCAACCACTGAAGGGAAAGAGATGCAGAAGGAAAAGGCCCAAGAAACCGCAATCATGACTTTGGCGCGCTGGGGGTTGAGTTTGTCTTGGCGCTGGACGATGATGAGGAATCGATCGACGCTAATGATCAAGAGTATCGAGACCCCTTCCAAGACGAAGAACCAGTACAGCATGGCAGATATTCGGCAGAAGCGAGCCCCGAAGTTCCAGCTCACCGTCAGAATAGTGACGGCGGTGAAAGGCATGCAAAACAATGACAGCATGATATCCGAGAAAGCCAAGGTAGCTAAAAGCAGGTTGATCGCCGAACGCATGGCTGGTTTCTGGTAGACAATCAGGCAGACGACAGCATTGCCCAGAAATCCAACAGCAATCATGAATAGCATGATAATGGCCAGCAGTAGCCTGAGCGGGGTTGGGAGCACTGTGTAACTGGGGTCTGTGAGCCAGGTGCTTACATTCAGAGCGACAACGAAGTCTGCAGGAGTCTGGTTGCATGCCATCACAGTGCAAAAAGCCGGCATCTGAGATGCAAAACCCTCTTCCTGCTAACTCAATCGCGGCTGCCATTTTCCCATCTTATCGGTATCGGCCATACAAACTCAAAGCAGGTGTTAGTCTGTGGCTAAGTCTGTCTGAAAAAATGTTTCTTCAGCAAGCGTTGACAAAGCAGATTGCAGCAATTTTAGAGGAGCACGGGCTTCTGCAACACCCAAATAGAAGCGTGGCCATTATCAAGTGCGTATCTTCAGAGAGACGTGGCTCTGGAAAATCAGAGAAAAGAAATATGGTGGTAACTCATCTATTGGTTTTTTAGTAATATGTCTACATTGATGGTTTCCTTTCCATTGAAAAAGTATGGGCAAGGTACTGAATACTCAGTACAGTGGTACCTCGGGTTAAGTACTTAATTCGTTCCGGAGGTCCGTTCTTAACCTGAAACTGTTCTTAACCTGAAGCACCACTTTAGCTAATGGGGCCTCCCGCTGCCACCGTGCCGCCGGAGCACGATTTCTGTTCTCATCCTGAAGCAAAGTTCTTAACCCGAGGTACTATTTGTGGGTTAGCGGAGTCTGTAACCTGAAGTGTATGTAACCTGAAGCGTATGTAACCCAAGGTACCACTGTATCATACAACAAAGTGCCACTTCTTAGTTTACAACAGCTAGCTTCTACTTACATTTAGATCTATTACTCTGGTAAGCCACTTATTCAGTGACTGGGAAAACCTTGGAAACTGGTTGCCTGGCCATTTAATAGCTTCCTTCCGACATGAACCTTAAAACCTTTTTGTTTATAGTATTTCTAAATGATCTTATTGAAATATTCAAATCAAAATCGCATGGACAAACATTAAGCAAAAGCAAGCTTCCGAGTTGTAACATGGTTCAGCATTATCTGAAAAATATTGGCACCTTGTGATTACCTCCACAGTGTGCCAATTATATTAGTTTCATTACTGCGGGATCAGGTTTCATGGCTGCTGACGGCTACAGCGAACACATTCTGTACCAGAGGCCTAAATGCTGCTCTAACTGCTGATCCTGCTCTGTATTCAGAAGCCAATCTCCTTGCTGGGACAGGACTATCTCTGATACAGGAATCAGCCTGCGGAAAAAATATGCTTAAAATAGCAGCATGGAGCAACCTAAGATGAAGAAGGGAGCATGTTTTGCTCTCTTTCATGTAGAGCAGGGGTTGGTGGCCTGTGACCAGCCAGATCTTTGCTGGAGTACAACTTCCTTTATTCCTGACCCTTGGCCATTCTGGCTGGGTCTAATGGGAGTCCAACAACTTATGGAGAGCCTCACTCCTATTGTAGAGAATGGATTTCCTTCTCCCTTTCTCTGTATGTGAACAAAGCAGGCACGTGAATTAAACACACACATATGGCTGCCCTAGGTGTAACAAATAAATACAAAATAAAAAAAATCCTTCCAGTAGCACCTTAAGGACCCCTGACCATTAGGTCGTCGTGGCCTACTCTGGGGTTGCGGCGCTCATCTCGCTTTATTGGCCAAGGGAGCTGGTGTACAGCTTCCGGGCCATGTGGCCAGCTTCTGGCGAACCAGAGCAGCGCACGGAAACACCGTTTACCTTCCCGCTGGAGCGGTACCTATTTATCTACTTGCACTTTGACATGCTTTTGAACTGCTAGGTTGGCAGGAGCAGGGACTGAGCAACGGGAGCTCACCCTGTCGCGGGGCTTCAAACCGCCGACCTTCTGATCAGCAAGCCCTAGGCTCTGTGGTTTAACCCACAGCACCACCCGCGTCCCATAGTAGCACCTTAGAGACCAACTAAATTTGTTATTGGTATGAGCTTCCGTGTGCATGCATCAGGTATCTGAAGAAGTGTGCATGCACATGAAAGCTCATAGCAATAACAAACTTAGTTGGTCTCTAAGGTGCTACTGGAAGGAATTTTTTCATTTTGTTTCGACTACGGCAGACCAACACGGCAACCTACCTGTCAATAAATACAAACCAACTGAAACACTTCTACACATAACTGTATTGCGGCCGCTCAAATAATGCAGTCTATTCAGTAATGCAATTCAGAACATCAGAAATCAGAAGTAACGAAAGCAGGAAAAAGTGCCTTGGAACAGCAGTGTTCCCTTCTGCAGAACCATCAGCTCAGCAATAACAAGATGTTCTTTTTCTGCACAATGTTCTCTCCACAAGCGGCAAACAAGCACCTCCCGTTGTCTCCTAGGCATGAGTAAGTTCTCTTGTAGGGTCCTAGGCTGCCTTAAAGTATGTTTGCTCCAAATCCCTTGTCCCCGCCCCCCCAATATTGCTCTGCTACGATTAAGAAGTTAACACACACACACAAATGCAACTCATATGTAGCCCCCGGCTTCCAACACTGCAGGGGGGGGGGTGATGGTCAGTGCATTCACTTGCAGGTTTGGGTTTGCTCAGGTGAGTTGATTTCACCCAGGAGGGAGGACCTTTAGTCCTCCAGAGGTTGCTGAACCACAACTCCCATCATCCCTAGCCACTGGCCACGCTTTTGAGGGCTGATAGCTGCCGCAGTTCAGCAACCGCTGGAAGGCAAAGGTGCCCAGCTCCTGATTCAGCAAAATAATATGGGGTCAACTGATTCTTGCCTTCCTCCACAGGCAGATTTGAGGAATGTTGAGCTAGCCCTTTAGAACAACCGCTGAGTCTGGGTCCTGCTTCCTGCAGTTCTTGTTCAGTGTTCACTCTCCCCTCCATGTGCTGTCAGCCTCGTAAAACTTGCCTCATGCACCAACCATGCGCAGTGGCTGGGTGCAGCTGTGGAGTTAGAAGCCGGACCCAAAGATGCAATGAGCTACATCCGG
Organism: Podarcis erhardii; assembly: GCF_964252035.2. Lineage (NCBI taxonomy): Eukaryota > Metazoa > Chordata > Lepidosauria > Squamata > Lacertidae > Podarcis > Podarcis erhardii. The sequence goes on along the minus strand of NC_138508.1, from coordinate 78,840,166 downwards.
CCTGCAGGCTAGCAGTTCACCATCTGCAATATCAAGGAGGGATAAATTTCCTGTGCATTGCCTTTTTTGGGTTTAGCTCCCCACCGCTAACCTCCTGAGGTATCAGAACATTAACTCTTGGATCTGGACCCACGATCAGTTGTAAAGAAATATAAAATAAAGCCTGTTCACATCACCATCATAATTATACCCCACCATCTGATTTTTTTCCCTCCAGAAGTTTGCTTTAATTTATTCCCAACAAAAGATACATTGGTTTCCCCCCCCCCATTAAATACCGTATTTTCCGCTCTATAAGACGCACCAGACCACAAGACGCACCTAGTTTTTGGAGGAGGAAAACAAGAAAAATATATATTCTGAATCTCAGAAGCCAGAACAGCAGGAGGGATCGCTGCGCAGTGAAAGCAGCAATCCCTCTTGCTGTTCTGGCTTCTAGGATAGCTGCGCAGCCTGCATTCGCTCCATAAGACGCACACACATTTCCCCTTACTTTTTAGGAGGGAAAAAGTGAGTCTTATAGAGCAAAAAATACGGTATTTTCCCGAGTTTGCTCTGAAACAACAAAAATAATAATATTTGAGGAAGAAGTTTCAAAAAGGATGTCGTGGAACAACCTACCCGCTGATCTGTTGTCATTATAACCCGCTGCCTGTCAGGCCTGGTAGTGAAAAATTGCCCCATTTTTTTTTTTTTAAAGAAATTGACACGACAGAGATACATGGGCAATATTTAAATGAGCCACTTAACCTGACAGTTCCAAATGTTTCCCGTTGAAACGAAACATTGGTCTTTAAATAAATGTGCTTTGTTAAATGTTGGACAAAAGCAAGGCTTCCAACTTGAACCTTGTGATAAGAGCTATCTCTGATCAATGAACTGTCGCAGCAAGGTAGCTCTTTGTGAATGGCACAGAGCTGTGCATGCCATTCTCCCCCACGCAAGGCTTCAGCGGGGCTCCATTAGCCGGTTGACTCGGATCTCATCAGGCAAGGAAACAGCATTCATATCCGTCTAGGTGTCACCATGGCAATCCCTCACTTGAAAAGGAGACACGACCTCGGTGGTAAATTAGCGAGTGATCCCTCGTAACCAAGGGAGAATAGCGCATATTTGAAGCAAACTGACAACTTGGGGGGAAATTAGAAAACAAAGCTGGGGGGGGGGGGGGAGAAGCACCGTAAAGTAGAAGTGCGACTGGGCTGGATGAGACCAGAACACTTCCAGAAACAAGGACCAGCCAGGCAAGGGTGGGTCTCACAATCTTGGCTTATTTAAGTAGGTGGCTTCCCACAGTGAGAAGTTTACCTGCAATGTTCAACGCTCAATCAGTTATAGCTCAGTAGGAATGAATCTGCCCTACGTTCTTGCATCATAATACAGTGGTACCTCAGGTTAGGGATGCGAGTGGCACTGTGGGTTAAACCACACAGCCTAGGACTTGCCGATCAGAAGGTCGGCGGTTTGAATCTCCGCGACGAGGTGAGCTCCGGTTGTTCAGTCCCAGCTCCTGCCCATCTAGCAGTTTGAAAGCACGTCAAAGTACAAGTAGATAAATAGGTACAGCTCTGGCAGGAAGGTAAACGGCATTTCTGTGTGCTGCTCTGGTTCGCCAGAAGCGGCTTAGTCATGTTGGCCACATGACCAGGAAGCTGTATGCCGGCTCCCTTGGCCAATAAAGCGAGATGAGCGCCACAACCCCAGTCAGTCACGACTGGACCTAATGGTCAGGGGTCCCTTTACCTTTACCTCAGGTTAAGAACTTAATTCATTCTGGAGGTCCGTTCTTAACCTGAAACTGTTCTTAACCTGAGGTACCACTTTAGCTAATGGGGCCTCCCACTGCCACCGCGCGATTTCTGTTCTCATCCTGAAGCAAAGTTCTTAACTTGAGGTACTATTTCTGGGTTAGCTGAGACTGTAACATGAAGTGTCTGTAACCTGAGGTACCACTGTAGTAGTAGTAGTAGTAGTAATAATAATAATAATAATAATAATTGATTTAACTCGTTTCAGTTCCATTGTACTGATCCTCCTATACACCACTTAGAGACAGACGTAATTAAGCGGTATATAAATTGTCTAGATAAATAAATAATCTGCTTTGCATGCAAAAGGTCCCAGGTTCAATCCTTGGGCGTAGGGCTGAGAAAGAAGGATGCCTGAATGCTTGCATAGAAAGTCCCTGGTTCAGTCTCAAGCCTCTCAGAGTATGATGGGTGGGGGGAATGCCCTTTCAGTGGTCTACTCAGGAGTAGGTAAAAAGGGAGAAATTCAAGTCTCCTCCTTGACAACTACAGTCTGTGTCCTTTCCTGGCCACTTTATCAAGTATTATTAGTCTAACCCAAACGCTCTAAGCAAAACGGGGGAACCACCAAACCTTGAGTGTGTCCAAAAATCAGTATCCAATTAAGCAGGTTATTTTAAAGTTGTCTTGAAAATGGGGTAACGGGGAGAAACACCAAGTCTGTGCAATCAAAATGAAAATAAAGCAGTAAACCAGAACATTCGTCTGACCCTACACTGGGCAAAAGTTAGCATAGAAAAATTTACTCTTAATGGTCTCGTCTGAGAAGCTTCTGGTGTCAGTTGCAAAATGAAGATGTGTGCCCCTCTGTGCCCAGGCAGCTTCCAGGCAATGATAATAATAATAATAATAAAATTATTTCTACCCCGCCCAACTGGCTGGGTTTCCCCAGCCACTCTGGGTGGCTCCCAACAGATTAAAAACAGAATAAAACATCAAACATTAAAAACTTCCCTAAACAGGGCTGCCTTCAGATGTCTTCTAAAAGTCGGATAGTCATTTATTTCCTTGACATCTGACAAGGAGGGTGTTCCACAGGGCAGGCACCACTACCATGAAGGCCCTCTGCCTGGTTCCCTGTAACCTCACTTCTCACAGGGAGGGAACTGCCAGAAGGCCTTCAGAGCTGGACCTCAGTGTCCAGGCTGAATGATGAGGGTGGAGACGCTCCCTCAGGTATACTGGGCTGAGGCCATTTAGGGCTTTGAAGGTCAGCACCAACACTTTGAATTGTGATCGGAAACGTACCGGGAGCCAATGTAGGTCTTTCAAGACCGGTGTTATATGGTCCCAGCGGCCACTCCCAGTCACCAGTCTAGCTGCCGCATTCTGGATTAGTTGCAGTTTCCGGGTCACTTTCATAGGTAGCCCCACATAAAGCACATTGCAGTAGTCCAAGCAGGAGATAACTAGAGCATGCTAGTGATTGAGATGTACTTCAGGAAAGGGCCATTTTTGTAAAGTTGTAGAGGAGGTGGGCTGTCTTGGTGATAACTAGTGCCAGATTTGCAAGGCTTCCCTGAGAGATGCTAAGTTGGTGCATTGGACTACATGGTGTTCCCATCCTTAGGAAACAGAAGCTGACTGAACTGTAGGTTTTTGGAGAGAAAGGCTGAGGGCATGCCAGAACTACACTACACCCTGCAATGACAGTTTCCAGGAATCCCTAGGAGAAAGAACACCTCTTAAACTGGCCTAAGTCTGAAGCACAGATTTACCCAAATACTGTGCAGGATCTTGGTGGAATAACTGGCGCAGTGAGTTAAGACGCCAGCCTGCTTGGTTCAGCTAGGTTACTAGGCTAAGGAAGTCAAGGATTTAGTTTTTTAACTAAAGGCATTTTAAGAGATGACGCCAAGCTGGAAGATGTTTTAGAGAGATCCACTTCAAACAGGTGTTCCATCTGTTATTGCCCCAGAGAGGCTCGGATGTTTTGTAAAAATATTAAGAACTTGGGGTGGCAGAAAGGGAGAAAGAAGCAAAGTTATGAGCACTGAAAATGGAAAGGTTTCAAAACTCTGGAAATCTGGTCAATAAATAGACAGGGCACACTAAAATATGAAATAAACAGAAAGACAAAAACATCAAACTGCTGCATTATTATTATTATTTTGCAGATGAGGCAATTCTCCTGAGAATTAAGAACCTATATGTTATATAAACTTGAAGGAAAGTGTGTTCAGTAAAGAGTGTACCAGTTATTGGGGGCGGGGGGAAAGAGGTAACTCTTAACCCAGGGGTTCCCAACTTGGCGTCCACAGGGAACTCCTGTGGCATTCATGAAAGGTCTCAGTAAATTTCCCCTCAAAAATCCCTCATCCATTTGAGGCTTACCTCTCTCCACAGTCTATTTCCCAGTAATCATTTTCTTCTCGGTTAGGCTCCAACCTTTGAAGTGAACTCCAGTGGGGAAAAAGTGCCTCATCAAACAGAGAGCGAGCCTCTAAGACGTGGGTAAGTTAGGAAGACTCAGAACTTCTGACCTACACATTCCTTTCACTTTCAAAATTTATTCCTCTTCAGTTTGGCTCAAGAAGCATTACTAACAGCAAACAGCACTATTAAGGAAAGCTAATTTGAGAAAACACAGAAATATCTTTGTGTCCAGAATAATAAATAGCAAGGTCACTTATTTTTCTATGTTACAAAATTTTCAGCTTTTTTTAAAAAAAACTTTTCCTGACAATATGTATTAGAATCAGACTCACAGTATAGAAGAACTGGAAGGGACCACGACGGTCATCAAGTCCAACCCCCTAAAATGCAGGAATATTTTGACAATGTGAGCTTGAACGCATGACCCTGAGATTGAGTCTCATGCTCCACTGACTGAGCTACTATGTCTGTGTTGTGTTCCCCCCTTTTGCACTTTGTCATCTTATACATCACGTTTATGACGCCAGAAGGTTTTGCTCTATATCTCCTTAGAAATATTGTTTATAATAAAATAAAAGGATCCCTGGCCTCGTTTCATAGGTAATTGGGAGAGACCCGCATTTAGGAGAAACGGGCTCTGCTGCCATCATGGATGCTTAAGCTGCAATTCCTGCATTGCAAGGTCCCTTGAGGTTCCTCCTAACTCTACAATTCTATGATTCTAGGGCAATTTGGCTGTGAGATACCAGAGGTGAATTATTTGCTCTGCAATGAAGCTGTAGATCAGATGCCCGAAGTAAGAGCCACCCAGACAAACTGACAAATAGCTTCCTTTGGGCAAACCGCCATGAAGACAACATGCAGTACAGCAACGCACAACCATTAGCACCATACAGTGGTACCTCGGGTTATAGATGCTTCAGGTTACAGACTCCGCAAACCCAGAAACAGTACCTCGGGTTAAGAACTTTACTTCAGGATGAGAACAGAAATTGTGCTCTGGCGGTGTGGCGGCAGCGGGAGGCCCCATTAGCTATAGTGGTACCTCAGGTTAATAACAGTTTCCGGTTAAGAAAGGACCTCCAGAACAAATTAAGTTCTTAACCCGAGGTACCACTGTACTGAACAATCTTCTATGCACTTACTTCAAAGTCAGCATCTCAAGTTCATGCCCAGGTGCACAGGATATTTGGAAATCGTGGATCAGGTGAGGTATAAACCAGGCACCAGACCAGAAGGTCGATTATCTAGTGCAGGCTTCCTCAACCCCGGCCCTCCAGATGTTTTTGGCCTACAACTCCCATGATCCTTAGCAAGCAGGACCAGTGGTCAGGGATGCTGGGAATTGTAGTCTCAAAACATCTGGAGGGCTGAGGTTGAGGAAGCCTAATCTAGTGCAAGATCCTGTTCTCACAGCAACCACCCAGATGCCTGCGGGAAACCCTCAGGCCCGAGGTCACTCTCCCATTCTGTGGTTTCCAGCAAGTGATATTCAGGAGCAATACTGCCTCCGACGCTGAAGGCAGAGAGCACCCTTTGGAGCGATAGCCTTCCCTTTAGTAGTGATGCATGTCTGGAAGGTCCTTCTGTGACCCTGACTCACCTCCTTAATTAGGAATTCCTTCGGGAGGCGAACTGGGTCTGTTTTTGAGCCACGCTCCAGGTGGTAGTGGTGTGTGTGTGTGTGTGTGTGTGTGTGTGTGTCACCCTTCTGCGGACCACTGCCTTGCAGCAGAATGGTCTTGAATGAAGGGGACTCTGCCTCGCCAACTTAAAGTAAAGGCAAAGGTACCCCTGCCTGTACGGGCCAGTCTTGCCAGACTCTAGGGTTGTGCGCTCATCTCACTCTATAGGCCGGGAGCCAGCGCTGTCCGCAGACACTTCTGGGTCACGTGGCCAGCGTGACAAGCTGCATCTGGCGAGCCAGCGCAGCACACGGAACGCCGTTTACCTTCCCGCTGGTAAGCGGTCCCTATTTATCTACTTGCACCCGGGGGTGCTTTCGAACTGCTAGGTTGGCAGGCGCTGGGACCGAACGGCGGAAACGCACCCCGCCGCGGGGATTCGAACCGCCGACCATGCGATCGGCAAGTCCTAGGTGCTGAGGTTTTACCCACAGCGCCACCCACGTCCCTCGCCAACTTAGAATCACAGAATTGCAGAGTTGCAAAAGGACCTCGAGGGTCATTCTGGTCCAACCCCCTGCAATGCAGGAATCTCAACCAAAGCATCCATGACAGATGGCCATCCAACCTCTGCCTGAAAACTTCCAAGGAAGGAGATAAAAACCACTGCAATAAAAAAACAGGGTTTCCCCACAAGGGACTGTTGACTTTCCAACTGAGCCATCATTTTAGCGAAGTTCCGGCTCTCATTAAAATTTTTGACCACATCCCTTCATAAGGACCCTACATACAGTGTTTCCTTACCAGCTTTGACCGTTCGTTTCTACGCTGCACATGCTGAAGTGCAATTTAAAAAAAAGAAAAGATGATGAGGCAGAAAACTAAGTGCGGGCTAGTTACATAATACGTTTAGCTTCCTCTCCTGCACCTCGCTTACCGTAGCATTTTGCAGAGATCGGTGCAACACCCCGATTTAGTGGTGGTGGTGGAGGAGTATTTGGAAAAATGCCTATCAAGAGAGACAGGCTGCTGCCAAGAAAACCGGCCGGATAGCGAAGCGCACCATCAGAGCTCCCAGACAGACCAAAGTGCTGCACCTTGGCGCTAGACAGCTACTGCAGGCAGCGCCACGCAAACAGCCAGTCCGGGCTTCAGTTTCTTGCAGCACCGGGAAATGCACGGCTTCCCTCCCCCCCCCCTTTTTTTTTCTGCTATGCATGATGATCCCCGGTTGCTGAGAGTTTAATTCAGGCCAGATGAATATGCCTAGTTAAAAGGTAGCAGGAGGTTTCTCCACTCCCCGCAAACCCTTAAAAAAATAAAAATCCGGTAGCTCGCCCCTCCAGACAACGCGTGCGCGCATCCGAGCCACGTACCTCGTTTCCGTTGCAAGGAAGCAGGCAGCCGCGGAGAGGCGAGCGCTGCGCCCCCGAGACGGCGACCCCGGCGCGCTCCAGCCAGCGCGCACTCGGCGCTCCCGCCGAGCGCCCATCCGCGCCCAAGCGGCTCCAGGGCTGGGAGGCGGCCGAGGACGGTGAAGGGGAAAGCGCCCCCTCTACAGGCGCTCCCCCGCGGCCCACAACCGACAAGCGAGGGCCCGCTCTTTCTCGGAAACAAAAATAGATACGTCTTTATACCGCTAACCATTCCCATCCCCAGCGGCTAATAATAATAATAATAATAATAATAATAATAATAATAATAATAATAATAATAATAGTTGTTGTTGTTGTTGTCGTTTAGTCGTGTCCGACTCTTCGTGACCCCATGGACCAGAGCACGCCAGGCACTCCTGTCTTCCACTGCCTCCCGCAGTTTGGTCAAGCTCATGCTGGTAGCTTCGAAAACACTGTCCAACCATCTCGTCCTCTGTCGTCCCCTTCTCCTTATGCCCTCCATCTTTCCCAGCATCAGGGTCTTTTCCAGGGGGTCTTCTCTACTCATGAGGTGGCCAAAGTATTGGAGCCTCAGCTTCAGGATCTGTCCTTCCAGTGAGCACTCAGGGCTGAATTCCTTAAGAATGGATCGGTTTGATCTTCTTGCAGTCCATGGGACTCTCAAGAGTCTCCTCCAGCACCATAATTCAAAAGCATCAATTCTTCAGCGACTGGCCTTCTTTGTGGTCCAGCTCCCACTTCCATACATCACTACTGGGAAACCATAGCTTTAATGATACGGACCTTAATAATAGTAGTAGTAGTAGTAATAATAATAATAATAATAATAATACAAAAGAACAAGATGAAGCAAGCTTCTTTTCTCCAGCTCCGCAGGGTCGGACTCGAACCAATGGCTTCAAGTTACCAGAAAGGAGATTCCGACTAAATCTCAAGAAGAACTTTCTGACTGTAAATCAGAACTGTTCCACAATGGAAGGCATTCCCTCAAGAAGTGGTGGGCTCTGCTTCATTGGAAGTGCTAAGGCTGGATGGCTGTCTGTCATGGATGCTTTAGTTGAGATTTCTGCATTGCAGGGGGTTGGACTAGATGACCCTGGGACCCAGTTCTCTCTTGTGGCTCCTAGAAGTTGTCAGCATGCCATAGTGGCCATGCTGGCCGGCCATAGTGCATGCCATAGTGGCTTGGAATGGCCAGCTGAACCTGCATGCGAAGGTAGGCTCAGTGGATTGAATAGAGGAGACAAATAGTGGGTCCAACAGTCAAGAAGGTCTTTTTGGCAAATTCACCTGGGAAGGTAGCCCATCTAGGAGAAGGAAAACTCTGATCCTAAACCTCCACTGCCTTGTGGGATATCTTTGGGAGATGAAAAGGCTAAGGAGTGAACCCTACACAAATCCAGAGTGCAGTCCCCAAGACGGTTGGATGGTGCTTTGTACACCTTCCTTCTGGCAACTCCTGCAACTAAGCTGGTGCCAGACATATTGCTCTGCTTTCCTTTGGACCATTTCAGCGAGGTCTTGTCTGGGCAGCAGACCAGGACTTCTATACAGTGCCCAAGTTTGTGTCCCAGGGCGGTCACTTCAGTGCTGCTAACACAACAGTTTGACTCCACAGATGGATGCCTTTTCACACCCACCCACAACATAATTGAAGGACTGGCATCCTGCATTCATAGAATCCTAGAATGGTAGGGCTAGAAGGGATCTCAAGGGTTATATAGTCTAACTTCCTGCAATGCATAAATCTTTTGTGCGACGTGAGGCTCGAACCCACAACCTGAGATTAAGAGCCTCCTGATCTACCAACAGAGTTATCAGTCAAGAGAAAACTATGTGGCTCCTATGGAACATCCCCCCATTTCCCTTTCCCTCTCCTTATCACCAACCGATAAATAAAAAGCAATAAAGTGAGCAAATGGAACTAAAGACAACAAAAACTACATCTGCAGAACATTTAGAGCCACTCCCAAAGCACGCAGAGTAAGGAGCTTGCATCTGTATGTAAACTGTAATTGTGCCACTTTCTTCTTGACATTACACAGTCTTAACAGTGAGTCCAGAAGTAACTGTGGAGGCCACAGTGGGGACATCGGTTTCCAGGCAGGAGTTGATCACATTTGAGGATTTGCCAAGCGTGCCTTCCTCTTAGCTTGTTTCTCCTTTTTGTCCCGAGTTTGTGCTTCTTCAAAGTCCATGATGCCTTTGGTAAAGGCTCCCCAATTAGGAGCGCTCGCAGGCCAGTGTTTCTCAATTTTGTGTGCTTATAAATGCATTTTTTTAGATTTGCCTTGCGAGCATATTTAAATCTCTTTTGTAGTCCACCAGTATTTCACTTTCCAATCTACTAACTTACCTTAAAGGGTTCTTGCTAGTGCTACGTTAGCAATAATATACAAGCAGATTTGTCCAAACTAACAGGAATAATGCAGTTTTTTTGTGTCCATCCCACTTTAAGACAGGCTGCAGTCGCTCCAGAACCCTGCAGTGATTGTTGAGTGGAATACCTGGACATGCAGCCATTACCTTTATGCTGAGGGAACGGCACTGGCTACTGACTAGTCACAGGGCCATGTAAACGTTTATTAACATTATAAAGCCCACAAAAACTTGGGGGCAGGGTGCTCATCCCAATAGACTTCTAAGATCACCCAAGGAAATATTACTCATGGCACCACTCTACAGAACATAGGATGATAGCTCTAAAATGGGCATTTTCTGCTGCTACATCACTTTGGAATGCCTTTCACTCTGCCATACGTGAAGCAGCAATTATTTGCTTCAGTTATCTTCAGATGTATCTGTTTGTGCCAGCTTTCCCTGATCTCTGAATCAATGGGCTTCTGTTTTGATATTGATTTAAGTGTTTTTATGTTGATTCATACTGTTGCACACCACTTGGAAACGTTTAAAACATTAAGCGGTTTTGAAATACTTTCAAATTTAATTCAGTAAATACAGTATTCTAAAAAAATAATAATACTTTTCTAAAAAGATGGAAGAGTAAAGCTAAAGGCATCGTACAGGTGTCAAGCCTGTGTTAGTCTTTCGTTCTTCTGAAAATTCACTTTTTGGCAGAAGAGCCATTGGGGGAAAACAGGATGACAATGATTGGATGATGGTGTCGTGTGGATACCTCATAAAGAGCAAGTGAAGAATGGCAATTCCACTCTAAGCATGTGGCGTGGAAGCATCTTCCCCACAATGGTCAGAAAAGAAGTTGTGTTCCAGCTTGCTTCTCTGCAAAATCTTCTGGTGCAAATTAAAATTTCAAGGGTTGGGTGTTCTTTGGTTCGGTTCAGACATGCTGGTCTAAATAGCTTGTCAAAATATTGGTGCTGCTGGCTTCTCAGAGAGGAATGCCGTGATTTCCTCTTTTCAGAACCTGCTTTTCTCTTGCACCTTTAAGTACATTATTTACATTGGGAGGGTAGGCAGCTGCTGTCTCTGGGCATCCTTACAGGAGATGCAACAACAACAAAACAAAACTGGTTACCCACAATGCACTATCCAGCTTCTTTTCTTGCAACTACTGCATTATCACCGGTGTAGGCCGTGGTTCCATGATGCTGGGGCTGCTGCCCAGCCTTTCACAAGCTAGGCTCTATAGAAAGCCAATGTCCATAGAAAAGCTTGTTACGGAAATTACCGGGTGGGGTGGGGGGGCACATCTTTAAAGTTGTTAAATGATACAAATATTGTGCATAAATGTATCCTTTCGACTAGCAGGGAAGTTACCTAGCTTTAAAAATCATATAAAATCAACTCCTTTGCTAGTTTCCTTCATTCCGCCGCCAATTTGCTTCATCGGCCAAGGACTTGGAAACCACTCGGTCCCCGCCATAATCCCTCAAGTGGGAGGACACCTACACACAGGAGTACTCACTCAGAGGTGTCAATCGCTGGGCAAAGGCACTCCTCCAGACTTGCCCAGGTGGCAGACTATGCAAACCAAATTTCTATTGTCTCTTTGTAGTAGGTGCTTAGAATGTACTTCCCAATACATATCCTGTATCCGCCTGTGTTAATCATGTATAACCCTCCCCTTTTCTGATGTAGCAATGATGTAGTGATGATGCTTAATGAACTGTATGCTGGGATAAAACAGAAACTTTTAAAAGTCCTTGTCACCCTATCCTCGGGGTTCAAAATTCCTCTTTGAACTGTTGCGCAATAAACTTTGGTCTACAGCTATTTGCTCCGGTTGGTGGCTGAACTCCATCCTTTATTCCACAGGGACCCGTGGGCTCTGCCCGATGAGCTGGGTGACTGAGCAGGCTCGCACCTAGATTTTTCCGTAACAGCTGGTAATTGAATTTATCAACACTGTTTTTAGAATCCTAGAATTGTAGAGTTGGAAGGGACCCTAAGAATCATCCAGTCCAACCCCCTGAAATGCAGGACTGTGCAGTCGACCCATACAGGGATCAAACTTGCAACCTTGGCGTGATCAGCACAACACTCTAACCAACTGAGCTATCCAGGCTGTTATTTACAATGGCAAGAGATAATGATTATGCAGTGCACCAGTACAGAGACATGTTATTTAGCTTCTGCCTGAATTTACCGTTTCTGTTCCTGTATAGCTCACACAATTATTCCTCTATCCTCAGTGGGTCTTTGACATTAGCGTAAGTCTCCCACAGCATTCCTCCCCTCCCAAATAATAATTGTTAGGGCTAGTAATTAAGATAATCATAGTACATTAACTGTATGATAATTGCATAAATCTGCATACGAATAAAATAATTCTGGAGAGAGCAAAAAAAGCATTCTTCACTTTTAGATAATGCATACAGGTGTTGAAGCACAAATTATTTTAGAGAAGATGTCTCTTAAGATGCTATCTGCTTCCTGGGGTTTTTGTAATGACTTGTATTAAACACAGGCTGCCTGATTAACAGGGACACCTTTTTAGTTTATCAAAAGGTTTGCAAATTGATTAGTTTAACCAATCAACTAATTATTGCAACCCTCATAATGTTCAAGCAATTAAAAACCCTCCAAATTAGTGACCTTACTTACACTAATGCCCCCCAAAAAGTATTGTGTAAAACAGTCTGGGCTCTAACAATAACCGAGCTCATGATTTAAATAGTTTCATAAGCATATGTGTGTTAAAAAGTCTGATGCAATTCTACACAATCTCCACATTTCCTTATTTTTGCCCCCTTTGGAAATCTATGTAATTTTGTAAGGTAGACTGTAAACAGCTCCATCTTGTGGTAAGAAGGTTGTATTGACAGCCAGAATTAAATTCAATTTTAAAAACTGATTAAAATAGTTTGTGTGTGGATTAAAAGCTGCAAAGAAGGTATACATTTTTCATGCAAACAGTGACTTGGGGCATCACAGATTCTAAATATGACTTGCATATGATGACAGAACATAGACCAAACATGCTGTTTTCAGAAAGAGGATTCCTAATACAGTGGTGCCTCGCAAGACGAAATTAATCCGTTCCGTGAGGCTCTTCGTATAGCGGTTTTTTCGTCTTGCGAAGCAAGCCCATTGACAGCTTAGCGGATTAGCGCTATTAGCGGTTTAGCGGCTTTTAGCAGATCAGCTGATAAGCGGCTTAGGGCTTAGGAAAAGGGGGAAAAAGGGGGAAAAAACCCGCAGGAACTCGCAAGACATTTTCGTCTTGCGAAGCAAGCCCATAGGGAAATTCGTTTTGCGAAGCGCCTCCAAAACGGAAAACCCTTTCGTCTAGGGGGTTTTCCGTCTTGCGAGGCGTTCGTCTTGTGGGGCACCACTGTAGTTTCACCAAGGAAGAAATAATTCATTGTCCTGCTTTTTCATACTGAAGGCTCGATACTTTTGTACCTTCTGCTTTAACAACAAATGGCAGAGCTCTTGAAGAGCAACTCACATTGCCTCCCTATTCATCCTACAACTGCTGCCTCGTTCTGCACTTCCTTCCATGTTTAGCTGCCTCTATTCTGTTCCGCTCTATCCTGTCCCCACGTTTATTAAAGTTAGTTCCCACTGCTCATTCAGTAGGAAAGCAACTTTGACATCAAGCAAGTTTAATGCCTCCAACTGACACCTCTTTTTGTTTTGTCCTTTTCGTAAAAGAAGAAAAAACATGAATGGGAATTGGGGGTGGGTGGGAGAGAAACAGTTTAATTACAAATATATAGATATATATTTACACACATCCACATGTCTAAAATTTATCCATCGCAACAGATGCAATGCACTTTGTTTGACTTCTGAACTTAGCGCTTCTGCCAGGTGAACTTTTTGCGGGATCCCGCTTGGCCGGGCTTCTTCCGCTCTCTCACACGTGGATCAACTGCTAGGAGACCAGCTGCAGGGGCAAGAGAAAGGTTAGAAGAAGTTCAGTCACGGTGCTTCTATACTACACTCAGAACAGCAGCTGAACTTGGGAGAAGAAAACAGGAAAGTGCAAGCTGAAGCCCAGAGGGATGAGATCAGCTAATGATGAGATTGTACACTTTAAAATATGAAGTACGTTTCCATTGTTTCTGGATTATATTTTTTGGTTTTTGTCTTATCAAAGACAAATGTTTAAATGATTATTTATGCAGACAAGGATTAAGTGTAAGGTATTGGTTGTGTTTAGAATAGATTTATGAAAGATTTAGAAAACCTACTGATTAGAATATTTGTATGAGATTGTATGGGGAAAATACGGAATAACAGATACAAATTTGCTTAAAATGTATACAGGAAGTGCAGTGTAAGCAATGGAAGTCAATCAATGAAATTTTATTGTTGAGATATTTGTGGAGTGAATTTGGAGGAAATTCTTCCAATTTTTCTCCTTTTTCCAATATTTCTCCTTTTTTTCTTTTTATCCTTTTTTCTTTTTTGTTCTTTTTTATATATGTGTGCTTATCTGAAATATATATATGTGTATGTATTTGTATGTATTTTGCTTGCATTTTGTAATAATTATGTTAAATAAAATTTAATAATAAGAAAACAAAAAATAAAAATATGAAGTACGACCACTTTTCATGAGTGGGTTTCATAAGAGTTGCAGCCGATGGATTCCATGCCTCAAGGAATAAATTTCTGTTCAGGCAGCAATAATTCCTCTTTTTCTCCCTACCCCTCATCTGCTCTGGACGGTTGGGAGACCTTCTGGAGCAATTTGGGAAGGAGTACGAAGGGATTGCTTGGGGTGGAAGAGGAAAGAAGGGTGAAGTCCTGCTGTGTGAATGGATGTCCACTTAAGCAATGCTGGATGCAGCCCAAACGTATCTAATGTAAAACACACAGATGAGCCAGGGCAACTTTCTTCTTCATGATTATACCTTGCCTCATGGACTCCACCTCGTTTTCGGTGACGAAGCTACACAACGCTCTTGAGGAAGCTAAGCGGATCGCTCCGGCCTGTGCTGCTCTTCCTCCCCCAGAAACAGAGCAAACCATGTCGTGCTTCTCCAGGCGATCGAGAAACTGGAAGGGGAACATCAGCTGTTCTCTGAAAAACATACAAATGCATCCAGCATTATTGGCTCGCGTAGTCCAGTTGTAACACCAGCAATCAGGGAGACAGGTGGAAATGATCTAGATCAGTGGTTCCCGATCTTTCCCCACAAAATTGTAGAGGGTCTGGGTGGACCGCTTGATTATTATTATTTTTGCCTGTTGTATCAACTGTAAAGCACTGTGCTAGATGCTGTATGGTTTGTAATTGCATTTTTATCCCTCCTTTCACTTCTTTTATGTTGCATGTATATATTCCATAAAATTCAGCTTGCCTTTAATGGCAAACATAGCATGGTTGCCCGCAAAATGATGTTAATATAAAACTATGTCAAATGAAAACTCCCAAAGCAAATATCTAGAACAGGCTCATTTGCAAAGAAAGAAAGAAAGAAAGAAAGATAACCAACATAACCCTCTCTTTCTCTTTCTCTTTTGCAGTGTCACAGTCAACAAACAAATGAGTTTTGTTAAGCTTCTGAAAGGCTGCATTTGGCTTGGTGGGGAACAACTTATGCAGGCGTCTAAAGATCAGTTTCCAATAAGGAAACTGCAGCCTTCTTGTGAGTTTAAATGCATTAATCTAGCCCTAGTTACAAACAGGATGCCTTTGGTCCAATCTGGTAGGCCTCTTGCATAAATGGCACCTAGAATACCCCTCTGTTCCAATCCGTGCCCAAGATTAACGAGACTAGGTGCATTGTATCTCTGAAATCCTGGCTTGATAAATGAATTTGCATCATCACTCTCTCACGTTGGGTGGTACATTTTCCCAAGTGGAACAATCCACTTGGTGAGAAGATGAACAAACACAGAGCTTGTACAGTGGTGCCTCGCAAGACGAAATTAATTTGTTCCGCGAGTTGCTTCGTCTTGCGATTTTTTCGTCTTGCGGAGCGCAGATTCCCCGGGTATTAACGGTTTTACGAAAAAGGAAGCAAACCCGCAAGACGTTTTCGTCTTGCAAAGCAAGCCCATAGGGAAATTCGTCTTGCGAAGCACCTCGAAAAACCGAAAACCCTTTCGTCTAGCGAGTTTTTCGTCTTGCGAGGCACCACTGTATTAGGTGCTATGACAAAAGATCATGCAGAATGCTTATCCAGTTTGAGTGCAAAAAACAAAAACAAAAATACAGTGATAGAAGGAAATAGTTTAGCCCAGGAGAGAAACTTTATTTATTTATTTTTAATATACAGTATTTATGCCACTCGTTCAGCTATAGTCTAATTGTTTACAAATGCTTTTGACTTTGTTGTTTTTCAGCGCAATCCTGCACTCGGGGACCCCAGGTTTTATTGGGTGGCATGGAAAAGTCTCCAGGTGAGATGTCTTTAGTCCATCATCTTCCTGGAAGTCCTCTTGATGGGCGGTGTTCAACTCAGACATTTGTGACTTTGGTTAAACAATGGCAAGAAATAAGATGCTCCCAATTTTTTGTAAGTATTGATGGTAGGGTGGTGTGCACATGTAATACAACCTTAATCTTTAAACAAAAATGAAAACTGAAGAAACTAAGAAACCTATTCATATCCCTGCCTTCCTCTCGAAGTCACCCAGGGCAGCAGTCTTTGCTAAGACTAGACTGGCTATAGTCTTTGTTTCAGCAACATATCCCCTTGAATTTTTTTAAATAAAATAACTATCTACAGTAAACACTGACTTAGTTCACTCACCTGTCCTGCAAGACTGGAAAGTAAAGTATATAATCATCTCCATTTATAGTAATTTTCCCACTTCCATTGTCATAAACCTTAACGGTTGCTTTTGCTGTCTTTCTCCAGCCTTGAAAAAATAACACACGTTTATACTTAGCATCTCAAAATCACACGTGGCATGCTCATCATGGGAAAATCCTTGCAAAAGTGAAATTCTCTCATAATAAATATTATTTAATCCAAGTTCATCACACAGCATTCTTTCCTGGCCAATTGCAGTACTGCCCATGTTTCTTTTTCCTATGAGGCAAAGTTTCTATTTGTAATGTAACAAAAGCTATTTTATCCATCCTGGGGCCCAATACTGATTTAGTGCCTAAATTTGTTCCGGAATGGGAAAGGCTTGAGTTGCCTGCCTTTTGACACTTCCATATGTGTGAAGCTGCCTCAACTGTTCAGGTCATGGAAACAACAGAGAGTCCATCTCATAGCCAATAAATAGGGACTGTTATTCTAGGTATTGGCCATTGAGTGGGTTCTGATGCTTCCTGCTTATCTATGGTTGCTTAAATGATACCAAGGAAATTTGCATTATTATTATTATTTATTATTTAGCTGCTGGGAAACCCAAGTGGTATGGCTAAGCCCTGAGATTAGTATTATTGTCTTATGGCAGAGACACTAGCATCTTTCGACAACAAAGGCTTTACACATAATCTCTCTCCATCCGTGCAAGTAGTTGTTATAAAAATACTGAAAAGAGCTGAATAAATTGAAAAAAGGGATAAACAGCAAGAACAAAAATGTCTCATCCCATTAAAGAAAAATGGGACATGGTGGATAAAATATTCATATTGCCGCCATTACTATGAATATTTCTTTTTTTCCTCCAGCAGAGGGAAGCATACTCTGATAATTCAAAATGGCAGCCAGCATCTTCAACAGAGAAACTGGATTTTGATAAGATAGTTAGTTAGATTCAGACCTATACAACATACATGGAGAATTATTCATTAATAGTGACCCAAAACTCTGTTTAAGCATAAATACTTAGCAGCTCGTCTCATTTACTTCAAATGAAATTAGATATGCTTAAAGCCACAGGGCTTCAGATAAAGTGATTTTTAAGGTTAGCTCTATGTGCCAATTGCAAGATTTTAGGGCAGTGAGATTTCCCCAGCTGTTGATTATTGTTGATTAATTTCTGATTGATTTTACAGGTTTTTAAAACTGTCGTAAGCAGCATTGAGAACAGCAAATGCAATGGAATGGTAGGATATAAGTATTTTAAATAATAAGTATGAAGAAGTGATGGACCTGAACCTTAAGGCAGCTTGTTGCGAACTGAGAAGAATGTTCAACGCAGAAACGACACATTAGCACAATCAATGGCTGTGTTCATACATCATGGTAATTTATAGCTAATGGTTTACTGTGAATGTGCAGATGCACACACAACACCCTTCCGCTAGGGTGAAAAGGAGCACCAAACCACAATCCCCGACTTAGCGTTATTTCCAAACTAGGGATCATGGTTTGTTCAACTCCAAACCAACCCTGATTTGAAGCCAAGTTTTTTCTTGGCTTCAGATCACAGTTTGGAGTCAAACAAACACAGCATGTTACAATCCCCAGTTCAGATGTATTGTTAAATTAGAGATTGTGGTATGTTGCTCTTGGTATGGGAAGAGCAATGTGGGAGTAATCTCTGCGTTCACAGTAAAACAGTAACTGCGGCTTACTATGGCATGTGAATAGGTCATACATGGGACTATGTCTATGTTTTTAAGACTGCAATTCCATATTCACTTTCCTGGGAGTAAGTCCCACTGAACTCAGTTACAAATTGTTTTGATCATGCCCATTATGCATTTAGGGATGTAAGAAAATAAAATGATGCAATCTACTACTGATACAAAGAATGCTTTCAAAAACAAATTCCTTACTATTTTCTGTAGAGGTTTCAGATAATCTTTACACATAGGATACTGAAAATCTTTAAAGAAAAGATTATGCTTTTCAACAAATACCCGTATTTGTTTGATTATGTCTCGTTGGTATGACAATATCACCAGCATGTTTAGAAGATTCAGCCATAGTCTCTAATCTTTCTCAGCACAGACAGTAATATTAAATGGAAGAATTAACACACACACACAAGCCCAGAATCTTATCAATCCGAGTCACTGTGGTGTTGTGAAAACTGGGTTAACAACAGGTGAAATTTGAACAGCTTTGCTTGTTAAGAAAATAAGGTACTGAACTCGCCCAAATGAACTATCAGGTTAAAAAAAACCACATAAATGAGAAACACTGCTTAATAGATACAGTCATCATGCATTGTATTCTTTTATCATGAAACCAGGGGTGAATACAGCCTGATCGTAAGCCTGTGTGTTTACTCAGAAGTAAAGCCCAGTGACTTCAACGGGACTACTATGTGCCATTTTCCCGCATACGTCTGCCAAATTGTTATCTGCCCACCCAAGGAAAGCTGCTAATGGGTCCTTATGCCCTAGCAAAACAATTTCATGAACAAGTATGACAACATAGGCTCTAGTTCATATTTCACCACAAATCTTGGGGCAGCAAGCATTTCTTGGTTCAACGTCATAGGAGAATAGGAAACTGCCTTATGATCCATCTTGCACAGACCTCTGATCCATCTTACACAGTAGTGTCTACACATTGATTGACAGCTGCCCTTCAGAGTTTAAAACAAGAGGTGCTCACTGTACTATCTGGAAATGCTGGGGAATTTGAACCTGTGTCCTTCTGTAAAGGTAAAGGTAAAGGGACCCCTGACCATTAGGTCCAGTCGTGACCGACTCTGGGGTTGCACGCCCATCTCGCTCTACAGGCCGAGGGAACCGGTGTTTGTTCGCAGACAGCTTCTGGGTCATGTAGCCAGCATGACTAAGCCACTTCCGGCAAACCAGAGCAGCACACGGAAACGCCGTTTACCTTCCCGCCAGAGCGGTACCCATTTATCTACTTGCACTTTGACGCACTTTCGAACTGCTAGGTTGGCAGGAGCAGGGACCGAGCAACGGGAGCTCACCCCATCGTGGGGATTCGAACCACCGACTTTCTGATCAGCAAGTCCTAGGCTTTGTGGTTTAACCCACAGCGCCACCCGCGTCCCTCTGTGTCCTTCTGTACACAACGCAAATGCTCTAGCCCTGAGCTAAGGCCCTTTCCATGCTTGTGAATGGACAACCAGGAAAATACTATAACATCTTTGATTTCTCAGGTCTACCAGGAACTGCCCTTCTCTCTACAAAGGAAAAACAAGAACAAAAAGTTACCTTCTGCGGCACTGAAGGCCAGGCCCTGCTCATCATACTGTAGGGGTTCTATGTTCTGCTTTTTGGATTGCACAGGTAATTGCTTACGGAATTTTTGCACATAATCATCTTCAATCTCATGGCACGGCATTGCGACCAGTTTTTCTAGCAGCTGAATACACCGTGAATACTGTAGACAATAAAAAATATCATTAAGGGGTGGGGGTGCAAGTGTAATTGCATTTGCCTACATCTTCTATTTTTACATGCTTGATCTTTCCAGTTCTGCTCTTATTGATAACTTTTGACAGGATGACACTTCTGCATTTGCATGCTGCTTTCAAAACAACATGCAGATGTATCATTTTCTATGTGAATAAAGATACCTAATCCTTTTTTTTTCAACCCTAGCAACAAATGAATCCAGAATTCAAAAAAAATACAACCAACCTCTTTGTAAGACGGGATTACCACATTAAAATGAAGTTCATCTTAATTTTCAAAGAAATATTTTGCAGGCCTCAAAACAGAATCCAATTCTTTGATGAAGAGTGGCAAGAGGTAAGCTTCCCAACTCATTTCAAACCAAGTTGATATGTACATTTAAATGGAAATAATTTTATTTTCCTAAACGCCACTTCTTAGGTGATTATATTTCGTAATACATACGGAAAATGTGTATCTATGCCACTGGCTGTTCAGTCGGGAGTTACTTTAAATGTTTATAATTTTCTTTTTAAACCAAACAATCAAGCTTCTTAAAAATTCAAGAGATACTTGACTTAAAGGGCAACCTCTTGAAATAAATTATCCTTTGCTACTGTGTGCTTCGCTCCCTACATCGTGAACATGTGATTAGAAAGTAAAACGCTGCACTGCTAGTACATGGTCTTGTTATTAAGGCTTATCTGAAGGCCTTGTGGCAACAAGAAATTTAAGAAGCGGCTGTAAGTATAAAGTCTTTCACACACTGGCACACGTTTGTGTCGATGACGAATGTTGTATTGATGACCACAGATCTTAAATACCTGTTTAGTGCACACACAAAAGACAGAAATAAAGAACAGAATTAATGGGGGGGGGGAGAAGAGAGCAACAGAGGTGACATAATGCAGATGCAGGTAATTCTTTGTACAGAATACCTGATCTCTCATCATCGCCTTTTTATTACAAGTAATCCAATTGGCAGATGTAGCAGTATTTGTTTGGTATAAGCCCTCTTCACTTGT
The DNA here is from genome assembly GCF_964252035.2 of Podarcis erhardii. Classification (NCBI taxonomy): domain Eukaryota; kingdom Metazoa; phylum Chordata; class Lepidosauria; order Squamata; family Lacertidae; genus Podarcis; species Podarcis erhardii. Next base: position 78,819,328 of record NC_138508.1, on the reverse strand, counting down.
TCCTCTCCACACAATTATAATCACATGGAGAGAGCACATGGAGCAGCACCCACTGCCTTTGGGGCCACACCATCCTTGCCCCTTCCTGCTTTCTACATATTTTGGAGAATGCTGTTAAAGAGAAGCCTGCTGGACACCCATAAACACTTCCCACCAAGTGGGGAGAGCCTGAGTGCGCAATAGGCTTTCCCTTTACAAACATTCCCCCTAAAGCAGCGGTTCTCAACCTGTGGGTCCCCAGATGTTGTTGAACTACAACTCATATCACCCCTAGCTAGCAAGGCCAGAGCTCAGGGATGATGGGAGTTGTAGTCCAACAACATCTGGGGACCCACAGGTTGAGAACCACTGCCCTAAAGTGTGAGCAGTGGGGAAGGCAGGACCAGCAGGGGACCCAACAGTGGGGTCAGGGGTGCAGCCCTACATGCTCTCTTCACACAACTACCATCACATGGAGACTAACAAATGAAAAGGTTATCCTAGGTTCCCTAAAATATTCTGCATATTACACACTTACACAAACACACACACACACACACAAACAAACAAACACACTGTTGGACATTTGTTTAACACCACCACAACATGCAAGGGATTATATAGGGATAGCACGTTATGAGCCATTATTATTTTGTTTCTGCAGTGTTCTTGTTGATTTTATGTTTCTCTTAATAAATGAACTCTTTGTTACGGGGTTCCCTGCTGCACCAATGCTGTGAGAAGTAAAGTGCCTTCCAGGTCTCCAACCTTTAGGTAGTACTGCCAGCAGGGAAGCTCACAGCCATTAAGCGCTTATCTTGGGATTTAGGAAACCGCCCACTTCCTCTCTTCATATTTCCTGCTTCCACAAGTCTTGAAGCCTGTTGCCAGAGTGGCCAGGCTCATGGGAGATAAAGCAGTGAAGTAAAGCAACTAGCCAATCCTCCCGTTTTCCAAATAAGAGTTCATTTAAGGGGGAAAATAGTGATTAAGAAGAATGCATATTAAAATTAAAACAAACTTAGGATCTAGCTAGCCATACACTTTGAGCATGCTAGGAAGTTCAGCTTGCATGCCTGGAATATGCCTGACTCTTTGAGATGTTTCAATGAAGACAAAGAAAATTAAAAGAAACACCTTGGGTGGCAGAAGATTGGATAGGGAAAGGCCAACCAATGAGGAAGAGAACCGGGACACCAGGAAGCAGGTCAAATAGACAGGAAACTTTTGCAGATGGATGCTTGGGACAATTATCACTTTGTTCAAATAGGGGAAGAAGTTAAATTGGAAGGATCTCCTCTTGGGTTCCTGTCAGACAGATTTAACTAAAGAGAAGTGCTGCTTTGAGAGAATCCATTCAGTCTCTCACAGTTTTAGTGAACAAGTTGTCCAAATGTGGCTTACGTAATTTGTATAGGAATCAATACAGATTCTTCAATATGTGTGTTTATGTGCACGAAAGAGACCAAGAACATGAATAATTCCTGTCTCCAAGGAAAAGATTTTTTCAGAATCCTTAAAGAAAAACCCATGTAGCTGTTCCGTTAAAATACAAGGTTCATTAAATAAAGGAGATTAATTACTCACATCTTGATCTGACAGTTTTTCCACTATCATTTCTTCCAATTCCTCTTTAATCAGCCATCTGCTGCCAATCAGGTTTCTGTTTAAAATATCACATATATTCTCTTTTTAACTAATCATGCAATTAGACTAAGATTGCAAAGGGCCACACATACAGTCACACTTCATTTGGAAATATACTTGTCTTTTACTTTGAAAAAGTGCAAGTTACATTTACAAACTTTCTATTCCCAAAAGCCAAGAGCAGTAGCTCCAGTGTCATAATTTTACTTTACTAACAAGTAATATTTCTAAAGTAGTTGAGAGTCAAAAGTCTGGGCATCAGTTTAGTTTAAAGGCAACTTTCAGCAGCATTCTAATGCCTATGTAAATCAGCTGTACCAGAATGAAATTTAATACACAAGATTTCAAAAAACGCAACACAAAAGACCACAAACATAGCAAGAAATAGTATTTTGTCTTCCCCATAACACTTCCCTTCTATCTAGTGGTAATTTCAGGGTGTGAAGCACTGAAGTAGAAAGGGAATACAAAGTCTTCTGGGATTTCAACACCTTATCTAGATCAGCTCTGGTGCAAGCAGACTGACCAGTTGCTGGCCAATTGCAGAACACTCAGTTCCTGCAGGGATGACGTGCATCAAAAAGAGCTGTGGTAAAACACAGTAGGAGCAGCATCAGTAGGGGCAGCATAGGATTGAGTTAGCCACAATTTCAAAACAAAAATAACTATATTACTGTCTTGCCATGTGCTGCAGGCAAAAGAGAAACCAGGCATTCTCTGGTGTTGTTTGTTTCATACATCTTGTATATCACCACATGGTGGACAGCGGAAAGATGAGCGCCCCCTGGGCTTGGTGCTGTTCATTTATCAGCTTGTTCTTCTGCCCTTTAGGCTGTTTACTTTCCTTCTGTTCTTCTCATGCTTACTTTTCCTGAACGGCTTTATCTTTTATCCCTCATTCTACCTCTTCGCTTCATTTATCAAGAAGAATTCTGTTTCTTCATGCTAACCTTTCCCTCCAGTTGAAACCTTACGTTTCACCAAAACTATGTACGCACCATACATTTAAAACACCTACTCAAAGGAAAACGATCAAAAAATGGTTGGGAGCTGAAGTTTACCCTGCAAAGAGCTATAGTTTCTGGCACCCTTAACAAGCTACAGCTTCCAGAATTCTTGGGGTGGGTTTCCTTTAAATGGTGTGTATGCACCCCAAGCCTAGTCCTAACAAGGGGTGTTGCTGTTGTTTTTTGGAAGTCTTTTAACCTTCTTGTCAGGGATTTCAACAGCCACTGTTTTTCCAGTGCTCGGCTTCAACTTCCTCCTCCAATTTCATTTTCTTTTGGCCTTCCTAATCCACACCTTGGATAAGTCTTCCTTACACCACCACTCCAAGTAATGGCTCATCCTTTGGTACCAGCTGGTTCTCCTCAGCAAACGATTAGTTTCCTGATGGTGTCCCAGTGCCAATTCATTCTGACATATCTTGGCTCTGCACACAATCATTTGGATGACGATCAATCCAAGGCAAAGAGGGAAGGCATACAGAGGAGGCTGTCCTCCATGAGGAAATCATTTCTAAATGTGAAAGCAAAGCAAAGACTGTGGAGAATCTCTTTGGGGGCTGTTACATTCACTACAGTGGTACTAGCAAAAGTGACATGTGCAGTTTCAACTCTTAATCAAGGAGGTGAAAGGCAAGTCTCACTGTCAACACTGTGTTTGCTCTTCTTTCCTGCTCTAAGTTCTGCTCTTTTTCCAAGCTAGGCAATTATTATACACTTTTCCCACAGACTCTTATCACTCACTGTCTGAGCGATCTCTGCTTTAACTTTGACTCATTCCTAAAATCTTTCACTTCATCCATCTCCCCCATAGACCACCGAAAAGCTTACATTTAAGAAAGGATAAACACAATAAAGCCAGAGTATCTATCAAGTCTCCACTCCTCAATAGTCTCCTCTGCTTACCTCCCAATTCTCACCTATTTCAGACCATTTTGCATTGACACCATCTCCTCCCACCACTGGTCCTGCTAGTTAGGAATGATTGGAGTTGTAATCCAACAACATCTGGGGACCCACGTTGAGAAAGGCTGCCTAGGCTAATAATACCACATAGCATGATATATCTTGAAAATCTTGTATGAGAACTGCATCTGCATCCCTCATCCCCAACATACTTTCATTATGATCACAAAGAGACAACTTACAACTGGGATGTCTTCTCAGGCGGTAATAATCCTTGAGCACGCATTCGTTCTTGGTGTTCCTCAATACGAAGTAGTTTACCATACAATTCCTAGAATAGGTACAAGGGTGAGTTCCACTTAAAACCTTCTGCTGAAAATTTTGGCATCAAATATCACGTAGAAGTTCAACATTAATGTCTCACAATTAATGTAACTAATCTGTAGAAAGGACTCTATTACCTGAAAATGGAAACAATGTACGTGCTTTTGTAACCCAAGAAAATCCTTAATAAAAACAATAATTTTGTGTCTGTGTGTGTTAGAAGTTCAACCACAAGAATACAGTATCATAACTCCCATATTCTGCCCCCCCCCCCAAAAAAAACTGTGGTAAAAAGGGGCATAGCACATACCTTAACTAATTTCAGTTATGACAAACCATTGTGACCAGTGGTTTGTCTGTAATAATAACCAAAAGAAAAACAATGTAATTCTTCAAACAGTCCAGGCTCTTTAGCTGTAGAATCACCCCATTTAAGCCAGAACACAAAAGAATAAGGACATTTATCCGATTACAAGGATATTTATCTGATTACAACTTCCTAAAAAGAGGTTCTGATTGAGCACTCGACAATGGTATATTTGTCTCTAAACAAACCATAAGTGATAAGCTGATAACAAACCTTGCCTTCCAATTGTGGTTTGTTTGGAGAGAAACAAACCACATGTCCAAGTTGCACATAATGGTAAATCAGCTGTTGGTTTGCTTCCTCCCAGCACAGCAATAGCAAGAGCCGGGGAGTAGCACACTATAAAGCAGTATGCTGCTCGATCATATAAAACCGTAGTTTATTGATTTATTTTTAATTATGGTTTAAATTTTAATGTTATATGTAAAACAGGCCTAAGTTTGTGAAAACCAAATCAAGAAAGATTATGTCAACAGGGGCAGGGCTGGCTCACTACGTTTCTTGGCTCATAAGAAAATTATTCAGCATTTGGACTCAGCTATACAGCTGCCAATAAAACGTTTTAAGTGTGTTTTAAGTGCAATATTTTAAGCCTTATGAAAAATCCATTGTATTTTTAAAAACACTTTTAAAAAAAGCATTTTCAGAATTTTTTTTTATGTGTGTAGATTCCACCTTTGAATCAGGTTCCAGGAACTGATATAATTTCTATTACATTCTTCTCTATGTACCAGCAACCCAGGCAATTCAGGACCTTTGGAAGAGGGTGGGATAAGAGATGGTCTTGCCCATGTTAGAAATACAACACTGCTGACTACCCTTTTAAAATGGAAGCTTGTCACATGAAGCTAGCCAAACCATAAAAAATACAGTGCACACTGGCACATTCATCTCTATTCTTCTCTATAACAATCTGATAGCAGGCTCTGAAAACTTCCTTCAAGCCTATGAGGGAAGATTACAGGTTGCTATGTCCCATTATCCTTGCGAGGTCCTTCATTCTTGAGATTGGTAATGATGCTCTACATGGATGGAAGAAGAGGAAGATGTTGCTTCACTTATTGTGTTAGCTGGAATGATAGTTTGTTCATAAAGCTACATGGCCACTTTGACTCCATTATGATTCTAACCACATGGTGAATTGCTTGTTTCCCATTTGTAGCCATGCAGTGAACAAATGGTTACCTACACTTGGGATCTGTCTTGTAGTTTCTCAGACTGAAACCTTTAGACATTTGCACACCAATATGTTTTTGGAGCCCTTACCAAATAACCTCTCTAGTTTCAGAGGCTTCAGCTTACTATGTCTGGACATTTTCAAGTTTCTCTGTGAATTCAAGGACTGCAAACTTTTAAAAAGAGTCAAGCTGTGCACCAGACTCACAGCCAATGGTGCATGCAATGCAAACACAACCTTGATAACCATGCTGTCTTCCTGAACACTGGCAAAAAAATCCCTACTCCCAGCCCTGTTATAATGCTGTGTGAATGTGGCTAGGTCATAATTGCCCACAATATATTGTATAGCTCCTCAAAGGATGGGCATTTTCAGTTCACCTTTGGCTAAATGTATTTCACCACCCTCACTTATTTTTCTCAAATACAGTCTACATGGGGTGGAAAAAGATAACCTAAAGAGTTTTTATCTACTGACAAGGGTACATTGTGACATGGGAAGTTTTACTTGCTCATTTCAGATCCCATTTCCTTCATTCCTCAAAACACTCTGGCTGTTCTTAAATTTTATTGATGTGCATAGCTATAAAGGAAGGCATGTGCAAAATTATTTGCAGGATAACAAATCAATGAACAGGATAATGATGCATGCTATCTTGCAATGGTATAAGAATCTGAGAAGCATGTCACTTTGAAAACATTCACATCTGAAACATTTCAGAAAGGAATTCTTGCTTCTGCAGAATGGATAGGTGAAGATTTAACTAACAGTTTCCAGAGGCAACAGCAAAGTCATAAATATACATGCCTATATCCCTTACAAATGTGGCCATTATGCAGTAGATTTTATAAGATACTTGTGAGCCATATATATATTGTCATAAAACAGGAGGACTGCATCCTCGATCTTGTCAATTAACAAGACAGACAGTTTTAAACAAAGCTGCTGCTGCATAGTAAGTTAAGAGCAAGCACCAGGCTACTGGATCTTTGAACTATATCTTAAACAAACATAGTAGGTTATCAACATCATCAATACATTTAGACTTAGTTCTCTTGCCCCCAGGCTCAGAAGCACTGGAGAGGGGAAATAGGTGGAGTTCATATGCAACCAATATCTTAAAATGCCAGACACAGATTCTATAAGTTGCTGTTAGTTGGAAAACACTCTTCTGGTCTGTTTTTGTATTCTGTTTCTTAATTTGTTACATATAGCTGTACATATACGACATAACATGTTTGGGTTTCAAATGCCATTTTAAACAAGCCAATGATGTAACCTTGTAAAGATGAATGATATTCTGAAGACTTCTAGTACAGCGGTTCCCAATTGATGGTTCGCACAAATTTAATAATTTAAGGGGTTACGGCATTTCAGGATGCAGTCGAATTTGCAACTAAAGAAACCTTTTATGTCCCAAGCCAAACTCTTTTCAACAAACAGAGAAACAAAGATGAAACTGGGAATAGAAATGCTAAAGTAGTAATAAGCTTTAACATGTAAGCAGCATATGAAATGGAATATACAAGATGGATGATGGGTCAGTGTAGATGCTACAAGGAAGCCTATTCATATTGCATCCAGTAACCTATATAAATGGCAGGGTGGTTGGCTCAACTGAAATAAATAACTGAAATATGACAGTAAAGCAAATGGTAACAGACACATGTCGGCAAAATGTATTTTATAAAAAAATTAAATATTGCAAATTATAAAAGGCTATGAGCACAAGATACAGTAAAAAAGTGAAATTATTTTACATTTACTTTTTAAAGTGTCAGTTTGGCACTTAACAAGTATCTCTCTAATTTCCTTTAGCCTACGATTCTCATCTTTAACACCCTTACACATATTTCACATTTCCTGAGCAGAAGATGGGATGAGTCCTGTTTAATGAAATGATTTATATCACTCTTTTTAATGAAGACATCTCTAAACGCCCTGACACGACTTAAGTAAATTTACAAATATTCTACAATGATTGCATTTCTGTTTGTCAAAAGGATTTCGTGTGCAGGAAGATTTTAATCAAGTGGTGAGCACAGCTATTCTTTGAAAAGGCCGTGTGTCTCAGGAAAACCTCACATGCCGCTTTCAAAAGGCAAGCAATGGGTAAAAAAATAAATAAAAGTTGGGCGCCTTGTAATATTTTTTTTTAATTTCTTCATTATGATGGAATGCAACAAAACATATTGCCCTTGGCTTGCTCTGTTTCAGCCAAAACAAATGCAAATGGCCTGTCAGATGACAGCTGCTTGATAAGGCTCCTCGACAAGACCTGCATGCTTTACTTTTTTCCGTGAAACTTGGGATGAAAGGCAGAAGGCAGGAAGAGAATTAATGTAGCATACAGTCTAAAGGCAATGCTACAACCGTGATTAAGTAGAAAAGCTAAAAGGCACAGATTTTCCACAGCCTCTCTGCGTGCAACCCATCCGTGTAACAAGTTGACAGGCCTAGCGCGTCAGCTCCATCATCCTCTCCGACAGCTAAAACGCAGCGCTGCATCCCTTTTCAGAGAAAATTTGCGTCTGCACCATGAAGCGTTGTACATTATTTCTTAGCACTGCAGGGGGCTCAAGTCCATATGGAACCTTCACAAATATTACCACAGATCAAACCAGCAGCGTTTCGAGGCAGATTTGACATACCTATTTAAATGAACAGTAGGGGTCCTCAGGCTGCCTCAGGCTGTGCAGGAGAAAACCTCTCTGGAAAGCCTACGCTGCAGCTCCATTACTCAGCAAAGACACACTCTACATTTATCATTCATTTCATTTCTGCCAGGGCAAGAAGCTCATTTGCCCAAGGTCAACCAAAAGAAAAAACAATTCCTCTCTTCTCCCTCTACAGAAATAAATGTACCTGACAAGTGGGGATTTTGTCCTTTGGGTGTGTGGAGTACAAACACACACCAGATAATTCTAAAATGCACAGTAAAGCCACAGTGTTTTTTGTTTTTGTTTTTACAGAGGAAGTCCTCTAAATGGTACTGCAACCAGAAGTAGATACCAAGGGAAACAAGAGTTCAGTGGCATCACCAGGCTGAAAAGTTATCAATCAGATTACATATATATATATATATATATATATATATATATATATATATATATATATATATATTTGCTTTCGTAGATTTTCACGGGTACAGGAATGCAGGTTTTGGTGTCCTCGGGTGTCTTCCCGTGTAAAAGTTGGGGTGTCTAGGCGACGTTTCGACGAGGTCTCACTCGTCATCTTCAGGCTGGTGCTTTCGGCTTCTTGTTACTGGAACAGAGCAGGATCTCAGTGTTTGAGTTCCTATAAATACTGTAGAGGGGGTGTGGTGTATAGCCTCCAATGTTCTGGGCAGAGAGGAAGTTCCCAGGCTAGTGTGCCTTTTCTTCTTTTGTTCCTTAATTACTTGAGAGATATCTTGAGTGATTTCTTGAGTGATATCCTGAGTACCACTTAGGTGGGTCATTAGGTGTGGATTAGTTGTTAAAGTCTTTGTGTCTTGACCTCTTGAACTTTGTGAAGAGTTTTCCTGAGAAGATGGCTGTACTGTACTTAGTTGTGCTCTGGCTTGGCTTCGTGTATAGGGGCGAGCTGTGGTTTTGTGGCTTGTGTCAGCCAGATCTGTGTAGGGATTGCAGGGGGGTGCAGCATCCGGAGGTGCCACCATGGATTGGCTACTGGATGGTGTCTGTAATTCATCTGTGGAGAGGGTCTGGGTTTGGGTCTGGTGTGGTTGATTGGTGTTGGCGTTCTGTGTGCCTCTGGATCTGGTGTCAGTTTTTGTGGGGAGGGCTAATTTCCAGATGTCTGGCAAGCGGGATGTGTCGTCACGCTTGTTCATGTTGTGAGGGTGTTTCTCTATCTCGATGGCTTCCATGATTATTCTCTTGTGGTGATGTTCCGTGTTAAAGAGCAATTTGGAATCTGCAAAATTAATTTCGTGTCCTGTTTCTTTCATGTGTTGGAAAAGAGAGGAAGTTTTTTCTTCTTTTTTGACGGCATTCTTGTGTTCTGCGATACGTGCATTTATTCGTCTGTTTGTTTGTCCAATGTACGTGGCTGGGCAGACTTTGCAGGGTATTTCATAGATCCCTTGGTTTTCCAACTGGATTTTATCCTTGGGGTTTCTGAGGATATTGGCTATTTTTTGGTTGGTGCAAAAGGCTGTTTTGATATTGTGTTTATGGAGGATTTTGCTAATTTTATCTGTAGTGCCCTTGATATAAGGAAGGAGGGCCATGCCATTGTTTTCTTCTGTGTCTTGGTTTTTGGGGGGTGTTTCCTTTTGGATTAGCTTCGTAATCCTGTTTTGCTGGTATCCATTGGCAATTAACACGTTTGAGAGATTCTGTAACTCAGTTGTCAAGTGGTCTTTGTCAGCCAGGCGTTTGGTTCTGGAGATGAGAGTCTTGGCTACGGAGTTTATTTGTGCAGGGTGGTGGTGTGATTGTGCATGTAAGTAGCGGTTGGTGTGTGTTTTTTTCCGGTAGATAGTGTGTCCTAGGGAGCCATCAGGTTTTTTGTAGATTAGGACGTCAAGGAAGGGAAGTTGGTTGTTGGCTTCTATTTCCATAGTGAATTGTATTTTGGGGTGTAAGTTGTTGAGATGTGTGAGGAAGCTATCCAGTTTTTCTTTCCCGTGTGGCCAAATTACAAAGGTGTCGTCAACATATCTGAGCCAAAGTTTGGGTTTGTGTTCTGACTTGTCTAAAGCATTGGTTTCAAAGTGTTCCATGTACAGGTTTGCGATGACCGGTGAGAGGGGTGATCCCATAGGTGCTCCTTCTATCTGTTTGTATCTTTGTCCATTGTGGATGAAGTACGTGTTGGTTAGGCAGTGGTTGGTCAGGTCCAAGATGTATTCGGGGGGATTGTATTTGTTTTGAATAGCTGTCAAGGCTTCATTAATGGGCACTTGTGTGAAGAGAGATACAACATCGAAGCTCACAAGTAGGTCATTAGGATGTAGGTTTTGCTTCTTTATTGTTTCTATGAACTGGAAGGAGTTTGGTACGTGTGAAGAGATGGATTCTGCATAGGGCTGAAGTTGCTTGGCGAGAAATTTAGCGAGATTTTGTAGAGGTGAGCCTATGGAGCTGACTATTGGTCTGAGTGGTGTTCCTTCTTTGTGTATCTTGGGGAGGCCGTAGAGTTTGGGGCATCTGGATGATTTTTCTCTGGGGATGATTCTTAGCTGGATTTCTTCACTGATAGGAGAGGCTTTTATTTTGGATTTGGTGGTTTTTTCCAGGTAGGTGGTGGGATCTGTTTTTATAGGTTTGTAGGCAGGATCTTGGAGTAGATTTGATAGTTTTGCTTGGTAGTCCGATGTGTTCATCACCACTGTGGCATTACCTTTGTCTGCTGGGAGAATGATTATGTTGTTGTCTTTCCTCAGGTTGGTGAGTGCTTTCTGTTCTTCTTTGTGTAAATTGCTTCTGGGTGGTTTGCTGGAGCAGAGGATGTTGGTGACTTCAAGTCTGATTTTATTGGCTTCATCTGGGTTGATTTTGGTTAGGCTAGCTTCGACTCCGCATATGATGTTTTCCGTGGGGATGCGTCTCGGGGCGACTGCAAAGTTGAAACCTTTGGAGAGTACTTTGGTTTCAGTTGTGGTGAGGATCCTGTCTGATATGTTATGTACTGTTTGTTTCATGGGTTGCTGTGGAGGGTGGCTGGGCTTCTGGCGTTTCTCTAGTTTGTGGAGTTTGTTGGTGTGTGTGTCTGTCTTATGTGAGGTCTCCGTTTCAGCTCTCCAGACGGCTAGTTGTTTGCATTTGTCCCAGAGTGCAGGGTGGATTTTGTTACAGAGTTTGAGGTGAAGAGTGAGTAGATCTTTGTTGGTTTGGTCTAGTAGGTATCTTTTCTTGTGTAGTTCGTTTCTGATTAGGGATAGTTCAGTTCAATATCAAAATATCAAAACAGCCTTTTGCACCAACCAAAAAATAGTCAATATCCTCAGAAACCCCAAGGATAAAATCCAGTTGGAAAACCAAGGGATCTATGAAATACCCTGCAAAGTCTGCCCAGCCACGTACATTGGACAAACAAACAGACGAATAAATGCACGTATCGCAGAACACAAGAATGCCGTCAAAAAAGAAGAAAAAACTTCCTCTCTTTTCCAACACATGAAAGAAACAGGACACGAAATTAATTTTGCAGATTCCAAATTGCTCTTTAACACGGAACATCACCACAAGAGAATAATCATGGAAGCCATCGAGATAGAGAAACACCCTCACAACATGAACAAGCGTGACGACACATCCCGCTTGCCAGACATCTGGAAATTAGCCCTCCCCACAAAAACTGACACCAGATCCAGAGGCACACAGAACGCCAACACCAATCAACCACACCAGACCCAAACCCAGACCCTCTCCACAGATGAATTACAGACACCATCCAGTAGCCAATCCATGGTGGCACCTCCGGATGCTGCACCCCCCTGCAATCCCTACACAGATCTGGCTGACACAAGCCACAAAACCACAGCTCGCCCCTATACACGAAGCCAAGCCAGAGCACAACTAAGTACAGTACAGCCATCTTCTCAGGAAAACTCTTCACAAAGTTCAAGAGGTCAAGACACAAAGACTTTAACAACTAATCCACACCTAATGACCCACCTAAGTGGTACTCAGGATATCACTCAAGAAATCACTCAAGATATCTCTCAAGTAATTAAGGAACAAAAGAAGAAAAGGCACACTAGCCTGGGAACTTCCTCTCTGCCCAGAACATTGGAGGCTATACACCACACCCCCTCTACAGTATTTATAGGAACTCAAACACTGAGATCCTGCTCTGTTCCAGTAACAAGAAGCCGAAAGCACCAGCCTGAAGATGACGAGTGAGACCTCGTCGAAACGTCGCCTAGACACCCCAACTTTTACACGGGAAGACACCCGAGGACACCAAAACCTGCATATATATATATATATATTTTTTTTCTATAACTGAACTTCAGTACACAATTCATTCTATAGTGGATGCATGGGTTGCGAATGTGATCCGTGTGGGAGGCACGTTCGCAACCCGCAGTGTTCACAACCTGCAGCGCTGTGTCTGTGCACGCATGGGTTGAGATTTGCTGCATGTGCATAGTGCGATTTAGTGCTTCTGCGTATGCGTGATCGCCGAAACCCCGAAGTAACCCATTCCGGCACTTCCAGGTTTGGCGCGGTGCACAACCCGCAAAGGCACAACCTAAAGCATCTGCAACCCAAGGTATGACTGTACTAGATTCTTCCACAAAGTCAGCGAATCAAGTTGTACAAATAGACAACATGCATCAAATACTATCCATATTTTCCTTCTGTAGGAAATAGGTTCAGAGATTCTTTAGTGATGCCCTTGGACTCCAACTCCCATCAGCTACTTCTTGGACTCCAACTCCCATCAGCTACAACTTGGATGGTCAATGGTCAGGAATGATAGGAAATGTAGTCCTGCTATATCTGAAGGGCACTATATTAGCTACCCACGCTTTAGTGGATTGTTATGTCACTAGAAATCACAGTATGGGCTCAACTAAGAATTGCCATGCTGGACTGACCAAAATTCCATCTAATCCAGAAATTCAGCTGTGGCAAGCTAGGCAGACATAGTGTTTCTTAACACGAATGTCTGATGCCTAGCGATTACAGTTGATAGGCATGGAGAGATGTTTCCTCCTGTACCTTACTGGGTAGTGTTGGACAGTACTTGAACAGACTTTTAATCTACCTATTAATTTTTACAATTTCTGGTAAATTTCACAAAAAAGCCTTAATCCCATGCCCACACTTCAGAGGTGTCATTCTCTTTTGGACCTGGGGAAGGAACTTGTCTGTAAGTTCATAAATGCCTGTTCTTAAAAGAAAAAAATAGGCAGCTGCAGACTTTCTTCACCATACTGATGCAGGACAATTGAATAAAATTTTACAGCTTAGCAAACAAAACAAGTCAGATGGGAAATCAGCTCACTTGTTTAGTGACCACCTAATGTGTGAAGTGAGATGTGCAAAGGCAGCAGAAAAAAGGAAAGAAAGGACAAGCTAAGGACTAACACAACAACCACAATGATCAGGCATGAGGCTTAGGATTTCTACCACTACCGATGTTCATATCCTAACACAATGCAGTAGTGGGCAACAGCATGTGGGTAGCTCCCACATTCTCTACCCAGATTTGTACCAGCACCGAGTCAGTGTCAAAGTGGATCTAGATAACTGAGAGCCACAAAGTACCCATGCTCTATGGAGAGGCTGTTCTTTGTAGCCTCCGAGTAAAAAAATGCAAAAGTGGTTGAGGCTAGTGCTTTACTCAGGACCCCAATTTTAAACAAAGCAATGGGAACTCCAGTGGAACGCACACCAATTCTCATGTTTGAAAGGGTAGGATAGCTGCCAGTCAAAACACAGCACTGGCCTCTTGCAAATTTCCTGTGTGCTCAAATGTCAAGCTATTACAAGGAAATGTAAGTTAAAGCTTTAAACCTGCTTCACACATTATCTAATATGGCCGTCAATAAGAAACATCTAGCTGCCTTCTGCAACTTTCCTTTCCTTCAAGAATACTGTACATTTTAAAAAAGATTACCATACGAATTTGCCTCTGGTCATCTTTGGTTAGTATTTTACTTATCACAGCCTGAAATTCTTTCGTAGCAAGACCTGTTTAGTTACTATGGGGGAAACCAAAGCTAATAGTCATTCCTTCCTTTGGTAACGAGTTTGCCCTAAGAAAATTACAACAAACATACACATTATGTAATAAGTGACCATTATTTTGGTCCACTAGGAAAAAACCATTAGATTACTTACATGCATTACAGAATAATAGGACTGCTTGCCAGTGTAAAAGAGAAAGTGAAATGGGCGGCCATCTTTGTCCCACTGGATTGCTTAAGGAAAGGAAACAAGGAAGCAAATGTAATGGTAATCACAGAAGTCTAAAAAACAAACTATAGTTTAAACAGGAATAATAAAACCCCATGCAGCACCCAGAACCCCCTCCCACCCTGTTCAGAGAATGCCAGGATATTCTCTGCTGTTAATTTTTTACAAAAAGACAACATTGCCACCACAATCTCAACTAATAATTTATCCCACTGCTTAACCATGCTAAGGTTATGATCCTGTCTAATATGTGACAGTTCTTCACTCTAAGCTTATTACCTCTCAGCCTGGTCTTACTGGTCACAGAAACTAAGCATTTATAGGAACATTTAGCATATTAAAAAGGCACATACTACCTCAGCCTTATCTATTTGCAGCTAAATATGCTTATTTCTATAATATAGCCCAATGCTAGCTCCCACTGATCTAAATAGAACTTGCTTCCAAGTGTTCATGCTCTGTATTGCAACCTCAAGTTGGCATCAGGCACATTTACATAGGGAATTATAGCAAAGCACACACAGAAGAGAAACCAACAAGAATGAACTGGTATGAAAAGTGCAGCTCCAGATTAGATAAAGATATACCAGCAATATAGAGCTGCAACTACAGCAACAGGCTGTGGTCAGCTCTTTTAAAAACATATACCGTTTCCCTCAATCTAAAAAGTCAAAATATTTAAGGGCCAAGATTTGTGAACCTTAAGGATAAGATATAAACACTGATTAGTGACTGCAGAAAGCTTTAACCACCACCTGCAAGGCTAAAAAGGTGGGGAATTCCGCTGTCCCAATATTACATTTTCGTTACGATCGCCAATAAATTTCACTATCTCTTTGGTCAACTGAGAAATGACCATATGAAGATTAAAAGAAGAGCAAAATAACAAATAAAGGAATCACACAAATATGGCCTGGGATCCAAAGGGCCTGGCAAATTATTCTGCATACCCGAAGAGTATTGAACTTGTTTTATTATTTTTACTATATCCTCAACCCCCACTGACACACAGCAAGCCACTTCTGAAACAGGTATTCTGAAGCAGACTGTGATGTGTCAAGGGTATCTTTGCTTCCTAGTGAGGAAGGGACCCCTGACCATTAGGTCCAGTCGTGGCCGACTCTGGGGTTGCTGCACTCATCTCGCTTTATTGGCCGAGGGAACCGGCGTACAGCTTCTGGGTCATGTGGCCAGCATGACTAAGCCGCTTCTGGCGAACCAGAGCAGCGCACGGAGACGCCGTTTACCTTCCCGCCGTTTACCTATTTATCTACTTGCACTTTTGACGTGCTTTCGAACCGCTAGGTTGGCAGGAGCACGGACCGAGCAATGGGAGCTCACCCCGTTGCGGTGATTCAAACCTGCCGACCTTCTGCTCTGTGGTTTAACCCACAGCGCCACCCACAACATATAAAAACCCAGTGGGCATGGCAAAATTCCAGATGCACATTTAGTAGCTTTTTGTATCCCAGCTTTCGTGTACATGTGAACATAACAGAAAACAACTTAAGTGGTTTCACATACATAGTCTACCTCCACATACCTCTTTGCTTTGGAAACATTTCTTCGGGATGCTGTTTAAAAATATAATAAAATAGAGAAATGTTAGCACAACTTATACAAAAACTCTCTTTATATCTACAGCACTGAATCGTGTTCTTACCTTCATTACAGGTCTGGCCCTTTTGTCAAACAGACCAGAAGGAAAGAGATAGGCAATAGCTTTCTGCAAGAAGAGAAAAATAAAAAATTGTTAAAAATCAAAAACAAAAAAACCCTTTATTGATGATAATAAGGGTCATAAATTACAGCTCTCATCTCAGGAAATCTAGCACAGAGATGGGTAGACTTTATGCCTGTGGGATCTCTACCCTTTGACTTTCTTTTTACTAGATCTCCAAGTTGAGGTAGATAAAAAATACCACTGGAGAGGCAGATGGACCAACATACAGTATTTATTGAGAAGCAAGGCCTCTGAGCACATGCTAAGCCCCAGAACAAAACTCACAGTCCTTTCACACACAAATTTCCTCCCGATTTCCTCCTAAGCCTTCTTTGTTTCAGCAGTCTTATTTTGGATTGAAAGTACCCTTTGTGTTCTTGCCATTGTTCAACGATTGGGAGACAGAAACACTTGTCAATCTGCTGCAAATCACTCTGAGGTCTACTGGCAGATCATGGTCTCCTTTCAGCCAGCCACATAAATTTGCCTACGATTCATCAACTCAGATAATATTAACTGTCAAGGTTAAACTCATACACTACCTTCCTAATTTGGGAACATGTATAATCCAATACCCTCTGTTTGCTTTAGGATGCTGGAGAAGGGAACAGAGTGTCGTTTACCAACAGCCAGCGGGAGTTTGCCAGACAATCTTATTTTGCTTTGACCTATGCTTCCAGAGAGAGGAGAAGCCCTATCGTGATCCTTGACATCAGCGGCAACTTTCTCTAAAGCATCAGTACATCATCATCATCATGTGACTTCTAGAAGGTCAAAATAACTGGCCCTGATACACTCTTATTGGCTGCTGCCTTTTTTATCATCACCAATTTTATGATTTCCATTGTTGTGAGTTGCAGGGCAGGAGGGAGGCTATATGCCTGAGTCCCTTCTAATTCCTGGATCCAGTAAGGGTTAAAATCTAAGTAGGGATGGGCCATTAAGGTAACAAAGGAAGTGGCTCTGTGCCAGACAGCCCCCTCCCTCAACTCACTGGGAGTCAGAAAGGCAAAGGCCAGGGCTGGGATTTGTGTGTGCGAGCTAGAAGCAAGAAGCTTCTAGCTTCTGCAGGGCAGACAGCTGGGAGAGACAGAACCATGCCTGATTCCTGTTTGAATCAAAGCCTGCGGCTATGAGAGAAGCAAGACCCTCTTGGGGTGTTAATGCTCTGAGTCCCTCCATCATAAGCTTAGGTTGTTTATATGTGTAAATAAACCTTATATCTTAAAGACACCACAGTATCAGCTATCCCTCATTCCAAGGAAACCAAATCCTGGGTAAGCGCCTGAAACCCCGCACCGCTCAGAGATTGGCGTGTATGCTTCTGGAAAGAAGTACCTGATTTCACTGTGTTGTGTCCAGACACCCATCCTTAAATAGGAAAGACATTGTCTTTTCATGGAGGACACGCAGAACCAGTGGAGGCTCCAGATGAAGAGTGGGAGGTGGGTTTTGCCAGTGAGTTCTATCCACCAACAGTTTAGATCCAACCCATTGAGATAAACTTGTAAGAAAATAGCTCCAACTCTGTGACACCTCAAGTCTGCATAAGGTCTGATGCACACGCATGCATTTTCCCCACTTGGTTCAGGCTGCAGGTGAAAGCACTTGCAAGTGCTAGCTATTTCCAACTTTTCAGCAAACAAGGAAGTCCGTAATAGCTCTGAGCTCCATGTCAGCAGAGTGGATGAAGCTCTGAGTTGGGCTAATGTGTTTACATTGGTGTGCCAGGAAGATATCTAGTATGACATCTTAATAATTTTAAAGCTATCTAATATAGCATACCTGTGCTACAATGTAGCACAGAGGTTACATAAAATTATGTAAAATTCATTATGATTCTGAACCTTGAACTGTTGCATAAAGAAATACTAGTGCAAGCAAAATTTGTCTACAATGAGAAGAAAAAGTCTCAAGTCTGCAGTTAATATTTCTCTCTCTGAAGAATTGTGTTGTATTGCTGGTTACATTAACTCAAGGCTATTACACACTGATAATATTTTCTGTGGACACAGATTGGTTTGTCAACGCTATCAACCCACTTAATATGCGTGGAGTGTATAAAGACCTCACCTATTACTTTATTAATACCCTATTGGCATTCCAAACAGAAATTCTGAGAATTCAGCAGCAAACAGAAAGGATTAACTTGATTTTCTGGAATGGTATTTTGATTCTCTTAGTGACTTGATGAATTCCCATTTGTTAGTCAGTGGGGATATTGTACATATACAGAGTAGGTGAACATTCATTTGTGAACAAATGGGGATTAATTATAATGACAATAGAAAAACCCACTGCAAGCCAAAGGATATTAAACACCATATAAAATAACATATCAAAAGAATATATTATGGAATACTGGGACCGACTATGTATACTTATTAAGCAGTCTCTTCAGTGCCAGCTTCTGCTTGATGATTCAAACAATAATTTCAGCTACAAGAGCATAAACACTGACTGTTACATATCTGTAATTAAAGTAGAACAGAATATTGCCTGTGTACATGCTAAAGAGGTAGAAAACGAGGTGAAGGCAATGATGAGCACAAACTATGAGTGCTCTGCACAAGACTTTTCAAGGATCTGCTTCTTTCTTGGTGGCATTCCCACATCACTGAATGGTAAGAGATCCACTTGGACCCTCATTGAAAATCTGAACTGAAACCAAATGGATAAAATGGATTCACATGCACATGCAATCCCAAGTAAGGAATTTCCAATAAAATTTCTATCAAAAACAGCAAAACTTTCTGCTGGTTTATCATAGAATGGTAGAGTTGGAAGGGACCAGGAGGGTCATCTAGTCCAACCCCTTGCACGGCAGGAATCTTTTGCCCAACATGGGGCTCAAACTCACAACCCTGAGAATAAAATTATCATGCTCAACCTGAGCTAACCTACAACCTTAAAATCATACTTTTGGGGTGATCTGAGATAGCAAGGAGGACATGTTCATCTAGACTGCGGGCACAGGAAGATCCAGCTGCTAGTGCTGCTCATATCTATCATGCAAACATATGGCACTCTAAAGGACAACGACCTAAAGGTGACTTACTGTGCAATGCTAGCATAAGAAAACTTGCTCTAGCATGTGCCAACATCAGGACTCCTTCAATTAGTGCTATTAGGATGCTGAAATCTTAAGTCAGAATCCTGTTACTGTTCCACAGATCCACGACTTTTTTCACCTTATTATGCGGCTTCCAATGAAAATTCTAATGTTTTCATTCATATCGTGTCATCATGAAGCCCAAGGTACTATAGGGCTCTTAAGCGGTCCAGTCACTGGTGATGCTTAGCTTCAGCAAAGCTACTGCAATTGGTGCCCTCAGACCACAACACTTTTTTGTTTTTTAAAGAAAACTTAAAAATGGTTAAAATCACAGCAGAAAGCCCGATTTCTTGTGGACATCTGTATTTATGAAGACCATGCTTTACAGAAGCAGCTCACCACACCATCTCCTTAAACTCAGGGCAGCTTCAGATGTGATCTTTGCTGCAATGCAAGATCCTGATGCTGAATGAAATAAGAGAGAAACTGTGGCACACAAGTGCAAGTTAAGAAGGTGCTTTGTTTTACAAATGTTGTTCAGTATTAATATGATGAAAATCTTTGGAGGCCCATGTATTTCTCCAAGTGTCTTAGGGTCATAAAAGCGACAAAATACGCTGTGCCAAGATTAGAGGTTGGGACTTCAGTAGCAGACAGGTGCCTCACGTTTTCCAAAAGTGAACTAGAGCAGTGCTGGTGAGCTGACCAATGCATACCATCACTCTACAAATAACACTTTTAAGTCTATTCCTTCTATGAAAAAGAAACAAACTCCTGATGACTCACCTCTCATTTCTTCTCCACCAAAAAGTTCTAATTTATTTTTTAATCGAGACTTTAAAGAAAAGGTGTGGCATTCAACTAAGTTTTACTCAAAGTAATCCCACTGCCGTTAATGTGGCCGGGGCAACCCAGCCAGATGGGTGGAGTATAAGTAATAAAATTATTACTGTTAATGGACCTAACTTAGTCATGTTCAGTAATTTCTCTTATTTTATTACTTTATTTATTTATTTCCTCACACTGGAACTCAAGGCAGCTTATACAAATTGAAACAGCCTACACTGAGTACGGCTTAGTTGATTACCACTCAAATAATTCTGTTCAAACAACTAAAGAAGCTGAAAGAAAGCATCCAGTCCAAATTACAGGTGTCTTGAAAATATTAATTACCAAATGTTTAATGCATATGTATTCAATACTAGTCACATTTAAAAAAAAAAAAATAGTTTGATTCGTATGCAACTATGGCAACACAGTTTTTCAGTTTTGATTAATCTGATTGTTTTTTACTTGTCTGTCTCTTCTTTGGATAAATGTGCAAGCAGCAGCAGAGCTTAAGTCTGAAGGTGGGCTATAGAATTCTAAATGACCTAATATTATTTTATTGTAAAGTTAGTAATATGTACTCGTCTAATTTGTGTTTGATTTGTTTCATAAAAATGTGTTCCTTTATAATTATTATTTATATTCCAATTTGATATTGGGGTGGGGAGACAGCAGCTTATGCTATGCTGAACATTCAGCTGAAACAGATCTCGAGAAATAGACCTATACATGCCAAATCAAATATGAGCAGAAAAGAAAGATGAATAGGTAGGCTAAAACTGCTGCGGGGGTTATATACTCCCATATTTTCAGGACCCAAATTACACAAAAACGTTACTCTGGATAAACGTTAAGGGTAAAATTAATGTAGACTTTGGTACCCTTTTTTAAGTGAGCTGCAATCACATGTTCTGATGGATCCTGAAGGAAGCAGGAATTACTATAGCCTCACATGAAAAGAAAATAGATACTTTGGCTTCAATAAAATGTTATCAAATGTTATCAAGAGGAAGACACATAATTCGTTTTCAAATACAAACTAGGTCTCATGTCTGTTTCCAGGTGATATCATCACATAACTGCATGAACCCCAGTATTTTTATTTAGAACTGGGTATAAAAAATGATGTTATGTTACCAGCCAAATGTATAGGCAATATATAAAAATTTAAAGTATTTTCATGCTTTCTTATAGGAGTCTCTCAACTGATGTTTTATTCTCATCTGAAATATGAGTTTTAGCCAACAGGCTTTACAACATCTCCTCCAACTTTCTTCCAACCCCCTTCAAAAGCAACCTACAGCTACTTTATATTTTGTAATAAAAATCAAGGTATCATAAACCTCCCCCTTGGTAGATTTGCAGCAAAAAGGGGGGGGGCAGGGGAGAGACATGTTCTTTTGGAGCAAAGGAAGCTTTCCCTACACCTTTTATTCCTTTTAATAAATATGCTTTACGCAATAAAATTATTCGTCAGAGAGAACTATGCTGCTCTGCCTCTTGGAAAAAGGCATTTGTCAATGAAGTTAGTTTCTTAAAACATTTGTTTTACATTTATGCATTAGACATTAGGTCATTATGCATTAGGTTGTGGGTTCTAGCCCCACAATGGGCGAAAAGGGGATTGGACTAGATGAACCTTATGGTCCCTTCCAAATCTACAGTTCTATGATTCCATGAAATGCTACAGGCAGTTTGCAAATCAGTACAATCCAGACGTTTGGCTTACCCTACCCACAAACTTATTTAGCGCTCACATATACCAACAACTCTCACCTTTCTTTATCAAGCTTTGAACAAGGAAGCAGTCTTCAACAGAGGTCCAAAATAAATAACAGGATGATGTGACTGCATTTAATGGATTATAAAAAATCATTCCAAGTTGGCTTGGGTACTGGTTGGGCTACCTTTTTTTGAATGGTTATATGTTAATACCATCCAACTGTTCAAAGCTAAGGTGTGTTTGCACCATACATTAAAAATGAAATCACAAAATAAAAGGATTACATTCTCAACCCAGGGAAAAGCACTAGGTCAGGACTGCAATCTCTATTAATTAGGTATCCCAGCTGGGCAGCGGGTATGCAGCTGTTAACTTGATCAATGACTTACCTAAATGTCATCTCTACTGATTCGCTTATAAATTACCAGCAAGTGAGACTAATGTACAGGTGCTAATTTATTTAAACTGTTCTCTACAGTTCTACATAGCTTTATAAACTGCATCTGGCACCTAATGTTAGCTGTCAGTTGTACTTAGACATGCCTGTCCTAACGACTCTGTTCATTAGAAATGAGCACAAATTATGAAATATTGTGAAAAATGATACATCAAATGGAATGGGCAAAGCGAATCAATTAGAGAAACTTCATACTGCATATTCACACATAGGAGAATAAAACATCCGGATTTCAGAGCACGGTCTATAATACCAATTAAAAAGCAATTGGTAGACTTCTGCAGAGTTATATATCAATTTACTGGAGTCCCCCCGCCTCTCCCCAAGACACACAGTTGTAATTTATAGCTTAACTTTTTATTTCTAAAAAATAAAACCACCAGGAAAGCACTACTCTGCGCAAAAAAAAATCTCGTGAACGCAATGACAACCCCGTTAACATATTTCTCTGTATGACTTGTTTCAAAACACACACATCCAAAATGCCAGTAAGAAAAAGAACCCTAGGATGTCTACTTTGGAAATGCACGACACACACTGATTAACAGTAGACGACAGGAGATGCATAAGTACTCATCAGAAGGAATTATTACCATTCCAAGTGTAAAGCCTGATAATTCTGCTGCCAGTGCTAAGCGGCTTTTATATTTTTATAACAGAAATTTAATTATGCATAGCAGACACTGTTATACAGCCTAAGTATTTACAACACCTGATGTTATTTGAACAAGCATTACAAGTACTATGCTTTGCTAAGTAAAATGTTGTTCTTTGTTGTCTTCTCTTTTTTAAAAAAAGATAACGTGTTGAACTGGTCTTATACTTGACATCTGCAAGAAGGAGAAAATGAGATTTTTCAGGATATACCTCATTTTTCTCGAGGAAAAGTTTTCTTGAGGCGGTAGTTTGCAATAAACTAGACTTGGGCCTAACTCCTAATTCACAAAGTTTTATCTAAAACCTCCTGTGTTTCTTGGCCACAAGGTTGGGGTTTGGTACATGATCTTAAGATTACGTCATATTAGGGCTCAATATAGTTTCAGGTGACTCCCCCCCCCCAAAGCATCTAATATTATTGGAAGGAACTGCTGGGGAAGAACTGACATTTGTGAGTTTAAGAATCTATCTAACTAGACTGTTTGGAGGCAAGCTGTGTTCTAAAACACAAGGCACTAGTAAATACATATAAAAGCAGCAGTGTGGTGGGGAGATCATTTTTTGCAGAGAAAAGAGCAAAGAGTTCCACACTCTACCCATGCCTCCTCCCTGCAAAATGAATGAATGATCTCTTCCCCAAATGCTTTTTCCTTGGCCTGATTTCAAGATCAGAACTTATCCCTTACAAAGGTGGGAGGGAGAGGCAGTCAACCAAGTTAGGGGACTGAGGGAAGAAAGAAGGCAAGGAATGAGTTCAACTGCCCCATTCTCGCCCACTGCTTCGTTCCCTATTTTTGCAAATACACAAGGGAAAGTAACACTTTCCGTTTTGATTTTTACCAGTCCCAGCATTCAAATAGGGATGCTGGCAATCACTTTGTCCGGGCTGCTGAAATTTCCCACTGCAGGATGAATTGGAGTAACTGCCCCTGGCTAGTGTAAATCAAAGCTTTTCCATCCTACGTATTAGTTGTTATACCCTCATTTCCAGGCCAGTCTTCCTTTCTGCAGAAAGAATGTTGGAGTCATCACTGACTTGTTTGGGCTACATCATTAACACCTCCTGGCTGCTGTGGCACATGCTACCTAGGATCAGAGAGAAAAGCGTCCCGGTATGTGTTTTGAACCAGCGGCATTGTTAGGAGTAGCACAGGAGTCTGAGTTCCAGATTTTTTGGCACTGGGCTTATGGAATCATCCACCATTTTAAATTGACCAGAGCCAAATCTGTGCCCCAAATCCTAACAATCTCCCTTCAATCTCAGGGGAGGTCAACAAGCATTGAATTGGTCTGTTAGCCTTAACGAAGTTAATAAACATGAGGAAATTCAAGTAATTCAAGCTTAAAGAACTGACTTGCTTATCATAAGGTTTTTAATGCTGACACAGACTCTCTAGTGTGTGCCTTTACATCAAAGGTGCTCAGAAATCAATGCAACTCCATATAAACATGGCTTCATGCTGAGGCATGCAATGTGGAGGTCAAAACTTGAACCAGTCTAATAAATAAATTTGTACTGGGGGGGGGGGGTAGCATATTATAAATCTCTCCCTTTGTCCCAGTAGCACAAGAGTTTTTGGCTGTACACTGTAGAACCAACCAGCAAGGTGCATGTGCCATTCTGGAAAGAATCAGGAAAAAGGATAGGACCAAGAGGGAAGATAAGACTATTTTAAAAAACTGAAACAACAAGAATTAAAATTGCCCTTCTAGATCAGAACAGTTGTGCAATATTTTGTTTTCAACCATGGCCACCTACACAGCCTGCTTTCCAACATTTGTAGGTAAGTTAATGTGCTTCCATCTTGCTCGTCACAGCACCCAGTATTCAGAGATATTCTGCTCATTTATGTGGAAGTTACATTAAACTGCAATGGCTCACAACTACTGACATTTTGTGCCATACCATCAAAAAATAACACAGGGTAGAATGTGGTGGGGTGGGAGAGATTAGATTGGAGGGAAGAAGGAAATATTAGTTCCAATGATTTTTTTTATTTTATTTGATCAGCAAAGCACCTAACACAGGGGCAACCAGAAAGAGTTAAAGCTCAATGTCAAATATGTACTTGAAGTCACAAATCAAAAGCGGAACAGGCATGTTTACTCTGAATAACCTCCTGTAGGTCTTGCTCCAAAATAAGCACGCAGAGTAGCAACCCAAGTGTTGGCCCTAAGTGTTGAAAAAGGTCACTTGCCATGCTAGCTGTTATAGTATCATACATGAAACCCCAGCATAAGTCTACCCAGCAGGTCAAATTACGGGTAAATGCTTCCAAATGCTATATAAACCTTGATAGCGGTTCTTACGACCTCAGATCAAGGGGATTATCCATTAGTAGTTTTAAAAAGAACCTGCTGTGCTTTAGCAAGGTATAGTATAGAGTTCTGCAGTGTGGTGTCTGACCTCGCACAGTAGTAGGGGTAGAATCTCTATTCAGAGCCACAGTTGCAATGTTTTCTATGTATAGTAGCATTCGCTTGTACGCTGACAGTTCGATTAAAATTCACGGAGAGCTGAGGGGCTCATGCTGAAGCAAAGAGCTTTCAATTCTGAAACCCTGCAGTAAATTACTTCTCCAACTGAGCAACCATACTTACATCAATATCCTCTTGGGTAAAAGTTTCTGGATCTTCTCCCATCATGTTGGCTAAATGTCTCTTTCCTATGTTGAAATCTTCAGTCTGTTTTTTGATAAAAGCTTCTGTGTACTTTTCAGGTCCTGAAGCGGCAACATTTTTCCTCTGCACTGTTGTGGTAGTGCAGATCAGTCTTAATGTCTAGGGAAGGGAAACACAGATCACAAACCTCAAAATAAAAAGGACAGCATGGATCAAGGCATAGAATCCAGCAACTGTGCTGAAGCTAAGACAGTCTGGACTCCTCAGTGCCTGGTAGAGACACTACCAGGGAACTCTTTTTATGCTGCCTTTATTTCACTGACAGAAGATAGATAGGCAGGATATAACTGTAGAAAAACACATATACAAATGTGAGCTCACTTGAATTCTTGGATAAATTATACTGTCCCAAATGCATAACCCATCTCACAGGGCTATTGCTGTGGAGCTAAAATGCATCTTAAACTCCAATACATTTTAAAATTTAATACATGTTAACATAAGACAATCCACTTAATTTTCCAGTTAAATACTACTGGAACACTTCCAGGGATCTGGAGCTTGTGATTTATATGAACTGAGTGAAATTTCATTGTTCCTTTTAAACATAAAGCTCTAAAGTAGTGGTAGGAAACTTGTGATCCTGCAGATGTTGGATTCCAATTCCCACCAGCTTCAGCCAGCAGGAGAGATGATGGGACTTATAGCCCAGTAGCATCTGAAGGGGCCACATTCCTATTCTAGAAGAAGAAGAAAAGCCCAATTCTATAAAAGAAGTGATGTGGCAAGATTAATTATTGCTCTGTAAATATCTGGCATCTGCTCTGTAAATAAATTCTCATTAGGGGCTATTGTTTTCCGAGAAACTTGGTTTTCTGAGACAGATGTCAAAATGAAGCAAGTAATCATTTGTTTTTCAAAATGCCTGCCTTTAAACATACAAGACGTATTTTATTTACATATCCCCAACTAATATAACTAATAATCAGGTAACGTGTTCCTATGATATTTCTGGTAAGAACACAGATAAGGAAGGTGGAAGATAGGTCTAGGTCACTTATGGTAAGTGTTGGCAAAGAAAACAGGGGTGGGATGGGAAGAAGGAAGAGAAAAGGAGCTGTAAAGAGAGTCCACTCCTCTAGAATTCTATGTGCCTAAACCTTCAGTAAAACAGGTTACTTAGTTTTCAATATTTTCATGCACCTGATTTTTCAGAAGCGAATGAAACTCAGGACATTCAAGAGGCCAAATTTCACACACTCAAATCCAATCTGGCTCACATCCTCTTTCATGTGTTAGCTAACAGATGTAAAAAAAATAATGATAGAAATATATATTTCTTGAGTGCACTGAGAATATATTAAGGCTGCATTTCATAAGCACATTTACTTGGAATAAGTCTCACTGAACTCAGTGTAACTAATTTACAAGAATACAGTCTTAGTACCATATACTGTATTGAATGCATGTGTGCAAACACTTATTTTTAAAGAAATTCTACACCGTTCTTGGTAAATGTTGACCAATTCTTAAAACTTCAGATTCTGAGGACTCAAAGCTTTTTAGCATATTTGCCTACCATATTGACTAAGACAGCCCATTTTAAAAGCCTGGCTGACAGTTTTGGCTGAGCAATTTACTTCCTCCCTCTTAAAACCCTAGTGCGATTGCCATCAATGCCTACTAGTGAATACAATTTCTGCTCAAAACAATGGTCCAAAAGACAGTTATCTTCTGGCTTTTATGGAATCCTGTAAGATATGGCTAGACAGATTTGTTTTTCTTTTACCAAGATAATCAGTGGGTAAGACAACTGTAATTTCAATCAAGCACTCTGCCAAAGGAACAGAAGAATCACTGGCAAAGCAGTAATGGCTCAAGCTTGGCAAAGAGCCATCCTTATGCACTACTTTATTTGTCCTGTGTTCGTATTAACAAAGCTTCTCAGCAGTCTAATTATTCCATAAACAGATTACTGGAGTTGTCTCCCTGGAAAGAAACAAGAAAAAGAAATGGGAGGGTGGAAAAGAAGTTGGAAGGTGAAATCTTGTAGATCTACTCAACAGTTTTGCTAGAGAGCAATTTAAGGAGTTGGCCATCTAGTGGTCAAATCTTTTAGGCTACAATGTGACACATATTCTTACTTCAGTTTGAGTTCTGTGCCTTGCGTGTCTAGCCTATACAGATCTACCCAAAAGAAAGTCCCAAGGATTTCAAAAGAGAGCCTATTCCCAACAAGTCACAAAGTTTCTGGCCTTTTTTGCTGTCCAATAGCTGAAGTGCTGAATTCAGATATGAAATATTTTCCATAGTCTTTCTTTGAATCATAAAATTTTAAGAGTTGGGAGGGACCCTAAGGATCATCTAGTCCAATGCCCCACAGTGCAGGAATATGCAGC
This sequence comes from Podarcis erhardii, assembly GCF_964252035.2. Classification (NCBI taxonomy): domain Eukaryota; kingdom Metazoa; phylum Chordata; class Lepidosauria; order Squamata; family Lacertidae; genus Podarcis; species Podarcis erhardii. The sequence goes on along the minus strand of NC_138508.1, from coordinate 78,791,578 downwards.
TGTCCCATACGGGCATTGAACCTGCAACCTTAGTGATATCAGCAACACACTCTAACCAACTGAATTATCAAGGCCTCTCAACAGCAACAAATGAAGGCCTCATGCCAAAAGAAATAAAGTGTCCTTCCTATAATTCCTTGTATTACCCCTTACCAGTAGCACTCTTGTCATAAAAAGCAAGCCCCAGTTATAGAACCAATGGCATCTTGTCCTGATGCCACACAAGAGCATTTCTTTGGTGATATCCCAACCATCTTTTATGTAGTTAAATATGAGCTTTCAAGGTCTGAAAACCACTGCAGAAACAAGGACAATGATGAGTCCTAGGGAGGCAGAGCTCGGTGGCTCTTCCCACTTTCCAGGAATAGAAAATGGTACTGGGAAAAGTGATTTCTTGGCTTTTCTCTTTTAACCTGGATAGTATTTTTCATCCATGACAGATAAATACATTAGCTTGCCCAGATACTTTTAAGTATTGTCACGTGCTCCCTAGTTCCAAGATATGAAGTGTTCAAGAGGCAGAACACCAGGGATTTGGATGAGAAGGGCACTGGAGGTTTATGGTGTATTTGTAATATTTGCATTACTTAGAAATATATAAGCAGAGCATTAGCAGGATGATCAATCTGCCTTCAGAAGGCAGATTTTGCATAAACTGTGGCTCCCCCCTACAGGCTCCACCAGCTAGACTGAAACTGTTAGAAGCTGGTGAATAGGCTCTCTCTGTCTCTGTCACACGCACACACATGCTTTTAGACCCAACCCCTGTAGGTGAATTGTCCACACAGGGAACCACCTACACACATTATTATTAGTCAAATAGAAGCAAACTCAAAGAGGCTTATTTCAGAGTAGACAAGCATAGGATTTTACAGTAAGAGATGTTTACTTAATTATTTGCAGGTAATTCTGTATTAAAGCTGCAAGACACTGCTAGCATTATTTTGATCTCTAATTTATTACTATTATGTTGAAAATCAGCGGCATAGCTGCACTTTTTTTAGACAAACCCCAAAGTTGTTGAGCTTTTTTGAGCCAAAAAACAAGATTTTTCAACTGACTCCTAAGATCCAGGACAAAGAACTGCCTTTCGGAAATCCGCACCCCCCCCCCGAAATCCCAGTAATGTCCAGGAAAATCCAGACGTATGGCAATCCTAGAATATGGCTATATTGGAATGATGGTAATATTGCTGTTGCAACCTACTTTAGGTCAAGTCACAACCCAGTAGTAAGTCCTAGTCCACCAACTGAAGACCAGTGTCCCGTCTGTTCATCCTGGTAGTACAGTTTTGTATATTGCATTGCCTTGAACGTTATTATGGCCCCAGACTTGTAAGCATCCATTCATTAATATAAGGCATAAGTTGTATTAATCAAAATTTAAGTGGGGAAGAGTCAGAGCTGAGTGGGAGAGCATCTGCTTTGCATGCATCAGTCCTTGGCATCTCCAGGTAAGGCTGGTGAAGACACCTGGAGACCCACTACTAGAAAGCTCAGACAAACATCTTTCCGCAGGGCCTGCAAGACAGAGCTGTTCCACCAGGCCTTTGGCCAAGGCACAGTCTGAGCCCCTCCTTTGGTAACCCTCACAGAACTCTAGCCCAGTGGTTGGCATTAATTTGATTTTGAACTGATTTTAAAATGAATTGATTTTAGAATGCTGTGTTACTTTTTTTGTTGTTAACCGCTCTGGGCCCGGCTTTGGCTGGGGAGGGTGGGATATAAATAAAATTTATTATTATTATCATTATTATTAAATACTGAGTTAGATGGACCAATGGACTGATTCAATATAAGACAGATCCTACCAATATAAGCCTATACATATTACAAAAAACCAAAAAACAAGCGGGGGCCTTTCTCTGGTGGCACTTGAGTTTTGGAATTCCCTCCCTCCCACCCACCTCAAATGTGACGGACACGAATTTTATTTGGTTTTAGCTACCAGTTAAAAGCTCATTTCTTTGTTGATGCTTTTGGTAGGGAGGGCTTGTGAGGAGGCGCAGTCAGCATTGATTGTGCTGTTTGCAGGAACAGTTAGGTACTACTATGCTGAGAATTTTAGTGTTGGTCACATGATACGATAGCAGTATGCAACAAGTTTCTATTTCATTAGGTGACCCTGCTCTGGGACAGAAATTAATTAAATAAAGCAAGCAAGGGGAAATACGTACTGAGTTACATTCCATTTGCCAGCTTATGGAGTTCTTAAATGTTTAAATTCAAACCAGAACACGGCTGCAACATTTCATGTAGCAAATTGGGAGAGCCCATCCTTGCAAACTGTTACATTCCATCAATTATCCTCATATTGCCCATGGTTGCTCTCCACTAGCACCTCAGCACCCACTTGTAAGGGTGGGGGAATTTGCTGTGCAATGGCTGAACAGTAACATTTCATTTTTGTGCCATAGAACGCAACAAGAAAAATACACTGGTAACAATAATGCTATTAATATTATCAATCCTTCTGAACATGCATTTCAAATAATATAGCTTCTTAAATCATTTTTAAGCAGAACAATTAAATTATCATTAATACGTATCTTAAAACATATAAAACTATACTGAAATGTTGGGGGACAAGAATTTCTCTGACAATACAGTAAGAATGGGGACCAAACTTAAAGAAAATTGTTTTGTCCATATCCTGTTTATTTCAATATTAAGCAATATTTTAATTTTGACATCACAGCCTATTTCCAAAGCTTATTTATCCTGTCACTAATATGAGGAGGCAATAGGTGAGTTTTCAGTTTCTGGGAAAACAACATCCTCGCTGCAATGATCATCTCTAGATTAGTTGTAGTCTAAATATTCTCTTCGGATTAAAGTGTAATTTAGTAACAATAGCAGAACTCATAACATAGAAATTTACAAAATTAACATCTAACTGTTATTGTTATTGTAAGTAACTTCCTTATCCTTATTCATCACACTTAGTACAACTGAAGTTAAATACCACCTTGACATTACTTTCAAGCAGTTTTCTCTTATAGTTTGATTTTTAAAAAAGAATGAGCTCTAGCAATTTCCTGATTTCCATGGGGATCCTATTTCCAGTATCCCGCACCCATTTAAACATGTAATGAGGATTCTCATTCACAATCATACCTCTGTTTCACAAAATAAATTCAAAACAATTTTTATCTTTTTAGGACAGTATCCTCAAACTGTTAAATCTCTTAAGAACCTATTAAATATAAAATTCTTTTAAATCTCTTAAGAATCTCTTAAACGTCATGTAACAACACAGTGTATATGAAGTATTTAAACCATCATAAATTCTCAGGATGCAAATAGTTTCTAATTGTTGAGTAACTGCTCATATTTCTGGTTTTTATTAATCTTTCTATCTAATCAGGTTGTTTGTCCAGCATCAAATGTCAAAGTCTGATAAAATCAGGTGAAATAGTGGGCATTACATTCCCATATCTTTAACACAGTAGATACAGTTTTTGACTGTTGTTCTACAAGTTCTATCTTCCTACAGTATTTTGTGCAATGTGATTTTAGTAAATAATGATACATGTTGTTCAACAGTGTCCTATACAAGTACAGGCCCTCTTGTCTCACACCTTGGATTATCCCAAGTCCTTTTTGCATAATGATAACCAGGTTTCTTCTGTGCTGTATAGATGCAATATACTGCAGCAAAGGAAAGTTGGCTTCTAAACTTGGTCTTGCTACTTTGCGGTATAATTCTGGCTTCTCCTCTGCCTAGCGGAGCAGGTGTGCAGGTGAGCAATGGCATGACCTGCACTTGCACCTTCTGCAACCTGAAAAGCCCCCCCCCCGCCCACTTTTTCAGTTACAAGAGACAGAAACCTGTGTTTAGGATAGCCCCAACCAAAGAAAAAGATGCCCCAATAGCTCCAATTAAATCCTTCCTCTGTTGCAATGAAGTACTCTGGCAGGCTTGAGAGCTTGGGCCTTAGAAGCTGCCTGTCAAGAAGGAAGCTCCCTCTACAACAGAGACTGGAAGCAGGAGAAGAACAGAGCTCTCAACTGCAGTAAGCTTGTTTTGGAAATTGGCAAGGCTAGGTGGTGGGTCTGGCTTTCAAAGGAGCCAGCAGATGCAGCACAAGCCCCATTATATTGGAAGGGCAGCACTCCGTCTTTTTTCAAGAGACCACTCTGTATGGTTATACTTTCTATCCTTACCTTTACCCTTTGCGTATAACTACCGGAAACCCATTTGGTTGTTAAGTTACAGCTCTTGTGTGAACCTTATTGGGGATTCCTCTCCTACAACTCTTCCCCTCTTTCTTCTCAAATAAGCTTATTGATTTAAGGATCCTATGCTCTTTTAAAATGTGTGTGGGGGGGTATTGGGTTGTTGTTGTTATTTTGATTATGTATTGGGTGGTTTTATATTTTGATTTTATTCTGTGAACTGCCCTGAGACCTGCGGGTAGAGGGTGGTATAATTAATAAATTAGTTAAGTTTTTTTGAGATCAAGGGGGCTCCTGACCCTGCCAGGCTATGATGTGGTGGCAGCTGAACTATGCAAAACTGAAACTGGTTGATGGGAGAGCCCAGCTGAGAATTTATCTGTAGTTGAAAGCAAAGTATACCCAAACAGATGAGACATATTCACAAACAGAACCACATTTATTATTCATTATGATTCATGATGGTTTCCCCTCATTCTTCTTCTTCCAGTTAAATCAGGGCTAAACATGCACGCACCTTTGCACTTATACCTTAAAAACATTTGGTTTGTGGATTAGGACAGTGACCCAGTGAGCTCATTGCTAGGCAGAGATTTGAACCTGGGTACTGTATATATTTAAAGAAGATAAATAAATAAGTTAATTTGCATATGTGTAAGATATTAAAAATAAATTTAAGGAACTGCAGAAAGAGGGAGAAAGGAAGTCAAGTTTTAAAATGTGAAAATGATTGTGAAAACAGTGAAATGTATATATCTGAAAAGTATATATATAATAAAATAAAATAAAGAAGTTGCTCCACAGCACAAAAAATAATAATACAGGGATCCCTTGTGATAAGGAGCAGAACACGATGTTTGTATATAAAAATATGATGGGCGTGGGAGGCGTGTGGTCTTCCAGATGTGACTGCAGGCCCAACTCCTATCCTAACAGCACAGAAGCCATGTATGTGTATGTGTGTAAATTTGTGTGTGTGTAAAGAATAATTTATTTGTACCCCACCCATCTGACTGGGTGTACAGTGGTACCTCTAGTTGCGGACATGATCCATTCTGGGGTGCCGTTCACACCCCAAAATGTCCGCAACTGGAGCGGCGCTTCTGCGCAAGCGTGGAGCGCGATAGAGTGCTTCTGCACATGTGTGAAGTGCGCAAAACGCTTCTGCGCATGCGGCGATACCCGGAAATATATGCTTGCCGCGTTTGCAAGCCGAAAAGGCGCAACATGAACTTAACGAAACACGAGGTATGACTGTGTATGTGTACATACACACACACACACACACAATGTGTGTGTGTTTATATATTTATATATATATATATATATATATACACACACACACACACACACACACAGAGTATGTGTATCTATATGTGTGTCTGTGTGGAGAGAGCCGTGACTTTAATGCCAAAGTACGACCGCAGGCATTTCACAGCCCTGCCACATAAACCTATTGACAGGCATGCGAGGTGGGAAGGCAGAGAAGCGATTTGACTCGAGTCAACTTCGGGCTACGGAGCAACCTTGAGGAAGGAAAGATTTCGGGGACTGAAGTTACCTCACATGGGACTTGGGGGGGGGGAGGTGGCATGGGAGAGAAAAAAACAGCGCATGCGTCGCCGAGCGCTCAGAAACCGGCAGCTCTTTACGTGAGCGGCTACTCCCCTCCCCCCCCGCGCTCTCTCTCTTCCTCCCTCCCTTCTCTCTTACCTTCAGCCCCGCCAACCGCTTCCCCGTCCTCACCGCCCCGCTCCACGCGCGGCTCCCGAGCAGCACGCGCCCAACCGCCGCCACTACCATATTTGCTAAGGGAGAGAAGGGCGGGGCAAACGGAGAGACCCCTCCCCTATCTGCCGTATTCCGTTCAGCGGTCCTCCAACTGTCGCACACGCAGCAGCACGACGGCGGAGACGTCCCTCCTGATTGGCCGCAAAACGCGACGGGCGGGCGGGCGGGCGGGGGTGTTGGAGGGATGAAAAGAGGACGCTCCGCCCTCAGGAGGAGTCATGTGACTCTCGAGCTGTGAAGCGGCAAAGCCACTCATAGTTATGTAGCCGCGCGTGCAACATAAGTCTGAGTGGGAAGGGGAGCAGCATATATATATTTTGCTTGCCTGTTTCTGTTTAGAACCCCGGGGAGCCGCAAAACCCCGAGGAAGGAGGAAAGGCTGCTATTTTTTCAGGACTGTCCGCAGTTGCCAGATGTTTAGAAGAAAAATAATGAGTGGCTGCTGTGTAATCTCCCAACCGTTGGATATTCAGCATTATTAAGGAACATCTATGGATAACCGACTGGATCTTCAGTAGTTCTGCAATAAAAAAAAGTAGATAGGGTTGCAGGTGGCTGGTGTGTCTACCTACACACTGTGTCTTTAAAACGAATTCAAAGCACGTTTTCTGCCCCCTCCCCCCCCAGATTTCTAGGTACTGTAGTTTGTTAAGTGGTGCTGGGAATTGTAATTCTGTGCAGGGTGAACTTCAGCTCCCAGAATTCTTTGAGGGGGTGGGGAACGTGCTTCCAATGCTTCTTCGTGTCTTGTTATTGTTCATTTTTAGGATACACACACTGTAGTTTCAGGGCTGGGAAAAGGTAAATTAAGGCTGCCATCTTATTCACGTTTGCCTAGGAGTATAGGACTGAGTTAAACCTGGAAATGTGCAAGAAGGGATGCAAATTTGCGTGAACCATAAAATTTGTGCTTCTTGGGGTCAGTTGGCATTCTGGGGAAATGCCCAAATGTAATGAAGTCCGCATCTTTCCCCGCTTAGTTGAAATTTTTTTTTTTTTTTTTTTTTTTTTTGCGTGATGCAGCATTGAAAAGGAAAAACAGCCAGTAATAGTCACTCAACATTTATTACCAACACTGTTTCCTAACAGTCAATCCTTCGGCCCAGGGAACTCTGGGAACTGGGGCTCTGTGAAGTAACGAGGGAGACCATAGCAACTTTCTGCACTCTTAAAAAACTACAGGATTCGGGGGGGACAGACAGACCCATGACTGTATAAAATGGTATAATACTGCTTGTATAGTACTGCTTGTATAGTGTGTATAGTACAGTGTATAGTGTGTAAATGAATAGTGCAGATGATGTCTGTATTAAAATTCCAAAAAACAAAATCTTCAAACAATTTACCACTGATGGTATGCTAAGCAGACCTGGATTTATCCATGTTTGCAAGACGGAACTGCAGCAAAGTGAAGAACAAATGCTTCTGGAATCCATAGTTCTGCAATGAGTGACATCCAGTATTGATTTCAGTAGATCTACTCTATATATGAATAATGTCAGATACTGCCCAAAATGTTGTGGCGACTGTTAATCAAATGCCTGATTTGACCTCCAGAAAATGGTGCAACCTGCTGGGACGTCATATGTATTTAAGTTGTTTGATTTTTAAAATAATAATTTTATTGGGCTTTAGCTGCTTTGGGAACCTGTAGGTCGAAAAGCAGCATATATTGAATAAATACAGTGGTACCTCGGGTTAAGAACTTAATTCATTCTGGAGGTCCGATCTTAACCTGAAACTGTTCTTAACCTGAGGTACCAGTTTAGCTAATGGGGCCTCCTGCTGCCGCTGCACTGCCACCACACAATTTTTGTTCTCATCCTGAAGCAAAGTTCTTAACCCGAGGTACTATTTCTGGGTTAGCGGAGTCTGAAACCTGAAGTGTCTGTAACCTGAAGCGTCTGTAACCCGAGGTACCACTGTTAAATAATAAATCAAAGGCTCTGGCTCAGAGAGCGCATGCCTTCTAACCTACAGACAGATGGGGAAGCAGTAACATGAAATCTAAGAACCTCGCAATCAGTTGCTATCCAATCTACAGCCAAATACCACGTCACTATTGTATTTCCAATATATTCACTCTCCCTTTTCCAGAAGATGTTGGCATCTTAACTGCATAATTGCAGCTAAATGTAGTGTACAATTTCTGTCTGGGGATATTGAGTGCAAACCTCTTTCCCGTTAGAAAGAATGACCAGTGCATATTACATCCAGCAACGCCTCCGTCATTCCAATTGCTGTATAGGCTGCCCCTCTTGCCAGGGAAGCCAGCTGCAAATTCAAATGCGCCTGCGTTAATGGGAAAGATTTCAAACGCAGGTAGTTAGTTTAAAAACTGCCATTTCTTTTGCATGCACTGATAAAAATCAACATTTATTCAATGTGCAATTTCCTTGATTACTTTGAATATTTTTGACTTTTCAGAAATGACACCACACCTATCTGTGAGCTCTGTACACTGGTTTTGGTTTATTCAAATGCCCTTTCTACAGACCTCAATTTCAGGTTCTTCCCTACTAGGATTGCAAGCCTAGAGAGAATTAATGATCAAGAATGTAATATCTGGATCAGAGGATTTCTTTCTGTTTCAAGTGTACAGCAATTACGATTAAAAAATATGCTTGGCACAGAAAAAGAACAATGTTTTATCATTTTTGCATAAATGTAACATTACAAGAGGGACGCGGGTGGCACTGTGGGTTAAACCACAGAGCCTAGGACTTGCCAGTCAGAAGGTCAGCAGTTCGAATCCCCGCAATGAAGTGAGCTCCCATTGTTCGGTCCCAGCTCCTGCCAACCTAGCAGTTCGAAAGCACGTCAAATTGCAAGTAGATAAATAGGTACCACTCCGGCGGGAAGGTAAACGGCGTTTCCGTGTGCTGCTCTGGTTTGCCAGAAGCGGCTTAGTCATGCTGGCCACATGACCCGGAAGCTGTCCGCTGGCTCCCTCGGCCAATAAAGCGAGATGAGCGCTGCAACCCCAGAGTCGGCCACGACTGGACCTAATGGTCAGGGGTCCCTTTACCTTTACCCAACATTACAAGCTTGTGACACTGAATAAAAGAAAACCTGCATGATGTTTAGGCTACAAAACAGTGGAGATGGGTGACCTCCAATTTGTGTTGGAGGTCATCGAGTTTCATCTCTGGATCTAATCCGTGCCTGGCCCCTTCTAGAATTCTGAAGCTGCAGGTCACTGTTGATTTCAGAGGTCAGCTACCTCATACAGCGGCAGGAGAAAAAGACTTGTGGCTCTCCAGCTTCTGTGTTGGTGGGATTCTTAACTCTCATCAACTGCAACCGTCAAAGCCAATGGTCAGGGATGAAGGGAGTTGTAGGAGACGTTGTTACAGAAAACAGTTCAGAGAAGTAAAAATAGAGTAGACTGGCCTTTGCCCCTTCTCTACCAAACAGACCCTACGCCAAACTGATAAAACCACACAATTCTCAAATCTTTTTGCTTCTCATTCTGAAAATAAATATGATTCTGATAACAACGTTATACTGTCATATGGATGCCCCATCTGTAACTTTGGTTCTCTGAAATCCTATGGTTTCCTTTGGTGCTTTCTCTTGACATTTGAATAAAGAGGGACTGAATGGTGGTTCTGGTGGGGCTATTCCTTCCACATCTCCGTCCATTGTCTCTTTGCCACTTTTCTTGATAGGCCTATTACTCTTGTCTTGATACAGGAATTTCCCCTCCAATCTTGGCAGGGCCATTTCTTCATCTTCACCTGATAATGATCTCCTTTTCCCCCGCTCACAGTGCTACAGCATTTTCCTTAAAAAAAAAACAACAGAGACATGTACTTTACTCCTAAATAAGAAATTGGATGATAGCAGTACTTTCTTATAGTGTCATTTCTTCCCTGGATCAAATTAGTCTTTTCTGTAATAGAGCCATGGAGCCATGTGGCGTTTCAACAGGACAGAGCCGTTAAGAACACAAGAGTCCTGCTGGATCAAACCAAAGGCTTATCTAGTCTGGCATCCTGTTTTCACAGTGGCCAACCCACAAGCAGGATCTGAATGTGTTATGTACTGAGTTGAATAGGATCCAAAATGCAGCAGTCTGTTTAGTCCTAGAACAATAGGATTCAGAATGCAGTAGTCTGATTGGTCCTAGAACAATGCAGCAGTATGATTGGTCAGCAGGAGCCACCCAATCCAGCTCCAGGTGGAAGTGAATCCGCAACCTGATTGGCCTACAGGAGAATCCCGGAATTAGCCAACCATGTGCAGCCCATTGTGTAAATAATGTATGTAAAGCAGATATTGTGGGGGAACTTCCATTCCTCCTCACCACTATGAGCTGAAAAAAGAGCATGAAATCCACTCTCGACTCTGAGTATATTTCAGAATGCAATAGCACTCTCTTTGCCCAAGTTCCCCATTAATTGGTGTTCAGATGCATACTGGCATAATGCAAGCCATAGTGACTAGTAGAGCTTTATGCTCCAGGAATTTGCACTAACTCCCTTTTTAAGCTACCCACGTTGGTGGCTAGCACTACATCACGTGGCAGCAAATTCCAAAACTTAACTACGGTGGTACCTCGGGTTACATACGATTCAGGTTACATACGCTTCAGGTTACAGACTCCGCTAACCCAGAAATAGTACCTCGGGTTAAGAACTTTGCTTCCGGATGAGAACAGAAATTGTGCTCCGACAGTGAAGCGGCAGCAGGAGGCCCCATTAGCTAAAGTGGTGCTTCAGGTTAAGAACAGTTTCAGGTTAAGAACGGACCTCCGCAACAAATTAAGTACTTAACCCGAGGTACCACTGTATATGCTCTTTGAAGAAGTGCTTCTTTTTGCCAGTCCTGTTCTGAATCATTAGGAAAGGTAGATTGTGCTTCTGATTACCTTTAATAATAATAATTTTGTTATTTATACCCCACCCATTTGACCGGTTGCTCCAGCCCCTCTGGGTGGCTTCCAACAGAATATACTACCGAGAAAGCCCTTTGTAACCTCACCTTTGTATTACTTGGATTTTCAAGCAGCAGTTCTCAGATAAAAGAGGGGAAGGAGAACTGGGAATGTAACCATGAGTCCCTGAGGAGGACTCTTCTTAAGATCCCATAGGGCTTTTAGGATGCAATTCCAGATAATCTCTTACCTCAGTGCTGATTTGTAGATTGCAACCAGTATGCACCCAGACTTGTCTTGTGATCTGATAGGGTTTAAAGCTGCATTCCAGTGTCCTGGAGGTTCTGCTAAATATGATTAGAAAGGACCAATTGGTTAAAGGTATACAAGTGGGAGCTAAACAGTACAAACTGAAAGCTTTTGCTGACGATTTGGTATTGACTTTACAGGAGCCAGAAGCTAGTACTAAAAGGGTATTGGAATTGATTCAAGAATTTGGTCAGGTAGCAGGTTTTAAGTTGAACAAGATGAAAACTAAGGTTTTAGAGAAAAATCTAACTGTGATTGAGAGAGATAAGTTTCAGAAGGAGACAGGATTAACATTGGTTAAGAAAGTGAAATACTTAGGGGTAAACATGACTGCCAAGAATGTGAATCTATTTAAGGATAACTATGAAAAATGTTGGACTGAAGTGAAAAAGGATTTAGAGATATGGTCAAATTTGAAGTTATCATTGTTAGGCCGAATTGCAGTGATAAAAATGAATGTATTGCCAACGATGCTGTTTTTGTTTCAAACATTGCAAATTCTAGACAAAATGGACTGTTTCAAGAGGTGGCAGAGAGATATTTCTAGATTTGTCTGGCAGGGCAAGAAGCCTCGAATAAAATTTAAGATATTAACTGATGCTAAAGAAAGAGGTGGATTTGCCCTGCCAGACCTTAAACTTTATTATGAATCACCTGCATTTTGCTGGCTGAAAGAATGGCTGCTTCTTGAAAACACTGATGTGCTGGATCTGGAAGGTTTTAACAATGTATTTGGTTGGCATGCATATTTGTGGTACGACAAGGTTAAAGCACACAAAGTGTTTAAAAACCATATTGTTAGAAAAGCACTGTTTAATGTTTGGATGAGATACAAGGATCTGTTAGAAAATAAAACCCCAAGATGGTTGTCACCAATGGAAGAGAAGGCTCAGAAAAAACTCAATATGGAGGCCAAATGGTCGAAATATTGGGAAATTTTGGAACAAGATGGAGACAGAATAAAATTGCAGAGTTTTGAAAAATTAAAAAATAGAGTGCGAGATTGGCTCCATTACTACCAAATAATGGAGGTATATAACACAGATAAAAATTGGGCTTCCAGGTGGAAAAATCAAAATTGGAAACAGAATTGTTAGATCCCAAAACTAAGAACTTGTCAAGAATGTATAACTTGCTGTTGAAATGGAACACTCAGGATGAAATGGTGAAATCTGCTATGATTAAATGGGCACAAGATGTTGGACATAACATTATGATGGCTGACTGGGAACAGTTATGGAACACAGGTATGAAATTTATGGCATGTAATGCCCTAAGAGAGAATTTAATGAAAATGATTTACAGGTGGTACGTGACACCAGTCAAGCTTGCAAAAATTTATCATTTGCCCGAAAACAAATGTTGGAAATGTAATGAGACTGAAGGTACATTCTTTCACCTTTGGTGGACATGCCCAAGGATTAAGACATTCTGGGAGATGATCTATAATGAAATGAAAAAGGTATTTAAATATACCTTCCTGAAGAAACCAGAGGCCTTTCTCCTGGGCATGGTCGGCCAATTGGTGCCAAAGAAGGATGGAACATTTTTTATGTATGCAACAACAGCAGCAAGAATACTTATCGCAAAGTATTGGAAGACTCAAGATTTACCCACCTGGGAAGAGTGGCAGTTGAAGTTGATGGACTACATGGAATTGGCGGAAATGACTGGCAGAATCCAAGACCAGGGAGAAGAGATGGTGGAAGAAGATTGGAAGAAATTTAAAGATTATCTAAAGAAATATTGTAAAATTAAGGAAAGTTAGAAAGATGTTGGAATGAAGTTACATGGCTTTAACAGAAATGCTATAAAGAATTAAGTACAATAGATTGTAAATGGATTAAAGGAAAAAATAATGTTAGAATTTGTTAAGTTAAATGATAGGACAGAAAATTGAGGAAGATGGAAAGGATTTGCTGAAACAATTAATCAAAGTGGAATACAAAAAAAGGGAGGTGTGAGGAGGCCGCTGAAACAAGTAAATGAAAGTTAACAACATTGAAAGTATTGGATGTGTTTTTTAAAAATTGTTTTTGTTTTATTTTTGTTATGTATATGTAGTATTTTTGTCTTTGTAATGTATTGTATGGTTTTGTTATGTTTAATTCTTTTTCTTTTCTTTCTGTAACTTTTAAAACTTTAATAAATATTATTATTTTTTTTAAAAAAAATAAAGCTGCATTCCAGAAAGGTGTCTAACAGCCAAACCACTCATGATGTGGGAGAACTATGATAAGATCTCCCAATATTTTCCTTTTGTTCAGCCACTTCTGGTAGGCAGCCTGTTTGTTTGCTTAGGCAATTATTGGGGGTATGGAGAAAAAGATAGGTTTAACCATTCCACACATGTTGTTGTTGTTTAGTCGTTTAGTCGTGTCCAACTCTTCCTGACACCATGGACTAGAGCATGCCAGGCACTCCTGTCTTCCACTGCCTCCCACAGTTTGGTCAAACTCATGTTGGTAGCTTCCAGAACACCCTCCAACCATCTCATCCTCTGTCGTCCCCTTCTCCTTGTGCCCTCAATCTTTCCTAACATCAGGGTCTTTTCCAGGGAGTCTTCTCTTCGCATGAGGTGGCCAAATTATTCCACACATACCCTGTGCCATTTTCCCATTCTCATGTACACCCAAGCTGTTGTTCTCTGCTGGGGGAAATGGAGTGAAGCATACAAGCCATAGGTCCAGATCTCATAGCTGTGACTTAATCCTTTGAGTGTTTACACTGGTACTAACCCTTTGCCAATTCTCTGGCGCTTCTGAGCCTGCCTTCATATTGGCCTCTGGAAGCTACACCAGAATGTTAGAGGACCCTCTATGGTTTTTTCTGGACCGGTGTAGCAAAATGATCTCAGGTCAGAATGGAATGGAATGGAAAATCCAAAATGCATATGTACAGAATCACATAGCATGGCATTCTTAGAATCAGCATTACTCATAATAAGTATGAGCTTTATCTTGAAGGTCACTGCAGTTTGGTTAGTTTCTCCAGCAGAAGTTTAAGGATTTGTAATACAAACCTATCTATCTATCTATCTAACCTAAAGACCTTGGCTTTCACTCTTATGCTTTCTACACTTTAGGCAATGCAATAGTAATGTCTCCGATACCCAGTCAGATTAATTTTGAATGAAAACTGCCTATTTTTCCTATAAAATATTTGGACATACTGCCCAACCATAGTAATGTGTGTATAAAAATAAATGTGGATAACTCCATCAGAACCCGTTTCTTATCCATTATGTATATAAAGGAAACATGAAATTAATATTTGCTGTATTCAGTAATATTTGCTGTACATTCCTTCCCTGCAGTCTTTTGCTGCTGAAAAATTTGTGATGGCTTTCTAACTCCTGATGTTAATCAAGTGTGTGTGTGTGTGTGTGTGTGTGTGTGTGTGTGTAAAATCAGGCATATTATGCAGCTCTACAAGATGCTTTCCACACAGTTTGTTTTGAAATATTATACACATCTCATTTCTTAGACTGATTATATGCTTATTATTTGAGGTTATACTGACAGAGAAATAGCTTTCTCAATGGAACCGTAAAACAGCTGATTACTTCCTGAAGTACCTCTTTAAATAAGAGCCCTCCCAATAAAATACCTTTAACAAATTCCTTTAATCTTGGAATACAGCTTTTAATCACCTTCAAGAGCTGATGCTGCAGCCTCCGAAAGGGCAAAAATGACCGTCTCCAGACTGATATATCTTTTGAGCTTTAAAACTAATGTTTTTCTGGTGTCTTGCTTTAATTAATCACCTGTAATTAAAATAGATTTATTTGCATTCTTTCTTGATTTGGAGTGGGAGATTTGAAGGTGTATGCTTCACCCCCACGATGTTGATAGGTAATACTGCTCATATCTATAACAGTAAACAAATAGATCTCAATGGTTTAGTTGTTGGAAAGTCAAGGCACACTAGTCCACATGATAATATTCTCTACAGCACAACGGCTACCTCCTCTTCCTCCTTCATTTTAAAATAATGTTTAACTAGATTTTGGATCAGTTTTAGGGATAAGTTGTGTCAGGGTTTCTGGGAGAAGTGAGGAGATGGCAGAGGAGACGGAAAGCGAGTGGGAGGAGGGAGAGAGAGACGAGGAAGAAGATGACGGAATTCGAAGGGAATCTATGAGCCTAAGCAGTGAGTCAGAGGATTCCCAAAAGGGAGCTAGCATGATCAGGCGAAAAGCAGGAGAAGAGAGAAGCTGTGAAAAGTCAGGGAAGGAGGGGAGAAAGCCCAGTGAAGCACAGACGCTGTCAGAGGGGTCTCAGCCGGAACGGAGTAAAGGGGGTGGAGTTGTCAGCCTCTCGGAGGGAGGAGGAACAGGAGAAAACAGAGAGAGGGGGTTGGAGCAAGGTGTTCAGCCGGAAAGGGTAGAGAGTGGAACAGGGGGCAGTATAGAGGACGAAGGAAAGGTCAAAAGCAACGTACGCGCGCCAAGTTCAAACATAGAGGCGCGCGGAAGTGGGGAAAGCTCAGAGGAGGAGCCCGGCCCCAAAGCCAGAAGGAGGGGGCAGGAGGCGGCAGAGGATTCAGCCTCAGGCGAATCCCGGAAAGAGAGAACCCAGGGGGGCAGAAAGACCCTGCGGAAAAGAAAGGAGAGGAAGAGGTGGTCTAGAGCCAGGCTATTAAGTTGGTGTGGAGGAGGGGAGGAGTCAGAGGGGGACTTCGGCGGTCTAACGTGACAGACGTACAGCCACAATGCTGAACTGTGAAAGAAGCAATTATCTTCAATAAACTTTTCCTGTAAGTAAACTACAACGGAGTAAGGTCTCTCGTGAGCTGGGACCCACCTGGGTGGCTGTGACAGAAAGTCCCCCTCCCTCTGAAAGCAAAAATTTTTTTTTGCGAAGCTCACGAACGGGGCAGCCATGAGTGCTGAGGAACAGCTGGCTGCACTCCGGGATCAGATTACCACTCTCACAACGGCAGTCATTGCTTCGCAGAAGAAGAATGCTGACTTGGAGAAAGCGTGCCAGGATTTGCAAGCAAGGTGGGAAAATGCGGACAAGGCGGGGACCCCGGGCTCCAGAGCGGAGGGCATTGCGCTTGGAAGGAGGGGGGGTGCCCTAGTTTCGCATTTTAATGGCAACTTGCAAGACTATCCCAACTTCAGGGCAGATGTCGTGTATGCACTGCATTTACTCCGTCATGATTTTAGAGATGAGGAGGAGAGAGTGGGATTTATTGTTTCGCACCTGCATGGGGAGGCCAGGGCTTGGCTACGCAATCTGTGGCGCGAAGATGGACCAGCCCGTCGCAATGCAGATGCGTTTATCAAGGCAATGGATGCTTGTTTTCAATCCTCTGTGGATAAGGACATTGCGCGCCGGCAGATGCACGGGCTGAGGCAGGGGAGAGCCACTGTACGCCAATATCATTCTAAATTTTTTGCATTGCTCACCGCCTTAGATTGGCCGAAGGACAGTCTACCGGTCAGGGATCTTTTTTGGGAGGGATTGAGCCCCTCCGTCAAGGATGAGATCGCAAGGGGGGACAGACCCCAGACCCTGGAAGACGTGGTGCAACGGGCTTTGGCTATAGGAATTCGACATGAGGGACGTCCGTGGCACGAGGAGGGGGGGCCCCAAGCGCGCGCGCAAGCAAAAGCTCTCCCTTTTGTGCACAGGGATTTCAGCCGTGCGCACCCCTCACCAATGGGGAAGGAAGGCGAAGAGCCAATGGAGATTGGTGGTGCTAGGGCTCAAAAGCCATCCCAGAGCCCCATCCCTGCTGCAGCCAAAGCGAAGCCTCCTAGAGGGACCAGGAAGTGTTACATCTGCGACAGTGCACACCATATGGCGAAAGAGTGCCCCCAGAGGCTCCAGAAGCACACTGCAGCACTAGCAACTGTGACAGCAGAGGTGCAATCAGAGGAGCAGCTTCAGGGAAACTGCAGTGCCTGGCTGGAAGCAGAGCTACTGGGGCTCAGCCAGGCGGATCTGTAGAGAAGTCCCCAGCATCCTTGCAGCGCATGGACCCTTTACCTCCCAAACCAGCAGTTTTACTCACAGCAACACTCCAGCTGCCTGATGGGCGACTTCTCGAGGTTCCAACAACCATCGATTCGGGAAGCAACGCCGATTTCGTGGGATTACAGTTCGTCAAGCAGCATAACATAGCGCTCCTGCCTGCAACGACGCCTCTGAACGTGGTCACGGTAGACGGCAGGAAGTTGCTGGGGGGGCAAGTGGTGCAGCAAACCCCTCCCATGATGATGCAAATTGGAGACCATCGAGAGCTTATTAGTTTCAATGTCACCCACTTATCGGACACGCCCATCGTGTTGGGCATGAGTTGGCTGGACAGGCACAGTCCCGCGGTTGCTTGGTACCAGAGGCAGATCACCTTTTGTTCATCGTATTGCGCCCAGAATTGCATCCAAACCGATCAAGGAGGAGAAGCCGAACAGCAGCTGCATCTGAGTATGGTGCAAGCGGTTCCTCACAAGTACGCGGAGTTCTTGGAGGTTTTCTGAGAAAAGGAAGCTGACAAATTGCCGCCTCACAGACCTTACGACTGCGCGATTGACTTAGTGCCAGGCGCGCAGTTGCCAACTGCCAAGCTGTACTCCATGTCGGAAGACGAGCTGCAAGAGCTTCGGGAGTTCATAGAACACAACCTCAAGCGCGGATTCATCCAGGAATCTAAAGCAGCGGGAGGCAGTCCTGTTTTCTTTGTGAAAAAGAAAGACACGCCCCAGAAGAGGCTCATTGTGGACTACCGGTTCATAAACAGACTAACTAAGCCCAAGGCCTTCCCCATGCCCAAAATTGACGACCTTTTGGCTACAGTCAGGAGGGGGAAGATTTTTACCAAGCTGGATTTACGTGGAGCTTACAACCTCATCCGCATCAGGAAGGGCGACGAGTGGAAGACGGCCATGTTCACTCCTTTGGGCACGTACGAATACAGAGTTATGCCCTTCGGTCTACAAAATGGCAGCCATGTTTTCCAAGCATTCATGCATCACGTCCTGGCAGGTCTCCTCTACAAGAAGTGTGTCTGTTTTCTCGACGATATCCTGATTTTCTCGGAATCGCCAGAGGATCACGATAAGGACGTGAAGGAAGTTCTGCAGAGGCTGAAGGAACACAGGCTGTACGCCAAGTTGGAGAAGTGCCAGTTTGATGTGAGAGAGGTAGATTTCCTTGGCTACAAGCTGTCCGACGAGGGACTGGCCATGGACAAGACTAAAGTCCAAGCGCTGTTGGACTGGAAAAGCCCTCGAAATCGGAAGGAGGTCCAGAGGTTCATCGGCTTTGCCAATTTTTATCGCAAGTTTATTAAAGGTTTTGCAAACGCGACGGCGGCAATCACTGACACCCTCAGTTCCAAGAAGAAGAAGTTCGTCTGGACCGAACAAGCAGAGCGATCCTTTCGGAAGCTTAAAAGCCTTTTCGCCTCCGAGGAGCAGCTGCTGCACGTGAATCCTGGCAGGCCCATGCGGGTAGAGACAGATGCATCAGACAGAGCAGTTGGGGCCGTCCTCTTGCAAGAGGATTCGCAAGGCAACTGGAGACCGGGTGCATTCTACTCCCGGAAGCTCAGCAAGACGGAGCGCAACTACACCATATGGGACAGGGAGTTGTTGGCCATTCATGCAGCTTTCAAAGCGTGGCGACACTTCTTGATAGGAGCCAAGCACACGGTGCAGGTCCGCACGGATCACAAGAACTTGGAGTATTGGCGGACGGCTAAATTGCAAACCCAACGACACATGCGCTGGGCGGAATTCTTTGCGGATTTCGATTTCAAAATAGAATACATCCCTGGAGACTCCAATGTTATAGCAGACGCGCTGTCCCGAAAGCCTCAATACCTGGAGGAAGTAGCTCCAATCGCAGCGAAGTACATTTTCGCACCGCAGGCGTGGACGTGCGCTACCATCGCAGTCGACCTGGACGCGGTGCGACGCGCGCTGCAAGAGGATCAGTTTGCACAATCCAAGATGGAGGAGCTCCGCAGAGGGTCGCCTGACAACAATGAGTTTCAGTTGCAGGATGGACTTTTGACTCGCAAGGGCGCCCTTTACGTGCCCACCGACGAGCTTCGCGCCACGGTTTTGCAACAATTGCACGATGCCCCGAGTGCGGGCCATTTCGGCAAAGAGAAGACGATGGAGTTGGTGGCAAGGGACTTTTGGTGGCCCCAGATGCGAGGAGAGGTGGCGGACTACGTAGCCAGGTGCGATATCTGCCAGAGGTCCAAACCAGTGCATCAGAAGCAGGCGGGATTGTTAGAACCGCTGGAGACACCGCAGCAACCGTGGGAGAGGGTAGCGTTGGACTTTGTTACAGACCTGCCCAGCTCCAGAGGTAAGACGGCGGTGTTAGTGGTTGTGGACTTGTTCACCAAGATGGCGCACTTCATTCCTTGTGCCAAGGTGGCGACGGCAGAACAGACCGCAAAGCTCTTCATCGATCACGTCTTCAGAGTGCATGGACTACCGCAGTCCGTCTTGTCCGACAGGGGGCGCCAATTTGTTTCCACTTTCTGGCGGAAGCTTCTGGGTATCTTGCACGTCAAGATCAACCTGACGTCGGCGAGGCATCCACAGACCAACGGTCAAGCGGAGAGGGTCAACGCGATCATGCAGCAGTACCTACGGTGTTACGCCAACCAGCGACCCGCGGCGTGGGTGGACTACCTGCCGATGGCTGAGTTCGCCTACAACAACACGAAGCACGCATCCACCGGGGTGACGCCTTTCTTCGCGAACTATGGACGTCATCCCAGAACCTTCCCGAGCTTTACAGCACCTGAAGGGGGGGGACCTCAAAATGCCGACCAGTTTGCAGCAGAGTTGCAAGAGGTGCACGAGGAGCTGCGGAGACATTTGGAGCTGGCAAAGCAGGCGTATAAGGTGCAAGCCGATAAACACAGAAGGGCGGGGGAAGACATTCAGGTTGGGGACTGGGTATGGTTAGCAGCCCACGCGATGCCGGCCAGGTCGTTGGCCAAAAAGAAGTTAGAACACAGGCAGCTAGGACCATATCAAGTTGAGGCTAAGATCAATCCGGTGGCTTTTCGCCTAGCCCTTCCGGAGGGCTCCAGGGTGCACCCGGTCTTTCATAGGTCGGTGCTCACTCCCTACAAAGCCCCACACAGGTTTCAAGAGTCAGAAGCACCTCCAGAGCCACGTAGAAGGGCGCCTGAGAGAGGGGAGTCGCCAAGACCAGAACCTCTTAATGAGGTCACAGAGATACTGGATTCACGATGGGGGGAGGAGGGAGTTGAATATTTTCTCGCCAGGGAAGGCACTCCAGTCTCTGCAAATAGCTGGGTGCCGGGTTACGCTTTGGACGAACCCCTGTTGAAGGAGGAGTTTCATGCAATTTTTCCGCACAAACCCATGCCCGAGGAGTATTTTGATGATTGGCTTTTCACGCCCACTTTGTCGGGCAGCACGTTCGGGGGTTTCTCCTCGCCCGAGGGCTCTACGCCCAAAACAAGCCCGACCAGGGATCCCCGCCTGGGGGGGGGAGAGACAAACCCTTATTGGTGGGTGGATCAGCCAAGGGAGGTATGGAGTCAGAGGTGGATGATAGGTCCTTGGCAGGCAGCGCCAGGAGAAGCAGTGAGGGAGGAAGAGACTGTGATGCCTTCAGGGGGGGAACCCGAGTTCGAACACACGTATACGGAGCTGCCAGAGGAGAAGATTGACGTGGACACCCGGTATCCTGAACCGACCCAGGAAGAACCACATTTCCCTCAACCTGCACCCAGCGACCGGGAGGGGGGAAGGGGGGGCTTCGAGGGGGGGATGGATGTCAGGGTTTCTGGGAGAAGTGAGGAGATGGCAGAGGAGACGGAAAGCGAGTGGGAGGAGGGAGAGAGAGACGAGGAAGAAGATGACGGAATTCGAAGGGAATCTATGAGCCTAAGCAGTGAGTCAGAGGATTCCCAAAAGGGAGCTAGCATGATCAGGCGAAAAGCAGGAGAAGAGAGAAGCTGTGAAAAGTCAGGGAAGGAGGGGAGAAAGCCCAGTGAAGCACAGACGCTGTCAGAGGGGTCTCAGCCGGAACGGAGTAAAGGGGGTGGAGTTGTCAGCCTCTCGGAGGGAGGAGGAACAGGAGAAAACAGAGAGAGGGGGTTGGAGCAAGGTGTTCAGCCGGAAAGGGTAGAGAGTGGAACAGGGGGCAGTATAGAGGACGAAGGAAAGGTCAAAAGCAACGTACGCGCGCCAAGTTCAAACATAGAGGCGCGCGGAAGTGGGGAAAGCTCAGAGGAGGAGCCCGGCCCCAAAGCCAGAAGGAGGGGGCAGGAGGCGGCAGAGGATTCAGCCTCAGGCGAATCCCGGAAAGAGAGAACCCAGGGGGGCAGAAAGACCCTGCGGAAAAGAAAGGAGAGGAAGAGGTGGTCTAGAGCCAGGCTATTAAGTTGGTGTGGAGGAGGGGAGGAGTCAGAGGGGGACTTCGGCGGTCTAACGTGACAGACGTACAGCCACAATGCTGAACTGTGAAAGAAGCAATTATCTTCAATAAACTTTTCCTGTAAGTAAACTACAACGGAGTAAGGTCTCTCGTGAGCTGGGACCCACCTGGGTGGCTGTGACAAGTTGTATCATGTGAGTACCTCTCCAAATAATGGATTTCTGATTCTCCACCCTCCTTATAACTGCAAGCCACACAAGGCCACACAATAGCATTTCGACTGGTGCCTAATTTCCCCCTCAGACTTCCAGACATCCTGGGAACTACATGTCCCCAAATCTGTGTTTGCTGAAATAATGGCATTGGTTCTTAGGTGATGGGAGGCATGCTTAGCCCTCCAATTCTCCTCTGAAAATATAATAATTAAAAAATGTCTGAGGATATTTCAGGGAAGAGTTGGTCCGCAAGGGAAATAGTTCCTTTTCTCAATGTGTATGGAGTTTTGAAGATGTATGGTAACTCCTTCCATGATGTTACCAATTATGCATTTAATTTATTAGATTTATATCCCACCATTTCTCCAAAAAGGTCAAAGAAGCATACATGATTCTGCCCCCCCCCCCACAATTCACCCTCACAACAAACCATGAGGTAGGCTAAGCTGAGAGACAGCAACTGGTCCAAGAGTCACATACCCCTCAACTGCCCCGGAGAAAACGGGACATCCCATTCTTTTCTCGTGAGAGGACAGTGGCAAAAATGGGTGTCGTGATCTCACACAATTTCAGGCTGCACTTTTTTCGGGCACAGCGGTCCAAATCATGTGTTTTGGGGTGCCGCATAAGATTGCTGCCCTGAAAAAAAAATTGTGCATAAAGCACAATCCTACCAGAATAAAATAATAGAAGTAGAGATATAGTCCAAGTCTTGGACTCCTTTCTAAGCATGAAATATGTAACGGTGCTGGAACATAAACTGAGCAATCATCTAAATCAAGGGTAGTCAATGTGGTGCCCTCCAAACGTTGTGTAGAGTCCAACTCCCACCAGCCCATGACTGTGGATGATGGGAGTTGTAGTCTAGAACATCTGAAGAGCCCCATATTGACTACCTCTGACCTAAGTGATTTCAAATAATAAGTCACATAAAGCGCATCCTCATCACTGGTGCATTAGCATTATCATCTTCTGCTAAACAAGAATAGTTTCCAACATGTGCAAGCACATGTATAATAGAATCTTCCTATTCTAGAAGTTGACACCTAGCCAGCAGATTCTATAGGCCCTGAGTTGGGGGGGGGGATTTCAATGGCACCCCCCTTATATAAATTTAAACACTGTTTACAATAAGCCATTATCATTAATTTGGTGCAAGAGCATCTGGAATGCTGACTGAGGGATTATTCACACTACATTGGAAGTTTCTTGATGGGGTTTTCTCTGACAGTGGTGGCCAGATGGTACATGATTTGGTTCTACCAGGGGAAATTTTCACTCTCTTTCCCCTGCAATTGTCATAAACATTGTAGTAGAGAGGAGGCCCACAGCTGTTCTAAGAATCATAGGATGCAGTTTCTCTTATCTTCCTACATGACCTTTCTCCTGGTGAATCATGGGTAGTTTGAAGGGGTTTTTTTATTTGACATTGTCACTTTTGTCATTTCTTTTGGCTGGTAAGCAACATCCCCTTTAGAACAGTGGAACCAATTAGTTGTTGACTCTTCTTGACCCAGCTTCAGCATTGAGGGTCTCCTGAAATAACCTCTTGAACTATGCAAACTCTTCTGCTGTTGGAGGCCTACAGGTGTACAACAAAATGGACTGAGAAGCAGGAGCCAGGAAGAATTTGATATCTTGCTCATTTGTGCATGGTGTTATGGAGTGTCTAGCTTTTGAACCATAGGGCGGTGTCATTTTCTGCCAATGTGTCCTCTGGTATCTGGAAGTGGAACAATATCATAGAGGGTGACTCGCATGAAAGTACAGTATATATTATGTTGACTACATGTGCTTCTGTTTCTCATTGACCCTGTTATTGTACGTAGGTCATGATGATGGACATGGCTTTTCAACCAGTCGTTCACTTTTTGACAAAAGTAGAAGTCGCAGCACTCCATCTCCTCAGCGTATTGCGAAAGAACGATGTCAACATACTGCATCACGGTGTTGTAGGCTGGTTTGACATCAACTGATAGGAAGTGCCTACAGAGGGTGGTGAATACAGCATAAGATATTATGGGCTGTCCCGTGAATCCGCTGGATGACATTGCGGAAGAACATTGCCTCAGGAGAGTGAGGAAAATTCTCAGGGATGATTCACACCCTGGCCGGCAATTTCTTGATTTCCTGCCCTCGGCCAGAAGATATAGAAGCACAATTAGTCGCACCAACAGGGTAAAGAACAGCTTCTATCCATGGGCTGTTAGGCTGCTGAATGAAAAGATAACAACAGGGCAGCTGACTTTTGGGTTTGGTGGATGTGCATCAATGAACGAGGGGAATTAAGACTAAGAGAGCTGAGTAGGGGGTGCTCATGTAATCTCACTGTATACAAGTTGTGCAAGTGACAATAAAGTATTTCAATTACCAGGTTATTGCTAGGCTGATGGAAGATTTCCACTTTATATTGTTATATTGTTACTAGAAATGGTGGAAGAATCCACAAAACTCACCTGATTTGATCCAGGTGCACCACTTCTTATTTATTTAACAAAAATTAACATGACCCACATAGGACCATGAGTCACAGTCCTGCACATACCTTTTTGAGATGGTCCAAGGGCTCCAGCATTTTCTGAGTCTTTTTCTTTTTCAAGTTTTCCTTTCAGAAAGCTTCAGAATAAGTCATCCAGCCACACACAGCCTAGAGTGGATACAACACAGGTTTTCTTGCTCACTTTGTATGGGATAGAGCAAATTCCCCTGGGAGCAATTTTAAATGACATCTCATTGCTCTCAAAGGGAATTGTACCCAGGGGGCGGGGGAACATGGCTGTTGGACCTATGTCTTTAGTGACTGCTAGCTACTTGGCAAATGATTTCTAGACACATGTATTTTTAGTCATGGAAAGTGTTCTTCTTTCTTCCTGTTGCTGTTCCCAAACTGATTTTTAGGCTAGCCTAACTCATTCTTTAGTCCAAAGTGCAGTGCTAATAAGTTCTGCTGCAACTCTTTGTGCAGAGGTGAAATCTACTGAACCAGCAGAGGCTAGTCATTCAATCCTGGTGTTTGAAAGTTCATTTTCTCCCATTATCCCAGACATCGGACTGTGGTGGGCTCCCCTGTCCGTTATGCCCCTGTAGCTTGCAGGCTTCCACATTATTTCAACTGTCTGGGACACTTAACAGGGATGCAGCTGGCAAGAATGCGAAATGCATCTTTGTTGAAACCAGCCATGAGCTTTGAAGCTTCAGTCCTGTACCCACTTACCTGAGAGTAAACCCATTGACTTCTGAGTAACGCTGCACTGAAATACATTTGTTTTCAGTCAGGGGGTTTGATTTCAGGCTTACTTCAACCATATCTATGCATCACTCTGGACCGTACAATTCCTTATATTATGTTTTGCTCTATATCCCCCCTCATCCATTTTCTAACTTCTACCTTGGAGCGTATCTGTGTGTGTGTTCGGGTTAAATGAAGAGAACCTTTGCAAATAATAAAATCAATGCATAAAAACAAAACATATAGTATTGGACCGGCTCTATTTTAAGGATTAAATATCTTGATTTTTCTTTCTTCTTTCTTTTTGCATTCATTTAAATTTTATACTTTGCTTTTTCATTTTGTTAAAAATGAATTGGGGGTAGATTTTGTTTTTGTTTTTTTAAAACGAAGTTCTTACTTCAGCCAGGTCACGTGACATGGAGAATAAGATACATATTGTCAGAACAATCAGAAGTCTGCACCCTGGTAAACAAATTCAGGGTTTTATTGTGTGGTGTTTTATGTTATTTCATTTTAGGTAATATTCCTATTGTGATTTTCTTTTTCACCATGCCAAGGTTTATAATTTTTTGTTGCTGTTTGTCACATTTTGATATATATAAATGCATGGCTATTACAAGGGAGATGCAAAAAATTGCTTTGCTTCCAGATGTAAATCAGCTGTATTCACACATTTCAGAGAACATTCCATTTTCATTTCTGGTATACATTAGCCGACCTCCACAACTCCAATTTTATTTAGAGTTACTTTGAAGAGGATTTTGCAGTGTCAAAGCAAAGAAATCCAGGGTAGGCCCACTGCAGCTGCTGTTTCTGTTTCCTAGTGAGATGTCCAATAGGACCCTGTTACCACAGGGGCATGAAGGATGCTTCTTACAGTATTTCCTGCCAGGAATGGGTACCAAAGGGGGAAGGAAGTACAACTCTCTTTTATTCCTTTTAGCCCTATCAGTACTGGACTGTAGGGAAGGGCCATAGCTCAGTGCTAGAGCACATGCTCCTGTGAGATGTTGCAAAAATATTTGTTCCCAAACTTCCTCTCCTTCACCTTCTTCCCCCCTCAACACTTATATCCAAAAATGTGTACTAATCTTGAGAGCTGGTAAGTGCAAGTATGTATCATCCATAAAAGTGCCAATTTCACACTGATTCATTCCAAAGTACTCTAATTGGAGAACAGCCTTTACCAAAGGTGTCATGGACTTTGAAGACGCTCAAACTCAGAACGAAAGGGAAAACGCGCTAAGAGGAAGGCACACTTGGCAAACCCTCACCACGATCAACTCCCGCCCAGAAATCTATGTCCCCACAGTGGAAGGACATGTGGATCCAGAATTGGCCTCCACAGTCACTTACGGACTCACAGTTAAGACTGTGTTCACGGAAGACAATCTTACTTGGCTACGAGTGATCACCAAAGAATCCGTAAAAAGTGCTAATTCCACACTTCTTTTGACTGGCTCATTCCAAAGTACATATGGGACCCGCCACAAAAATGTTCTTTGTTTTGGCCAGGTAGCATTTCCCTTTTCCAGGACACTCTTTTGTTGTCTACTTTCTCAACCATTTTTCAGTTCCTTCCTCCAATAACCAGGCAACATTTTGTGCTCACTAAGCGCGCTCAGGCTGTTTTGGAGTGTCTCCCTCTTAGGTTCCCTGCTCCCAAATAATATTCTGTTCACATTTCTACAAACCATGGGGCACTCCCGAACCTTCAGACACCTCCCTCATGTGGAAAGTCGGTGCCATTTTGAGCAAGGATCCACACTGAGCAAATGAGTTTGCTGTTAGTATGTAAGAACCCTAGAATTACATTCAAAGAGAGGATGAAGTCATATCCTATTCCTTTTCGTTTAGAGGATGCCACTGGAATGGCAAAAGGGTATTTGTGATCTGGCAATAGTTTATGTGTTTTATCTCAGCAAAGCATGCTCTGAGACCCTCTTCATGTGAATTTTGATTTCTCATTCTTCCGGTATGTACATACAAAGGCTGGCACATATATTGCCCTTCTTCAATATTCTGCATTTTCCTTCAGTTGACAATATGGCAATTGTTCCACTTACCTTGTAATAAGAAAATAGCCAGCAGGCTTTAAGTTGAGCAGCAAGTAAGATGAACACCTTCACAGTGGTAAATACAATCCATTGAAGAGGCTGAGGCAATCTGAGGAATAGCGTCATTGCAGGGGACACAATTTGGCCAGGATCCTACTCTCTACCATGGGAGGATAAAAAGTCACTATTAACACTAATCATTCAGTATTTCCCTAAGAACAGGCAAACATACAAATTGTTAGCACTCAGAAGTAATGTTTCCCACATAACTCAGCTCGGGGCAGAGGCTGAATAGTGTCATACCTTTCTGTCTTCTTCCTAAGGGGAAATAATTTGTTTGGAATAATGCATGAATTCTTTAGTAGAGAAAGTACCTGAATGTGGTCTCCTATGTAATTAAAGTAATTATGCATTTTTCTGAGATTCTTGAGTATTATTTCAGAAAGTGGGGGAAGAAGGTGAATTAAACAGGTTTTGGGGAATTCCACAATGTTTTTCCTTTTGCCCCATGCCTTTTCATATTCTCCACTTTCAATATTAGGCTCCCACTATTAGCAACGCAACATCACCAGTAAGCTATTTCCACCTCTCCTGAAAATTCTGATAACAATAATGATGCTGTTTCTATTTGGGAAACTCTGTTGTCTTCAATAATATTGCTTATAATTGACCCCATCATAGGTGAAAGCAGGAAGTGAAAATGCAGCTACCTCTTTCTGAAATGTCATTGAAAATCACATTCTAACTAAAAAGGAATGCATTTCAATTATGAATTTTTGAGAGATAGCTATATATTTAGAGAGCCTAATCTGCCCAAACACCATTTGCAGTCAATATATGCCATAAGTGTCAGCTGATTCTGAAACTGAGGACAAACGTAGTTAAACTTGTAAATGTCATCCGCTATATCTCGTTTAATAAGATGACCCTTTTCTTGTCTCTCATTTTAAACTATTGGTAGTGCTTCTCTCCATTCAGAATTAGAGCAAACACAAAAGCACAGCAGTAATCTTAATTTCTGAGCCTTGTTGAAACTCTAAACACACATATCTGACAGATACAACCGAGATTAATGAGCCATGACCAGAAGTTTGATTTTTCTGTCAAGTGCTCCCATCCGTTTTTAATAAACAGAGGAACAACATAAACTCCAGAACTTGCTCTTTGCTGTTTAAGCAAAGCAGGTTCCTTTATAGCTATATGTCAACGCTCTGTTATGGCTCTGGCACCCAGATCTTAAAAATATGCATAGCTGCCACAGTGCATCAATATAGCTACATCATCATTCTGTTAAAAGGCAGCGGAGCAGTTCTGTCTTGCCACGTTATGTCAGTTTCATTCCAACCGGTAGCTGTAACCGGATTCAAAGGCCATTATAGCCCTCTTCAGGCGCTACCATTAAGAAAACACATGAGGAGGGCAGTGGAAACTAACACACGCTAGCTCTGTCCCCCTACCCTTGTTATTTTCATTGTCCACCAACCCAAGGAGTGCAACAATTTGAAGAGAGCTTTCCTTCCACCTGGAGGCTGGCTTTGCATTTAAGAATCCTGGTTTTCCCGGGTTCCAAATCACATAGGGAATCCCAAAAAATCCAGGACACTCCCCATTTCAGACATGTTGCCATCCTCCACACAAAGGCCAAATGCAGAGCCCAGAGCCAGTGTGGTGTAGTGGTTAAGAGCGGTAGATTCGTAATCTGGGGAACTGGGTTCACGTCTCCGCTCCTCCACATGCAGCTGCTGGGTGACCTTGGGCCAGTCACACTTCTTTGAAGTCTCTTAGCCCCACTCACCTCACAGAGTGCTTGTTGTGGGGGAGGAAGGGAAAGGAGAATGTTAGCCGCTTTGAGACTCCTTCGGGTAGTGATAAAGTGGGATATCAAATCCAAACTCCTCGTCTTCTTCGTCTTCGTCTTCTTCTTCTTCTTCTTCTTCTTCTTCTTCTTCTTCTTCTTCTTCTTCTTCTTCTTCCTGTGGGGTGAGGTGTTCCTTGAGGTATTAGGGTCCTGAGCTGCCTACGCCTGTATAGGTCAAAAACAGGGTTTTGAACTGAGCTTGGAAACTAATCTGTAGGCAGTGCAGTCATGCCAGATTTGGCTTTACATGCTAAGAACGTCTTGCCACGGTCAGGAATCTGAATATTGCATCAGATGCTGTTTCCAAGCCATCTTCAAAGGCAGCCCCATGTATAACACATTACAGTAATCTAACCTGTGGTTACAAGAGCACATACAACAGATGTTAGGCTGTCCCTGTCAAGAGAGGGCTGCACCTAGAGCACCAGTCAAAGTTAATGGCACCGAGCCCACCTGAGCCTCAAGTGACAGTAATGGCTCCAGAAGCACCCTCACAACTTGGCCGGAATTGAACTCTCTCTGAAGGAACAGGTTTGCAGTTTCAGCCATCGCTGTCACTGAGACACAACCATAATATGGAGAACCTTTTATCAGGCTCTAGTTTTTTACTGACAGAGAAACAATTTGTTATGTTTTGCCATTTGAGTGACCATTGCAGCCAGTAACTGCCATTTTACTGGTATGACTCACAGGACTGGGCTTTAAGCCACTCTGTTTCCCCTCATCTGGTCTGCTTGGGGATACTTTGGCAATACTGTACTATCTTTTTCTGTCTTCAGTTTGGCCCAGGCCTCTTCAGAAATGATGCTCTTTTAAAAAAACATTTCCTGTATCTGTAAGTGGAATTAATTGGAATGCATATACAATTTCAAAATGGCTTTCCTCCATTTTTCTTGATCACATTAATAATGTTCACCATATGATGTATTATAGACTAAAAGCCATTTCTTAGCATTATACACACCACCCACCCACACCCCCACACACCATATTTTTCTGTGTATAACACGCCTCTGTGTATAAGTTGCCCCCTATTTTTGGGGACTCAAATTTAAGAAAATGGGGGGAGATGACCCAGAGTTGTTGAGCTTTTTGTGGGGAGGATTGCACACAGGATTGTTTAGCTTTTCTGGGGGGCGGGGATGCAGAAAATCACTAACCCAAATGACAAACCCTGACAATCGCTCGCGTCGCTGAAGCCAACATGCGTCTGCCCGATCACAAATAGCAAATGGGAAACACAAGCCCAATCACCAAAGGAGCAGCAAATCCAGAGCAACACTTGCCTCAGCAACCAATCACCCACCAAATTTCCACAGCACCAGCCAATCAAAAGCAGCACTTTATAATAATAATAATAATAATAATAATAATAATAATAATAATAATAATTTTTTATTTATACCCCACCCTCCCCAGCCAAGGCCGGGCTCAGAGCGGCTTACAAGCAATAATAAAAACAAGATGAATGATTACAACTTAAAAACAAAAATAAAATACAACATTAAAATAACGGAACATTAAAATATTAAAATGTAGCCTCATCGCAGGAGGAGAAGGAAAAGAAAAAAGAAAGAGAGGGAGGGAGGGAATCAAATTGGCTCCAAGCCAAAGACCAGGCGGAACAACTCTGTCTTACAAGCCCTGCGGAAAGAAATCAGATCCTGCAGGGCCCTGGTCTCATGAGGCAGAGTGTTCCACCAGGCCGGAGCCAGAGTTGAAAAGGCCCTGGCTCTGGTTGAAGCCAATCTAACTTCCTTAGGGCCCGGGACCACTAGGGTGTTGCTATTTATGGACCTTGAGGCTCTCTGTGGGGCATACCAGGAGAGACGGTCCCGTAGGTAGGAGGGTCCTAGGCCATGAAGGGCTTTAAAGGTCAAAAGCAGCACCTTAAATCTGACCCTGTACTCCACCAGGAGCCAGTGCAGCTAGAAAAGCACTGGGTGAATATGCTTCCATGGCAGAGACCCCGTGAGGAGCCTCGCTGCAGCATTCTGCACCCTCTGGAGTTTCTGGGTCAGCTTCAAGGGCAGCCCCGCATAGAGCGAATTACAGTAGTCAAGCCTGGAGATGACCGTCGCATGGATCACTGATCCATAAATCACGCATGGTGGTTTATGCAACCACCAATCGCCCACAAAATCGCCGCTGACAAGCTCCTGATCACGGCTGCAACCAATCACCCATCCCCACCACACACTATCCATGTATAAGACGACCCCCATTTTTGAACATTATTTTACAGTAAAAAAAGGTTGTCTTATGCACAGAAAAGTACGGTATATCCAAATAGATCTATCCTAAACACGTTCCACAGAAGCAAGTTCATTTGATTACAGTTGACCTTATTTCCAAGTAAGAATGAAAAGAGCTGCAAACTTAGAGGACACTGGGGGCCCATTCTCTTATATGTGTGGTGCTGTGTGTGTGTGTCTGTGTGCGTGTGTGTGTGTGCGTGCGCACGCACACACTGCTTCCACAGAAGTGCATCTCTTCCCCAACCAATGTCTCCTCCACTCACAGAGTTACGTGCAGGCCTAAAGTTGTGTGAATGTGCTTCGATCCGAGCCCATGCATTGCAGTGCACAGGGCAGAGACTGGAATGTCCCCCACAGCTAATATATACATAACTGAGAGCCAGTGTGATCTAATGGTTAGTGTGTCAAATCCCCACTTGGCCATGAAGCTCAATAGCTGCCCGTGGGCCTTCTTGACTCTCCACCTCAACTATCTTGCAGGGTTGTTGCGGGATTAAAGAAGGAGGCGGACAACCATGTGTGCCACCTCAAGCTCCTTAGAGAAGGTGGTATAATGCCGCAAAGAAATAAATAATGGCAGGGATGCGGAACAGGTGGCCCTTTTGATGCTATTGGACTGTCCTGGGAAAGGTTGCAGTTCAATGGCAGAGCATCCACTTCTTACGCAGAAGGTAAGGTTCTATCCAGGTTCTATCTGCAATATCTCCCGGTAAGAGTAGGACTAAAGACCCAGTCTCTGAAATCCTGGAGAGCCACGACCAGTCAGTGTAAAGCAGGCTTCCTCAACCTCAGCCCTCCAGATGTTTTGAGACTACAATTCCCATCATCCCTAACCACTGGTCCTGGTAGCTAGGGATCATGGGAGTTGTAGGCCAAAAACATCTGGAGGGCCAAGGTTGAGAAAGCCTGGTGTAAAGAATACTGAACTAGATGGACTAATGGTCTGAGTGTGTGAGACAACTTCCTTTGTTCTTATTGCCCAGGTTGGCTGGGGTTAATTGGAGTCAGAGTTGAGCAACATTTGTAGGGCCAATTTTGGCATAATTGCTTCTCTCTTTTTTTCTTTTTCTTTTTAGCCCAATAGAAATGCCTAAAGCCAAACAGTATTCCCTGCATTTTATTCTTTCCTTGATTTGAATATACATTTTTTACTTCCAAGTACAAGGGATTGCAAGCAGGCAAGAAGAAAGCCTAAGCGGTTTATTGCAACATCATGAGATTCTTTGTTCTTGCATGTTGTTTCTTACATTACATTTATTCCCCTGAAAAATGCAACACAAACACATTTGAGCTAATCTGAAATTAATGTTCGAGTGACTTTATACTACTGAAACACGAAGCATTTCCTTCTCATTCTCTTTCCTTTTCACCCACTTCCTCAAAAGATGAAAGGAGCTGAAAACAAAACAAGATTATCGCAGGGCATTTGACACCCCAGGGATTTGCAAGAAAAAAACCAAGATGCCATAAATCTTACTGACCACTGAATGTCACTGTTTCTCCATACTTGCAGAGGTGGGAGGGAATTTACCTGGTAATGTAAAACAGTGTTCTTAAGGTAGAAAGTTTTGGTAAGCCTGTGTGCAAAGAGATTGAGAGAGGGAGAGAAAAGGGGGGGACGACCCAATTTTTGCCCAGATTCTCAAGCTTTGAAATTCAGTGCTAGAGCTGATTTCATGGATCTGGCACTCAGCAGACATAAACACTGAAACAGTGTTATTTCAGCAACTCTTCCTCCTTCTGAGCATGTGCAATACAAGGTCTGAGGACTCCCCCCCTCCTTTGCTGTCATATGATAGGGCCATGTGCCATGACACCCATGTGCAAAATATTCCTGGTACAGAACAGTCATGAAAGGCAGACTGCTGTTGATCAGTTCAGATTTACCCCATCAGATAAAACAGGACTAGAACAGTAGCCGATTAATAACTGCAGTATTAATTCATTTTAAAAAATCTCATTTCTCATTAGAAGTGGTCTCCAGCTGTCTAATCTTTGAGCAGGGATGGGCAAGGGGTGTGTGTGGACGAATTAGCTTCAGCCTTCATTTAAAGGTGACTTTACCTAATTTGCAGTCTCTGAAACGATATGTGATCCGAAGCGTTAACCATCCTTTGAAATTCGTGCTTCTTTGAATGTTGCGATGCAGTTCTTTAACTAAGTAACATGCCTAAAATGTATATATTAGTGAAAATAACATTTTTTTATATAAAAAAATGCATTATATTAGGGGAAATTGTATGGGGGGAAATGTGTATCGTAGGAGAAATTTGCACTAAAATAGTGACAAATTTTCACGAGGACTTAAAAAAGGGGGGGGGATTCACAAACTATTTTGAAAATGTAGAGTACAGTGGTACCTCGGGTTACATACGCTTCAGGTTACATACGCTTCAGGTTAAAGACTCCGCTAACTCAGAAATATTACCTCGGGTTAAGAACTTTGCTTCAGGATGAGAACAGAAATCGTGCAGCAGCGGTGCAGTGGCGGCGCAGCGGCGGCAGAAGGCCCCCATTAGCTAAAGTGGTGCTTCAGGTTAAGAACAGTTTCAGGTTAAGAACAGACCTCCAGAATGAATTAAGTACTTAACCTGAGGTACCACTGTACTGAAGTGAAGACTGGAAACGGAGAGAAACTGAAATTGACAGATTTTCCCATCGCTACCCTTGAGGTGCTGAGGCAACTGGAGAACAGCTTTCCAAGATGATCTTCATGGACAGACAGGTTCATATGGGCTCTGCTTCATGCCACATCTTCTAATTCCTTTCCATGTTTAAGTAAGTTTCACAAAAGAATTAGTTTTCTCAGCACCTCAGAAAGCTCCCTTATGCTGGCATCTTAAGACAAGATGATCTTAACAGTCAGGAAGGGATGTTTAATTGGCCTGAAATAGTGATGGATTCGCTGGGAAGTTGACAAGCATTCATTTGGTCTTTTTAAGATACATATGATCAGAAGTGGGGGAAACCTCTAAAGCGATCACCTCCCATCATGGCAATGCCTTGAATTTCTGTGAAGCTCTGGCTTTCATTTTTATTTCATCACTTCTTTGAAGGACACATACTCCTCCTCTCCAGTGGCAGAGTGCAGATCTCATAATTTTTGCAAAATAGCAGGCCAACTACATATGTAATATGTATTTGTAGTGTGTTCTCTGTGGTGAGGAAGTTAATTTTAGTGCGTTTTTAAAATCTATGTTCCTTTGTTGTTCATCCTACGGAAATCTGGATTAACCTTACTTTACGGGAAATAATCTTAATAAACGTTTGAGGGAAGGGAGGGAATAAAATTATGGGGGCTTCTCAGAGCATCATGAGCCATTTGGGCCCTCACTGCAATTGCATGTAAACAGTCACATGATGGGAAATGGGAGCATGCTGCCAAACCCCGCCCCCTCTGGCATGTCACTTTTATTCCTGTGTACAGCCATTCACCGGGATGCGGGTGGCGCTATGGGTTAAACCACAGAGCCTAGGACTTGCCGATCAAAAGGTCAGCGGTTCGAATCCCCACGACGGGGTGAGCTCCCGTTGCTCAGTCCCTGCTCCTGCCAACCTAGCAGTTCGAAAGCACTTCAAAGTGCAAGTAGATAAATAGGTACCGCTCTGGTGGGAAGGTAAACGGCGTTTCTGTGCACTGCTCTGGTTTGCCAGAAGTGGCTTAGTCATGCTGGCCACATGACCCGGAAGCTGTACGCCGGCTTCCTTGGCCAATAAAGCGAGATGAGTGCTGCAACCCCAGAGTCGGTCACGACTGGACCTAATGGTCAGAGGTCCCTTTACCTTTACAGCCATTCACAAGTTGGAAGGCAAAGGTCTGCTGTGAGGGGCAGAGGTCTCTTCTATGTGTGTAAGCACCCCATGCGTTTCAGGTCCCTGCACAATCCATGTGGTGAATTGATGCAGCAAAGGAACAAATAGTTCCATTCTATTCTAGTCTGGTCAGACAACATCTGGATTCCTGTGTCCAGCTGTGGCACCCCATGTTAAGAAGAATGTTGACAAACTGGGGGGAAGTGTCTGGAAACCAAGCCCTATGAGGAATGGTTGAAAGAGCTGGGCGTGCTTGGCTTGGAGAAGGGAGGAACAAAAGGAGATATGGCAGCTGCCTTTGAATATCCGAAAGCGCTGTCATGTAGAAGGTGGAGGGAAATTGTTTTCTGTTGCTCTACCGCCACAGGAGTGTGCTGGCAGTAAATCACACCATTCACAGTTGGAGTTAACTCTTTATTAGCAAAACCATGATCTCCACAGACTTGGTTGAGTGTCAGACCTAATGAGCAGAGCATGTAGCCCCATGATCAGTTGCTGAGTACCTGCCTCCTCGCAGTCCCCTCCTCTCCATGGCTTTCTCCAAGCAATCGGAGACTGCGCCTGCATGCAGCTAACCTTTCCTCTGCCCTTTTCATACCTCTTCTGGATCTGGTAGACAATAGGGGAGGGGAGTTTGTCGCAGTGGGAGGGGGAGACACTTGTGACTCTTCACCAGCGAGACTCACCTCTGCCTCTTGGCCTCCCTCCTTCCACTCTCCTGCTTCAGCTTCTGCCGCTGATCTGGGCTTCTCTCTGCTACAGACTCTCCCAGCTCACTGAGGGGTGTGGAACCTCTGACCCGGGGGGCCAGATGTGACCTTTTTCTCTGTTTGGCCCTAAGACCACAGCCCTTCCCAGGCCACATTTCTCCTTCCCAGGCCACACTCATCACACAGCCAGCTTCCTGCCTGCATCATGCTTTCGCCTGGCCTGAATGTGTCCTGCTGTCCTGGGCACCTTCAGGAGGAAGGGTGGAATTTAGATTGAATAAAGAAATAAATAACTGAGTTGTGATCAGGCTGCTTGCTTGCCTGGAATATCTGGCTTTTGCACGGCAAAGTTCATATCCATTGCTCCACCCACTTTTGTGTCTGGCTCCACCCACCACTGGAATGCCATGAAAGGTTCTCCATGAGGAAATGCAGCCCCCAGGGTGAAAATGGTCCCCCCCCCTTTCTCTGAAATGGACTTCAAGCAGTGCAACTTTACAACCCTTTACAGAAGTTAGCCTCTCTGAGTGAAGTGGAGCTCACTCTCATGTAATTGCTGCCTGAATCTGCCTACTTCCACTTCCAAAATTTCTATCCTTTTCTTCTGAGGTGGGTGTGAAATCTCTGCATGTGTTTGTTCACCCTGCACATTCCTCAAGAGTGTGATGCGTCTGAAGTGTGCAAAGCTATTGGTTTGGGGCTGGCGTGTTTTTCTTTTTAATCTTTTAAACGTAACTGGTTTTTATTAAGCATGGCTTTTGCGTGTGGCAATATTATTTTTTATCTGGTAGGCTGCTTGACAGGGCTTTTGCCCTTAAAAGGCAGCCTCAAAGTATTTTCCATAAATTAATAAAAGAAGGAAATGGGGCGTGAGAGACCTACTCCTGCTAATGTTGTGGCTTTCTGTTGGATCAGAGCAAATATCTAGCATTCTGTTCTGTAAAGAGCTATTTTAAATAAATAAACACGTATGCATAAAATAAAGTGCCTCCATTTCTATGGAATGTGAAGAAGATAAAGATGAAGCAGCAACAACATCAACTCTGAGTACCAGGAGGAAAAGACCTATTTAGTATGTGTGAGTGTACAAAGGTATCTTTAAAAGTCTTACTGTGTTCACTCCTCCTCTGGAGAGATCTAAGTTTCTCCTGCCTCCACTGTGCTGTTTGACTAAGGGCATTTCCAGACAACCTGAATATTGAACATTCATCATTCTGATTTGTTTGCAGGGATATTAGATGAAGTTGGCTATTTAATAAGCTTTCATTCTGATTTTTTTTGTGTGGAGAGGTTAACTGACATTCAGTCAAAGAAAGTATTAAGCCTACACTTTCCAGAGCATTTCCCCACTACTTTCCTTCTTGCAGAAAGCCCATTTGTTGCTCTCCCAGCTTCAGCAAAAGGAACCCAAAGCCTTTGGAGCGCAGCGCAAGTTCCCGCTGTGCTCCAAAGGCTTCAGGCAGCTATCCCTGAAGTCTGGAGAGTGAGAGGGGTCGGTGCGCACCAACCCCTCTTGCTCTCCAGGCTTCAGCGAAAGCAACGCGAAGCCTCCGGAGCATGGAGGGAGTGCTCCCTCTGCACTTCGGAGGCTTCGCGTTGCTATCGCTGAAGCCAAGGAGCCTGTATTCACTCCATAGGATGCGCACACATTCCCCCTTAATTTTTGGAGGGGAAAAAGTGTGTCCTACAGAGTGAAAAATACAGTAAATCTCCAAATCAGCTTCTGTTGCCCAACACAAATTTGCCAATACATGACTGAATCCCACCCAAATATAACGGTGGTCTGGAAATGGTCCAAATTCTTGCTGCAAAATTCCGTTACAAATTCTTGCATTTCTTGGAAGAAAGGTAGCATACATACACACAAGACATACGTATCCATGATGAACCGCATTGTTGGAACCCTTGAAAGTATTGCTAAACTAAATTGAAACATTGCAGAGTTCAGTAAATTTGAGGAAGGGCGACAAATCTCTCCTACATAACTGCCTGCCCCCTGTTCCCTTTTGATGGGGATAGCAACAACACGTGAAGGAGAAGAGGCAAGTTGCTTCTGGAAAGAAGCCTAACACATTTGAAAAGCACAAACCACTTTCCTTTTGAATAATTTGTTCCAGTTGGAGGCCATGAACCCCCGCAAAGAAAGGATACAATCAAAAGGCTTCAAGAGAAGGGTGTGTGTGCAGAATATAACAACCCATTGCTTTTAATAATCAATACCAAAAGGGGGGGGGGACAAGAGGTCTGAGATCCCTTAACCCTGATAATAAGCAACAAAACGAAACTAAATTATCTGCAAAGACTAATTGGGGTGGTGTAAGCAGTGCTAACAGCCAGAATTCGTATGTCCAGGGAACTGACTCGTCACCCTTATTCGAACAGAGATCAGAAGCACAGTGCAGGGATAACACATCCGGCTTCTGCCAGAGGAGAGAGCTGGCTTCTGCTTTGTTAGCCTCCTTTGTTCATTAGCCAAAGCATTGTTCTGGAAATGGCAGCAAATGTAGCTCTCCTGCTTCCCTACCTCTCTCCCTTCCTCCCCCGCTGAGAAGAGGAGAGTTGCTGACAAGTCCACTTGACAGTAAGGGCAAGGCGGAAGAGGAAAAGCGAAAGCAAAAAGGAGGGGGGGGGAGGCAAAACATACGTCGGAGGCCAACGCCGGCGCACCAGTTGTGTGGAAAAGCACATTCGTTGTGAAGCGAATCTTGCCTGCCCGCACAATAACGCTGCACCTCACCGTATGTAGCATTCCCCCCCCCTCCTCCTTCCACATTACACAAAAATCAAGTGAGAACTCAATTGAGGTCGCCGCTTTCGCTTTATGATTTACATAAATCATGTCAACAGAGCTCAGAGGAACTGCGGGCAAATCAAGCGCACAAGTTAATCCATTCAACTCCCCCAGTTACAAATCTTAAAACAGGTAGAAAGTGTTCGTGGGCCCACCAAATCTTCCGTAATGCAGGGAGGATAATCCCGCTGCAGCAGCTATGTGTATTACCACTTTCTTGCTTCTTAGCTGAAAGCTGTCTTTACTACTTTGGATGACACTATACCAAAAGAAAAAAAAGGGGGGGGAGGGAGTCTGCGGGAAATCTTTGGATAATGTGTATGTGTGTGTGTGTGTCAGCTTTGCCTTCATGAAACATATCCCTTGAAAGAACTACTCAAACAAAAGTTATACCTGGATGGAGATGGAAATCAGAGGAAAATATCTAGACATTAAGGGAAACATCTGGACCCCAGACTTATTTTTCAAGGAGGGAGAAAAAGAGGACTGATGGAACAGAGAAAGAAGGGGAGTTAAGAATAGCTTAGGCATAAATGCTTTTTTCTTATAGACAGTACAAATGTTAACTACTGTGGTATAGTAGGAAAGGCTGCTTCTATCATTGCCACTGCCTTGCTAGTTAATAAGCCCCTTTGGACACCTCGGGGATTTACTTATGAGTAAACATACATAGGATTGCAGTACATGAGACTTAAAGTGCAATTCTTTAAGTGTCGGTTCAGATGTAGGAACCATTGAATTCAGTGGGACTTACTCCCAGGCAAGTGAATCTAGAACTGTGGCCTTCGCTGTGAATTGCAAAAAGCTGGTTGGAATCTCACCTCAGCCATGAACTCACTAGATAGGCTACTTTCCTTCAACTACAGTCCTACATCTGTCATAAGAGGAATGATAATACCCCATGTTTTCTTACAGGGTTTTTATAAGAACATGTCGTTGTTGTTGTTGTTGTTAGTTAGTTAGTTAGTTAGTTAGCTTTGTATAAATTTGTTTTGATGTTGGTCCTTGGCAGCCTCTGGGAGCAGACTGTCAGAATGGCCATGGTGGTGCAAGAAAAACTTGTTTACATACACTAATATTGCCCACTCATCACTTTCCTGTTTGACACTAAAGCCTTGCCTAAAATTGTTAGAATTTCATGAAAACGAAGCAAAAGCTATTCCTGTACTAGTATTCACAATACACTTTTTGTTTCGAATTGCCAAGGCATTGGTCAAGACAAGGGATGGAGGGGAAATTCAATTTTCTTTGTGATTTAATGAAAAACTACCTAATTCATACTTCTTGAACCAACACACAAACCAAGACACAACTACCCTACAAAATTCTCACTTCCCTGAATTTTGCGATGCACTTCTCCAGCCAAGTAATATGTACAAAAATGCATATATTGGGCGGGGGGGGGGGAACATGCATGAAAACACATATTATTGAAAATATCAGACAAAATGCATTAAAGTAGGGAAATTGCTTGCAAAAAAGGTGTGTATTAGTCAAAACTGCATAAAAATATATATTTATTGGGAGAAATGGACACTAATATGCTCACAAACTTTCATGAGATTTCTTTTTAAGATTGCAAATTGCTGTGGAAATGTGGAGAACTGAATTTATGGATGGAAAGCGGGGGGGATGAAAGCTACAGAGAAATGAACTGGACAGGTCTGTCCATTCCTCACGATGCCACACTCAAGTGTGGAAGCTTGTTTACAAGAATCAGGTAGTAAGTATTGTGCCTGAGACCCTAGAGAGGCCTGTTGCCCGTAAAGGATACAATACTGGGCTAGAGGGACAATCTGGGATTAGGCAACTCACCATCTTTCTTATTACTTTCTCATCCCTTATATACCCAGTCAATCCCTGTGGCCTGCAAGTGAAGCTTAGAATAGTTTGGCCTTTTGTTTTGTTCTGAAGTTTGGTTGCATAAATTAAAGAATGATAATTAGAAAGAACCATGCCGATTTTGTTGTTGTAAGGGCAGAGTTTGAACAGGGAAGTATTAAGTGTTCTGTGGAACCGCAGTTATAATTCCATTTCTAGCTCATTCAAGTGCAGGGGTCTCAGAAACACCCAGGCCCCCAAGTGCGGAAAGGATTCTATATGGTGACTTAACTTTGGGAGGGAATGGTAAGGGCAACTTTGTATGGTTTTGAGTCACCAGAGCAAAGAAGCACAGCAATGCCATTGGGCCGCTATTCTCTCTTTTTTATATACATATAAAAATTATTTATTGATACTTATTCAAAAATATACAAAAGTTCATACCCATTACAAAGTATCTTTTTATAATACACTGAAATAGCTGCTTAATTTTAAAACGAACAAAGGCAGAAAGAAGAAAAGGAAAAGAGAGACCGAAAGAAAGAGAAAGCAAAAGAAGAGAAGGAGAGAAAAGAGATAAAGGAAGATAAAAGGATTTCTGGTTCTCTGCCCCGCAGCTAAATATAGTATTCGCTCCTTAAAATCCAACCTCTGTAAACCAGTATTTTTTCAACCTTCAAATCCCAACATTACAAGTTCATTTTCTCTTTCACGCAAAAAGTCCGTCGGAAGTTTCCAGTCCTGAATAAATGCTGATAATGATTTTTCTCTAATTAAGCATGTTAACTTTGTCATCTCAGCCAAGTCCAATATTTTTTTATCAGCCATTCATCTATAGTGGGTAGGGCTGCATCTTTCCGTCTTTGTGCCATTGGGCTGCTATTCTCAAAAGCCTTTAAGGAAACAGACTCCTCATGGGTTGGAGTTGTGGTTCAGTGGTAGAGCACATCCTTTGTATGTTCCAGGGGGTTCCAGGTTCAATCCCCAGTGTCTCCAGGCAGGGCTAGGACAGACTCTGGCTTGAACCCTGGAGAACCACTACCAGTCCGTGTAGATGATACTGAGCAGAATGGAGCAATGACAGCTTCCTATGCTTTCAAAAAAGGTTCTCTAGAATATTTCCTTGCCTGTGTTGTGCACGTTCCCATATGAGCTTTCCTTTGCCTTGACTTCCATGCGGGCCCAGTGGCTTTAGTGAGGAATGGCCAGAAGACGTGGGCTTAGTTTACAGTCATCTTTTGGATGACCTTAACTCATCCAAAACTTTCTGTGACAAGCACGCTGCACGGAGCCTGCATTTATGAAATATATCCATTCAGCCTCTGCACTTTAGCCACTGTTGCTTTTTCAGTTGTGTGAGAAAGGTTGAATTCCTGCATTAGTCCAGCTTGTCTGCCATTATAGCCTCCCCCACCCTTTTTGTGTGTGTATGTGTGTGTGTGCAGGTGTAGGAATTACAGCCCAAGGCAAGAGGGGGGGAGGAGTCTCCATGCCTTTCCCTAAAGAACTTGTGGAGCTTCTGCAGTCCAGATGGTTCCAATTTGAGGCCTACACTCAGTGATGTAGCTGTATTGAGTTTCTTCCCTGAAACCAACAAAACCTGCGTTAGCATTTTGCTTGGATTAAAATATTTGTCCCTTTTTTTCGCAGGGCAAAGAGGGACTCCTGAAGCCACTGAAGGAAGGAAATCATTACAGAGATCTACAGAAGTAGGTCATGTGCTACAGCTGCTCATAGTTTGAGAGGAAGAAACATGGGACCTCAAACATGGAACATGACTCCTTCAGAATGCTTGAGAGCGGCCCAAGAAAAACATCCTCAGAGGCTTATTTAATAAACATTATCTATAATAGCCTCAATGTGTGCTCAGGTTTCCTCGGGAGTTTGCACCTACATCCCAGAGCTAACAAAATTCTAGAAGGGAACAAAAAAATAATAATAATTTACTGAGAAGGGTTCCGTCGTTTGTGTGAAAGCTAATGTGATCCTTTAAGAGCTGTCATTTTGCAAACAATGGAAGTATGTGTCTCTCCTTTGCTTGCAAAGTCTTTAAAGCGGGATTTGTAAACAGCTAGCAATAATCTGCCAGACCTGCATAAAAGGCAATTATACGTGCAGTGGAGAAAATATGTTATCCCTTCTCTTTTTGGGACTGGTAAATCAATTGACAAGGATCACGTGCGAGCATCCATTAGAACACACCACACAAATGGCAAAAAAAGTATATATGGACTTCATTAACAAACATGCAGCATTTGTTATCTTAAAAACACTTCTGTTTTCACAGCTTGCAAAATGCCTGAAGTGAATTGTTAAATTAGCTGAACATTTTAATAAGATCCAACTTGCCACTTTTGGGTTGTGGTGGGGGTCCTCCCCCTCTTCTGATAATGAATTAATGTTACGTGAGATTTGTGCAATTTGAAATGATTGTTGTTGTTTTTAAAGTGTGAAAATGAAATTGGATGTATCCAAACTGTGTTAATTTCAGAGTCCTCTGCTCACCTTCCCTCCCTCCCCCACGAGACGTAAGCTACTGTAGTACTATCAACAGAACTCAGAGGGTTCACTCAGTCCAATTTTCACACACCCTTCTCCGTGTGCTCAGAAAAGAAAGTTTAAAAATGTGTTATCAACTACCTTGTAAAATTGCATGTACCCGAAATAATAAGATTCTTGACGTCGGTTCCACCCTTGCTTTGTCTATGGCATTGAGATATACCACAGACATCCTTATTTGCAGTTCTGTTAGCGCTCATTCATGCTCATGAATCTCTGCGCAGTAGGTCTCCATTGGTGGAGATCTGTGTGTAAGGAATGCACATACAAATCAGTTCCTTTCATTGAAAGGAATCAAGAAGCTATTCTGACCTGTAGTGGTTCTCTCCTTGCACTGGATATCATGCATCTTGAACATTGGATCATGACAAAAAATAATAATAATGACAGGAGCAACGTCTGCTCTGACTATTTGGTGCTTTCATTATCAAAGAGAGTCTGTGGTCACATCCACACCATACATTTAAAACGCTCTTACACCACTTTCATGGCTTCACTCAGTGAATCCTGAGAACTGTAGTTTGTTAAGGGTGCTGAGAGTTGTTAGAGCTTTGTTGTTGTTTAGTCATTTAGTCGTGTCCGACTCTTCATGCCCCCATGGACCAGAGCACGCCAGGCCCTCCTGTCTTCCACTGCCTCCCGCAGTTTAGTCAAACTCATGCTGGTAGCTTTGAGAACACTGTCCAACCATCTCGTCCTCTGTCGTCCCCTTCTCCTTGTGCCCTCCATCTTTCCCAACACCAGGGTCTTTTCCAGGGAGCCTTCTCTTCTCATGAGGTGGCCAAAGTACTGGAGCCTCAGCTTCAGGATCTGTCCTTCCAGTGAGCACTCAGGGCTGATTTCCTTCAGAATGGATACGTTTGATCTTCTTGCAGTCCATGGGACTCTCAAGAGTCTCCTCTGTAATGCTTCCCAAATGTTGCCCCATTTTTGCCATGTGGAGAGACACAGCGCAACAAAAGCAGAACAAAATAACCCCCAAGAAACCATGGAACTTTTGTGATATGAAAAGTTTCAGGTTTTTTAGCAGGAAACTGCGGGACGTGCAGCTACCACATATGAAGACGTATGGCCGCTCCAAAACCTTTGCAGACACAAATGGTTCTGAGAGTGGGATTGTGTTTGACCAGCCCGATAACATCATGAGCACAAATCGTGAGGAGTGCTCAATATAGAGCCCATCTGGAGGAGCCCTCAGCTTCGCACAGCGCTCCTTTCTGAAAATATACATTGATTCTGCATAGAAGATTCTGCAAAGCTTCTTGAAATGGTTAAAATGATGTCAGAAATTGAAAATTACACCGAGCTTGCCCTGCTCAAACTGCTATGTAAACTATAATAAAAGACGGTTGGCACTTCAGAGCGGGGGTGGGGTGGGGTGAATAATTTAATTTGTTGTGTAGAGATCTCCTTTTATTTTGTAGCATATGGTTCTCATTTTGAACGACGGAAAAGAAAAGAGCTCTAGGTGCAGATAGCTACTGCAAATTGAGAGAGCCCAACGAGGTCAATAATGTTTATGTTTTTACACCATCGGAAGGTCGGATCCATACTGTGCAGTCAACACAATTCCCTGCTCCGCACTCGTGTCTCATTTACAGTGGCTGAGACCCATGTCCCCCCGCCTCCCCGGTACTCATTTTATTGATTTTAATAGGAACCGGCTTGGGCTCTATTGTAGTGTGAGAAACATGTCAGATTATTCATATTTGTCTGACAAAATGCTAGCGAGCGGTAAAAGATGCCATGCCGAGCTGTAAACATGAGTGAC
Organism: Podarcis erhardii; assembly: GCF_964252035.2. Classification (NCBI taxonomy): domain Eukaryota; kingdom Metazoa; phylum Chordata; class Lepidosauria; order Squamata; family Lacertidae; genus Podarcis; species Podarcis erhardii. The sequence goes on along the minus strand of NC_138508.1, from coordinate 78,746,948 downwards.
ATTCCTATTGAGATACGATTCAAGACTTGTGATGTACTGCAAGTCGGCTTAGAGTGTGGAGGTCATAGAGGAGGGCATACAATCACTTGATAGAGGGATTCTGGAACTACAGAGAGAGCGCTTGAAGAGTGAAATGGTGCTTGCCCAGTGGAGTTATGCTACATCGTCTATGCATTTCCTAGGGCATCGCTAGGCAAGCCAGTTTCTGTCGGAATCAGCTGCTATGTCTCTGTTTGGTTATGGACTACAATTGCTCTACATATTCACCCCACGTCCCAATTTTCCATTTGGGGCAAGTGTCTGCCACACTGTATTCTTCAGCACATCATTTGTAACATTGTGTGACATTGTTAAATCATTGTTTGTAACATTACGTAGCTGGTGAAATAGGCATTTGGCTGTGAAGTTACTGGAATCCACACAAAACGAAAAGTCTGTGCTTTTCGTAGATATATGTAGAAGACAGAATGAAAAGTTGATAAAGAAGCTGTGTTGAAGGCACAGGAGCCCTGACTTATTGCATAATGTAAGAAACAAGGATCTTCTTCTTGCTAGCTTCCTCCAAAAGGCTCAGGAGCTGACCATTTACTACCCCGTAACTTGGATGCAATCATGAGAAAGGCTTGCCATTTGTGGCATCCACTCACACACTTCCCTATGGATTTCAGACCGAAGGTGACTGTGTATGATATAATCCTTGCCACTCTTGCCGATGCTACAGAGGACTGGCTCCCCATGGGGTTTCAACACCAACTGCAGGAGAGAGGTCACTACTTGTTAAATAATCCTTTGTGCAGTCACTTAATAGCAAGTCTGTAAACCTCCCTGCAAATTGAAGCTAGCACTTCAAATAGCACTTTTCCTGATAGTCTACTTTTCTGCAAGTAGGGAGGTTTCTCTTTGGAAAGAATTCAGGCATGCTTCTTCTTCTTCTTTGGTGATCACTCATAGCTGAGATTGTCTTCCATGAACATGGTCTTAACTGTGAGTCTGTAAGTGACTGTGGAGGCCAATTCTGGATCCACACGTCCTTCCACAGTGGGGCATAGGTTCCGGGCAGAAGTTGATCACGGTGAGGGTTTGCCAAGTGTGCCTTCCTCTTAGCACATTTCTCCCTTTCATCCTGAGTTTGAGCTTCTTCAAAGTCCAGGACACCTTTGGTAAAGGCTGTTCTCCAATTGGAGAGCTCGCAGGCCAGTGTTTCCCATTTTTGTGTGCTTATACTGCATTTTTTAAAATATTTGCTTTGAAAGCGTCTTTAAACCTCTTTTGTTTTCCACCAGCATTACACTTTCTATTTTTAAGTTCAGAATAGAGTAGTTGCTTTGGAAGACGATGATCAGGCATCCGCACAACATGACCAGTCCAACAAAGTTGATGTTGAAGAATCATTCAACACTGGTGATCTTTGCTTCTTCCAGTACATGGACAATTCAGGCATGCAATCTTCTGCATGTAGGCTGAAATGGTACAGTCAATGAAAGGCTGCACTCTTTGATATTTCTGAGTGTGCAATTTGGCTTTCAGTCTATTTGAGAAGCGCTCTCAAGTCTACAGCTAGAGAAAGTGGCAAAAATATGATGGATTCCATTATGTATTGCACCCTACCTTCAGGAAGCTTAGGCTGATGTCTAGAGTCCACGACACCCTCCTGAAACAAACACACAGCAATGTGTCATCAGAGCAGATCTGATGCTCTAAAAACATTAAGATGGGCACCGAGTGGGCATCTTTGGGGAGAACATTCCAGAACCAAGGGGCTGCTATTGAAAAACCTCATTCTCTTGCTACTACCCTAGGACTCAGAAATAATTCCTAATTGACAATCTAGCACTTGGGACCTGATCTGACAGGCAGAACCGTTCACTTGCCTCCTTTTTTTCTGCTGAATTGGACCACTTTTAAGAATCCTTCCAACCAATCCCTGTATTACGTTGAAATGTTGTTATATTTTCTTCTGCATCTTGTTGTGAACCACTTTGAGCATAGTTTTTACAATGGAAAAGCTGCATGCAAATAAACTATTGATGATGATGTATCATGCCCATGAATTCTGACTCACATCAAAAGGGTTATCAGGCTATCTATGGTATCAATTGACAGACACCTCATGCACAAACAATTTAGTTCAGCTAAAGTTAGCTTCCATGCCCTGAAAGCAGTTCACCCCTACAAACATAGCTTTGAAGTTTTACATTCTGCCTCAAAAGGCAGATTTGGGGTGCCGTTCAGGGTAGCAGAGCATGAGACAGGCAGATCTGATTTGTGGGGTGCAACCCATGAGGAAATTCTTCTCCACAAACCCTATGGAAAGGAACAGGAGCTATTTCTTTACTTCGAATGTGGCTTGTACAGAGTTAGGCCACGTGCTAGTTTAGTGGTTGGTATCCCATATGGATTTTCTGTCTGAGGCACCACAATTCATATCTTTGAAGGAAGACATAAATGTCACCCTGATCCAGCCTACAGTATTTACATTTGGGGCTTTTGGTTTAGGAAAAAAATATGAGTAAGATAGGGTTATGATAGATGTATATAAGGTTATGGAAAAAGTGAATAAAGATTTTTCTCTCTCCCTCTTTCATAGTACTAGAACTTGGAGCCAGGGGTGCCAGCTTGAATAAAACAGGGGGCGCTTAGGTAAGCCCCACTTCTCACAATTGACCACATGATAGGGTGCACCCACACCATTTGAATGGCAATGTCCAATTTGGGGGCAAATTTTATTGAGGGTGGCCAAAGGGACCTCAGCTCCTAGGAGTTGACTCCTATGGGCCCTCCCCCATAGGAATATTGGTTGACGCAGGACAGACAAAATAAAGTACAGTGGTACCTCTGGTTAAGTACTTCATTCCGGAGGTCCATTCTTAACCTGAAACTGTTGTTAACCTGAAGCACCACTTTAGCTAATGGAGCCTCCTGCTGCTGCCGTGCCGCTGGAGCATGATTTCTGTTCTCATCCTGAAGCAAAGCTCTTAACCTGAAACACTATTTCTGGGTCAGCGGAGTCTGTGACCTGAAGTGTATGTAACCTGAAGTGTATGTAACCCGAGGTACCACTGTACTTCTTCACAGAGCGCATAGTTAAACTACGGCAATTACCCATAAGAGGTAGTTATGGCCACCAACATGGATGGATTAGATCTCGTGCTACTTACATGACTTGGGTATAGGCGGAATGCATGGGAAATCCAAAGGACTTCATTGTCTTACACACACACACACACACACACACACACACACACACACACGGCAATATTAAAAAATGAAGAAATAAATTGACCCTAAAAATCAAGAACAGGGGAACTGAACATAATGTCTTCATTTAAAACAAAGGTATCTGGCTTATATAAGCATTAAAAATGGTTGAAAACAGATAGATTTTAAAAAGGAGCTTGGGATGTGTCTGGCTTGTTGTTTGGATTACACACAGGACTTTGATGAACATACCCCTGATGACTAAAATAATGAAAGTGATAGATTAGCGTCTTGATGCATAATCACTGTCTAGAATGTAGAACTTGTGAACAGCGGGGTTTTGAGAACAATTACTTGTAATTAAAGCTGTGCTGGTTACCAAAAAAAAAAGTCTTTTGTGTATTGCACCAATTAATTACTTTTTTTTTTCAGGGAGAGTTTAGCTCTAAACCATCTATTTATATGTGACCATGTTTGGAATTCTGAAGTGATATGCAATATGTATTGTTTAGTAATATTATTTTGTTTTGGGGAAGAAGGCAGACGTAGCTCCTTCTCCTTAAGATATCATCTTGTGAATGAATTAAAAGCAAACCACTTCTACAAATCCAGGCATATGAGCAGACATTATTGTCATTGTGATGATAAAAGACAACTTTAGGCAGGCAAACACTTTCTTATAAAGTCGGCGCATCTTTTTAACCAGACTATCTCGCTGTCCATCTCTTTTTGATTTTTCACACTCTTAGAAGACAGACTCATGAAAGTATAAAATGTTTTGAGCTCAGAAAAGAGAGAGCTGCAAAAAGGGAAATTCTCTCCCCCTCCCCCATGTCAGTGAAATTGCTTTGAGAAAGGTAAAATTAATAACATTTTTCAATGCTAAAATGGGATCTTTTCTCTCCCAGCTTCTATTGTGGCTAAACTCCTGTGGACTTCAGCAGATGGTGTATCATGTAAGAAGTGACATCTCCTTACTGCATTTTGCTCATCTCTGATGGGAAAATATTGCTTTCCGTACCTCTCCTTGATAGCAGACAATGATTAAAGTTTGATATGGGTGAAAATTTGAAATTTTCTGAACACTCTCAGGGACAATTTTGGATTTGCTGTAAAGAGGAAACAGAGTCAAACATATAGGTATATGTATCTGTTTGGTTTTAAACCTAATTTTCAAGGTTCAGTAAAAACAAACAGAAAATAACTTCACTCATCACAGTCAGATATGACCCTCACAGATCTGGGGTTTTCTTCTTGAGGTCGTTGTGATATCTTGGGATGCATTGTTTGAAGAATACGGGGGGGGGGGGGAGAAGTTTGTGCTTTTCACTGAGAATTGTAAGGTTAGACTCAGATTGAGGCAGTTTCCTACATTTGGACGGGGATCGAAATATAAGCTGATTCTAAGTCATCAACCTCATCAACCTCTTCACTTAAAGGTTAGGTCCAGTCATGACCCACTGGGGTTGCGGTGCTCATCTCGCTTTATTGGCCGAGGGAGCCGGCGTACAGCTTCCGGGTCATGTGGCCAGCATGACTAAGCTGCTTCTGGCGAACCAGAGCAGTGCACGGAAACACTGTTTACCTTCTCGCCAGAGCTGTACCTATTTATCTACTTGCACTTTGACGTGCTTTCGAACTGCTAGGTTGGCAGGAGCAGGGACCGAGCAACAGGAGCTCACCCCATTGTGGGGATTCGAATCACCGACCTTCTGATCGGCAAGCCCTAGGCTCTGTGGTTTAACCCACAGCGCCACCCGCGTCCCTTACTTAAAAAATAAAAATAAAACTGGCATTTTAACTGGATTTCAATTTTATAGTTTGATAACAGATTTTGTCTTTAGTGTATTGTTGGGGAACTTGTACACCACTCAGAGAGGATTGCAATTAAGCGGCAGGTGAATTGTCTAAATAAATAAATAAGTGTGTGCTGACCTGATGTGGTTTTTATCTTGATGGAGCTTCCCCACATCCAATCTGTCAATGTTGTGGCTCTTAGCAAGGGGCGTGCCTCTGAAAGTCAGAATGCAATTATGCCACATCAAATGTTGAGTACATTACAAGCAGGGTAGTGATAGTGGACAACTTTCTATGGCAACGCCCGTAGAATGTGTCAGCCAGCTCTCTGCGGCTGCCATGTTTCTCACAATCTCGATTTTTCAAGCTTAGAATAAAGAGAGCTGGAAGTTGGCATGTTCCTCTCCCCTGCCCCCATCCCTTGCACACTGCACAAGGAAGGTTTATGCTGCATCGTGTGTACTCAGACCCATAAAACTCCCATAGCCATTGATCATTCCAGGGAAGAAGCTCAGCACACAGTCCTTCTTATTGCCAGACTGAATAGCTCAGTTGGTTAGAGCATGGTGCTGACACTGCCAAGGTTGCAAGCTTGATCTCTGTATGGGACAGCTGCATATTCCTGCATTGCAGGGGGTCGGACTAGAACTAGATGTTCCTCAGGGTCCCTTCCAACTCTACAATTCTATGATTCTATGACAGCAGAGCTGGCTCAAAGTCTGAGGAGGTTATAGGCAGAGTGGTGGGTCCTTGCTTCTGATGGTGGACTCTGGTGGGCTTACCTCGCAACATGGTGGCACCCTCTTGCTTTCCCATAATGCCCCTGAGTGGAAGTGGCTCAAGGAAACTGTGGACAATCTCAAGCTGCCTAAAATCCAACCACCAAGTGCTGCTTGGTGTGTCAGGCAGTGGGCGGAATTCAGGCATCAGGTAGTTGCCAGGGGCGGATAATTTGCTGGTTTAAGTTTCTTGCAGTTTCTCACATTTCTGATCTTAAATTTCGCTCTACCCATTTCTGAATTTTTTTAAAATTTAAAAATGTTCTCACGAAAATTCGTCAGCATTTTCGTAAACCGTTTTGTCTAATGTAATGTGTTTTGTGTGGTATTTTCACAAATATGTGCATTTTTTTAAATGCATGCTTTCCCTTCATATACTTTTTAAAAACAGGTTGTTGGGTTGGAGCTCTGCATCACAAAATGCAGGGAAGTGTGAACATACCAGAGTAGCTGTGATTTGGTTTGATTATTGTTTCGGGAAGTGTGAATTAGGCAGGTTCCTATAAAAATTGTGAATTGAATCAAATTTATCCCCCACCCCATGATTAACTAACCTAATGTCAGGGTCTAACACCAGCTCTAGTAGACATTATAATTTTCTATCTGCCTGGACACTTTTCACTGAGGAGCATTTAACCAATACATTCCTCCAACTGCAGCCTGGATTGGTACATTCCCAATGAAGCAGCAGAAGTCCTTTTTTATTGCGCCTCCATGATGAATTGTGCACATGATGGTATAGAGCAGTTATACACAACCCCACTTCCACTACCGTTTGTGCCTGCAGAGGTTTCGGGAAGGGCATGATGCTTCATTTTCAGTCAGTGCACGCCCTGTAGCTTCCTTCTGAAATACTGTAACTTTTTCTTCCATAAAAGTTATGGGGCAGGGTGGTTTTGTTCATTTGTCCAGCTTTCATTGTGCTATGATTGCCAGGTTGCAATAATTTGAAGGTGGGTGGCGCTATGGTCTAAACCACTGAGCCTCTTGGGCTTGCTGATTAGAAGGTTGGCGGTTCAAAGCTCCCGTTGCTCTGTCCCAGCTCCTGCCAATCTAAGCACACCAGTGCAAGTAGATAAATAGGTATCACTACAGCGAGAAGGTAAATGGCGTTTCCGTGCACTCTGGCACTCATCACAGTGTCCAGTTGCGCCAGAAGCGGTTTAGTCATGTTGGCCACATGACCCAGAAAAGCTGTCTGTGGACAAATGCTGGCTCCCTCGGCCTGAAAAGTGAGATGAGTGCTGCAACCCCATAGTCACCTTTGACTGGACTTTTTTTAAAAAATAAATTTTTATTAACTGGCCAATCAAATCAAATTAAATCACATCACATAAATTCCGAATTACAAAGCCGAATTTTAAATTTTTGTTGGGGGGACCCATATTTCAAGATCCGAAGGGGGATTCTGATCATCTTCTTGCTACTGCGTTAATGTCCAAATCAATCCAAATCAGTCCAAACAGAGTTCATAATTCTATCCAGTCTTATCTTGCTGTTTCCACATCACATCTTGTTCATATATTTTCTCTTTTTTCTTTATGATCTCTTCTGATAGTCTCCTTAAGCCGATAAACACCAATAATAATCCTGTGTGAATTTTTCCGTTATTCCAATCCTCAAATCGAGATGGTTTCCATATATCATCGCCTTCATAGATAACATCGCTCTTTCCATCATTAATCTCGCTCTTAAGTCCCTCTGAGGAGTTTCACCCACAATATAAAAACAGCTCTATTTCTCTATTTCTCCTCCCAGACTCAAGTCCTCTGACAGAACTTCCCAATATGGCGACGGCATTTTTAACTGCGTCATTCCAAAGCTCTTATACATTTCACGCTCTTCTTAAAACATGCTTTGGTTTGAAAGTTTATCTCCACACAGCCTTAAATCCACAGCTTAAGTCCTTAAAACGACATTTCTGACTCGTGAGGGGAGGGGATTCTTGTTTAATCACATAAGGAAAGAAAGGAAAGTTTTCCCCCCTCCCCAATCAGTCATTTGCCATACCATGTCTTGGCGTATCTTCTCATGATTTAATCTTGTCTTGTTTTATCAGAGATCTCTTCTGTTAGCAGTCTTTACTCCCCCTCCTTCCTTGAAATATGTGCATTCCTTCATCCAAATTGTTTCTTTTGAAGTTCTTGCAGCTAGATCAGGGATGGCGTCCAGGAGCACCGGAATCCCACAGGAGGGCTTTGTGCCTAGTGCCCCCATCCCCACAAATTCGGGGGTGGTATAGGGCACAGCAGGCAAGGCAGTCCCCCCCACCATCCTGGGGGGGGGGGTAGGGAGGCTAATTACTCCCATCATAGCCTCCAAATTACCTCGTGTGGGTCAGAGAGATGTTATTGTCAGCCATCTTCTGATGCGCCCCCTAGTGGCCCCCTCTCACCTTTGACTGGACTTAACCGTCCCAGGGTCCTTAATGTGGTAATACTGGGGGAACATTGCAGTACCAATAAAGTAGAACAGATTGTGGATAGCCCAGTATAAATCCCACCACTGACACACTATTATTATATCAAGGACATGTTGCAGAATACACCTGGAGGGTTGGCTCTGAAAGATCAGAGAGCTAACCCCCTTCCCCTGTGAAGAGAATTTAATATTCCCCGTGCGGTTTTAAAAACATTGCGTTTATTCCCCATTATATTCTCAGCTCAGCCTTAACTGTTCAGGTGCAGCTTGCACCTTAATAAATACAGTCATGTAAGAACAGCTCCAAGTGGTTGCAGATGCCGTACAAGATCACAGCAGCCCTAGGAAACAGGAGGCGGAAAAAGGAGTCTCTTGCATATTAGGGGATGAAAAGGAAATATCGCGGCTGCTTCATTTCCCCACTTCTGAACACTTCTTTTCCTGTAGTTTGTCTCTAGTCTATGATGTGTTGGCAGCTCATACACAAACCGGGCTTGGTAAGGCATGAAGTTATCCACATTCCAGATTCCTTCTGTGTGTGCTTAGAACGTGTCTTTTTGATCTGACTTCTGTAGGGCAGATCTTACAACACACATTTATAATCTGACACAACCAATAATAATAATTATTTTTTAAGCATTTCATTTGACTTTTGCCCCATACAGATCTTCAAAAAAATGGTCGAGAATTTAAGCTAGATGCCAATGCCAAACTTTATCCCACCAACTAGGGAGGGGATGGAGCCTGCAGCCCTCCAGATGTTGGTGGATTACAATTCCCAGCACCCCTGACAATTGTCTATGCTGGCAGGGGTTGATGGGATTTGGAGTCCAGCAACATTTGGAGGAGCACAGCTTAGCCAATTCCTACCAGAAAAGTTCACTGGTTTGCCCAATGAACGCAAGTTACCCCTGTGCTTTTTTGTGTGGCAAGGTTCAAAATTTAAACTTCCCAGTGGTTTCATGTTCTCAAAAACTGTCACCCACACAGGCACCAGTGAATCAAGGGTGCAGGTTTTTTCATATATTGAGTAATATTTTTATTTAATTTCCCACCAACAGATAGGTACATGTGCATATCTGTAACCAGAAAAGAAAGAACAAAAAAAAAATTAATAGAAAAAGAAAAGAAAAAGAAGAAACAATGACCACCCTGCTGGGGAAACAATATGCTGTTGCCATAAAGTATCCCCTCACCCCCACCCCAGTTCTGTTCTTTGTAGATTTTAGCAGGAGGTCCAGCATCTAAAATTTCACCATCAGTCATCAGTGGTAGTTGGCAGGCAGCAAACATTTGAAACGCTGGCATATCTCACTCAAACAGTCTGGATATTGTTAGCAGTGTTTATATAAAAAATAAAACTTTGCCAAACTTTTAAACTTCTTTGTCTTTCTTATTCGATAAAATGAGTTTTTATTCCAATGGCATCTTCTCCCCTGGGGCTAAAGAACAGCTTCTGTCAGGCAATTTTAGTTGGAACAACAAGCACACACACCCCTTCCCTGCATGCCCCAATCCACCAACATCTGGAGGGTCACAGGTTATTCACCCTTGTCTTAGAGGTGGAAAAGGAAATTGGCTTACACAGGATCAGGTGGGACTTAGGGACTTCCTCTGGGGATGGTGAGCAGGGCTTTTTGTGTGTGGTGGTACTCACTGGTATGGAGTCCTGGCACCTCTCCCCCCCCCCCACATCCCAGCCATATCAGCTGTTTTGTGACTATGCAAAACCCACCAAGTGTGGGGTCACAAAGGGACAGCCGACACTTTAGATAGGAACCTCAAATGGGCGTGACTCTCTTCAGAGGAAATTCCATCTGCCTTGTGCCAGATACATGAAGTTTCCTGTGGGGTTGCCTGGAAATCTGGCAATTAGCACGCAGGCAGTGTACATGGGGGTCAGCTCTTCTGGTAGGCAAGTCAGCAGACACATATTTTGGGGGCACACGGGGAGAAAGATGGAGTGGAAGTTCCGTTGTTGAAGCGGAAGTCCTTGCCTGACTTGGCTGGGCACAACCCCACGACTGGAGAATGCTGGTAAAAAAACCATTCCCTCTGTGTGGAAGTTAGAACTGTCAGACACAGTTCTCCATTTGCCGCAAATAGCAATGACCGCTCCCCGCCTAAAACGGGGGGCGCCCTTTGCGTGGACGTGTGCAGCCCCTAGATCTGGAGCAGCTCCAACAGCATAGGCTTGGCTTTGCCTTCCCTCAGGTGGGATACCTGGAGGTCTCCGCCTACCTCAGTCAGTTGTCCAATCCCACCTGGGGGAAGCATTGCCAAGGAGACCAGGCCAGGTAGGGGAGGGATTACCTGCCCACACAATAGAGGGAGGATCTTACCTGGGAATCCTCACTTGGCTCCAGAGCTTCTCCCACCCTACCCACCCTCAGTTAATGTCTTATTTTGCAGGTTAACTTTTCTTCACAGGTTTTGCAGGTTAACTTTTCTTCACAGGTATGCAGGCGCTGCTACGTTAAGGTCGCTATTAAAGGGCCAGAAAGGAATTTCCCTGCATTGGCAGGTTTCGCCTTTCCCATAGCAAAACGTCACAACTTTGGCGGTATCAGGCCTTGGGCGGAATCCTTTAGTCCATCTTCCTCTTTGCGGCGGTGATACCAGGGTTCCCCGTTAAAGGGGTTTTTGAAGGGAGGCTTTGGCCGTACGCCGAAAGGTCGTCATTGCTCTCCCCTGCGGCGGCGGCGTAATGGGGGCGGCTATCTCTGCTTGAACATATGTTCTCCAGAGCCGGCCCATCCCCCCCCCACACTGGATAACCCTGATGCTCCCTAGGTCCCCGGCTGGGGACTGGGGAGGGAGAACGCCCAATGCCTGAGCCAAGGACTAACCCACATTTGAAATTTAATAAAGTTGTGGCCAATTTAATCCCATAGCACGTTGTCTAGAGTCGTTATTCCACATGATGGGGGGGACCGCGTGGGATCTGGGGACTCCACCTGTCCACGCAAAGAGAACGTTATAGTTCTTGCAGGCGCACTGTCTGTGGTTCCATTTGCCTCCAAATTGCTTCCAAAACTTCAGGAGGACCCAGATTCACAACTCAAATGGAGCTTGCTTTTCCTCCAATGTGTCTTGAATTTCTCTGTCTTGAGATTTGTCTGAAATCACGATGGTTTTGCAAAGGTGAGGCTTCAATATAGCAAGAAGTTTCCAAAGATTAAATGCATCTCCCAAGAGCTGAGGTCAAGCAAAAACGTGTTAACTTGCTTCCATTTTTCACCCCAGGGATTCTCCCTGCCCGCCTTCCCCAAAATCCCTTGCTTCCTAGGCAGGAAGGAATCAGACAGAAATACAGGCCATACCAACTGGCAAGGCAGTGAGATGCCAGCAGGCTTTTTGGCATTGGTTACGCTCAAGCAAGCACACAGGTTGATATGATTAAGGTGGATGAAAGAAAGACAATCACCAGACTTTTCCTATTATTACATTATGCAAGATATTTGCTGGTTTATTTGTTGTTTTTATGCCGAAAGACTAACGAAAAAGTGTGGGAGCCAATGCAAATCTTATTACAGCACCACAGACTTACTTTCAATGGTGTAATAATTTGCACTTCTGTTCTGAAGTAAGTCCCACCGTGATCAGTGGAGTCTATTCCCTAGGAAGTATGTTTAATATTGAGGCTGCAATAGTATGATTATTGCATCTACAGTGGTACCTTGGGTTAAGAACTTAATTCGTTCTGGAGGTCTGTTCTTAACCTGAAACTGTTCTTAACCTGAAGCACTACTTTAGGTAATGGGGCCTCCTGCTGCCGCTGTGCCACTGCTGCACGATTTCTGTTCTCATCCTGAAGCAAAGTTCTTAACACGAGGTACTATTTCTGGGTTAGCGGAGTCTGTAACCTGAAGCGTCTGTAACCCGAGGTACCACTGTAGTTCTCATCATATTAATGCTCATATTAATGGCCATTTTTAACAAAGAGCAGGTGTATAGAAGAAGAAGAAGAAGAAGAAGAAGAAGAAGAAGAAGAAGAAGATAGTCACCTCAAAATAATAAAAACTAGGATGAGATGCACTTTTACATCATGGTAGCGTTTTTATTAATATTTAAATGAATAGTACCAGTCATGTTCTTGTTATGTTTTTGAGGTTTATCTATTGCTTTTATTTTTGGTCTGTGGGTGCTCTTTCAGATGACCTGATTATGGAGCATTCATCCAATTTGTCTGCAAGAAGGCTAAACAATGTTGGCTGTTTAGTAGGCATTCAACCTGATTTTAGGGGGAGGCTAGATGACACTGCATCCACCAAGTGTTACCCCACATGACTCAGTGCGGTTTCCTATCACCTTGTTGCAAAAGTCCAAAATTTATGAGAAGCAGGTTTGTTGTGAAAGATTGCCCAATCAATTGTAATTGTACAACTTGGATTTACAGAATTGTAATTGAAAAATAGTGTGTTTTATTGTATTGTTTCTTTTAATAGCCTGAAATCTAATGTGATGACAAGTATGAATGAATAAATCCAAGATAAAACAGCAAAGTTTTTATTTAAACTCTCACTAGTACAGAATAAAGGACAAATCTGAGCCCTTAGCAATAGTTCCCAAACGCGTTACTAACTGCATTTCCTTACAGAACTGTCCTGTAAGTTAATTAGATTCTTAACTTTAAAAAAGAAAAAAAAAATCAGCTGTCGCTTCTACTGCCTTTTAAGTTCTCAGGTACATAGATGGGACAAGAATGTTTAATTAAAAAAAATGAGGATTGAGTTTGAGGGTAATAGTGTTTTGATATTCCCAGATGTATCTGAAATCACTCAGATTGTGAACCAGGTTTCAGTGTTTGAAATTAGATTTTGTTAAATTGAACGCTGAGGCTGCACTTTCTTATCCAGCGAAGATATAAGTGGTTTTAAATAGCAGGAAGTAAACCGTACCAATTTTGATAGATGCAAAGTGATTTCTGAACTCAAGGTCAAGAGTCATTATTGATTTAGAGTTCTAATTTGCCCTGTCACCCAACGCTCAGGGTTCATATGAACACTAAGAAGAAGAAAAGACTAAGCAATAGTTGGGCATGGGGAACCTGTGGCACTCCAGATGTTGAACTACAACTCCCATCAGGACCACCCAGGAGGGATGGAAGGATTGATCAATTTCTCTTCTCACAGTTTCTCATTTTTCCCCACCTTAAATTCAATTCTCCACATCTCTGTAGTAATCTGTGATTTATTTATTTTTTTAAAATCCTTTTTAGTGCAAATGTCTCCTAACAAATGCATATATTTATGTAATACGTGCATTTTTGTAAGCATTGTTTGGCTGCCTTGCAAAATTCAGATAAGTATGAATTTTGAAGGTTTGCATATTGTTTCGAAAAGCGCAAATCTGATCTATTTCACTTTAAAAGCAAATTGCAATTGCAAATTCTTCCCCACCCACTACTTGTCAGCATGTCCAGTGATCAGGGCTGAATAGGAATGGTAGTCTAGTGCAATAAGACAAGCGCCAGGAGCATCAACTTCTTGGCTGAAATGCCTTCCCCAGCATTTCCCAGTTGCTGCTGTCAGCTTTCTCTGGAGGAGAGATAAGGGAGCCAGCTGTAAATCATCTGGTCTGTTGAGAAGACACCACCCATTCCAAACTTCATTTAAGTCAGGCTTTCCCTATACAAAAAGGATCCGTGTAAGTCAGGTGTAGAGAACCTCTGGCCTTCCAGCTGTTGCTGAACTACAACTCCCATTAACCCCAGCAAGCATCACCAACAGCCAGGGTTCCAGTTCAGCAACATCTGGTGGGCCAAAGATGCCCTACATAAGGCTGTTGGCCACTTACGATGGACCTATTCTCCAATTCTTTCTAATATCGTTTATATCAGTGACCTCGACCACCTCTTGCTGTGGAGATTTCCTTTTCAGAGTGAACTAAGATGTTGGAAATAGATTTGATGATTGACTCTTCATAAGCTTTGGCTTCAGATTAGACCTGAAACACGTCTTTCTACATAGATACTGTACCTGTTTACAGTGGTACCTCAGGTTAAGGACTTAATTCGTTCCAGAGGTCCGTTCTTAACCTGAAACTGTTCTTAACCTGAAGCACCGCTTTAGCTAATGGGGCCTCCTGCTGCCACTGTGTCGCCGGAGCACGATTTCTGTTCTCATCCTGAAGCAAAGTTCTTAACCCGAGGTACTATTTCTGGATTAGCGGAGTCTGTAACCTGAAGTGTATGTAACCTGAAGTGTATGTAACCCGAGGTACCACTTTATTAGTTTTTTCTTGGGTCATCAAAAGTGGGCAGTTGCTGCCATGATTCAGTTTTGTACTTGTTGTACCAGTGATGTTTTAAAGCAGGTCAGTGTCAGTGTTTGATGTCCAAGCCAGTGGTTCTGGGTTCTCTTCTCCTTACCTGCGGGAGACGTAGTGCAAACATGTTGACTGTTCTTTTTTTTTAAAAAAAAGAAAGAAAGCCCAGAACTGGTGGTATTTGTGGTGGAAAATGCTGCTTTCATGCCTGATGAACCACAGAGCAGAAAAGGGGAGTCAGGTCAAGTGACCTACCATAGAATAAGCTGAGATAAATAATTCAGATTTTCATTATAACAGGGGAGTGCGGCTCTTGAACAGAGCTGAGTGGCTCCTTTTGTGAAAACTGGTATGTGGTGGCTGTGTTTGGGAGCCCTCGCAATGTAATCGGGCATTAATATTAACCTAAAAATCAATGGCAGGAATTACCCATCTTTCTAAAGTCTAGCTGAATTCACACCATATTGTTTGGTCCTCCTGGGCATTTTAATAATCGTGTAATAGAAATGTTGGAGTGCCTGAGATGTTCTTTGTATTACTCTCTGAAAAGGTCTTTAACGGGATGTCTTTAGCAGACAGGTCTGATAGAATGTGCCGTAGAGAGAGAGAAAAGAGGGAGAAAAGAAATATGCCTATTTTAGTAATATGGGGATGTTTCATTAGTTCAGCCAGCAGCGATATGACATTACATTTAAAAAGGAATACAATTAATAACAATGAGAAGGCTGCAACGGCGGGGGGGGGGGCTGGCTCTCATAATATAGCTGGAGGAACTGAGCAAAGAGTCAGGGCAATTAAGGAGATGCAATGCATTACTTTGTTTGAACACCCACTTCGCTGGTCATTTGGAAAGGAGATTTCTTTAAGCTCCAGGTTGCTTCACACATGTATGTCCCTCAGTAGGTGATCTGTCACTGATAGATCTCCTGGTGTATGTGTGAACCATCCCAGCTAAAAAAGCTTCGTGTTGGAGATGATTTAAGAGCGCATGAAAGTTCTGTCTGGTGTGGTTGATATGCGTTGGCTTGTTTCACACATAAGTGAAATTGCTAGGTCCTGCGATTGTCATGTGTAAATTCATCCTAAATTGTTGTTGTTTAGTTGTTTAGTTGTGTCTGACTCTTTGTGACCCCATGGGCCAGAGCACACCAGGCACTCCTGTCTTCCACTGCCTCCCGCAGTTTGGTCAAACTCATGCTGGTAGCTTCAAGAACACTGTCCAACCATCTGGTCCTCTGTCATCGCCTTCTCCTTGTGCCCTCAATCTTTCCCAACACCAGGGTCTTTTCCAGGGAGTCTTCTCTACTCATGAGGTGGCCAAAGTATTGGAGCCTCAGCTTCAGGATCTGTCCTTCCAGTGAGCACTCAGGGCTGATTTCCTTAAGGATGGATAGGTTTGATGTTCTTGCAGTCCATGGGACTCTCAAGAGTCTTCTCCAGCACCATAATTCAAAAGCATCAATTCTTTGGCGATCAGCCTTCTTTATGGTCCAGCTCTCACTTCCATACATCACTATCATCCTAAATTAGGGTTGCCATATTTCAAACAGTGAAAATCCAGACAAAAACAGCACTGCCGACATGGGCTGCCATACTTCTGGATTTTCCCAGATATTTTTGCCAATTTCTGCCCAGACACTGCTGCCAACTGCAGTATTCTGGATATGTCCAGGAGATTACGGATGTATGGCAACCCTATCTAAGTGCCAATTCACACATTATGGGGTTTTTTTGAGGGGGGAATCCATGTCAGCAGACCCAGTCACCCCTGGGTTCCTGCCCTTGTTTACACTTCCTGGGTACGTTCCCATCTAGTTACATTTAGTGTTATCTGCCTACAAACAAAATTAGTCCTTCTCTTCACAGAAGTCTTCTTGGTTATTTACTGCTTTATTATTACTTATTCATTTAAACACCACAAACTTCTGTATTGATTCTGATCTATGAAATTCACTTTAACAAGATGCAATGAAGACCCCAAATTGGGAAGACTTTGAAAGATAATTAGACAAATTCATGGCGGGTAGGTGTGTGGTCCACTTCCAATGGGCACCGGCCACCACTGATTTCAAGTATTGTATTGGTCTCTTGAGAGCTTGTTCTGAATCCACATATATGTAATAATTCTTCCTTCTCCTCTACAATACCTTCAATGCTGAATTAAGGTAAGCTTTGGGAACACAATAAGCTTCATAGACACGGCTTGTAAGTTCAAAGTTCTTCCACATATAATTTTGCATTTTCTTCCTGGAGTCTTTAGTTACCCCAAACATGGCAGATATAGGATTGTCTCCTAGTAACTTCAACACTCCATTACTGAGCTGCCCAGACCAGAAGTATGGATCGTGAGACCTAAATCTAGACCTGAATGGTCTCCACCTTAGGATCCCTGAAGTATATACTGCATAAAGCTCGAAGCAAGAAGTACTGCTCTGTATGACAGTCTCCTATTGGTACCAGATGTGGCCAATTCAGGAGCCTCATATTACTTGACAATTAAGCAGTGCTGAGCACATTCAGTCCACAGCAGCTTACTAGGCCAGTTGTCTGTGGTCAGGGCTTGAGGTTCTCCAGAATTCCAGCTAAGTTCACACATATCTAATTTCTACCAGCAATATATCTAATGCAAACGTACAGGTGCTTGACCAGGTGACATTCCAAAGCAGGTAATTCATTCACCCTCTGCAAAGTTCATCCCATTGCAAAGCAGTGGTCAGGGTTTCTTCCATTCATTTACTTGCTGGAGCTAACCACATATACTGTCATCACATGAATTTAAGAGGTGTGTGTGTATGCTTTCCCCAAACCCATGTAGATTAATCATAACACACCATTTTAAACCTGCTTACTTGAAAAGCAAATTTGCTTTTGCTGCTGAAAAACTGAGAAATGCCCTGCAAAGACTAAGGTGGTGGACCATCTTGGAAGGGACTGAATCAGACTTGTTTTAATAGGCTTTAATAGGACAAGATTGCTTGAGTTTTTACCAGTTGGCACATTTTATCATTTTGTTGCTGGTTTATTTTATTTACTTTCCCCGTATTATTGTAATGACCACTGGCCATTGGTCAAGCAGTAAACCATGTCTGTTTGTGGAAGATGACACTGGGGGGGGGAATCCCATTGATTTTTAAGGAGACTTACTCCAGGTAAGCATGTTTGGGATGCAGCCTTAACTGCCAATCTTTAGCAGGTGATAGGAAGTCAAAACTAATAGAGGAACTAAATTCTGCTGATGACATTTAATTGGTTACCCTCTTGCCCGACAGACAGGAAATAAGAAGGTGTAAGTAAATGTTGTCCCGGATCCTGGAGAGTTAATAAACAATACCACAGCCATTCATAAGTAATGCATTAGAATTCTGTAGATAATAAATTTGCAGTCCACAGATTTCCAGGTTATACCTCCCTTGCGCGGCATCTTGGTTAATGTACCACCAGGCTGGCCACTTCTGCTGCTGACAGGCCCGTGTTTTCCCAAGGTTTCAGAAGGCAGCCATTCAAATGGCCTACCCCTTGCTTTCTACAGACGCTGTTTAGCCCCTGCATATATGCAGAAGCACACATCCCTTCAAACAATTAAATCACCCCCAAACTGCTTAGGGACTGCGGCCCTGCGAATGTTATGTGAGTGGTTCCCCTCCCCTGCTAAGTATTATTGACAAATCCATCAAAGGCAGTGATGCATTGGTTTCCACCTTACCTAGAAGGACACCAGGGCAACGGCGACATGCTGTCACCGTGGTAACTGCTGCTGAAGTGAACAGCCTGTTGGGATAGGTGACCTCTGTTGGCAGCATGCCTGGAGATGTCGCAGGCACATGGCAGCCATGTTCCCGAGGCCCTGAGGAGAGGCCTAGAGCCCTTCAATTGATTCATTAGGCCTTAAAGGGTATCGATCACTCCAATTTGCACGAATTTATTATATTGATATGGGACTGATTAACATTTTGTGCCAGACTGGTTCGATATGTGCTTGTAACAGCTTTTAATGATTAATTGACTTTTATGATTCCATCTCGGGGCTGTCAGTGAGCTGTGAACTGTGGGCAGGCTCATTCCCAAGCCGCCTCTCGAGTGGCACAGGGCAGTGATTGAATACCTAGGAAATTAGTGTCCTTGCTGTCTCATTTTATGAAAGATAAATGCTATGACATTTAATGCAGACCTTAATTTAGAACAGAACGAAGCAGATCATTTTGCAATTTAATCATAAACAGGTAAATATCAGAAGTTGTTTAGCATTTTACAAGTTAAGTAGACAAGCGACAGCAGCGAGGCAAAGCCATCTAGTGGGGGGAACGGATGAGGTAAAATAAGGTAATGAGGACCACAGTTGTCACTCTTTTAGTACTTGTAGCAGTTTGCAAACTGGTAATAAAACAGTTGCGTTTTAAGTATAGCTTCCAGAAGAATCTTCTGTGCATTCTTGATTTCATTCATGTTTTGCCATGTTGACTGTAAACTGAGGGACTATCATACACCATTGAGAATCGCATGCAATCCATTGGTTTCCTAAAATCAAACAATAACCATATTTCTAAATGAAAGCAAGATACAATCGCACCTTGGAAATCGAACGGAATCCGTTCCAGAAGTCCTTTTGACTTCCAAAACATTAAGAAACCAATGCATGGCTTCCGATTGGGTTCGGGTTCCAAAGAACTTTTGCAAACCAGAACATTCACTTCCAGGTATGTTTGGGAGCCAAAACGTCTAAGTACCAAGGTGTTTGGGATCCAAGGTATGCCTGTACTTCTAGATGCTACATAACATCAGAAATGACATGTTTGGGAATTGTTTACCCAATTCTGCCTCAGGATGCCTAGAGAGTATTTTTATTTGTGAACCCCAATACAAATTTGATCTGATATACACAGACACAAATGTACAGCTTGGAACTTTTCTTATCCACATGGTTTTCACACTTCCAAAGTTCAGAGCTCCAAAGAAGGACCAAAATTACATATTCTTAAGCAAAAGTGCTAAATATGTATTTGAATTTTCACATGGATTAAAAAGAACGACATCAGAAGTTGAATGCTGAAGCTGGGCAAATTGAATTCATGAGTGAACACATGGAAAAGTGGCACAGAAATGGTCTGATTTATTCATATGTAATTATAGGCAAAACCAACAACAACAGCCAACCTTCAAGTCTCCTCACATTTCAGAAAAAGTTCGGGGAAAGTTTTTAGTTGCAGTTCTGAGCAAAGCGTGCGACACTGGAGTAACTAAAGGAGCCACTACAGCAACAGCCACCATCATGGTGCCCTGTGGATATTGTTGGACTCTGGTTCCCATCAGCGCCAGCAAGTGTGGCCAATGGTCAGGGATGATGGGAGCTGGAGTCTTCAGGGAGGGCATCAAATTTTGCCCTAGCACATGGAGGCATGTTGCCAAGGTCTGTCCCTGGTGTGCATAAACAATATGGAACATTTTAAAAACAATTACCAAACTAGTGATTAGTGGTTTAAATCAGTGGTTTCACAAACTCATTCCCAGCCCTGCCCTATGAAAACCAGCTGGAAGGTCATGCCAAGCATCAGGTTCCTTTGGGCTCTGCTAAAGTGCTTAGGCCTCTGTTGCTGCTTGAGGGTGCTGGGTGTCAGTCATGGCCATGCCGCCCTGTTGTTTTTATTTATGGGATGGGTAGGCATTGAGTCATGTGACCCACCACCTGCGGTCTGAAGTGGCACCATGTAGTAACAGTCCAAACACGAGGCCACCACTTCAGTGAGAACTTGGTCTAAATTATCCCGATTTTCATGTCCTGCAAGTAGCTGTCTTCTGTTGCATCTCTGTCAAAGTGACTTGCGTTTACCTGAACGCTTTACTCAAGTAAGTTCTTTTGAATATCCACCTTCCTTTTTCCTAGCCTGCCCCCTCCCGCCACACACTTGTGTCTCTCTCACATGCATCAAGCCATTTCATAGAATCATAGAATTTTAGAGTTGGAAGCGACTCTGAGGGTCATATAACCCAACCCCCTGCAATGCAGGAATCTCAGCCAGAACACACATAACAGACAGCCATCCAACCTCAGCTTAAAAACCACCAAGGAAGGTGAGTCCACCACTTATCGTGGGATGAATAAGGTTCTTCTGTTTGGCCAGAGCTCTTCCCAATCCTCCTTCCTTGCGATCACTCCAAACTTCCTCAGTTCCAAATCCTGGAGGTGGTTGGTTTCTTTGAAACATGGATTGAAGCCTTTGGCTGCATCTTGTATCGTGTTGCCTTCTGTTCACTTAACAGTATGTAGATGGGCCATAAATGTTTTTTCCTTCTTCTTTTCAGTGTATCAAAGCTCTCCTCTGCACTTTTTTTAAATATGTGAAAGCAGAAACATATTTGCTTTTGTTGGTTCACAATCTGGAATAGCAAAAGGCTTTTAAAAAAAACATCTGCCCTTGTTTTAACTGGCTGTACGTCTCTTTCCCCTACTCTTCTAGTGCTGCTAATGCTCGTTATTCTATCCATGTCAATATTTTCATTTGGGGTGAGGCGATTTGAACTGGGAACATGGGAAGCTCTCCCATACCAGGTCAGAGCACTGGTTCTACTAGCCATGCCTTGTCCACAATGATTAGCAGCTGTTCTCCAGAGATTCAGGCAAGAGTCTCTCCCAGCCCATCCTAGAGGTTGTATTTATTTAGTAATTCGTCATTAAATTGCCACCCCATCCTTCCTCCCAAAGGACCCCAAGATGGCAACAGGTGCAAGAAGCCAACTTCTTAAACTACAATTTGAATTTGGCTTGTTTCATTGAAGCATCATTAAAGTTAACCAACATTTGTTCGGGTTCAGATGACACGGCAAGCTGTTCTTCAACTACAAACCTTCTGAACTAGATATTCCAACTGGTTTGCTGGGGTCTTCTTTCCATTTCTGTGCCACGTAGTCTCTGCGCATTGTTTTGTATTGTTCATGATATCCACAACTTTGAGATGAGGCACAGGGCAAGAAAAGAGACAGGGCAAGAAAAGAGAAATCAGAACAGGCTCTCCACTAGCAACATGAACCCAGCTTCATCCTAGCTTTAAAGTTTGCAAAACAGATATTATTTTAAGTCAGATACTGACTTTCAAGCAGCTTGAGTACCTTTTTATTTATAAAAGCACCATATGTACATTAATTTATCTAGATGTTCATCCACTGCTTTATTTTTAATTTTTTGATAAAATGAAAACTCCCCCCAAAATCCTTGCAAAACTTCTCCAGCGAGGTGGGTGATAGCAGCTTGGTGATGCCATGGGCACTAGTCAGATGTCCCTATCCTCATGTGCCCCTCTGTAAACTTGCATAACTGTTTACCACACATATCAACAAAGGGGAAAGAACTATTGTAGTGAAGGGCTTCCAACTGGATTCACTTCTCTAACATTGTTGCCTCTATCTTCATACCAAAATGGGGTTGGGGTAGGAGTGTGGAAGGAAAATACGAAAAAAGGAGGAAAATATTTTATTCCTGGTTAAGTCTAAAATACTTATTGGTAGCTGCTTCCTTGATTAGCAGAAAATACATATAGGACCCTTGTATTTATTCATTTTTGAAATCTCTTTCCTTATAAGTTTCTAAGGAAAAGTTGGCTAGCTAACCTTTGGGGATGTTTGAGGTCTTAGGAAGGGAGACTGAAGACTAGACCAATCCAGAACTGGCACATTCTTCTCCAAAGTATTCTTATAATTATTTGTTCCTGAGCAGTGATATCAGCAAGACCGTGAGAAAGCAATTTAGGACACTTCCATTCTAATTTTATAGATGGCATACAGTGTCACACCTAGGCCACAGTCCATGTCGAAGGTGGAACTGATGCCAAATCAAAATTCAACTATGTCCCTTCCCTGCTCTTAGGGTGACCCTAATGTAGATTTAACGTTAGGTATAAATCTTCAGAATAAATGAATAAAAAGGTGTAAATCTTCAGAATGAGTGAATAAAAAGGTATCTCAAGGGAATGCATTATAAGCAGTTCCAGTATTTCATTGACTTTAAATGTGGCATGCTTTCCTGACACTCAAATCGAGACGTTCTCACATGCAGTTGAGGATTGCTAGTACACAGTATGCACTGCCTCAGCAGGGAAGGCTCTGATTCTGATTCCATCAACTGGCATGGCTCATGTGGCAGGCTGGAATAGGGCTTTCTTCGTGGTGGTGCCCCGACTCTGCAATTCCATCCCTGGGGAAGTGTGATTGTCCCAAATGCTGCTCACAGTTAGATATCCATTTTGAATACAAAGTGGTTCACGTGAGCTTTGAAGAGATAAATCCAATTTGAATCCAGAAGTGAAAATACAGTGTTGTTGTGTTTTACTATGACTTCTGTTCCATAGTTTTTAGAAGTTTAATTATTGTTGCAAACGGTGATGTTTTGGAACTCCTTTAGGAGGAAGGGTGGTAGATAAGCCCCCCAAAATACATAGACTCCTGTGATCTTTGAACTAGCCCCATTTATTTACATCTTCATACACTGGCAAATGGAGCCCAAGAACCCAAAACCAGCTGCATTGTCTCTGCTGTTTATTTCCTGAATGGTTTCAATCCACCAATGCCAAGAATTATATTTGCTTCCCCAGCTGGAATATAATAAATGGAGACCATGCACTCAATTATGCAAACCAGCAGTACTTAGCCTCTCCTGGTATGCCCCGCAGAGGAGCTTAAGGTCCATGAATAATCATAGTTTAGAGGTCCCGGGCCCTAAGGAAGTTAGATTATCCTCCACCAGGGCCAGGGCCTTCTCAGTGATGGCTCCGACCTGGTGGAATGCTCTGTCCCATGAGACCAGGGCCCTGCAGAATTTAACTTCCTTCTGCAGAGCCTGTGAGACAGAGCTATTCCACCTGGCTTTCAACTTGAACTTAGCCTGATCTTTTATTCCCCTTCCTTCCCTCCCCCTTCCCTTCTTATGAAGATTACCCGCTCTGGGATCCCACAGCTAATTCTCCCCTGGTCTCCACACTGGCCCAAATAGGACTAATTTAGCCAGCTAGCCCTGGTGATCATCTAATGTTTATTGGATGGATTTCCCCCCTAAATAGATTTTGAATTTTGAATTTATTGTTATTCATGTTTTATACTGTATTTTATGCTGGTTTTTTTGTTGCATCAATTAAGCATTTTAAATTTGTTGTTAGCCGCCCTGAGCCCGGTTTTTGAACTGGGAAGGGCAGGGTATAAATAAAAACTTATTATTATTTATTATTAGGGTCAAGCTCCATTAAAGCCAAGCATTCCCTCTAAGGCTCTGCGGAGTAAGCATAGCAAGAGGCCTTATACTTAGCCAGAACTTAGTCTAAGGCTTCCTACTCTCCCTTGCAGACGATCTCAAGTCATAGGAACATAGGTAGTGGCCTTACACCACCAAAGCAGAGCAACATTCCACCGATTGTAGTACAGTGCAGGAATATGCAGCTGTCCCATACAGTGATTGAACCTGCAGCCTTGGAATTATCAGCACCACGCTCCAACCAACCGAGCTCTCCAGCCCCATCAGCTGGAGCTGGAGCTGATCAGGACTGAATCTGGGACCATCTGTCTTGATGCTCTACCACTGAGCTATGGCCCTTCTCCAAGTCTTTCCCAGTCAATCCTTCTGACCCAAGGATGGAGAATCTGTAGCTCTCCAGTTGCTGCTGGTCTACACCTCCACCCTCTCCGACCACTAGCCATGTTGGCTGGGGCCGATGGATGAGTCCAGCAGTACCTGGTAGCTACTGGTTCCCCCTGCTTGTGATTAAACTTGTGGCCTTTGTGGTACCCCAGGGCTATGGCATCTGCACAAGATGCAAGTTCTTGTTTTCAAATGGTGAGAGTCAGGTCAGATGTAGAGTGACTCTTCTGCAGGTTTGCCTTCATGCTAGCTTGTGCTTATAATGCAGGCAGTTGCGGCAACGCCATTCCATTGAGCATGCTGTTGGTTGGCTCCAGGAGCAAAGAAGCTTCAGAACTATCTCTGCCAGATCCCGCCACCACCGCCCCATACTCCATACAAACAAAAACAGAAGGCTCTTTTGCAGTCAAGCTCCTCTTTGTGCTGTGTATCTGATTCAAACCATACTTTTGCCAAGGTGGAATACTGAAAGCATTAAGAGTCCCACCCCCATGGTACAAAAATTTAAGAATTGGTGGCCCTGAGGGGGTAAGAACATATGGGCTGAAAGATCTCAAATGGGCTTGCCTTCTTAAGTCCAGGCATGGTCTCTTAATGAAAAGAGTTCCACTTCCAGAGACGAAGAAAATAATACGTGTAGTTCCCGGGCATGCTTCCTGCATGGAGCCACTTTGCACATTTTGTATTTTAGATGTATACCTAACAGCACAATCCTACGCATGCCTATTGAGAAATAAGCTCCCCTTATGCTCAGTGGGACTTACCGCCGTGTAAGGTAAAGGTAAAGGGACCCCTGACCATTAGGTCCAGCTTCCGGGTCATGTGGCCAGCATGACTAAGCCGCTTCTGGTGAACCAGAGCAGCGCACGGAAATGCCGTTTACATTCCCGCTGGAGCGGTACCTATTTATCTACTTGCACTTTGAGATGCTTTCGAACTGCTAGGTTGGCAGGAGCAGGGACCGAGCAAAGGGAGCTCACCCCATCGCGGGGATTTGAACCGCCGACCTTCTGATCAGCAAGTCCTAGGCTCTGTGGTTTAACCCACAGCGCCACCCGCATCCCTTCACCGCCATGTAAGTTGTGTATAAAATCATAGGCTAAGATGTTTTAAGTATATATACTTAAGCATGTCATGTCCCACAACACTCATTTGACCAAGGACTTGTCCGCACTGGAGTTTACTATGTGTCCGCAGCTCTTTGCATTCCCATTTAATTTGCGTGGTCCGTATGGCATTACCCTCAAACAAGACCAGTCTCCATGCTTTGCCCCTGTAAATTCGAGTTTGCCCGATTCAGGGATAGTCCAGTAACTCATCATGACTAAGTTTAGCTTGACAGGGGGCATAGGTATTTTGACGGGAGGCTCTTAAGCATGTGCTTTATCCTCCAAATGAAATAAAAGCGACAGGGCTTAGAAATGCTTAAGGTTGACTGACTCATGTCCAGAATGAAGACCACTTCCCAGCCTTGCCTGAACCTTTCACAGGCACTGGCAGCTAATGTTCTAATTGCCAGACATTTTGGTGCCTCCCAGCAGTGAAAATATACATTCAATAATTAAATAACCTGTCCATTTGTGCCCTGCCAAGAATATCCTGTCTCAAATGGCCATTTCACTCTCCTAGTCCTCTTTATTACCAAAAGGTGAACACATAACAGGAAACGCCAATGGATTTCTGATAGATTCTGCCTGTGGCTCCTGTCCTACTCTCTTGACTTAAATATCTCACCTGCACTTAGTTTCACCTTTTTCTTCAGGAATTTCAACAGGGTTGCCATAATGATTTAATTTTGTTTTAAAATCTGCAAGAAGCAGTCCAGGCTGCTACTAATACTGCTAATGGACAAACCATCACTTTCTTCTTTGTTTGAAAAACAAACCTACAAAGCCCTAAACTTTAGATTTTACAGTAATGGGTGACACTAGTTTGTATATGGCAAAAGCCACAATTCACATAATAATAATAATAATAATAATATATTTAATACGGTCAATGACAGATTCTTATTCATATGGGTGTGGTGGTCTTCTTCTTCTTGTTGTTATTGTTGTTGATATCTGATTTATCTCCTTTCACTTCACCTAAATACAGATAAGGCAAGATAGTGACAAAAACAAAACAAAACAAAACAAGGAGGCTTGAATCACCTTACAAATCAACACAGTTATTGCAGCATAAACTTTGTTGTGTTAGAGTCAACTGCATCAGATTCAACAAAGCTGGATTAGAGAGCACTTCATCAGATGAAGGTTGTGATTCTTCCCTACAATGGGGGTCTGTTTTGTATTGGTGGGGGTCCAATTTAAATTAAGATACAGTGGCATAGTGTGGGGGTGCAGGGGGGGCCGGCCGCACCGGGCGCAACATCTGGGGGTTAGGGTTAGGGGGCGCAAATCCACGGGTTAGGGGGCGCAAATTACTTGCCTTGCCCCGGGTGCTGACAACCCACGCTACGCCACTGTTAAGATATGATTTAATTAATAAATAGCATTTGGATGTTGTAAGTACCACAGCTTCTCCGTGAACTTTTCTTGAGGTTGGTAAAGATTTCCTTTTAAAAAACAACACAGGAAATAGAATTTTTGATATTTTAGCATTTTTAAAGTACTTTAAGGTGTGCACATATATCACTCTCTCTGTGTGTGTTGCATTAATTCTCTTGTTGCAATGAAGGAGAAAGCACACAGAGGAAAGAACTGTTTGTGCAACCTGAAGTTTGCTTCCTGGCTTTTACCAGAGAACCTTCCCCTTCCAACATATCAAGCTACTTTTAAAACAGCTTGTCTCTTTGGCAGTAGGACTGCTGCAGTAAAATCAGCAGGCAAAGCTTCTGCTATGTAAGCTTCCCCCGCCCCCTTCTTTGGATCAGGACTGCAACATCCTGGGAGCAGGTCTGAAAACTGAGAAGAGATCCTGGAGCTGAGCCTCGCTCAGCTTTGGTTCATTGCATCCTCAAACCCAGCTTCTGAAGTCCATCCTTGAAGCTCATTAACGAAGGAGGGGAAATTATCTGTGCTCCTGCTGGAATGAATTGAATATGAACTTTTCATTCCTACCTGTGTTTAGGCGAAAGAAACTGTAGTAAGTATCGCTGTTGCACAGATTGCCATGTTGGCTACCATAATCCCTGCCTCAGAACAGGTGTATGAAAAGGATGTTCTGGTGAGGTTGCCATCTACATGTAGGAATGTTTAGGAAGGTACAAGATGATATACTAATTATATATCATCCTTCCTTACTCACGCTAGTGAGCATAGAGCAGAACACATTCCTTCTAGACAAATAGGAAATTTATTGAGTAGCTGGTTTCAGTCTTTTAATTAAAGAAATCCAGGATGTCCTTTGTTCAGACTGGATTCTTCCCGGTAACTTACCCTTTACAGTGGTACCTCGGGTTACAGACGCTTCAGGTTACAGACTCTGCTAACCCAGAAATAGTACCTCAGGTTAAGAACTTTGCTTCAAGATGAGAATAGAAATCGTGCTCCGGCGGCACGGCGGTAGCAGGAGCCCCATTAGCTAAAGTGGTGCTTCGGGTTAAGAACAGTTTCGGGTTAAGAACGGACCTCCAGAATGAATTAAGTTCTTAACCGAGGTTAAGTAGTACCTCGGTTTCAGTTTCAGGTTAAGAACGGACCTCCGGAATAAATTAAGTACTTAACCTGAGGTCCCACTGTATTTCCCACTTTGAGCCATGTGCTGGTTAAGAGCCAGGAGCAAAAGCTGGTCAAAAGAGAGATCAAAAAGAGCAAAATAAAAATAAAAAAATAGAGATAGCTTTGTGCCCAGCCCTTTCATTTAGCTTTATTTGGGTCATGCCCATTTCCCTGGTCACACTCAGGGGGAGATGGCACCCAACAGGTAAGACAGGAAGTCCTCCCTGTTTGGAGCCACATTCCTCTGTGTGCCCATTCAAGCAAACAGGAAATGCTGGACTTGACTGCTCTGTGTATACATCCCACACAATCTCCGTGATTGAACCGCTTGCGCAATAGTCCAAAGCGGCCAAAGTTTTCCCCATTAATTCTGGGTGGACTTCGTGTTGAATTATTGCCTGTCCCATAGCTGTTAAAACTCAGGGAAGCTCAGCCAAAATAACAGGGGTGCCAACCTGAATAAAATATTTGGGGGTGCAGTTAATCCCCACCCCACATAATTGATCACATGATGCGGCACACACCATTTGAATGACACTGCCAGTCAACTTGGTGGAGGCAGCTGCCTCAAATATTTTATAGCCCCTAGGAGTTAGCTCCTATGCAAAATAATAATAATAATAATAATAATAATAATAATAATAATAATAAATTTTATTTATATCCCGCCCTCCCCAGTCGAAACCGGGCTCAGGGCGGCTAACAACACTAAAACAGTGCAACATTATAAAAACATTATAAAAATTAATTAAAATCAAAATTGATGGCAAACATTAACTAAAGTTATAATTTTTTAAAACCGTGCAACTCCAAGTCAGCCAAATCCTCCTTTCCAAACTCTTAAGAGACGATCGCGGAAACAAAATGTAGCTCAGCCCAGTTTGCCCAAGGATGCTTTTTATTCTTTTATAACGCTGATGTCACGAATGGCAGGGCGGGGCGAGTTGGGCGTCGCCGAAGGAAGGCGATGAAAGCGAACCCAGCGTCAGAAAGGAGAGAGGCGC
The DNA here is from genome assembly GCF_964252035.2 of Podarcis erhardii. Classification (NCBI taxonomy): domain Eukaryota; kingdom Metazoa; phylum Chordata; class Lepidosauria; order Squamata; family Lacertidae; genus Podarcis; species Podarcis erhardii. Next base: position 78,718,201 of record NC_138508.1, on the reverse strand, counting down.
CTCCGCGGAGCAGAAAGGCTCGCTGCCGCCGTTAGATGGCGCTCGAGACTTTGCAACCAGCCGTACAAAACGGTTCAATGTTGGAAACAAAACAAACCCAAAACTCAAAAAACGGGGGGGGGGGGGAGAGATCTCTAAAGAAAGACGAAACTACGCCGCGGTGAACGCCACATTTTTATGTATTTTTTTAAAAAGGAAGCTTACCTTGAGAAATGGGTCAAGAAGGTGATGAAGGAGAGGAAACTCAATTCTGAGTCTCTTCGCCTCAATTCTGCCGCACGTGGCAAGCTTTCTGCTGAAATGCAGTCTCTGGCCAGGTTGCAACTGCCGTGTGTGTGTGTGTGTGTGTGTGTGTGCGTGCGCGGAGAGGTGGAATGGGCTCGCATCATGGGGAGAGATAGATAGAAGTAGAAAGGGACTTGGCAGCACTGCACGAACCTCTTCCCTTTCATCTAGAAAGTTTCTGGGAAACATGCTTTGCTGAACAGTCTTAACTCTCCAGAGCGTGAATGAGGCGGGGAACGAGAGCTGCGCCGCACCCATTGAAAACTTTGCTAACGTTTCTGTTCCAAACGGCATTCCCTTGCCGAAGCCCTAAAGCGCACTTACTTCCAAGTAAGCCCCTGGCACGGATTGCGACGAGGCTTCCGTTTTGAGACTGCGGTGATTTAGTCCTAAGAGATTGGCCTAAGAGCAGAGGCCTCTGACCCGAGGCCACGCTGCCCGCTAACAACCCCATGACCTTGGCTTATTTGCTGGGGGAAGAAAATGCACTCTGTTCATGCTCAGGCGCCACCTTTTTATTTACTTGGAAATAATTCAGAGCTGGAGGGAGCCATCCTGCGCGCACTGATCTGGGGGGTGAGCCCCACTGAGCACTGCAGGATTTCCTTCCGAATACAGTGGTACCTCGGGTTACAGACGCTTCAGGTTACAGACTCCGCTAACCCAGAAATAGTACCTCGGGTTAAGAACTTTGCTTCAGGATGAGAACAGAAATTGTGCTCCGGCGGCGCAGCGGCAGCAGGAGGCCCCATTAGCTAAAGTGGTGCTTCAGGTTAAGAACAGCTTCAGGTTAAGAACGGACCTCCGGAACGAATTAAGTACTTAACCCGAGGTACCACTGTAAATGTGCAGCGCGCTCAGGTAGAATCAGGTAGAATCGTAGAGTTGGGAGGGACCCCGAGGGTCATCTGGCCCAACCCCCTGCGAGGCAGGAATCTTTTGTCCAAGGTGGGCACGAACCCATGTCCCTGAGATTAAGGGTCTCATGCTTTCCCAACTGAGCTATCCCGGAGAGTAGTGGGTCTGTCCCGAGGCCTGCCCTTCACTTTTCAGACCTCCCTGTTGCTCTCTTTAGGTTGCGATCCTACAAACCTCGTAGTCCTGGCTTGCAAGGGCAGGTGCGCCCTGTATGCGAAGCCTCACGTTTGGCAAGCAGCGCCATCGGCCTCCAACCCGGACTCCCAGCTTAACGCCGAAGATCCCGTTCCCACTGTCGGGACCAAGGTCGTGGAAAGACAAGGGGCGGCCAGACTTCTTGGTTCTCGCTCTCCATGTGTTGCGAGGGGCGTCTGGGTCCTCTCTGAGACCTGGAAAACCCAGCCAGCCTCTGCTTCTCGGAATGGCCGGAGAGAGTTAGAATCTCACTTTTGTCTACACTGGCCGCCGGCACCGGCTCTTCCGAGTTTCAGGAAGGCTTGAACCCGGGAGCCACGGCTCTCATATTTTAGGAGAGGACTCGGGGTCTGGGCCCGGGTTTGGAAGGAGGGTGGCGAAGCGCGCAAACAAATTCTGCCCGGGATCCTGGCCCTTCTAGTCCTCCGGCTGCCAACTCTTGCCGTCGGGGCTTAGTTCGCCTTTTAAATGTGCAGGCAGGTTAGGCGTCTGGAAAGCTGCTCCCCGGATTGATTCCGGGACTCTAACGCGCTGGAAAAGTCAGAGGAGGGAACCGTTCTCCTCCGGCTCTACGCGCTTTCCTGCGCTTGCACCCAGGGTCTCTTGCTTGGGAAAAGGGTACAAGGCCAAGTCAAATCAGGGGAGCGGCAGGAAGGCGTGTCTGAATATGGCATAGCAGGTATGTAGCAAGGACCTTGAAACAAAATTAAGAGCCAGCAAGATTGGATGGCCCTCTGTCCTGGAAGCTTTAGCTGAGATTCCTGCATTGCAGTGGGTTGGTCTAGATGACCGTTGGGTCCCTTCCAACTCTACAGTACGATTTTAAGATGTTCCACCCCATCCTCTTTTTCCTTCCCCTCCCGTCGCATAGACACGCACTGAGTTTTTTCTTTGAATGGGTTTCTGGAGAGGAACCCGACTTGTGCGAAGTGTGGTCAGGGGAGGGGGGGTCCTCTAGTTTTGCTGAGCTTAAAACCCATCGGGGTTTAAACTGGACCCTGTCTCAACCCTGGCGAAAGGGGAAAGGGCTTCCGTCGAAGACACCTTGAGTAGTCAATAAGAAAGAGTGAGGTGTGTGTGGGGGGTCTCAGTTTTGCCTTCAGGTGGGTCGAGTGCTCCAGAAAGAAGTTAGAGAGGTAAGCTGCAAACTCCGCGCGACACAACAATGCGAAGGGTACGTCATGCGCGCATCCAGCTCATGTGTGCGATATGTTTGTCCACGTCGGGCGTTAAGCAGAGCGGTTTCCCGTTTGCCGTCGAGGAAACCCATCCTGCCACAGCGTCTCGGCGGCTTTGCTCCCCTGTATCCCAAAACACCCGGGCATGGGTATGCTAGGAAAGAAGGGGCTGTGGTTCTCCTTTCCCTGAGGTCGGGAGGAGACCGTCGAAAGACAACATAAGAATAAAATGGCGAGCACACTTTTGGTTGCACGCTCCCTCCTTGCCCCTAAACCTTTCGTGTGGAAGAACACCCCCCTCCTGATTTTAGCAGAACTTGCTCCTGGGGATCCAGCTATATGACACCATCAAGCAAGCACGTGACGTCATAACCGTTGGCTTTTGATTGTGGCCTCGCAAAACTGGCAGCCCAGCCGGATAATCCCCGATGGGTTGATACTGGAGAGAGGACTGGCACCCAAGCCAAAATTCGCTTAGGGGCAGTGGCGTAGCGTGGGTTGTCAGCACCCGGGGCAAGGCAAGTAATTTGCGCCCCCTAACCCGTGGATTTGCGCCCCCTAACCCGTGGATTTGCGCCCCCTAACCCGTGGATTTGCCCTAACCCCAGATGTTGCGCCCGGTGCGGCCGGCCCCCCCTGCACCCCCCACGCTACGCCACTGCTTAGGGGGTCTTTATGTGTGACTTTTGTGTTTGACACACCCGCATCCCTGATACTCCTAGGCCTCGCCAGATGACAGCGCTTGCCCTTCCGATCCCCTGAACCCCGTGGCGTCGGAATCCCCGTTGACCGGAGCGGGGTTTGTCCGGGGAAGTGTGCGTCCTCCCAGGCCGGCCGCCTTTCTCCCCGCCAGGAGGCCCCTGGAGGATGACGAGGGCGTTCCCCCGGCCCGGGGCGGCTCTCGGGTTACCGAAGGGCGTGACCCTCGGCTGGCTGGGGAGCAGCGTCTGGCCGAGCGACTATAACCTTGGAGAGAGCCATTGGGTCGAAGCAGCTGCCGGAAGCTCAGATCCCTCTCTCTCCCTGTGTGTGTGTGTGTGTGTGTGTGTGTGTTTGGTTTTTCTGGACCAATGTGGGGAAGACACAGCTGGACGCCGGACCCTTTGGAGAAGGAGGAAGGGGTGGGTCGGTGGGGAAGGATGGAGAGGTGCTAACCCGCTCCTGGAAACCTGGGTAGTGGAGCCGCGTAAGTCTTCTTTTTGGAGTCCTTTTTTTGGAGCGCTCCCCCCTATAAGCCCGCTCTCAACTCTCTCTGGGTTTGAGCGATGGGTGTGAGCTAAAGGTGAGTAATGCGGATGGAGCTTCAGGGAGCGAGCGGCACAAGCTGCTGGGCAGATCCATCGGGCTGGAGGTCTCCCACGGCGCGCCTCTGCGCCCCTGGAGTGCCTTGGAAGCGTCTTCGGCGCAGCCGGGTAGATCCTTTGGTCAGGGTTTCATCTCTTTAGCAGCAAGGCTGGCTTGGAAACGGCCTAAAATCCAGGAGGCCGGCGGGGTGGTGTGTGGGGAGATCCTAAGGGAAGGGAAAGAGGCGGAGGGCCGGGATGAGATGGGAAAGTTGGGCGAGTTTGGACTCTCAGCTTTGTGGACGGATCCCAGGGCGCCAGGGTGGGTGTCAGGCTTTAAAGGAGGGCTTTGAAAACTGTGCAAGGGAGGAAGGAGGGAGAACCATGCAAGAGAGTCCTGCTGAGAACCTGAGGTGTGTGTAGGGCGGGGGGGGGACTGTGTTGGAGAGCGTCGAGGCGAAGGCCAAACTTTTCTCTCAGAAGGCTGGAAATGATGGAGGCGAGGGAAGTCTCAGGCAGCAGAATGAGAGAGGGCATCGGGTGACAGAGTCTCGCTTCGGTTTCATCCACATCTATCTATCCATTCTGTACACATTCACACACACGCACTCATGCCCAAGTCATTAAACACGGCAAGACCCTGCAAGCACCTTCCGTGGACGTGAGAGGCCCCACTGCAAGGAGTGTCCCTTACTTCCAAGTAATGGGAGCCAGGAGACCTGCGCATTCTTGCGCACAGCTGTTAAAACGAAACCAATACTATGCCGGACATCTGAAAGCAAGGAAAGAAAAGAAAATCCAGGCGATTGAATAAACAAGGGCCGCCATGGGACTTGTGGCTGGTTTGGAAAAGGGATTCGTTTGACGCGATTGAAACGACCCACCGCACACTTCATTGGAAAGCCAGCTCCTCATCCACGGAAATCAAGTGGGTTTGCTTCCAAGTGGAATCAGAGAGTGCAAAAGTGGGGGGGGGTTGGGAGGGAGTGGGGGGGAGATGAGGTACTGAGCGTTTGATCTTCCCACCTCAGGCACACTCTACCTGCCCTGTCCCCCGTGGGACGGCTGCATATTACTGTACAAACAACATGCGGGCGACTCCCTATAGAAAGTGTCCGCCCCCTTCTCCGGACCTCTTTCGACCAGGTGTTTAGATGGTGTAGCTGGTCCTAATAAAAGCCCCCTCTGTGTTTTGGAGAGACTTCAAAAGACGTAGAAGTAAATCATTAAGCGCGCCGTCCTGTTCAACCTTCCCTTGTCGCTTTGGCCAAATTTCTCTTGGCTGGGGGAGGAGAATTACACTCTATAACAAGCTTCACACTTGAAAATGTTTTGATACTATATGCAGCCAGCGGTTTCTTTTTCTCTTAAGGAAAAAAGAAGGTTCCTGTAAAAATAAACCCCTCCTTTTGGAAGAGAGAGGGAGAAAGAAAGAGACCGGCCAGGCCAAGAAGGCTATTGACAAAACATTATTATCAGATGTGGCCGGAGTTCAGTGGAACTTGGAAAGGAGATCGTTCCCAATTGCCCTGAGCGCTACGATATTTTGGGGGTGGGGGCGGGGGCGGGCGGGCAGGAGAGACAGAGAGCTGCCACATAGAACCCATCCAGTGTTCTTCTCAAAAAGGCATGTTCTTATTCTTTAGGAAGCAAGGCATGGTCTCTTCGTGACTGGGATTGGGGTGACTTGTTTACGCGGCAGTAAGCGTCCCTGAGTTAAACAGGATTACTTCTCCTGCAAATGCGCGTGGGGAGCGCAACCTTTCGGCACCATCAGTGATGGATACGGAACCCAATGGGACATGCTTGCACCCTAAGTAGGCTTAGGGATGCAGGCTAACAGCGCGATCTTTTGCACATTTACGCGGAAGTAAGTCCCACTGGGCTCAATGGGGCTTAGTTCATAGGGTGGCGGGAGGGACTGCAACCTATAGGCAACGCTCCCAAGTGGCGCTAGTATTTCCCTAGCGCCAGGAGCGTGACAGTCAAGTCAAACTTGGCCACAGCAGAACTCACTACCTGGAGGTTTCTTCTTCAGTACTTTGAAAAGCAAGCGGGAGCTAGTGAAGCTGGGAGCAGAGCAAGTAACACCCGAGAGAGTTAGATGAGAAGCTTGTGGATGACGCGCAACCCGATCCTATGCCTGCTTGTAAAGCAAGTCCCAAGGAGTTCAGTGGGGATTGCTTCCGAGAAACGTGTGCGCTTGCAGCCTGCTTTTAAAAAACAAAACAAAACAACAAAAAACAAAATTAAACTCGTTCAAAATTATTGTTTTTTTACAAAAAAATCTTTTATTTTTCTTCAATGCAGGGAAGAGATGTCATTTGCATGATTGTTCAGACCAACAAGCACTTCATCCGAGACGCAAATATTCAGGGAGAAGAGGGGAAATTGCCATCCCTCTGAGGAAAACTCAGAAATACGTGCACGCCCAAACGAAGATGGAAAGTCTAGGGGAGGGAAATCAGAAGACTTGGCCCCGCGAAGAAATGGACAAGGCGGGAGTCCAGGGCCGCCCCCTTCCCCTAGACCCGTCTTTAGCCATTGGCCTGATAGCTAGAGTAAGTGGGAGACCCCCATCTCCTTTAGAAAGTCAAGGCCAAACTGTGGGGTGTCTTATTCCTAGAGCAGTTAAGTGCAACATTTTCCTGTTTCCTAGAATGGACACACGGAGGAATGTGGGTACAGACAGGGAAGACTTCCTGTCACACCTGCTCTGGAGCTTCCTCCCCCTGTGTGTGACCAGGTAGAGAGGCGTGACCCTAGCTGACCAGATAAAAGGGCTGGCCACGCAACCATCTCTTGAACTCTTACTCTTACTTTCTTACTCTTGGACTCTCTCTGTCTTGGCTCTTAGCTAGCGCATGGCTCAACCTTCACATAGGATGGAGCCCACAAGCAGAAAGTCCGAGATGCAGCTCAGACTTCTTTTCACTGTAACCACAACACAGATTACTGCTGTGAACTGAATGTGAGTAAAACTTTATCCTTTTAAAGATGACTGTGTTGTGTTGTTGTTATTATTATTTTAAGAAGGAAATAAAGGGGGGAACTTACCAGGAACAATCCAGACTGGATTGCTTCATTAAATGATTCTAACGAAGCATCAACTTGCTTCCAATAAGTTGCAAAGGGAATGTGCTCTGCTGTTCACTCACTAGCGCGAGTGAGGAGGGATAATATCAAAATAATATATCCTCTCCTACCTTCCTTAACATTCCCACACAAACTATGGTCGCTTTCCATGGAACTGGGTGGCACAATGATCAGAGGAGCTAAACTGGTGCCTGTAACAGCAGGCAGCGAGGGCAGAAAAGGAGCATGATGAGAGATTGTGGTGTGGCAGGAGGGTAGGCGGGCAAGAAAAGGTGGGAAGCCGAAGCATTTCTTTTGCTCCCTGAAGTCCATTGGTGGTGCAGGATATAATTCTTTATTAAACTGAGCTGAGAGATTATAACCTCCCCATTCCAGGCCCCTCGATGATTCTAGGCTATATATTAGGAAACCTCCTTTCTCCCTCTTTTTTTTTTTTTTTTTTTTCGACAGAGAAATGATGATCAGAAAATCTGCGGAATGAACTAATCAAGAAAACAAAAGAAGTTATTCCAAGCGAGGACAACTAGACAAGTTCCTGGCAGCGCAGCTTTTTCTGGTGTTGGAGTTGCCGAACATCCTTAATCACACACACTAGTTATCTCCCGATGAGGCTTTGCTATAACCATTTGCCATGCTGGCAATAGAGTAGTGGCCAAAACTGGAATAATAATAATAATAATAATAATAATAATAATAATAATAATAATAATAAAAACAACTAGAATTTGCACTTCTCGGGCGCAGACTTGTGGCAGGCGCGCGAGGCGTCCAGTGGGCGTGCAGACAACCGGCAGAGAGAATTGATTTCGGATCACAGCTCATCGGAAGTCAAAGGGCGCTCACGAAACGCTCCTGTCGTTTGATCTACAGCCCAAATCCCTGCCTAGCAACTGCAATCACATCTTCCTAACCTCCATCGCAACCCCGGCTTCCGTTTCCTCTTTGGTTAGTTGTGTTGGTTCGCCTCCTGTCGTCTCACAATGGAGGACTGCACAGCTCTGGAATCTTCTCCTCCAGGAACAGTCAGTGATTAGGAAGAACATCAAGGCAGAAGCCAACCATTTCCTAGCTTGAAATTTCGCCAGAAGGTGCCCACAGGTCAGAGCTGAGGACTCATTCTTCTGCAAGGTTTTACAAAATTGTGGCCTTCCTGCCCCCATGTGCAAGAAGACCAGGAGGCGATCCCTGGGGAGAAAACACCAGAGCTCCTGGCACATCCCAGCCAGTCAATAGCCAGATTCCTCACGTTTCATTGGACAATCTGGCAGACATGGGCTTTGGGTTGAACCCATTACAGAAATAGGGGGATCCATGCAGGGATTTTCAGGGGCTGCCCAATCTACAGGAGTCTAATAGAGTGAGCAGACCATACCAGCGTCGCTGCCCATACACAGGCCCACCCTGGAAGGAGTCTCGGGATTGGATTAGGATGGAGAGAAAACGGGACGGAGGGCAGGAAACATACGAACCACTATTATTGAATGCCTGACCTAAGTCTCCTTGGATCGACTGAGTGGAACCTTCTTACCAAAGTCATATGGGGGATATATGAGCCTAGCAGGAAGTTTCATTGAGTTCAGATGGGACTTACTCCTAGGTGAGTTGACCTCAGATTGCAGCCTTTCCAGAGGTTGACTGAAAGGACTTACTCACGAGTAAACGTGTACATTTGAAGGTGCCACCACAAGCAGCCTGATGCTTAATTGTGGCTTCCATTCTTCACAACTGCCTTCCGCTTTCCCTCTCCAGACATCCGAGCGATTTCTCGTCAAGGGAAACGCACCCCCCCCGCCCTTGTTTTTATGAGACAGCAGGACAGATCTCCCCACCCAAAGATACACACCTTATTTCCTCCTTAGCAGTGTTAGACGCGTAATAATGCCGCGATCCTCTAGTCTGGAAGATGGCAAGTTGCGGAGAAACCTATGGGCCAGATCTTTTGGCCCGTCAGCCCGAAACGGGAAAGTCGAAGACTAATACCCAAACCACACTGTATGAAGCTTAGCTCTGGGGAGAACCCCTTTCCCTAGAAATACGGTCGTTCGGTCCCAGCATGTGTCCTTAACCTCAGGCCTCTGATAGATAAAGATCTAGAAAGAGGAGGAACCCCAGGAAAGCTAATAAGCTACGCTCTGTATTAACTCCCTCCTGTATGCAAACCCGATTCCCTATTTATTTGTGTGGCTTGCTTTGTGCGCTTAGTTAAAGACCCTTGACTACAGAGGATGCTGGTTCCTTGTGGGGGCTCTAAGACATTAACCTTGCGCCACCACCAGGCTATCAGTCAATTCCACCGTTCTCCTTCCTGCCTAGGTGTCTCCATCCTCCATCCAATCCACGGTTTCTCTCTCAACCACTTTGCAAAACGGGTTAATGCCGCAATAAATGTCTTGGTCGTTACTGCGCTACACTACAAGGTTGTCTTTGCGGGTTGTTGTTTTTTTAGTGTTATTTGTTTTTTGCTACCCTGCCTTTCTGGGAATTGCTCTCCTCCTCCTCCTCCTCCTCGGGACAGGACTTGCTATCCAAAGACAGAAAAGCTTGCTGCGCAGCACGTAGAGAGAGAGGGGAACTGTGGCTGGAAGCTAGCAAAACTGGGAGGGATTGAGCTGGGGTTTCGTCTGGGCTGCTGCTGCTCCTCTCTTAAGGGCACATCCCCGTAAAGAAACACAGGTCAGTCACGGTTCAAAGCTAGGCAAGAAAAGTGGCAGGGATTGTTTCCAGAGGTTGCGCTCCCCGGGGTTAGGCTTTACCAGCCAAGGGACACGGACACACCCACAGGTCCCACACTTGCAGAGGTCAGCACTGACCTCTGTCGGCATCCCTTGTCTCCAACCTGAAGCTCAGAACCATTCACCCTGAGTCCCGAAGACACCCGGCGTTACGCCCCCGAATATGCATGATACTTTTCTTTCTTTCTTTTTAAGAGAAAAAAGAGGGATGAAGGGGCAAAATATAAACCTGGCTCCAATGACCTGCCTCCCAAGCCATCAAAACAGTCTACTTTGCAGCCCAGCTCAACGCCTGTTTACTGAGAAGAGAGTTCAGGCGATTGCAAAGACTCAATCACAATACAGTGATACCTCGGGTTACATACGCTTCAGGTTACAGACTCCGCTAACCCAGAAATAGTGCTTCAGGATGAGAACAGAAATTGTGTTCCGGCGGAGCGGCAGCAGCAGGAGACCCCATTAGCTGAAGTGGTGCTTCAGGTTAAGAACAGTTTCAGGTTAAGAACGGACCTCCGGAACGAATTAAGTATTTAACCCGAGGTACCACTGTAATGCAAAAGTGCTGAAAAGAAGGGGGGCAGGGCTATTGATTAATTTATTTGCTTCCTCCCTTCCCACTACTCAGGACATTTCAACTCTCTCCAGTCCAGTTCTTCGATATCTCCAATTGATAATAATAATAATAATAATAATAATAATAATAATAATAATAATAATAATAATAAAATTAATAATGGTACGTTTAATAGGAGAGCCTGTCACTCTAGACTGTTATAGATATTTATAGACTGAAGAAAATGCGAAGTACATATATGGATCTCTCCCTCCCCACGCCAGTCCCCCACCACATCAGCATGCATTCGTCACTATAGGTAAGTGGTGACCCACGGAGCACAAAGGAGGGGTAGCTGGGAGCAAGCGGGCAAAGATGCGGGAAGTCTGAGATGGTGGGGCAGCAGGAGGCCCAGCAGGTATCTTGGAAAGCTTCACATTTCATGTTGGGTTCGGCTACCCATTAGAGCGGGTGACCTGGAGGATCTCTGCCTGTAGAGTCAGAGGCCATGGATCAAACTGGGGCTTACTCTCAGGTAAACGTGCAGAAGAGTCGTGTCCCCTGGCCTGCTTGTTTGAAAGAATTCTAGGAGCCTCAAAAAAGGCTCTCCCTCCTCTTTCTAATTTTGTGGGGACATTCCTCGCTGGGTTTAGGGGGCCATTTTCTTTTACTGATTTAATGTCCTTCGTAAGAGTTCTGAATACTAGCAAGATAGAAAGGGAAATGCATCGAAGTAGAGTTTACTAAACACACACACACAAACCCCGATTTGATGAAGTGGGGTCTAATCTGCGGAAGCTTAGGCCACAATAAAATGTGCTCCGCTTTAAGGTACCACAAAACTCTTTGCTGCAACGACAGCAGCAGCAGCAACAACAACAAAACTTAAAAAGCTGAACACTGGGACTGTCTTGGAATCCGAGTCTAAACACTGTTGGGAAACTAACCCTCTTGAAATCAGCCTGGGTGGATTCTAGAGTCCGGGCCCATAAACCCCAATGGCAATGTGGAATGATAGGACGTGGATTCTAATCCTCGGCAGTCCGCCGGGAAGATCTTCGGCTCAACTCTCCCCGAAATGCCTTGGGTGTTGTGGTGGCAAAGGCGCCGGCAGTGGCAACTTCCCCTGCAGGTCAGGGAGCCTTGCGCGCGAGAACTATATATTCTATGTACACATCTATCGCCCGCACAGGAGGGTTTATGGCGTCCCCGCGTCTCCAGTTCCCTGGCAAGCTTTGATCCACACAACTCAAGAGGGGCTTGAAACAATGAGATTAAACGCTGCCTCCAACTTTTCTTCACAAACGGCCTCCTAGAGAGAAGCGCTCAGCTTGATGCAGCTGAAACTTTCCCAGGTGAGGATCCCCCTCACTTTTTTTCCTCTCCCCTCCACCTCTCTTTTTCTTTTCATGCCTCCGCCTTCTCTCTAGCTCGACGTGAAGCTTGGAGCTCCTGAGCAAACACTCAACTGTTCTCCGCTGGGTTGGAGGAAGGAGGTCTGTGGAACCGCTGGCAGCAGCAGCCCCGGCAGCCAGGCTTTCCAGAACGAATAACAAAAAGGTTACTGTACATAGAAACGTGCTGTCAGCCCGAGAGCCTCAAGTTGTTTGAATGTTGGTTTGGGGGACGTAAATATAGCAGCTCTGCGGTTCCCTCCCGCTCCTCTCTCTGCTTCCCCTCTTTAAATAATTCCATTTCAATTGGAAAAGGTTAGCCCTAGACACGAGGTACAATAATATTCCCCCCCCAAAAAATCCTTAAGTTCTCTCCTATATTTTTTTTAAGCATTACCTTATCCCTTACTTATCGTTTATGGAAATAATGCTTCTCCCCATTGCGCGTCCCCCCCCCCGCGCGCCCTTTTCCTAAAGGTACATGTAATTCTGCGGGTGAACTTTGGCTGGACTTTCCTTTTGCATCCCACACAGGGAACAGCCGTGGGTTCCCCGGGCTTGCAGATGAGCCGAGTACTTAAGGTGAGCAAAAAAATTAAATAAATATGCCACAGAGAAACTGTGTGCTTTCTTGACCGGACTTGCATCTAGGTTTCCAAGCGCAGTCCTTTTTCAAGCTGCTGCATGAGAGGGTGGAGTGAAAGAACTCTTTAAAAATAAATTAAAAACGCGATGAAATGAAATCGAGGTAAGGAAGCGCGCTCAGGTCTCACGAAGGGCGCCGTCCTGAGACTCCAGAACCTCGTTTCACAGCGCAGGGAACCTTTTTGTGCATAAATCATCCCACACCACCCAGACCTGTGCATTTGGCAGCCGAAACTTTCCAAGCACACTTAAGAAAAAAATCCCACTGTGGTCTAAGACTGTAACCTCTGCTCGTCATTTAGCAGCTTAAAGATCACTACTTTTTATTTATTTTTATTTTATTTTATCAGAGTGCAGAACTGAGGCCCAAGTCTACGGCAACAGAAACAGCTCTTTTCCTCCAACACTTGCTTCAGATCTCAGCTGTTTTATATACACATCCAGAGAGGGACTAGTGCAATGTAGGACCACGGCGGTGGGGAGAATCTGCTCGCAATCCTACCAGGCGCTTACTGAGGCGCGTGTGAAGGATTGGCGCTGATGCAAAGTTTCTGAGAACTCTGGACATCTAACTTCAGACTCAAACACTGGGATGTGGGGATGGTGGGGGAGAGAAGTGGATTATGGGTTTACACATCAATTCTAAACGCTTGGGAGTTAGACCCCCCCCACGCCCACCCCACTCAGTTGTGGCTCGTTCCTCCCAAACAATCTGTTCTAAGATTAAAATCAGTTAAACCTCGGGCGGAGTTCTCTCAAACTGCATCCCGGATTGTAACTCTGCTCATAGCTAAGCGGGAGGGGGGGTGCAAGGAGGGGCAGCTGCCCCCTTAAATAAATATAAATAAAGAAAAATACATAGCTAACTGAGGTTCTGCCCCCCCCCACAAGAGGCCTGCCCCTCCCAACAAAAGTCCTGGCTACGCCCGTGACTCTGCTGTATATTCTTCTCTGGTCCTACAGTCTCAAAAGGGTGGTAAAATTATCTTAGTTTTAAAGAGTCAGCCCTTCATTCCCAACGCATGCTTTATCCTAAGGGACTCCACATATCTCAGGCCAGGGAGTCTTTCCCAGTCCTAACTGGAGACGCCAGGGATTGGATCTGGGATCTTCTGCACGCAAAAGGATTTCCCAGAGCAGCGGCCTTCCCTTTCATTGCCACCAAGCTCATTTTCTGTTCCTCCAGCGTAGAGAGAGGAAGGGACGAACGTACATCTCTCCTCAGTACGGTAGAACTACTGATAACATTCCTAAAATCAGGCATCCCCAAACTCGGCCCTCCAGCTGTTTAGGGACTACAACTCCCATCATCCCTGACCACTGGTCCTGTTAGCTAGGGATGATGGGAGTTGTAGTCCCTAAACAGCTGGAGGGCCGAGTTTGGGGATGCCTGCTAAAACTCATCCATTTTCCTCCTGTTTTTATGACAGCCTGTGCCAGAAGGAAATGGGCAACTGCTGGTTTTCTTTTAACCTGTGTTAGCCCAAGAACCTACCCTCTGTATGGACCCATCCGGATGAGTTGAAAAGCCGTTATAAAAGAATACTGAGCTAGAAGTAGGTTAATTACCTGCGAGGGAAAGTCGAGCTCTTTGCAAGGGAGGGACTCAAGTTTACAACCCCACCCCTCGCTGGCGTAAAAGTTGAAAGCAGTTGTCTCTCTCTCTCTCTAAAAGGGCAGAGAAAATGAGCCCAGAGCTTTTAAACAAAGTTGTACACATTGATACGAATGGAAAAAGAAATGGCAAGGCAGATTGTCAACTATGCATTCGATGAAAAACAACCGAACCCATTGCAAGGAATAACTGAAAGGAGCGCGTCGTCAGTGATGCTTAAAACTAAAAAACTAAAACTAAAAATCTCGGAGTTGGGAGGAAATCCCACCACACTTTAAAGCTTTTGTGCATTTGGGGGCTGCTGCAGTCCATCCCACAAGGGTGTGCAAAGACTCTTGCTTTCTTCAGTGAATCCTACACAACTGTTACAGGATCCCTGTATGTCCAAATATTCTACCGATTTCTGATATTAGGGAGAGAGAAACGGGGTGGAAGTGGTGGTGAGATGGAAACAAGTTTGGATATTAGCCAAGAGAAAAGTTTCATCTGTCACAGCCACCCTAGTCTCCATCCCCATTCCACATAGTAGATTATGACTCCTCTGGAAAAATCCTTTTAAACACAAACGCAGTCCCCCGCCCCGCAACTCCAAGCCTGTTTAGGCAGATACATTAACAAAAACATCCCATTTCAAGCCATTCTGATCTGTAATTAAATGGTGCAGCCGGCTTGTATTCACCGGTGGCTTTTACAGAAGTTGCAGTGATCCAAAGTCAGGTTGCTGTGTCAGAGAGTGGCTCTTTTATTAATGAGAATACAAAAAAAAGGGGTGGGGGGGAGGAAAAGGAGAGGCTTGCATGTTCTTAGCCCGGCTTCAATTTAGTTGCTAAGCAACCCGTTTATGGTAATTCATCCGCGAAATTTAAATCTCTGAGAAAAGGATCCTGCGTTTGGCTGAATGATCGCCACGAGCAGAACAACTTGTGGGAGAGGGCAGCAGCTGCCACTTCTGGCCAGCAAGCCAGCCAGGCAGAAGCAGGGAGGGGAAAATAATGCACCGTGCCCCCCCCACTACACACACACACCCCTAGACCCCATGCAGAATGAGCTCATTGCTCGCCACCTCGGGGGACAGCGGGGAGAGCTTTCTTCACAATCCAGTACCCAAAGCGGGCGCGCACCCCCCCCATCCCGAGTCCAGATGGCCGCTGGGTCCTCAGCACTTCCTCTCTTCTCCTCCTTCCTTGAGATCCCCACACCCCCTCCCCACCCTTTTCTCTGTCTCCCTCCCTCCCCGCTTCTTAACGCGCGCGCCAAGGCCCATTGCACTTCCAAGCAAGCCCATTCATCCACCTGATCTTAGCCACTCAAACTGCGCAGGGTATTTCCTCTCTCTCTCTCTCTCTCTCTCTCTCTCTCTCTCTCTCTCTCACACACACACACACACACACACAGGCATTTCCACTGAAATACTTAAAACACAACCAGAGGGTTGCACAGTCCTCCCGGCAAAAGAGATCTAACCCATTTCTGTAGCCTAAACACAAGAGGCCGTGGAAATAAGACTAATGTTATTGGACTGAAAGAAGGAAGACCCGTTCAATCTTTGCGCCGGATCCATCATCAATCCAGAGTGAGAGCCACCCATGGCGCCTATTCACCAACAGGAAAGCTCTTTAGAATGACACTGACGTCCATAACCTGGCATTGAAGGAACGAGAATATCTGACCTTTTACACCCTCTTTAACCTCCCATGCTGTGACTACAAAAGAGCATTAAACACTCGGGAAAGTAGCCAACCACCTCTCGCCACCCAGCGCCGGAGTGCAAATCAGGGGAGTTCAGTGAGGCTTGCTCTCAAGTAAGTTCTTGTAGGGTTGCAGCAGGCTTAGTCTGCTTGCAGACTGACATCTGTGAACCACGCCGCCTTGTTAAACAGCGATGAGTGTTTGGGTTTTAACACCCCAGGAAGAAGACCTGCTCTCCTTTTCAATGAAGCTCACTGCTCCGCCTTAACTGTAGGGTTTTAAGAAACGGCTTACAGCTGAAAGCATGCAGTATTTACCAGGAAGAGAATCCACAAAGTTCAAAGGCGTTCGCTTCCTTGTAAGGATTTCATCATCAATATTAATGAAAGATCTGCTCTGGCAATTGCTATTCCTTCCCTTCATTCTCCCCGTCCCTAGGAGAACAGGCTAAGGGAGGCGGCAGCCTCCGCCCTGGTTTCCTTTAGGCTGCCATCCTATAGGCGCTTACCTGCGCAGACCTGCATAGGATTGCGCTGGGAGTCTCTCAAGCCCCTGGACGGAAGGAGAATGGGGAGTCGTGACGTCACTGCAATGACCAAGGGTTAGAGGGGGGGGCAGGACTCGCTTGCAGAGGCGAAAGGAGCCGGCCAAAGAGCTGGGCTTCGTCTCTGGAGGAGCAACGCTCTCCGCCTCTAAGCGCCCATGGAACGCAACCAGGAAAACCTTCACAGAGCAATCCTTTCCACGTCCAGCTAGAAATAAACCCTATTTCAATGGCGCATACTCCCAGGTGATTGTGTATACGTATATAACTGCAGCATTAACGACCCCCCTTTCCCCCCCCCCCAGGCTCAAGTGGCCCAACAACCCACCCCTGTTAGGAGTCCATGGATTTTAGAGAACTATGGATTGCGTGTCGCCGTCTGTCCGTCCCGTCCCCCCAAAAAACACCACCCCGCCACTTCTGCCCGAAACAGGCGCGCGCGCACGCACCCTCCAGCCTCTCATCCATTAATCTGGCAGGCTAGGAAAAAGGGAGTTTGTGTCACTCTGGGTCAAGTTGTCAGCGGCTGACTGGCTAGCTGAAGACTGCCTGTCAGTCAACACCACATCTCCCTGCAGCTGAGACATCAACACCAGCAAGGAGATCTTCCCTCGCGCTAACCGGAAACTTGCACCCAGTTTTAAGCACCCCCCCAAACAGTAAAGGGCAAATATTTGTCCAGCTTTCCCCAGCCGCCCTCCCTCCACCCACCCGCCGCACTTTGGTTCCTTTTCGCCTTCCCAACTTGCCACCATAGACCAATTTCCTTGAAACAGCCAGAGGCTGGGACTTGTGAAATTTGGTCCATATCCTAAATAATTCATTCCAAGCCTGCAGCCAAGGCCAAGACTTGTTGCATCCATTTTAGAGTTTGATTAATCACCCTGGAACTCCATGCAAACTCAACTGCTAGCGTCCAAGGAGCTCCCCGCTTTATCGCTAAAAGCTGCCACTCGCAGATTTATTTTTCTTCTATTTATATGCAAATATGTCTGCGTCTTAAAAGGTGCGCGTGTGTGAGAGTGTGCGCGCTACACACACACAAACACACGCTCACAATCTCTATGAAGATATAAAAATGTCGTTTTGTCTTTAGCTTGAAGGTGCTGATCATTTATTACAAAAATAAACCAATAAATACAACAATATATTGTTGCTTTTGACAGGATAAATATTTTACAAATATATACTCTTTAAAAAAACAAATATCAGTGTTAAACTTAAGGAAAATATGGCACTTATTGATAGAACTATCAATAATATATACTGCATTTCTGATTAGAGCCTATTGTTCTTTAAAGGTTTAGTTGAAAAATGTTCATACAAAACAAGTTCAGACCATAGCAATATGCAAACGCTACATGGAAACTATTTTCCTTTTTCTTTTTTTAAAGGCAAGCCGCTGTGATTTAAAATGCATGGTGGAGCTTGTTGCTTAATTTTTTTAAAAAAATGCGGTCAACAACAGTGGAATGACTAGTTTAAATACACTTGGAAATTATTTATTGGCTAGGGATTTGAACGCGGTTGTGATTAGAAGTCAACTAGGCAACTCGAGAAATTGGGGGAGGGGGAGAAGAGGTAGGAAAAGGCTTCAGAAAAGGGAACGTAAATTATTATATTTCAGAATCACGCGGACTGGTTAAATACAACTTTTCAAAATATATTTTTTCTTTACTCCTCTCTCCTTTCAGAGAGGAGGAATGTGGGGGAAAGCTTAAGGGACCCACCAACCACAGAATACTGGATTTACACGTGAATACAGTGCTTAGGGTAATTTAGAGATTTGGTAATATAGAACGTTATTTTCATTATTTACATATTATATAACCCTTCACTAAAGCCTCTCGTTTATGCGTCCCGTGGCCTTGTAACCCTGAAGCTCCTATATACATTCAGAGGGTTCAATTTGAAGACGTGGGGGGCGGGAGGAGAGAAGAAGTAGTAGAAGAATAGCAAATCACCTTGGTAGATTCACCTTTCTGCGTTATAAGGATACAGAGGTGGGCATATTTTGCAAAATACCTGCTTCCGAAAAAGCGACTGACCTTACAAAGCAGTTGCAAATATTACCTTTCTAACAGAAAAGAGCTTGAGACTCACTCTTAACCCCTTTGTTCTCATCCCAACCCATTAACCAAACAACAACAACTAAGACATGTAAACAGATCTCTGTCCTGATTTTTTTAAAACAACAACAACACCTCACGCCACTCATTCCTCTAGTGTGAAAAATAGGATTCTATCTCATATGCTGATATTTCCCAACAAGTATAAGCAACTTCGTGGCCTCCCTACTGGAAAGCCTGTTTTTTCTTATTTCCCTCGCGTGCAATGAAATTGTTGGACCCTAGTTCTCTCTCTTTCTCTCCCCCCCCCATTTTCGGTGCCCCCTTCCCCTGGACCACCTAAAAGAGGTAAAATTCTGCACTAGCGTCCCACACTCCTCAAAAACTGTCTCCCGCCCCCTCTTTGTTGCCTATGCTTGTGGTTTAATTTGGATTAAAAACAATGCATTTTAGGACTCGGCTGTTTAGCTGGCTTTGACTTGACCTAAAATTGAGACTTATTGAAAAGGAGTTAATATTATTTCCTGGTTCTAAACCATTATACCACACATCAAGTGAAAGGAAAGGAACTAACGCTCGATTGAAACCTTATGTTCTTCTTCATCAGCTTCAACCTCCCACTCCATATTTTTCTGTTTCTACACAGTGCGCGCCGTGGGAGTAGCTCTCTTATCTGGGTACCACAACTCAAATGCAGATTTCCAAAGGTGGGCTTGAACTTTTCAAACCTCTCCTGACTCCTCTGCTCTGTATACGTCAATGGCTATAACAATAACAAACAGTTATGGTAACCTAGTTCTCAGTAGTGCAGCTACTGATATCCTTAGCTTCGCCAACGCTCACGTTTATTATAACTGGTATGGCTGCTGTATAGAGTTGAGGGCAAGCACTTAACACCTGCGCCCATTCCACATCCTGCACGCATCCCTAAAGCAACAACACAACAATGGCAAACTACCAGAACCCTGGCTAAAACTCGTGAGTACTTCCTTCTCTTTCTGTACGCACAGCAACACACACATTTAGAAGTACCTTTTCTTAAATTATAGCGTTTATATTAAATAAAAAGTTACACACATAAAATGTTTCCAAATAACATACAGGTTTTTCTGTTTTTAAAAAAGCATCCTAGGCATTATATTTTGGAAAAGGGACGGGGAGTTAAACTGTTGCAGATGATCGCTTATATCACCTGATAGGGGATATCTACTGAGCTAGGGTTGCAACTTAAATGAGGAGTCAGACAATGGCCTTCTGTTCTAAAGTCTTGGTTTATAATCCCATTACACACTCTCAATACATTGATCTAAAAATACCGTGGAACTATATATGCATTTATAAGGAGTTGACCTACTTCTAAAAAAGCTAACCTGGCCAATAGTAAATGGAGAGGGGGGAGGGTTTCTCCTCCGTTCCCTGTTAAAAACACACACCACAAACAGACTATACAGAACGCAGGTTGGTTCTATCGTTGAGTCTCTCATTTGGAAGGTTTTCAGTATTTCTTAAGAAAACTTAACTCGACACAATTTCGTATGCATCAGACAAAGACTATTTCATTCTAACAAATTTATTTTCTCAATCAGCTCTTACGGAATCACTACTCAAATTAAATTACAATCAAATTATCACATCAAAAGATACCCTTATTACCTAATAGCTGTCCGTATTTTTTTTTTCATTTCATTTTTTTAAATTTGTGCTCGTCTGAAAAAAACACGTAATACAAGATCTGGGGAAAAAATAAATTACCGTTTTGCAGCAGTTCATAGGTATTCTGAATAAAATATTAAAAGAAGTCATTTAATGAAAATATAAAGCAAATTTTTTTTTTAGATCAACAACGGATCTAAACATTTCTCTATTGCTGTCTTTTTTTCTCTTTTTTTCTTTTTGTTTGTTTGTTGAAAAGTCTGTTTATTAAAACCTACCAAAAACACTGCGAGGAAATGGCAGTGTTATATAATCACTTCCACAGCACCCGCTCAATCAAGTTGGCAACGGATTTAGGAGAGAGAAGTTCAGATAAGTGCAGCTGCAGATGCCCAGTTCCTTTTAAATCCCTTTATCTGAATTAGTCCAGAAATAAAAAATATTAATAAAAAAAAATATTAGCAGTGAACTTTTAAAAATTAATCTTCCAGGATGATTGGCAGCCATCAGGAACAGCCCTGAATTATTCCCTTTATGTCGCTGTTTCCCTTAATTCATGCAAAATCCTTCTACGGAGCTCCAAGTTTTAAGGACCAACAACCTCGCTTTGCTTCTCTCTCCCCCCCCCCCTCCGGGTAGGAGCCCCTCCCTCCAACCTCTTTCTTTTCAGGGTCATCCTTCTATTTGCGGGCGGTTCTTTCTTTCTTTATTCCCCCTCCTCCCATCTTTCTCTCGCTCGCTCTCTTTCTCTAGATTATAATATATAAATTTGTTTTTTTTCTTCTTCTATCCAGTCTGCTTGGCTTTTCATTTAGTGCTGCGTGCGTTATTCCCCCCCCCCTCCTTTCCCTAAACCTAGGAAAAAAGCTACCGGTTTTTCTCTTTTGTTATTGTTTTCAAAATAATGCTTCTCCTTCGAAAGTAGACTCCTTCCCTGAACCAAATTAACGTAGTTTGGGCAAACAAACAAACAAACAAACAAACAAACGACCACCCCTCTCCCAATAGCTCTGGAACTCAAAGAACATATCCTAGCGTTGTTTTTTCTCCTGCTTGGGGCCTACCCTCTTTGACATTTTCATTTTACGTATTTTATTTAAAAAGTGTGTATGTGTGTGGCGGGGGGTGAAATAGAGAGAAAAGTTTCGGTGAACCTCGCAGGAAAGTCCTTTTAAAGGGGCTTGTGGTGGGTGGGGGGGGTGAGGCTCGGGGGAGAAGGAGGAGAGAGAAAGAGAGAGAGAAGGAGAGAGAGATGGGAGCGCAGAAGAAGCTGGGTGCTGTACGATCGCTGCCACCACGATAACAACAGGGCATAATTTAGATCTGGTGTTGTGGAGTCGCTACAGAAAGGAACAACATTCGGGGTTGTGGGGGGGTTGTGTGTGTGTTTGTTTGTGTGTTTGTGCGCGCGTTTGGGTCTCCACAACGCTCCCTTTCTCGCCGTAGCAAGGAAGGATCTCCAACTATCTCTCTGCAATGAAGAAGGCTAAGTGTTCCAGATATGTGTGTTTAAAATAAAGCAAGCCAGGGAGCCTGGGTCTGGGCTGTAGGTGCGTGCCGGTGTACTTGTGTGCGTCTTCGCCTTCCTTCTCCCCTCCCCTCCCCCACCCTTCTCTCCCCCCCCCACCGCCTTGCTCACCTCTTCCTCTGCCTGCCTGCCTGCCTGCCTGCCTGCCCTTCTGTCTCCTCCCTAAGAATCCCTTTCTCACTTTTTTTTTTATTTAAAATTTGTGGCGTTGCTGTCGTTGATGGTGATGATGGCGACTGTCTTTTTTTGTTTTGTTTTTGTTTTGTTGTCCGTTCCCCCTCCACCTCCCCACCACACACCACCCCCCTCACTGCACGCTCGCCTGGAGTCCGTGGTGGGGCGGCGGCGTATCGGAGTTCACGTTGCCGACCTGCGAGTAGACGTCGTCGGGCGTCTGCTGCTGGATCCCCGGGGGGGTCATGCGCTTCTCTTTCTGCCTGCGGTTGCAAAACCAAACCCTGACCACCTCCTTCTCCAGCTGCAGGCTGTCCGCTAGGTTCGTAATCTCCTGCGCCGAGGGCTTGGGGCATTTCAAGAAGTGGCTTTCCAAGGCCCCCTTGACACTCACCTCGATGGAGGTCCGCTTCTTCCTCTTGCGGCCCTGCGCCGCGATCTTGTCGATGCTGGTGGGGCTGCCCGTCGACGAGTCGGCTTCCTCCAGCCACTTGTTCAACAAAGGTTTCAGCTTGCACATGTTCTTGAAGCTCAGCTGCAGAGCCTCGAAGCGGCAGATGGTGGTCTGCGAGAAGACGTTGCCGTACAGGGTGCCCAGCGCCAAGCCCACGTCGGCCTGCGTGAAGCCCAGCTTGATCCGACGCTGCTTGAACTGCTTGGCGAACTGCTCCAGGTCGTCCGAGGTCGGCGTGTCCTCGTCCGAGTGCGGGTCGTGGCTGTTCAGGCCGCCGCCCCCGCCGCCCCCCCCGCCGCCGCCTCCCCCCCCGTGGTGCGGGTGCGGGTGCGGGTGGTGGTGGTGGTGGTGGTGATGGCCGGGGTGCTCCCCCAGCTCGGGCGTGTCTCCCCGCACCAAGCCCGGGTGCACCAGGCTCTGGCTGCCCGGCGGAGGGCTCAGCATGCCGTTGACCGTGAAGCCGCCGGGCTGCGAGTACAGCAGAGGCTGCTGCTGCTGCTGGCTGGCCATGGAGGGCAGGTGCGCGCCGGCGCCGGCGCCCCAGTGGCCCTGGTGCGGCGGGCCCAGGTGCGGCGGCCGGTGGTGCAGCGCCGCGCCCGAGTGCAGGTCGTCCCGCCCGCCGCCGCCGCCGCCGCCTCCCTTCACGTCGGGCTGCTGCTGCTGCTGCTGCTGCTGTTGCTGCTGCTGCTGCTGCTGCTGCTGCGGGCTCCCCGTCATGCCGACCGGGCTGCTGGCCCAGGGAGAGCCGGCTTCCACGGCGGCGGCGGCGGCAGCGGCGGCGGCGGCGGCGGCGTGGGGCAGCGCGGTGACCCACTGGTGCGCGTGGCTCAGCATATGGCCGCCGTTGCTGGCCGCCATGGCGCCCTGCATGAAGTCGCTCTGGACCATCTTGACGGACGAAGGGTCGCCGCGGTAGCCGCCGCCCGACACCGACGTGACGGCCACGCTGCCCGGCTGCATGCCGCCGCCGCCGTCCGAGTGCACGATGGAGCCCGCCGACAGGATGCTGTTGGTGGCCAGGTAAGGGTTAGACGCCGCCGTAGCCATCGCCGACGCTTTCCTGTCGACCCCTCCACTGCGCTCGCCACAAGCCGCCGCTGCCGCCGCCGCCGCCGCCGCCGCAGCCCAGTAGCGCGCCACCAGAATCCCGCCCGGCTCGGCTGTTTCCTCAGCTCTCCTCAGCCTGCCCGGCCCGCCGGCCGGCCGGCCCCGAGGCGGGCTCCGTGCGCGCGGGTGCGCGCGCCGCCGCCGCTCCTCCTGGGCTCGCGGCTCCTCTGAGGGGAAACACTCGCCACACGCAGACAGACACACACGCGCGGCCGCTTCTTCGCCTTCGCCGGCCCCTTATTGCGATTCACCTGTTCGGGGTTGCCTCGGCGGCGAGAAAGACATTACTGAATCCCTCTCCCTAGATATTGGTAGAAGGAGGGAGGAAAGGAGGGGAAAAAAAGAGCGGGAACCGCCGAGGGGAGGGAGGGAGCGAGGTCGGCAACAACAACTCCCCTTTTGGCTTCCCTCCTTCACTCCCTCAGGAGCATATTTTCTCCCCTCACAGTTTCTGGGTTGTTGTTGTTGCTGCTGCCGCTGCTGTTTTCTTTCCCCTCACAGAGAAAGTTTCTCTTCTCCCCCTTCTCCCCCTCCTGTAAGGCTTTGTATGGGGTGAATGAGTGCGTGTGGGCTCCTTTCTTTCGCCCCTCACGCACGTCCCCTCGCACACACTGTCTCTCGGTCTCGCTCTTTCGCGGCGCTTCTGTTTCCTTCTTTCTTCCTCTGGCTTTCGTCTCTCCTCTCTCTCTCTCTCTCTCTCTCTCGCGCGCGCAAGTTTTGTTTATGTCCTAAGAAAACTTCTGGCGATGCTGGCGAAGGCGGCGGCGGACGAGGCGACGGAGCTGCGGGCGACGCATCGCCTCAGAGTTGACGCCCGGCCGATGCGCCCGGGTCCCTTGGAAACAAGAGTCCTGCTCGGGCCACCTTCTTGCGGGAATCTGGAGAAGACATGTCGCTTCCTTTCCCCTTCTCTTTCCCCCCGCTTTTCCTCTTTGGGGAAGGGATGGCTTGGTGGGTGTGGGTTGTTGCCCCAGTCGTCGTCGTCGTCCTCCTCCTCCTCACATGATACAAGAAAGCAAGTTCGACAATATCTCTTTGGTCACCCTTCTTCCCTCTCTCTTCTCTCGCCAAGAAAAGTTTAAAATCGCAGAGTTCTCTGTAATTCGAAAGGGATGACGAGGGTGACGAAGATCCAGCGGTCGTCTCCGGGAGGAGGAGGAAGCGCCTGGGCGCAGGGGAGCCGCGTGAGGGTGGGCGCGCAGAGATGGTATCCTTGAGCCGCGAACTCCGCGGGGGAAGTTGGCTGCCAGGCTCGTGAAGCGTGCTCTTCTGCTGGTGCTGGAGTACAAGCCGCTCTGCTCTGCTCTTCCCTCGCTGCTGCCGCTGCTGCCGCCGCCTCCTCCTCCTCTTTCTCCCCCCTTCCTCCTCCTCCTCCCCCTTCCTCCTCCTCCTCCTCCTCTCCTTCTCTTTCTCTCCCTCTGACAGCTCTCTCTCTGTCCCTCCCTCACAGAGCGGGGACTGTCGAATGTTTACCCTCCGCCGAGAGCGCGCGCACCACCACACTTTCCCAAATACAAGGAAGTCGAGCGCGAGGGCCCCCGCTGATTGGCTACCCGCTGAGTGATTGGCAGGCCCGCGATGACTGGCTCAGGACGCGAGGCCCCCCTTCCGGCCGTTCCGATTGGTTGCTTTTTAATTTAGGCAAAGTGTCGTGGAGGCTTGGAAAACTGCCCTGCCCCCCTTCTCTTCTCTCCATCACCACCCCTCCTTTGGTCTCTCTCTCTCTCTCTCTCTCTCTCTCTCTCTCTCTCTCTCTCTCTCCTTCCTACTCACAACATCTTAACTCTTAGAGCCCAGTGAATAAATCTGAGTTCTCCCGGCATTGAGCTGAGAAGAGGGAGGCGGGAGAAAGGAGGGGGGGGGGAATGAGCGAAAGAGGGGGAAGGGAAGAAAGGAGTGTGGGGGGGGGCGCGGAAGAGAGGAAAACCCACTATCTAACACTGTACTTATTTTACTTGCATGCATATGATTCCTCTTATAGGCGCGCTTAAGCCGTATTATCTGCAACCAGCCGTGGCACACAGGGGCTGCCTGCATTCACAAAGCCCCCAATCTGAATAAAGGAAGAAAGAAACAACAAACCCGGAGCGCTCTCCCTGGTATCTTCCAAAGTTTTCCCTCCCTCCCCTTTCTCCCCTGTTTCATGTGCCTGTTTCTGCATCTGCTCCCCCCCCCCCAGCTTCCCAGAGGCACAAAGGTGGAATCGCCAGCAGCCCTCCTTAAGCCATGGCAGTTCCCACTGAAAAGCCTGCGCCGGACAGAGAGGCTCAGGCGGCCGGCTCTCCTCCTCCTCGTTGCAGGCAACCGGCCCCACACTTCTTTGTTTTACAGCCTCGGTTATTCCGCATCTTATGGGAAGTACAATGCCCCTCATCTCTCTCTCTCCATCCCCCAGCTGAGGGAGTATGGATGCACGCAGCGCTCCGAGGCCTCTCCAAGCAAAAGGATGCCTTACCTTTCAAGAATACCCAGAAAGCTCCTTTTAACCATTTGTCTATTTTAAATTACGTTAATCCCACGGTTCTTATTTTTAAATATTTTTTGGGGGGTGGTTCATTTCAAACAACGCAATGCCTTTCCAAATGGCTCTATTCCCTATCACTGTATAAATGCAACCATGATATGTGTGTGTGTGTGTATAAAAACACCGACGCCGGTAGCATTTTGTAGGATATAGACTTGACTCTATGAAACATTTTATTATTGCTAGTCCAGCCGAAAGAGTTAAGGTGGGCGGAAGAGAGAGCGAGAAAGGGAGGGAGGGAAGGAGGGAGGGAGGGAGGGAGGGAGGGAGGGAGGGAGAGAACGATGCGACCAAGCGGAAACGCTGCACAGAGGCAACCTCAGTGAACCAAGGAAAAAAGAGAAAGTGGCAACCCAAACAAGGGCAAATTGAACACTCCTCGGGGAATTCCAGTGAAATAACACCATTCGGACATTCAAGGAACGCATCTTGGCTAATGACAGTTGCGTGTTTGTGCGCTGTTGTGCTTACACACACACACACACACACACACACACACACACAGCCTGTGGCCAGGCACTCAGAGCGTGGATCCCCTTCCACATTTGTGAGTGTATAAGCTGTGCGCGCGTGGGTCTCTCTCCCTCTCCCCCCCCCCGTGAAAATATGCACCGGCGTGTTTACATTAAGATGTGCAACACAACGCCCCCCGCCCCTCCCTCCTGTTCATAATTTCACCACAGAAGAACCCAGCTTAGGTGAATTTCAGTGTACAGCACGAACTGCATACATATCCCCGCTAGCGAGGAAGGTATGCCGAGCTGGCGTGATGGGCAGATTAGCTGGAGGCTGCTAGCATTTATTTAGGACTCGGTCCAGCTCCTGCTTGTACAGTAAAAGATACCATCTTAGGTAGGTTTAGAAAAACCATTAAGGTGAAGTATACAGATCTGAAGAGCTCTGGTAACTGAAAGCCTAAACATCCAGAATTCTTCTCCTTTGTGTTCCCCTGTGTCTCCCAGACTTTTCCGCCTTTTAGATATACACATACAGATGAAGGGATCTAACACAGATTTCATTGAATAAATCGGAGATCTCCAGGTGCAGTCGGTTTGAATAGTCCGTGCCAGAACCCCATGTTTTCTTTTCCAGCCGATTTTGCTTGGATCAGGCTCAAAAAACCGAGTGAGTCTCGTGGTTTTGTTTACACTGAATGGGGAGGATAGGAATGGTGCCATGGGGCCGTCTTTCATTAATATACAGTGAGGATTTTGTCTAAATTACTGCTATGAATTTCACAGTACACGCTTTCAAAAGCCGTCTCAGGTGGCCCGATGAAACGTGATAGCGCCTCTGCAGACCCACTTCAATAATAGTAATAATAACAATAACAACAACGACAATAATAATAATAATAAAGTTTAGGGGGGAATTCCCCCCAAAATATTGTTTACCCATTAAACAAACTATCTTCTTGGTTGAGTTTAGAGGGGATTTTTTTTTGGGGGGGGTGTTATTTATTTATTTAAAATTCAAAGTTAATCTTCTTCATCCCTCAACAATTCATTCCCCACCCCCACTCCCCTTTCCTTGTAGAGTGTGATTGCTTTGTCTGAGGGGGGGGGTGGAAATCCAAAGTATAACAAGGGGAGAACAGTTAGTGCTGATTTTCATTTGCATAAATTTTCATATATTTTGGTGAAAATAATAGACTAGTGGAGAGCTGGGCTTAGTGGAATCAGTGCGAAGGAGAATCTTACCCGGGATCTTTTCGCTGCAGTTGAGAACACGAATTTTCTCCTCGTCTACTAATCTCATAGCCAAAAAACACCCCCAAGCACTTAAAATACAAATCCTCCAAGTCTCGGGGCTCCTTTCGGTAAGTTTGCGTTTCTCTTTTCTTCCCTCTTTTTCCCTTGTTTTAACTCTCTCTCCCTCTCCCTCCGTTCCTTTTCCATAAATGTCTTCTGAAAGCGCGCCTGGGTGCGCTTGTGTTTGGTGCAAGATTGGGAACCTCTGAAAACTCCCTGGATGGAAGAAAACTCCCTCCTCGCCTCAATTTGTTTTTGTTTCAAAGACAGATACTCTCCTCTCAGACACCTTAGTGGAACATTAACCTGGAGTCATTCTAGCGAACTGAAGCCACCCCTTGCCGGTAGCTACTGCTGTACTTTTTTGGGGGGGGTGGTGGCAGTGGTGTGTAACTCTTTTGGGGGGAAAGGGATTGGAAGATGACTTGGAGCGTGGTTGTTGTTGTTTGTGATGTTGTTGTTGTCCCCCTCTCTCTCCTTCTGCGCCCAAGGGGTCCAGGCAAGGCAGAGAGAGACCCCCTTATAGGCACCTGCTGTGACCCAGAGGAAAATAAAACTGGGGTTGGAGGAAGAGGAGGAGGAGGAGAAGGCCAGCGGCCGGTGATGCGCCGAGAGGGTTAATGCTGTAACTAGGGAACAGGCGGTTAAGCACAACATCTACAGCTCTGTAGTGAAAGTCCATCAGAAAGAGTATAATCAATCAAAACTAACCAGGACATCCCTTCATTTTATTCTCTAAGGAGGCTGGGGCCGGAGTATTAGAAGGAAGCAGGATTCACATCCTTTTTTGCCCCTGATACAGGCGACACCCCCCCCCCCTGGAAAAAAACCAACACCCCACAACCCAGGCCCTTTTTAGCCTTTCTTCCCTAGGCTGGATTCGATCTAACTACCTAGAAAAACTCTTTTTCCTGTGCCACATATTTTATTTTTAAACAGTGCTGTTTTTGTTGTTGGTGTTGGAGATGGCTGGCTTTGGGTGTCCTAGAGAACTTCACTTGGTTTTCTATAAATCCAGTTCGGGGCCGCCTTTCCCCATTTTTTGTTTCTTTTCTTTTCTACGGGAATTCATGTATTGCCCTCTTCTTAAATCTTGTTTCTTCACCCCCTCAAGCCTTGTTATCTCCAGATAGCCCCTTTCGCAACGCAAGCCCTGACTCGGATTTTTCTGATTCTTATTACTACTGTTATTGCTGCTATTATTAATAATAGCGCAACTGCCGATAGCAAATGGGCGAGAGTGCTCTAGTCGAAGTGGGGAGGTGTCGGTTTCAGATGGGGGTGGAGAAGCCCCGCTCATTTCCCCCTTCTTGTTGACGCGCTCAGCTTCCCTTTTGACTGGGGTTAACTCTGTGTGCTCCATTGGAACAGATGCCGCGTAAAGCTGCTCGCTCAAGATCATTTGTTTCCTTGATGGGGGAACATTTCTGAGCGGAACATATTGGTTGCCATAGAGAAAGAAATAAAGGAAGAACACTAGTCACATTAAGCTATATGTTTGTGCACTGGGCTTTAGATAAAAGGGCCTCCCTCGGTCCAGCCAAGGAGAAGAGAAGCCAAAAAGCGGAGCTTTCCCTCCCCCCCCTCCACCTTCCTCCCCCCCAGCTTCAGCTAAAACTAACTTTATTTTGTTTTGGACTTTTACAGTCGTAACATATACGCTAATTTTATTGGTTGTCGTTAATTTTATAAGATACGGTTTGCTGAACAAAATAGAACTTTCGAAGTGTTCGAACAGAAAGAGAGACAGGGCCGGTGCCGGTCGGCAGGGGGCGCACTGACGCGGCTCTCGAGCGGGGGAAAGTCGAAGACACTTTAGCTGAGCGGCAGTTGAGGTCTAGCAAAAAGTTGTTAGAAGCAGCGGAAAGGGTAGGTTCCGCGTACCCCAGCTTCTGATATATGTGTATATATATATATTTCTACGTCCGTGCCTGTGCGTAATCTCAAGCACCAAGGGCGTTCGTCTTCCTGCCCTCTTCCTCTGACCGCAAGAGGGGGAAAGGAGGCTGGAAAAAAAGAGTAATATGCAGGGTTTTTGTTGTTATTATTTTTTAAAAAATAAAATAAAATAACCCAAACCTAGAATTTATATAGAGCTGTCATAACCCCCAGCAACGGGAAACCCACGAACCCAGTAGTAATGGGAAACTTGTGGGAAACTTCTCCGAGAGTCATCAGTCACTGGCTATAAGGTGGTGATTTGGAGCACGCTGCTAACCGAGATCTCAGTTTCACCTAAATAAAAGGAACCAGTTTAACATTAAGAGGTAAAAGAATGAAGAGGAAGCGGGCATGTTTGGTGGAAAGAGGTGTGCTGCAGGGTCCTACCAAACCCAGGAAGTTTAAGGCCCCCTGGAGAGCTGGGAAAGGCATCGAAGGGGCTTTTTCCAACACATTGTAACGTTTATTTGCTATTCTGTAGCTGGAGAAGTATTCTCCCAAATGAATCAGGCGCCCAGAGTTTTCCTAGACTACTCCCTTGTCCCTGGGGATAGAGAGGAAAGCAGCACTGCTAAGATGAACAGTAGATGCAAAACCCACAGAAGGGTCTCGCAGGCTGCCCCGATCCAGAGCACACGGTTTGCACCATCTCATTGGGGTTCAGATACTCCTCCATAAAAACTCGGAGCTTGGAAGGTCAACGTGCTGTCCGGTTCCTGGTTCCTTCTGCCCGTTCCCCTCCCACTTCCAGTGGCTTGAGCGAGGGCAGGTGGTTGGAGAAAGCGGCTCTTGGGCAAGGGCTGCTGAGACCTTCGCCGTCTCTCCGTGACTTTTGTTCCTGTTAACTTTCTTGCAGGCTGTCTTTCGACACCTGCAACACTTGGTAGGGTCACCGCGTTCCTGATAGGAAAGAGGTACCATGAACTCTCTCTCTCTGTGTGTCTTGGCCTCGGCTAAGGCTAAGACCCTGCACGTATTCCCCTGCGCATGAGCCCCATTAGACTCAGTGGGACTCACTTCCTACTACAGGAGTGCGCTGCAAATCTGCCACCCGGTTCCTTAAGAGAACAGAAACGGGAATTGCTGTGCGGATATATGAAAGGGTGTTTCAGAAGTACTGTTTGCATACCACTCTCTTTCTAAGGCGGGAGGGAAAGGAAAGAACGTTGCTCTGCTTTCCTTAATGGGGAGAGTCTGAGATGGTTCCCCACCAGCCCTTTCCCCGGCTGAAGGTGACCAAGTCGAATTTCAAAATTCTTGGATAGGCTTGTTAGTTGCGCTTCGGGTCGCTTACACAAGTTTCCACACTGACGGTTCTGGCAAGGGAAGCGACGACAATACCCCAGACTATTGTGGTGTGTTTCCTGAACGCAATTTTCTTCACAAACGCCAGCATCATTTATCGCTGTTAATTATGCAGCTGATGAGTGCCTGAACACGCGATTTTGGATCGGAGCAGCAGTTTTTAATATCTGGTATCTGGAAAACATTGGCCTTTCCTCCCCACCCCTCCCATTCCCCTCCTTCCATCCTGTCCCAGCTTAGTTCTTGATCTGTCTTTTCTCCTTCCTTTCCCCCCGCCTTCGAGTGAAACTTTCTCATGTATATGTGGCGGGAAGGAACCCATAACCCTTCAGCCTTATTCCTGGCCGCCTACATCAAAAGAGGGTAAAAGCAAACAGAACCTCCTGGATGCAAAAAATGAAAAATAGAAAAAAAAACCCACAGCAACAAGTCCATTTGGCAGGAGTTACTTATGCATGTGCCGCACACATACACACACAAAGAGAGGGAGAGAGAGCCTATAAAAAAATCAAGAAAATACCAATGCTACAAATGATGTATTTATTATTTTCCCCGGTTGTAAAACTCATTTACAACATAAATAGAGGAGGAGCGTTTTCACATTGTTAGCAGGTATTTGCCGTGCTGAGGATTCATCCACTTAAACTAAACAAATTCCTTCCAGTAGCACCTTAAAGACCAACTAATTCAGTTCTTGGTATGAGCTTTCGTGTGCATGCACACTTCTTCAGATACTGCAATCGTAATCCCACCTACTCGGGAGTCAGCCCCGTTGAAATTCAACAGGACTTACTTCTGTGCAGACACGTGAAGATTGCAGCCTTAAATGCAAGGACCACAAGGTGTACAGTAGCCTATTTTTAAAAAAAATTTAATTTAAAAAGTATCTTCTTTCGGAGTGAATGATGGTGACGGTCAAGTTACGCCTGTGTCCGGTTAGGCTTCCTAGACTGGGCCTTTTGGGATGCTACTCCCCCAACTTTACAGTTCATAGTTCTTCGTAGCCGGGCTGGTCGATGATGGTTTAGTACTAGGAGGAGGATGAGAGTTGCTAATCTGGGGGAAGTAAGGAGGTGGGGGTGGGTGAGGGAGTTGGGGCAAGGGTGTGTGTGTGTGTGTGTGTGCGCGAGAGAGAGAGAAAAAAATACATCCCTGTTGCGTTAAAAGAGTGTCAGGCACCATAAGAAAACAACAGTGGGACAGGCCTGCTCTTTTTATCCATACATCTCATTGTGAGAGCCCCAGGCTGAGCTTTGTTTATTGTTTGGCGTCCAACAAAAGCCTTTCGGGTCGTGTAATAAATTAGAAGTAGGAAGGCAGGAGCTGAGCAGGCCACGAATGTGGCTCGAGGAGAAGAAAAGGCACCTTTTTGGGGATGCTCGCTCCTTGCCATTACGCAATGCGATTGTCCTTGGGAGGCAAACGCGGGTGGGGGTGGGGGTGGGGTGGGGAAGAAGAGGCGAGCAAGGGGGTGGGGGGTTGATGAAGCCGCCACCTCAAACGTGCCGGGCGGAATGGAAAAGTTAGCCGGCGAATAGATGGAACAATATCTCCTACTCTTGGCTTTTGAAACGGGCTGAATGCGGGCGGGCGCGCTCGCCTGGCCCGAGATGGAAATGAACCTTTCGGCGCTTCCAAAGAAATGAAATAATGAAAATAAAAATCCATAGGGCGAGGGAGCCCCCCACACCCCACTCCCACGGAAGGGGTTGTGGGGCGTTTCTAATCGCCCAGGTAGGAACGTGATACAAAGGAGGATGAAAGTATCAGTCTCTTTAAAACGGGCCGGGCTGGGGGGGGGGAAGGGAGAGCAGCGAATTTGCAACCCTGTATTCTTAGAGGCCGGAGATCATTGTGAGCTGCGGAGCTGCCACCTCAATAGGCTTCCCCCACTTTTTTTTTTAAAGGAAAAAGCAACATTAATATGCATTACATAGTGGGGTGAGTTGCAGGTTTTTTTTTTGGTTTTGTTTCAAGGCGCAGAACGATGGCAGTTTGGGGCTTATGAAATGCTGTATTTTTGTTGTTGTTGTTGTGTGTGGCACATTGGAAAAGAGGCACCGATGAAGTTAGGCAGCCCCGCTTATTATTATTAGATTTTCTTTTTAATTTGACATTTGAACTTGCCTATTGTCTGAGGATCTCGGTTCAGACTGCAGTAGGTCAAGCTAAAGGCTGCTCTTTTTGGAATTGCACAGGAACGCGCTCAGGCCGCCTGCTCGCCTTCCGGGAAGGCGAGAGGAGCTTGAGCCTTTGCTGCTGGGCGGGGGGAGGAGATGGGGGGGCGGGGGGGGGCTCTTGCCAGCGCCGCCGCCACCCCAGTCGAAAGCAGGACAAGGCTGCGATTCTCAGCCCTCTCAGCCTGACCTCTCCCCTCCAAATGCATATATATGTACATACAGTTCGAGAAGGGGTAGGAAATGGGTAATATAAACGCTGCTAGGGAAAAAACTAGCCACCATATTTGGTGAACTCCAAGAAGACCTATGGAACAACAACAAAAAGTTAGGATCAAAGAATAGTTTCTTCCTCTCTGGCGGATTCCTGCCCTTCTCAAGTTTGGCCAGGAACAAAAACGTTGTTATTCTGCAGCTAACTAGCTGGGGAAAAAGGAAGGAACCTGAGGTGGCAAGCGGCTTTCTGAATTTCTGATTTAAGAATGGCTAGCCAATCCCGCTTTTACTCAGAGTAGGCAACAACCACCCTCCTGAAGATGGCAGGGCTTTACCGTGGTGCGCGCGCTCTCTTTAAAATATTTTTTTTGCAGTTGCACATGTTTCTATTGGTGCGAATCTAGTCCCCCCCCCCCGTGCTAAGATGAATCGGTGTGAATTGCTTTTAACTTCTGCCTCTCTACAGAGAGAGGCGCAGGACTGTGGTCTTTCTCTGGCTAGCAGCCACTGCTGCCTCTCCACGTTCCTCTCCTGCACCCCCCCCAAGGCCAGATTCTTCTTCTTCTTCCTCTTCGTCTTCGTCTTCGTCTCATGGCCACCACTTTCCCCTCCAGCCCCGCCGAGCTGCTCAGAAATGGCAGGGGGCCTGGAGCAGAGGAGGCAGCGGGCAGGGCGAAGGCGCAGGGGCCAAATCGGCGGGAAAGGCCCATTTGGATGAGAAGGACAATGTGAGACCACCTGGTGGAGTCGATGGAGTCCTCTCTCTTCAGCCTCGTTCTCCCCACACGCTCCTGGAGTTGCTTTGAACAGGGTGGCAACTCTACACCCACACCCACACACATACACACACACACACACAGAGAGAGAGAGAGAGAGAGAGAGAGAGAGAGAGAGAGAGAGAGAGAGAGAGACCTCATTTTGTGAGGGGAGCTCGTCTTCCTCAGGCTTTGTCACGGCGCCATGAACGCCAACCGCGCGCTGCTTCTCCCAGCTCGCCAGAATAGCCTTTTCAAAGCGGGGTGGGTTGGGCCCCAATGGGCTTTTTCTCTTTTTTCTCTGTCCACCCCCCCTCTTTTTTATTTTTAAGGAGTGAGAGGGTAGATTTCAGAAACCCCAACTGGCGCTCGGCTTCTGTGAAGAAGCGCATGGAAGGCAGCCTCAGAAAGGTTTGCTTTCCCTCAGAAAACAAAAGCACAATGTTTTCCTCAGGCCGATTTGTGGCGACTAGCCCGTCCCATGACTGGCGAGTGTAGGAGGCGGCAGCCGAGCTTGTTCTTGAAAGTTGAGGGAGCCCCAGTGGACCTGTGCGCGTTTCTGTGTGTTATAACAGGAGGAACTGGAACGGGTTCCTCAGCTTACCTGAACGCCCCCCCCCACCTCCGGTTTTGTTCCACCCACCCGCCCTACTGCCAGTGGAGCAGCCTGCCGGGAAGGCTATTCTACCGCAGACTACGGCTTCTGGCAGCAGGGCAGGAAGTATTATTGGCCGTAGCTGATTTCTGGACCAGGAGAGCTGAGATCGTTTTGCTGAGGGGCCTGTTGTGCTTGTGGTGGTGCTGGGGACACCCACGTACCAACCAATGATGTGAAGGATGTGTGTGTGACAAAAGGGACATCGATAGAGTTAAGCGAGGGGATATGGGATATGTGTGTGGTTGGGGGTAGAGGGGGGAGGAGAAGGAAGAAGAAGAAGAGGAGGAGGAGGAGGAGGAGGAGGAGAGCCGTTCTGGGGCTGCACAATTCTTGGGGTTGCCGCCTGGGCGCGCTGACGGGCGTGCGCGCAAACAGGAGGCCAGGATTGCGGTCCCCCCTCCTTCTTCTAAAAATGTTGCCACCGCGTCTGAAGAGGCGACTTTTCTCTCCCGCCCAATTCCCCCCCCCCGCCCGCAATTCCCGCCCAGCTCCTAAAGGTGAGTGCAGATTGCAAGAGTTGCTGCTCTGTTTTTTGTTTGTCAAACAGGAGGCTTCTCCAGGGAGAAGGGCATTTGTGGAGGGATCCCAGCGCAGGATTACATTAATCAAGGCATTATTTCCCCAGGGATGCGCGGCGCAAATTAGAGTAAATCCTAATAAAATTGGATCGCCGACAAACGGAACGCTTAAAGTAATCTGCTCCTCCTGCCTTCCTTTTCTTCTCTGTTATTTATTTTTTCTTCGGGGCTCACAAATCTTTTAAAGGTATCGCGCTTGCCCTGCGCGGACAGATACCCACCCGCGCGCTTCTGCCACAGGCCGCCTTCATTTCCACAGAGCCTCTCTATAGAAGGGCTGCTGTCAGGGGCCAATCAGTCTCCACGTCTCGGAGCTCCCACTTCCAAAGCGGCGGGAAAGAACATCCCCTCAGCCTTCTCCGCGAGGCTTCCCTTCTCCCCAGCTGTTATTTAGTCGAGGTTTCCCACCGGTGCCACCGTGGAAGGGGGCAATGGCGGCGGCAAAAAGGCCGGGCCCCTTCCTCTTTCCCCCCCCTTTCTTCCCCTCCGCCTGCCTTCGGTGTCCTGAGGCCGAGAGCGAAGCCAGCCAGCCCCAGACCGACGCCTCGCCGCTGGCGTTTCTTCGCGGCGAAGTTGCCAGAAGGCGGATGAGGGGAATGACGGCGGGCGCCAAGAGACTAGTCCTCTGCGAACACCAGACATTAGAGGAGCGCGGGCTGAGGAGAGGCGGGCTGTGAGTGTGGAGAGCTGTGGAGTCTTCTCGCTGGAAACTCTTTAAACAATAAAGAAATGAAAAACCGTGTCTCCCTCGCGTGTGTGTGTGTGTTGACGGGAGGGGGAAAAGAAAGGCAGACTTTCACTTTAATCTTTTGGATTTAATCTCCGCTTTCTCTCTCTCAGTCTCTCCACCCCCGTCCCTCCAGGGAGGGAAGCCGTCCATCCCTCAGGGAGCTGGCAGTAGCCGGACCTCCTCGGACGACGGAAAGGCAAACAAGAGCGGCAGATGCGCCTTTAATTGCTTTCCTGGGCTCTGCCTGACCCTTGCTGGAGGCTTCTGGGCTGCGAGAGGGAAAGAGAGGCAGAAGCGAGCGAGCGGGCGGGAGAGCAAGGCAGGCAGGCAGGCAGGCAGGCAGGCAAGCGGGAAGATAAGCTTTCCCCCCGACAGACAGCGCCAGTCCAGTCAAGCTAAACACCTCGCTGAGGGAAAACTAGCGCGCGCGCGGCGTGCCAGGTAGCCCCACCCCACCCCCACCGCCTCAGGAAAGGCGAGGAGCCCCCTCCTCCCGCCACCCCACCCCCGCCACATTCCCACACGCGAGGTTGCCAGCGCATCTTTCCCTCGCTCTCTCCCCCCCCCCCCGCACCTCCCGCCCAAAGCGACGACGCAACCAATTGGCCAACCTGAGTCTCCCATTTGGGCTGGTTTACTTTCCAGAGTTCAATTCTCCGCCACCTTCCCTCTCCGCCACACACCCCACCACCACACGCGCGCGCTGCCTCGGACGCCTCCTTCCCTTCCCTTCCCTTGCCCTCCCCCCCAGCCGCCGCCGCCGCCGCCGCCGCCGAGCTTGGTTTCCTCAGGGTCGAGGGTGGTGCTGGCGGTGCCCCCCCACCGTCAGGAAAGACCGGGGTCTGAGGGGGGGGGGTGTCTCCGTTTTACCTGAGGGAGGGGGAGGGGAACCAAAGAAGGAAGGGGGGAAAGAACACACACACACACACACACACACACACACACACACACACACACAGCCTGCCGTTCCCCTTCCCGCCTTCTCTCCGCTCGCTATCCAGCCGGACCATTGGACCGACTAGCCCGCCCGCCTGCCTGCCTCCGCTCTGCAGCCCCTTCGCTCCCGCCTCAGCCGAGGAATCCTGCCGCCGCTCTTGCCGCTCGCTTCTGCCTGCCGCCGCTGCCTCTAACCCCGGCCGTCGGCTAGGCAAGGCTGGGCTGGGCGGTTCTCCTAGAGCAGAGGCGCGAGGCGCGCAGCCCCGAGACTCGGCTCGCCGCCGCCGCCGCCGCGCGCGAGTCACCCCGGCTGATGACGGATCATTAAGAAGAAGTGGCCTTAGCGTCCCGTCCTCCCTCCCCGCTCCCCGCCACCTGGCGCCTCTCTTTTAGAGCAGAGGATGCGCGCGGATAAGTGGCGGAAGAGGGGCGCGCGCGCGCGCGCGTGTCGAGATGGTGATGGAGATGGATCGGGAGAGGTAGGCGAGTGGGAAGCGCTCCTCTGATCCCGACGACCCCCCTCTCCATCTCCTCCCACCCCCACCCCGCATCATTTTAAAAAGCAGCCCTTCCCTAAAATTTGGTACCCAAGTTTGACTGCACTCTCCCCCCCCCCCAGCCATCCTCCTCTCCCGATCCTCAACTGCAGGCATCTATTTCTTTCTCTATATATATCAAAGGAGACTTCACTAGTTTCTCCTTGACAGGGGCTGATCTGTTAACCCAGGAACTACCCTAGAAGGTTGGTATCATTGTGGAAGAAAATCCTTCATTTCCTGTGTGCTCAGTAAGTTTTTTTTTTTAACCAACAACCTCCCTTTTCCCCAATTTATTCTGTCTTGTTGTACATTTGCTTTGCTTGTGAGGTTTTAATGACATAAAAACACTAAATGGGAAAGGAGACATTTGATTTTTGTCTTGGTATGCTAGAGTTTTTTTTATATATCTATATCTGCATTTTAAAGTTGTGGCGTTTGAAGACTTGGTAGATATGGTCACTTATGTGGAGAACATTTTATAGCTCATATATGGAAATATTGCATTTACTATCACCTACCAATAAATCTATGATTTATTTCAATCATGAAAATAATTTGTGAGTTGCTTCCAGATAAGTATATATAATGTGTATTATTTTGTTTTAAAATCCAAAATACAGGGAAGAATAGACAAAGACTTACCTGTTACACATTAAATATAGTTCTGCATTGAAACAGATCACAGTTTTGTAATTCTATTTGCATGCCACCTTTGAGGGAAAATACTTTAAAAAATGCATTTGTAATTTTTCCATTGTCTAATTATAAATTTATTCAATGCTTAGATATGTATTTTTTTCTAGTGTATATTAGCAAATAATTTGGCAGGTAGTGATTATCATAAAGTTGCTGGCACTTGTTCACTGGTTAACATAACTTTTCAACCTTTTTAGGACCATTTTCCACTTAAGGCTAGCCATATTTGAATTATGTTTAGCTGCATATATATCCTAGCAGGGTCTGATATTAGAGTTAGTCCTTACTCATTTATTTAGAAATTATATTGAAGTAATTTACCTTCAGGCATCAAGAAAAAAATGATCTGATCTCGGTAACCAAGGATATATGAAACATCTCACTGAGTTTTTCCAGCTATATTTTTGAGGCAATCACACAGTCACTAAGGAGTAGTAGTAGAAATTTAATAATGAATTCAACAAGGTGCTTATTTAGTAAGATAAGTGAGAATGAGGCTAGCATTTTCATATTTATGACTAATTTAAATAGAGCTGTTAACTTACAGAAGGCTTAAAAAACATATACCCAACTTCATTCTACACCCAAACACATGTAAAATAAATAAATAAGCAGATCCCCCAGTTAGGCTAGATAACATAGGTGGGAAGAAAAAATAATAATGCATAAGACAATAATGTAAACTTGTATATCCTGATACATTCAGCATGGTTCTGGCATAAGTAATTTAGTGCAGATCTGTTTGCTTTAACCACACAGATATTACAAAATGAATTAACAGAACAGTTGTACTGAGGGGGGGACACCCCATATTTTTCCTTTGAAATATGAAGTGCAACTAACTTGAAATGACACATGGAAGCCAGTGAATAAATCATGGGAAATATTAATATTTGAAATGTATTGTATTTACACTTTAGCTACCTTTTTCTTATCTGTAAATACCTCACTTTGGATTCCATCAGTTTGATTCAGCATTTTGCCATATTTTTAAAAGATATACAGAACCATATCTTGACACCTTGATCTTAACACTTGGACTGGGGAGTAGTTACCATTGATTTAAATGAAATTTATTTCCAAGTTGAGTGGCTTAGTATCACAGTCTTGATTTTTTTAAAAAAATAAAAACCCGCAAGCCTTTGAAAGTCAAATGTAGTAAGAATGACACAATATTAGAAGCAGTAAAAACTGGCAACAATCCAGCACAGAATTTGGGGTGCTTAAGCCAAAAGCATGTCCAAATCTGTGTTGGATGGTGATGCTTAATTTTATTTTACACTTCACTAGAAGGAAAAGAATTTGGAGGAGTCAATGGACACAAACACAACACTCCAATCTGTTCTTATACTATCCATAATGTAACAAATATTATATAATGTATTTTATAATTAGACTTATGTAGAAAGGGATGGCATGTTATCTTACCTATTTAAATACACCTTATTATGTGTAATATCCAATATTCCCCCTCTTCCTATATGTAATATATTTATAGTGCAGCACATTATTTTTGTACATTATGGCTATAAACCAATTAACTGAAATTCCTCAGTAAGTGGTGGCCTCAATACAATACATTGCTTAAAATGCTGTCATATGTTGCAACCACCACAAAGGAAGGGAACACTTTTTTGTTAATGTATTTCACAGCAAAATGTGGATTTGGGTTATGAGGTTTAAAAAAGTGGATTTGCAATTATTATTATTATTTTTAAGTTTAATGCTCCTTATAGTAGCAAAGTGATCTCAGCAAGAGCTTCTAGCAAAATGGCACAAAGGTTAAATACAGAACGTTGACAGCCATAAGGCAATCAGAATTTTGCCATTGATTCCAGTGGGATGGCCTTGTGTTCTTATTAGGTGTACTCATGATATCACTGTTCATTTGCATCACTTTCTGGCCTTTCTTGGTCTTGTAGATTTAAGCCTAGCTCCTTTATGTATGTATTCATTAGGTAGGGCTAGTTTCCTCTGGACTTAACTGTTAAAAGCAACATGATACTTCTTTGAGCTGGAAGAGAAACTTTTGGTTCCACTCAGCACTCCAGCCACAGTGTTTCAATAGGGTCACAGTTGGGGCCTTATCTTTATCCTGCTGAAGTCTAAGAGAATCATGCCTTGATGATTTGGCTTCTCAGACCTAAACATATTTTCTGGAAAATAAACACTGCAGATTTTTTTTATTCCACGTATGTGTGCATAGAATTTCACTTGAGGTTTGTCTTCCTTGTCAGTGAGTGTGTTTAGTCAAAGCATTAGGAACTCAGTGTCATGGTGTTAAGCTCACAGAAAGTATTTACAAGAGTGGCCCTGGGCACTCGTCTCCTTTACGTAAAGGTTTTATTTAGGAAGCAAGCAGAAATGACAATAGAAAGGGGAACACGTGCAAAGACCTGCTGCAAGGAGGCAGAGGACTCAAATCTAACAAGATAGTATCACATGATGTGGCACACTGTAAGAAATATTTGCTATTTGCTTCTGCAAAAACATGATCAAATTTGGATAAACAAAAAGAAAAAGACAAAAAAAGAAAAGCATTTTAGTGGTTTATTTTGCACTTCACCAATACATACAGCCAGATCCACAGCATAGTTAAAGTAGTGTATTTGGGTTTAAACTAATTTAATCCCATTCATTTGAACAAGGTTTGTTTTAGCTTGTAGATTGGGAAACAGAACTATATATATATATATATATATATATATATATATGTATGTATGTGTGTGTGTATTCTATTTAGCGACATCACATTTTCTTGCTTGTTAGTGCAGATTATATTTTCCATACAGTAAAAATGTTCTTTATATTTTTAAACCTCAAGCAGGATGTAAACACATTCTGTATTTAAACATTTCTTGGTTCTGTCAAAGAGTATGCTCACAAACTTTCACAAATGTCCTGTTCATCAGATTTGGAATTAAAGTGGAGGTCTATGAGGGAAGAGAAAACAAACTCTTTGCAGTATCATATCTGTAGCTTCTCAGCATCTATATGTATGTGTGTGTATAAATACAATTACATCCATTAGTAAAACATAATATCAGTTTTGAATATGAATCTTATTTGTGATTTTTAAAAGTTATTTAAATTCTTATAAATGGTAAAA
Organism: Podarcis erhardii; assembly: GCF_964252035.2. Classification (NCBI taxonomy): domain Eukaryota; kingdom Metazoa; phylum Chordata; class Lepidosauria; order Squamata; family Lacertidae; genus Podarcis; species Podarcis erhardii. The sequence continues at coordinate 78,677,174 of NC_138508.1, read as the reverse complement.
ATATATATAATATTATATTCAAGGAAAATCCTATTAAGGAACAACAAAAAGAGCCATTTATGTTAAACCTATTAAATAAAAGAAGGCACAAATTATAACATTTTAGCATCTAGAATACACATACACACATACACACACACACAGAGAGAGAGAGAAATTAAGCAATCACTTTATACATTTAGGAGATTAAATCCACAATTATTTTGCCCTTTTACAGATAAAACATCAATTTAGCAGTCATATTTAGATTCCTCCCCAGTAACTGAAATATTGTGTATTTTTTTTTTTATGGGGGAAAACTTGATTCTGAAAAGTAACACTCTGTCTCACATCACACATACAAATCCATGCTGAATTAGTCTTCTTTGCACTGTCAGATACTAAAATATCACTATGAGGAAATAAATCATTTATTTGAAGCCCATTCTGTTCTATGCCAGATTCTTCTAGCTGCATTCATTTCGAAGCATTGGTTTTAACCTACAACAGTTTCAAACCTGTGTATCTTAGGGCCTGTTTTTCCTCCTGACCACTGAGATTTGGGAAAGAGGACAACTGCAGGTCCCATAATTCCAAAGTGTGTTCTGTATTTAGGCCCAGCTCTTTGAAGTTCTCTGCTTTGGGAAGCCTTCAGAGCCTAGTGTTACGAATATTCAGAGAAAGAGTTTTCATTTGAAAATGCATTCCATTTGATTTTGCTATGGTTAACTTTCTCTCGCTTTTACTGTGGCCTCTATTTTGTGGTTGTAATGTTACTGCAATAATTTTGACAACCTGGGATTTTAGGATAGATAAATCGGTAGATGTATGCTTTATGTCAGGCTGTCCAGTTACAGAGAATTTGCTTAAGTTTTCAGAATCCCTATATAAAAAATGAAGTGTACCAACATCATTGTGGGTTCACTTAAACAAATTGGTTTGCTGTTTATTCCAGTGCTCATCTCATGCATGCAAGCAGAAACCATTTAGAACCCATCTAGCACCAATTTTAACAATTTGAATGACTCAAAACCAGCATACATGAAAGTATTTTATTTTTGAGATCAGTTTCTAATATTGCGTTTAAGAACAAGTCTGTTCTCAAGGATTCACATGTAAGATTTGACTTCCCCTTCCCCCATGGATACTATCTATGTTTACTCAAAAGTAAGGCATTCAGTTCAATGGAACTCACTCCCAAATAAGTAGATATAAGATTTCAATCTTAATGGGGTGTAAAGCAGTTTAAAATTTCTGAAAAAGGCAGGCAAACCTTATATAGGGCCTTAAGCCTGGATGTTGTAATGTAATGTACATGTACCCACATGGCAAAGCTAAAAACACACAGGTCAGAATTTGTTCCTATCTTCTAAATAATAAAAGTACATATTGATGGAACTTATGGAAGAATATAACAACTGACATGAAGCCTAAGACATGAAGCAAGTTCCACTGATTTTCAAGTAAATGTTTGTTTGGTCTGGGATACCAATTTGGTCTGAACAATTTCAGAATAAAAAGCTAACATTACACATAATGAAAGAGCATTGCTAATATCATCCTATCTCCTGAACACTTCTTTTTGATTGCAAGGTCAATCTCATTTGTATGATGTTGATGACATACATAGAAATGAATACAGAACGCTTGCTAGTGGAACTTCCAACTGTGCGGGATTTTTTATTTTTAGTTAATTTTAGTTATCAGTTGTGTCAGTGCGTTTTGGGGTGGGAAGCTAATAGTAAAAAAAAAAGGTTTGTGTGTGTGTGTGGGGGAGGCAGTGTCACATACAATATGTGAATTAATCACCTAGTATTTACTTACATTATGGAGTTTTGCTTAGCTAGCTAGATATATGAAAATACAGACCCAGACCTGAAGGATGGCTAAAATTTCAGACCTGTTCACCTTCATCAGAAGAGTGTGCAAGTAATCAAGAAACAATATTTCCACACTGTTGTTTTCTAGAGTTGACTCTGACTTGTGTGCTCTAGGTCTTCATCAAAATCATTTTTATTCTAAGCAAAATGGCTGGAATTCCTAGGAAGCCTGAATGCATTCATGAAACTATGAACTGAGACTAGAATCTAAAGAGCTACTGGGGCCCCAGGGCCTTGTACTTCCCCAGTGGGCACCTTCAGTTTGGATAGCAGATCACCATGTCGTATGTTAGGGATTGGGAAGTGATGGTCCTCCCAATGTTGTTGGACTCCCAGTTCCCATCAGCCTCAGCTTCTCCAGTGTTCAGGGATACAGCAAGATGGAGTCCAATAATGTTTGGAGGGTCTCTGGCTCCCCATTCTGAATCATAGAGTTGGAAGGGATGCTGAGAATTATCTAGACCAACTCCCTGCAATGCAGAAATCCTTTGCTCAATGCGGGGTTCAAACTCACAGCCCTGAGATCAAGAATCTCATGCTCTGCCAACTGAACTTTCCCTCGGGGCAACTGAGCTATTCTGGTCATAGGCATTTAGACTATCAATGAGCAAGTTATACTCAATTAATCGATCTTACGTTCATGTCAACATATTTTAAACCAGGTGTATGGTATAAGTTAATGTAGTTTAGGGCATATGGTAAATAACAAATATCCTCCACAGACATCATGAGTTTAAAAAGGAAAGCATTGAACAACATTTTCTTTTTCTCCTCGATGTTTGTATTTTGAAAGATTTGCATTTTTATTCTGTTTTAAGGAATGTGACTGACTATTCAGGTGAAACATTCATTATAAAGCACTCACTGTAAACAAGATGAATCAGGTCTAGAACAATTTTTCCCCCTTCCCAAATTCTTTTGGTTAAAGAAGTCAGTTATTACTTGTCACAACAGTAGGTTAAAAAGGCAGACAGAAATGTAATTTTAAAGTTAGCAGTTCTTTACATTATACTTGAAGAACAGTCTCACGGGGGAGAGAAAAAAAAGAAGACATGGTACATTGTTCTCTATGTCATTTGTTTAAATGCAAATTTCAGGCGCTGACTTAACACCAAAAAAAGGAAAAAAGAAAGGCGGGTTCTGCAGTAGCATTGGTGTTAGAGACCCCCCCCCAGCATATTAAGAACCAGTGACAAAGGAAAATTTAAATTCACACAGCTGATATTCAGATTGCTTGTTGCATGTTGCAGTTTTAATTCCTCCTTATTTCTTTTCCCTTACTCATTATGGCTAGTAGTTTAACAAGCACTTTTTGTATGCAAAAACCTTATCCTAACAGCAAACCTGTGAAACAGAGCCTTACTATGTCCATTTCTCTGAGAGGCCTTGACTTGCCCATTGCCACTGGGTTACCATGGCTGATTTCAAATTCAAGCCCATATATATATATATATATATATATATATATATATATATATATTCAATTCTGATCCTGTGTCCACTCCAGCAGACACTGATATTATTCAAGCATAATTTGTAATGCTTATTTTATTTTTTTAATGTTTGGGACTTTTAACAAGTAGAGCCCATGAGTTGTGACACCGCATGCGTCTACGTTTGGAAACTTCTGACATATCTGCCAGTGACCTCTTTAAAAACAAAACAGTCCATAATATATGCAGGATAATTTATATATATATCATCTATGTACCCTATAAATGTATAAACATATTAGATAAGTCATCCTTAAAAGAATAGCTTGAGTCAATATATTTATTTTTTTCTTGGATCTGTAGCTCACCTGTGCTCCAAGTAGCTCATGGTAGCTGGCATACACAACTCTCTCCCCCTCTCTATATTATCATCACAACAACAGCTGAGAGCTGGGGACTCGCCCAGTGAGTTTCATGTCCCTGTCGGGACTTTGAACTCGTCTCCCAGGCCCTAGTCTAACACTCTAACCACCACACCTCACTGACTGTCTAACATTTACACATCTAACTTCAAAGTAGATCCTAATATAACATGTACAAATAACATGATCTTCCCACTTCTCTTACAGAATAAGTTTGTGTGCATGTTTACTTATCAGCAAATGTTATTGAGTTGAATGGCACTTACTCCTCCCAAGTAAACATAATCAGGGATAAGTTCCACAGAATGCAGTGAGGCTTACTCCCAGGTAAACATGTATAGGATCAGGCTATAAGAGAACAATTAAGACTACAATCCTATACAATGCTTTAACTCAACAGGGATTGCTTAGAGCAGAGGTCAGCAAACTTTTTCAGCAGGGGGCTGGTCCACAGTCCCTCAGACCTTGTGGGGGCCCAGACTATATTTTGAAAAAAAATAAAATGAATAAATTTCTATGCCCCACAAATAACCCAGAGATGCATTTTAAATAAAAAGGACGCATTCTACTCATGTAAAAACACACTGATTCCTGGACCGTCCGCGGGCTGGATTTAGAAGGTGATTGGGCCGGATCCGCCCCCTGGGCCTTAGTTTGCCTATCCATGGCTTAGATATATAGAATTGTTCAGTCCACAACAATAAAATAGTCATATAGTTCTAAATAGGGAAGTCCCAGAGTAGCAGTTGGTGGGGCTTCACTTGCATAAATGATCTAAGGCTTCTTGGACTGCTTTTATTTCATGGAATATAGCCTTGGTTTGGGCTTCTAGGGCTGTAATGCACACTTTACAAGGGAGTAAGTTCAATGCGACACAATGTGACTTTGAAATTAATAAGGAGAGGAATTCACCGTAGTGCTATGACAATTGCTTCATGAGCACAAGAATTTCAGCTTGCCAGAAGGAACAAGACTCCGTCTCCTCTCTGGGTAAACTATTCGGGGGGGGGGGTGTTCTCCTGGACACCCCCCCCCCCGAGAAAATGTGGTGTGTGTTTGTGGCAAATGGGGAGGGGGAAGGAAAGTGAGGTAAGCCCCAATGCACTAGTGGAAGTCTGTGTTCTGGATTCTGCTAGTTGGATTTGTTAGTTGAATCCAGTCCAATGTGGTTAGAGCAGCTTTATACATAATATTTTTCCAACACAGAGATAAGTTCTACATTCAAAAAAGAAGCACACACTTCTGTACAAAGTGCACTGCAAGAACTTCTTTAACTGATGCACGGGTTAGCAGTCCATTCTGTGTGCTGGTGCAGACTTGATTCATGATGTTGCATTATAATCTCTCCCTCTGATTAGGAAGAATGAAATGTGTGAAGGAGTCTTTAGCTTTTAGAACAGTTCATATATAAAAAAAATATGTTTGACAGCTTCCCTCCCACCGAAGGCCTTCAAAGCAGCATGCAAACATTAAATTAAAACACACACAGAGGCAGTACAATAATCAATCAGAAAGCAACAAAAATAAATTAACATAACAAACAAAAAACCAATGCACACACACACACAAATACCAAACAAACCCAAATATCAAAATAATGAATGAGGGGAAATTCCCTGCCAATCAAAGTCCTCATGAGCAGGGCTGGCTCAAGACATTTTGCTGCCTGAGGGAAAGGAGAAGATGGTACTCTCCCATTCTACATACATATATATGCTAACTTGACTGCTACTTACTTCAACGCTGGCAATGGGATAGTATCCTCCACAGCATCTGAGGACAGCAGGCTAGTTAGGGGGATGCTGCCTCCCAGCTTGGACCACCTATGAATAATGAAGAACCAGCCCTACTGATGAAGCATAAGTTTCCACTGAATATCAGAAAGCCTGTAAAGTGGGAGGAAGACTCTCCTGGGGGATGGATTTCCAAAACCTAGTTGCTGCCACAGCCCCCCATCTCATACCACTGCCAGCTGCACCCCTCTGAGCAATGGGGGTGGGGAGGGGCTGCATCCTTAACCTTTGCGACAGTTCCTTATGCTACTGTTTCTTTAAATGTGATGGGGTACTGCGGGTGGCGCTGTGGGTTAAACCACAGAGCCTAGGACTTGCTGATCAGAAGGTCAGTGGTTCAAATCCCCGCGACGGGGTGAACTCCCGTTGCTCAGTCCCTGCCCCTGCCAACCTAGTAGTTCGAAAGCACGTCAAAGTGCAAGTAGATAAATAGGTGCCGCTCCGGCGGGAAGGTAAACGGCGTTTCCGTGCGCTGCTCTGGTTCACCAGAAGTGGCTTAGTCATGCTGGCCACATGACCCGGAAGCTGTACGTCGGCTCCCTCAGCCAATAAAGCGAGATGAGCGCTGCAACCCCAGTCAGCCATGACTGGACCTAATGGTCAGGGGTCCCTTTACCTTTACCTTTACCAAAACATGGCCAAAGTCCAGATTGGGTTTGAGCACCCCCTACCTTTCCCATCATACTTCCATCCTCTCTCTGAGATGCACTTGGAATAGGACCTCCACTGACAATCTCAGTGGGTAGATGAGTTCAAGTGGCATAAGGTTATCCCTTCAATATCCCGGTCCCAAATGTTATAGGGCTTTTAGAAGCCACGAGCAGCAATTTGAATTGTACTCTAAAAAAAATAACAACCAAAAGCCATGGCATGGGCTTAAAGCAGGATGCCACAGTGTTATGCACCAGTTGCTATTCCTGAAAACTTCTGAGAGGAAGGCCTTTGTAAAGACAATTCCACACCAACCATTTGATGTACTAACTGAGACTCACACACTCTCTCTCTCACACACCTATGCTCTTTATCTGTCACCTGCAGATTACCAGCTGTATTTAACTTCCCCCCATAAGTTATTCCGGTGAATTGCCTTCAGCAAACGCTTTTCACAGCATTAGGGCAGAACTAGGCTACAAAAGAATATTAATCTAATACATTCCAGAATTCAAATCCATGTGATTAATAAGCATTATCTATAAATAAGGCCCTAATGATTCTTTGGCAATGTTGTAAACACAAGAATCAGAGGCAATTATTGTCATTATTGTTCTGCAAGTACTTTCTGTGAATACCAAATGGATATTGCTGTCCAGCTTCTTGGCAAATGTATATCTAGTAACGAAACAGATGTCAGCCAGCCTGGGCTGCCTTCAATTACACTCGCCCAATGCACAGGGTGTGTAAAGGAAGAAGGAATCAATTTATTGAAGGCAAATAACCTGCTGGTTGAAACTGTCTCCCGGTCCTTATTAACCCACTTAAAAACGTACGTTTTACAGTAATGCTAGAGAACTCATTTTCATCACCCTGTGAAGCAGACTGGAAGTGCAGTGACCATGATTATTAGTACAGAATGGACAGTTGGATCATGGATGGATGGATAGATAGATAGAACGACAGATAAACAGCAGCAAAAATTGTCCTTGCCTTATCTAATACATGCAATGGAAAACTGTAATGAAGGGTGAAATATGAAAGCTGTTTTAGCATGATATGGAAAACAATGCAGACCAATAAACAATATTTTTTTACAAAAGAGAAAGGTCTGGTTAAGATTTCTGTAGAGCATATAGCTATGCCATGGTCCAAAACTCACATTTAATTCTTACAGCGAATGATATTTTTGTTGTTGAATCCAAGTTATGAATTCATTGAGCCCTTTTAATTGCAAAGTATTTCGTATTCTTTATCATTTCCATCCTCAACAGTTTCGTGGGTAAGGTAATTTTGAATTTCCATTTTTCAGAAAGAGAAATTGAGAAATTTGCCAATTTAGTCTAGATTAGTGGGAGAACAGACCTTCCCAGCATGTTAGAAGTGGTATGAGCACACATTGTCTTTCCTTGGGGGTGGGAGCCTCAGAATGAATGGAATGTGTGTTGAAACTACTCTTAGCACATTTAGTAATGGCTCTGTTTAGATGTCTCACTGAATTGAGGTTTAGCATTGCATACATAAACATCAGGCTCTTTCTGTCCTCCTCTTATGTGGCTGTGAGGAGATCAGAAGCTTTTGTTTCCATTTTCAACTAACCACAGTTACTTGTTGCCCCACTTCTCATGTGACACTAAACATGAGCAGGAAGGAAAGAGTTCGTTTCACTTTCCATGAAAGCTGGCTTGTCATTATGCCTGAACCAGAGATCAGAACAAACAGAGATTTCTGGCTGTCTGGCTTATTTAATTAATCAGAATTTGTTTTAAACCACCATCGCTGGTTCATAGGCAATGACAAATCAGGGTGTGTGTTTTTTTGGATTGTGAAATGAATTCTGTCAAAAGCCTTCTCTCAGCTTTGTGGGAGAAGGAAAGGGGAGAGGATAGTTCACGAGCCTGAGACTCACATCATCTGCTTCATGTTTGTGTGTGTAACCTTAAACTAGGGAAGAGCAACCAGTTGAAGTCCCAAAGGCCTCAAGTGGTCTCTCCCAACTCTAAAATTCTATGATTCTAAGTTACGGTACCCACCTCTGCACTATATCATGGTTTAGTGCTATGTGCAAACATAGCCACGAAGTCCAAAAGCTGTACAAATTTAAGCTAACTTCAAACCTTGGTTGCTGGTGCTGACTTGTTTCCCTAAACAATAGTTAAGTTTAAACAAAAGGCCTGTATTTAAACATAATACTCCATTATTATTATATTTTTTTTTTTAAAAAAAGAAGAAGTAAAAGCATCTGATCTTCTCTTCGTCAAGCCAGAGGAGAAAGTATGGGAGACTGCATGCCCTTGACACTTGTGCCTGATAACTGCAGACATAACTGTTTGCCTTTACCTTTAGATGATGGGAACAGGATTGAGGCAGCAGTTTGGATGCTGATTTTACCCAGCTCCATGGGCCACTTACACAGCTGGGTGGGGGCACCTGTACCTGTCAATCACTTGGCAGCATCATGATTGCAGTGGAACTTTGCCATTTGCAGACCTGCTTGAATTCAAGATAGACTGAAAAGGAAAAGGGCCTTTGAAGTGATCAGCTCCAAGTTGAGCTTCTGAGTGGTGCCAGTCCCAGCAAGACTTGCATTGGGCACCATCTGAAAAAGCCCTAGATGTAAATCCCACTTGCAGAGGAGCATTTAAGGCTCTTGATTGCTCCTTTGGAGCAGTGGCTATACCCACTCTACCTGGGGTCATATAATGTCACATGTAGGGCAGCTGGGGAATAATGACCTTTGGCCAAATTAGGATCCCTTCTGGGTCTAGTTGGGCCTGTGAGCCAGAGGAACGCCCCCTGACCGGGTTAAATACTGACCAGGTATTATAGCATTAGAGATACCGACCAGAAATAATCTGTCATCTTTACCATAATATATGCAGCGCCAATTTTCATATTAATAGCTGTCTGAAGAACTTTGACTTTTGATATCTCACACGATCAATCTCAAAAGCAGCAGTGAAAAAAAATCATTATACTTAGCTTCCCCTTAATTTGGTTGGTGGGGAGTTGCCATAATATTACTACAGCTGGGATTATTGATGTTAATGGCAGACAATAACATTTCAGAAAGGTTTTTTTGGGGGGGAACTGGTGGCAGGTACCATAATCTAGTTGCCTTCACATATATTATCAATGGGCATAGCTATCCATAAAACATAAAACTTGGTTGCATTCTTGATCTGCCTTTTGGACCACATGAGCACACCCAAGTTTCTCTCATTGGGGCAAACAGCTTGGAAGCAGAGGGTGTTTATTGGACAAAATGGCACAAATAAGTGAGAATAATTGTTTTGTGAATGCTTTCTGAATGATTTTTTTTTAATAGCACAGGCATGTCATAGACCTGATTGGATTCAGCCCCCCATCCCCCCCAGCAACTTCTATTACATTTTAAAAACATAGGTACAGTAAGCTGCCTTATTCCTAGTCACAACATGGTTCTATGTGGCTCAGTATTGTCTATATTGACTTACAGAGTCTCAGACATAAGCGTTTCCCAGTCCTAGCTGGCAGTACCAGAGGCTGAATTAAAGATCCAAAAGGCCCTTAAAGAAACAAACCATGGGAGAACCAAATCATGTGCCTTCTGCTCCATGCCTAGTTTGGCCCTTAATTGAAACACCCTCCGCCTGCCTGCCTCCTTCGTACAGGAAGCTTCTGCCATATATTGCTTCACTGATGAGTGAAGTTCAGACTTAGCCCAATGGGTAAATGGGAAAAAGGAGTATTTTTTTTTTTTTTGCATTATGGATGCACTGAATTCTTTCTCTCTGGTATTTTGGGCATATAAAGCACAGGGTAGATTAAGCAGACAATGTGTTAATTTTTAATGCTTTTTTTTTGCATTCATAGGTATGGCCTGTGCTTAGTTTGCAATATCAAAGGTATGATGAAGCCCTGTAGAAAAATAGAACTGCAAGCATTCCTCCATGGAAAAGTAGATTGCATGAATCCCCATCAGCTTCTGACACAACAAGGACAAATTGGCCTTGTAGCCCTCCACCCCAGGCTGTCTCCCATGTATACTACTTTTCTCCTGCATTTAAATGCACACTCAACATCCCGCAGACTGGCTATTGTTTCATTTAAAATGTACCGCAAGCCACTGTCTTCCCAGGGCAAGTAGGATGAGGTTGTACAAATGTACAGAAATATGAACAAACTTAAATAAGTAAAATAATGGCAGATGTCCAAGTATGGGTGGTGGGTTATGAATGCAGTAATCCTGAGTCAACTCATCCCTTAGGTTAGAGTGAGTTTTACACTCCTTCGCCAAACAACTATCATTATTCTTGAGAATGTGGTCATCTTCTGTTCAGCACAATAGCAGTCATTTACACATGCCATGCTAGAGTTCAATATCTGGGCCTGGAGGAAAATTACTGGCAGTAGCAAGATGTAGCAGGATTCTTGCTCAACACTGACCGGCACCCAGTTGGCCAAGAGTGTCACCATCTTTGCAAGCTGTCTATAACCTGACTAAGCCACTGGGAGGGAGAGAGAGAGGAAGAGGAAGAGGAAGAGAGTCCTATGTTGTGGCCAAGAGACCCTGGAGTATGTTCTCATTTCAGGCAGGACATCAGCCAGGTTAAAAACACTTGCTACTTCCAACCTGCCCAGGCTTCTGAGGTCACCCTTGCCCAGAGCTAAATACCAAGATAATCCTATTGCCATCTCTGCTGCTAGGTTAACAAACTATGATGAGCAAAGGAGGCTAAGGTGGAGGGTCCAGTGAAGAGATTCAAGACAGGAGTTTGCAAAACAGACAAAATTACAAACTTGGAGAGTCAACTGTGCCCAAAAACACAGCAGGAAAGTTGGAGTATTGGCAAAGTTCATGTCTGGGCAAAGTTTTTGTGGGTAGCTTTAATGAGAGCGAATGGGATGTGGGTGGTGCTGTGGGTTAAACCACAGAGCCTAGGGCTTGCCAATCAGAATGTTGGTGGTTTGAATCCCCACGACGGGGCAAGCTCCCATTGTTCAGTCCCAGCTCCTGCCCACCTAGCAGTTCGAAAGCACGTCAAGTGCAAGTAGATAAATAGGTACCACTCTGGCTGGAAGGTAAACAGCATTTCCGTGCGCTGCTCTGGTTCGCCAGAAGTGGCTTAGTCATGCTGGCCACATGACCCGGAAGCTGTCTGCGGACAAATGCCGGCTCCTCGGCCTATAGAGCGAGATGAGCGTGCAACCCCAGAGTCGGTCCGCGACTGGACCTAATGGCCAGGGGTACCTTTACCTTTACTTTTAATGAGAGAGACAGAGAGAGAGAGAAAGAAAGAGAGAGAGAGAAAGAGAGAGAGAGAGAGGAAGATGTGAACTACTACTTTTTTTGGGAAAGATTTAAGCATTTACATCTGATTCTTTCCTCACAAAGGGTGGTGTAAATTGGGGAAAATGTACATAAACGTTTTGCACACACACACAAAGTATAAATCAACACAAGCAAGATATGAAGGATCCTTATAACACTTCTCCCAGCTCCAGACAAGTCACAAAATGTATCCGAGATTATTATTATTTTCCTGTTGGCAAAATGTGCATAATAGGGTTGACTATGCACCTAAAAAAGCAATTTGAAATGTATGTGTGAAAAGTGATAGTGTCTATTTGTGCAGTACCCATATTATTGCTGCTCTTATTACAAGCAATGCAAAGGAGAAAGGTGTGTGTGTGTTCTTCTACAACCGGCAAGCAGGATATATATGTTTTGTGATTACAATAAGTGCTAGTTTGAACATGGTGCAGTGTTGGGGAATGACACGCTTTCTTTTTAATATTAATGCTATATAGTTTCTCTATTTAATTTATCTTTCCTTTTAAATCATACTGCTATTTCCCCTTACTGTACATTTGAATATTGCAGAAATAGCTTAGCTCTTGTTTGTTATATTCAGAAAAGATAAACAAAATTCATTTGCTTAACCTTCTTATCGGGATGTATATTTAATAATTAGCGAGCCACAGTCCTCCAAGACTGATCCAAGACGAGCTTCATTTACCCAATTGCATCCTTCCTTTCCTCCAAGAGCTCATTTCTGCTTTACACTAAGCCTGTGAGGTAGGTTAGGCTGCTCATTTCCGTAGGTTAGGCTGAGAAAGGACTTGCAAAAGGCTACAGATCAAGTTTCATGGTTGATCTGGGGTCTGAATGAGGTTGCCACCTGCTAAATCAATACATGTAGCCACTGCAGCACATTTGCTTTCTATGTATGTGAACAGGATATGTCTTATTGATTTCCAGAGATTTAGATCAGGCCAAGTGCCCAGCTGTGAGGAAAATGATAAAAGGAAACCTTTTCCTTGCCCGTTTCCATACAACCTGTTTATTGAGAATTCATCTTGGTTTTTCTTTGCACAAAGTTTGCAGAAAGGCTGTATGATGTTGGCTGTTTATTAAGCATCAACTCTGATTTGCTTACACAGAGATTATACCATGTCACACCATGCAACTATTTCCTCACACTTTCCAGTGCATTTCCCCATTATTTTAATTTCTGTAAAACATCAGGTTGTGTGTTTTTTTTTTTTTTTGTGGGGGAAGCAGCTATGTTGTGCAAGAACACCAAATCCATTTTAACGGCGCAACCTGAATTTTCTTGTATGCAACTGAATCCCACCTACAAAATAGAAATGGCCTGGATGCATGCCTAGACAAAGCTCAAATGTGACTACTAGCAAGGTAGGTGTGATATAAGTTGTTAGAACAGCCCCCCTTTTTTATATAAATCCTCATGCAGCGTACTCTTGTTATTCAGAAATATTCCACGAAGGCAAAAAGTGCAACGTGTAAAAGGATAAAGCTGAAGTATAAGCTCTAAATTAGCTATACGATGTATTTAGGTAGGTGAGGAGATAGATAGATAAGCAAATTAGCTAAAACACTGATGGGGTACAAGATGCTCTTTAACATGCCAATTATTGACTCAATAGATTGTTACGGCTTCCAAGCTATTAAGGTCTGCTGTGTCAATGTGTACTTGGGGACTGTTTAATATGCAGACGGATGGTATGACAGGCCACAACTACTATTGTCTATCACATCAGTCGAAATACATGCATGCATACTTTGTACACTTGTTAATGATGTTGTGCGTGCATAGCTGATTTTAAGGAATAATAAGACTCCAGCATTTCTTTTCAGTCCTAAGCTCCCCACCCCAAAGAATTCCCTTTTTAGGGCCTGAAATGGATACTTAGAGTAATTCCAGGTAATCAGTTCCTATCAAATTTGCAAAATTAACTATTCCATTTTTGCATGTGCAAAAGGGATCAGAACGTTCTGTTTTCTGTTGGAAGGGTGTGCAGGTTTGTCCTTTGTTTTGTTTTTTAGGGGGAGGGGTAAAAGAGAAAATCTTTTCTTTATTTCATCCATAATCTTCTTCAGTAGTAATTAAGTAAGCTTACGCTACCTAAGAGAACTGTTAATACAAGATAAGTGGCATGACTTTTTTTTTTTGATAAAATAAATATGAAGTAAGTCTTTGATTACTTACTAAGTTGTGGTATCTGTAACTTGCTTTCACAATGCGAAAAATGTATAAGATGCAATATGAAAGACTCATTTGATCACCATAAACAGGGGAAATCAGGATTTTTCATTTGGTTTTCAACCAATATTTATTTATTTATTAACATAGGCGGAACCATGTCTTGTGTTTAATAAGATACACTTTTCCAGTTTGCAAGCCAAACATAAAACTACAATGAAAACAAGAGTGAATAAACTCTGTCAGAAAAATATTTGGGGGAGCTGCTTGTGTAAGTATGGTGCCAATTTCTTAATCTATCGGACTTTTAAAATCATATTTCTATCTACATAAGCATCTAGCTATGCACATCAGCCCACCCTTGGAGCAGGCAGACTGAAACATACCTTGCCAAGATTATAAACTGGCTGTTTATTCTGAGCACAGTTCAAAATACTGTTTTTGATGCTTAGGGTGTATTGTTGTTGTTTTTTAGTCATTTAGTCGTGTCCGACTCTTCATGACCCCATGGACCAGAGCACGCCAGGCACTCCTGTCTTCCACTGCCTCCCGCGGTTTGGTCAAACTCATGCTGATAGCTTCGAGAACACCGTCCAACCTTCTCGTCCTCTGCCGTCCCCTTCTCCTTGTGCCCTCCATCTTTCCCAACATCAGGGTCTTTTCCAGGGAGTCTTCTCTTCTCATGAGGTGGCCAAAGTATTGGAGCCTCAGCTTCAGGATCTGTCCTTGCAGTGAGCACTCAGGGCTGATTTCCTTAAGAATGGAGAGGTTTGATCTTCTTGCAGTCCATGGGACTCTCAAGAGTCTCCTCCAGCCCATAATTCAAAAGCATCAATTCTTCGGCAAATAGGGTGTATTATAGTTATATGATAGCAGCTACAGTGCATATGTTAAAAATATAGCACTGTTTATAAAATCATTGTGGCTGCATTTAACTGAGTGGTGAGGAAAGTGCAGTCTGCAGAGGCTCAGAGGAACCCTCTACTTATTGCTTCAAATGTTTCCAGCATCCCAAACAGGTTATGGGGAGGTTTGTATTAAAGGTCAATTTTAGTCCTGGGAAGTGTAAGTCCAGGGCTCAGGAAGAGTTCTTAAGATGCAAGCACGGCTGGTAGTCCCTGGCATCGTGTAATATATTCATCTCTCTGCACAACAGTTCAAAAACAATGATGAAAAATGGAATAATATTCAGAGAAGGATCACAAACATGATAAAAGGTCTGTGAGGGTAGTGAAATAGAAAAGAAAGTTGAAGGAATTGGTATGTTTAGCATGGGGGAAAGAACGAAAGGATGATGATTAAAGGAGTTTATGTTGACACCTTTTGAAATACTTAAAAAGGTGTCACAAAGGGGAGACAGAAAAACGTTCCCCATCTCCATTGAGGATAGGGCGAAAAAGCAGTGGATTTAAATGGCAGATTTAGATGAAATATTACAGAAACATTGCGGACACTTCCAGATGTGGCTGTTAAGCGCTCTGAATCATGACATTTGGAGATCTGTAACTCACAGGTTCTGGATGTTAATGCTGCTGGCTCAGGTGGCTTAGCAGGAATAACAAAGGAAACTGATACTGTGGCTCCGAATTCATGTGGGGGAAAATATCTCTGCTTGGGGGGGGGGATATTGTGTACTTCCTGGGCCATCGCTCCTGCTTTTGGCGTGTGGCATCTGCGAGTGGTCAGTGGTGCAATGAGTCTCCCGTCCAGCAGAATCTCCCTTGGTGGTGACGGCGGTTCATAAGAAAGTGATATTAGATACAGGACATTTTGCTCTGTGGCAGTTTTCCTTAGCTCCTCTTCCTCATGTGTGAATGCTTTCCAACCCACTCTGTACAAGCAGAAATTGGAGGACTACTGATCATCACACCCAAAGCACACCAAGGGTGGCACGCAGAATTCCAAGTTCCACATGCGCCAGCTGGGTAGGATGAGCTGGAATCATTCTACTCATTTAAAAAACATGTGCACATGCACATGTGTGCGCGCGCACAGGCACACACACAGAGCAGATGGGCTGTGTGCAATGGCCTTTACTGTAACTTCCAACTATGAAGTCACTGCTCAAGAAATGTTGCATGCACATAGGTAGGGTGGAACATTCGCCGTAAGTTTTAAACCTGTGGCGATGGGTCATGAAACAGCCCTGTTAAGTCCCCCAAGCCCCCATCCAGTCAGGGTTGCTTTATCATTAGTAAATAACAGACGGTGTGTCTAAGTGTGTGTCACATTTTGCTATGTTCAGCAGTCATGTGTTGAAAGAAGACCTGTATATTATAGTGATCTCTGCTGTGGGACACATAGCAACTCCATAGGCTCCCTGTGAGCAGTGGTGTAGTGTGTATGGGGCCCACACAGATAGTTGCCCTGGGCGCAAAATTGTTGGGGCACAAAATTTCAACTCCCAGTGCTGTCACAGTACAGCTGCACGATTCTGTTCCTGGGCTCTGTTGAAAACAGCATCCCCATGCAAACCAGGATGTGACCTCACCCTCCATGGAATGACGTCCCTCCCTCACTTCCACCCCTCCATGCAGCCCCGGGTGCTGACAACCAGTGCTATGCCACTGCCTGTGAGTGGAGGATGGAGCATCCTTTCAGGAGAGTACCGTAGTTGCTGTTGCTGTATTATCTTGCAGTTCAACACTCTGTTCATTTGTATGGAAAGAAGTTGTCTGGGAGGGCTAAACTTCGCTCTTGCAATGCCAGTAGGTAGAGATTGCTGTTGTTTGCAAGGAAGGTTACGTTGTGCTCACTTTCACGTGCTCAGATTGAAGCACTACCAACACCCCAAAGGAAGGAATGGAGGGCAGGAATTGTAATACAGATGATCAGTTAAATTTAGCAGCAGAGCATGATGACAAAGCAATCTGTTTTTTAATGTATTTAATTGTAGATTTTATTGTTGTTAGCTGCATTTTGGATGGAAAGGTGGGATATAAATGTAGCCAGCTGATATATATGACTCCTTTTTCTTCCCTTTTTTATTTTTAAAAAAGGTCCTTACCTCATCACATTCCCCTAAAGTCATGTAGTACTTGAAATAAATAAATGGGAAATCATATTTTAATTAGTAACAGCAGATTGAGACAGGAAATTTGTAGTTTAACACATATTTTTTTCTGTCCATATATGCCTCTGTTAAGCCTATTGCATCATAGCTTATTTGGATTTGTGGGCACCCAAATGAATCTGACTTAATAGCTAATGAGATCTAGTATACTTTTTAAAACCCATCATCTGGGCGCTAAAATAATGAAAGCAAAAATCAGCCTAAAGCATTGTGTGTTTCCTCACTTCCCTGTGCTGCTTAAACATGGATGGATTTTTAATAATTTATTTCTGTGGTTCCTCTCCAGGGAATAGTTGCCAAAGGCTTTTCATTTTGTGTTCGATGCTTGCATTAGAAGCTTACAAAAGATGCGCACCCAATTTACGCACGTGCAGAATGGCACACAAAGAGCATCTTTGTGTGTGTGTGTGAAATATGCAAACATAAATCTGGGTTTAGAGTGGGCAAGGGAGAAAGAAAGCTGGCGCTGTAAACACTTTGCTCAGATGAATGTTCCGTGGAGGTAAATAGGGCTTGCTTCCATGTAATAACAAGCTAATTTGTATAGTGTGTGGATGGAGAGCATGCAATGTACAGGTGTAGGTCTGGATGTTACTCTGTGGATTTCAAGTTAAACCTGTTCATTCCACTGACAGGTTTTCATAGATCTGAAGCAAAGCCCAGTGGCAAGAACAGCCTTTCCCAATTTGGTGCCCTCAGTATGCTTTGGACTGCAACTTCCATTAGTCCAAGTCAGATATCTTATCCAGAACCATTAGCCATTAGCCTGATTCTTGAACCTTTAATTTATACATACCAATGTTGACAGTGCACAAATAAATCCAGGGCAACAATTATTGGAAGAGACCACAATTTTTATTTTTAATTTACATTGGATAGAAGACATACATAGCTAGCAGTACCACTGCCATACTACTGTGAAAGATCTTCCATAAGTTGTGGGTGCAGCTTTGTAACCCAGCAGGGCTCTTAACCAAAGCCATCAGTTCAGGGATCCCTGTGTTTATAGACCTTTTCCACTCAGATTCCTTCCCTTAAATTCCAACTCATTCTAGTAGGTGAGAACACCAAATTCCAAATTCTGAAAAGTAGAGTGAAGGGTCTAGCATTTGCCCAGTCTGTTCCAGTTTGAAAAATTGTAGTTTCTCTTTGTAGGATTTATTGGGTTTTATATTTTATTTTGGATGCAGAATTTTGGTAGAAATGCTGTGAAATGAGGCAAGAACATCTATATTTGAAGACTGCTGGGAAGTAATGCTATTGCTTTAAGAGAGGGATGCTATGGCCTAGTCCTTACAGATGGTGAAACTACCTATTGCACCCACACTTGCCTGCCCTTCCTTCCTTAAAAAACTATGCAGCTTCTTATTGTTGCAGCTTGATAGGTGTGTGTGTGTGTGTGTGTGTGTGTGTGTGAGAGAGAGAGAGAGAGAGAGAGAGAGAGGTTTTTTAAAAAAATATTTTTATTGAAAACTTTTAACAACACAAATTATCAATCAACATCACCAATTACATCCCCCCTCTTTTTATTCCCTCCCCTCCCCCCTCTCCCACCCCCCAGAGACTTCCCTCAACTCCTCTGATTTGTTTATACATAATTTTCTCTGCATATTATAGAATTGTACATATCGTTGCCTTATCCACCGTATGTTCTACTAATAAATTTGTGGATGTTTATTCAAAACCTGCCAAGGAATCCAAATCATTTTGTTGTCTTTTAAAATAATTTGTAAGAAGTTCCCATTCTTCCTTGAAGTCACTGTTATCCTTCTCACGTAGTTTGCATGTCAGCTTTGCCAATTCCGCATAGCTCATCAGTTTTTTTTGCCATTGTTCTTTTGTTGGGATTTCCTCATTCTTCCATCTTCATGCTAACAAGACTATTGCCGCTGTTGTAGCATACATAAATAAGTTCTTTGTTTTTCTTGGCAGATCTTGTCCTAAAATCCCTAACGAAAATGCTTCTGGTCCCCCCCCAAATGTCATTTTAAACATCTTTTTCAACTCATTATATATCATCTCCCAAAATTCTTAAACTTCTCTACATTCCCACCACATATGATACAAAGTACCTTCTTTTTCTTTACATTTCCAACATGTATTTGACCCAGTTTTATACATTTTTGCCATCTCTACTGGTGTAACATACCATCTATACATTATTTTCATATAGTTTGAGAGAGAGAGAGGGATTTTAACCCCTTTTCATGTACAATTTTCCTGATCAAAATGCCTCTCTCTGTTGTGAGGAAAGAACTTGGGGAGGTAGCAGCTATGTGTATAAAAGAGACAGAGATTTTGATGGGGAAAACAATGCAGGGGAAAAGGTTAGACATCCCGTTACCCTGCTGCTGTTTTGATCAAATTGGCCATCCACTGTGACTGCATTTCATTTAAGGAAAGCAAGGTCTCCAGTCAGGGATCTCTCCCACTTAACATTTACTTTCACCCGAGAGATTAAATCTGCATTGACTGTACCTCCTCAAAATGCTGGAGGGAACTTGCATTAAGAGAAGCAGTCAATGCAAATAGATAACTAACATGTCAGGGAGAAAGTTAGGATGGGTCCATTTCCTTCTCTGTGTGAGGATACACTTATTTCATTTAGGTTTATTTATTAGGGAACTATGGCTTAAAGTGGTGCCACCTCATATGCCAAGTGAAATTAAAACAAATTAAAATTAAAATTTGAGATATATATATATATATATATATATATATATATATATATATATATGCTGAATTTCACACTGTTGTAAAGCATTGCTCTGGCTCTGGTGGGTAGGTAATAAATGCCATTTGAATTGGAAATGATGTTGGGCAGTCATAGTGAATGAATGCTGTGATAAACAGGAATAATGATTGGTAGTTTAATCTATACATGCCTATCTTACAAGGGTTTATTGAGCCAATAATACATATCCTGATATTTGTAGTTGCGAGAACTAATATCAGTACCTACAGATTTTAAAGGTAGCTGACCTCTTGTACCACATGAACATCTGTCCTTAGTACAAGTCAGGTCACTATTCCATGTAGCCCAGGCATGTTGAATTTGGCTAGCAGTAACTTCTCAAGGCTCCAGGCAGCTGTTTTCTCCTGTCCTCTTGCCTATTTTTCTCCCTGAAGATCCCTGCAGATTTGCTTTTTGTCCCCATATTCTTTGGATCATCACCTTGCGGAGGTTGCATGAAACTTTTTGCTTAGATGCCCAAAGGATCCACTCTTCTTAGATTTTGTCCCAGGGCGATTGGAGACACAAATCATGTCACAATTTAGCTTTCCAGCTACCCACACCCCCTGCCCTCTTACCTGAGATACCTTTTAAATCAAAGGAAGCCAGGAAATGAATCTGATATGTTCTGTATGTGCCATACGTTGTCTGCCGCTGGGCCACAATCTCTCTTCCACTTTTTTTTGTCTCAGTAGTTTAGGTTCTTATCCGATTACAGTGGTACCTCGGGTTACATATGCTTCAGGTTACATATGCTTCAGGTTACAGACGCTGCTAACCCAGAAATAGTGCTTCAGGTTAAGAACTTTGCTTCAGGATGAGAACAGAAATCATGCAGCGGCGGTGTAGCGGCAGCAGGAGGCCCCATGAGCTAAAGTGGTGCTTCAGGTTATGAACAGTTTCAGGTTAAGTATGGACCTCCAGAACGAATTAAGTATTTAACCCGAGGTACCACTATAGACGGGGTTTTTTGCCTCAGAACAGAAACAACTTGAATTGCATGCAGTCCTGCCTCTCACAGTTTTTTCACCAGTAACAAGAATATATGTTGAAGAAGAAAACTTTCCCTTCAAGGCTTTCCCAAGTCAAGTCCTTACATGTGCAAGGACTACCCCCACCGCCAAAAAAAGTCATCTTTACAGGTATATCTGGAGATTCTTTGTACATGCAATGCAAAATACTTCCTTCTGCAGATGAAAATCTGTTTCTTACTTTTTGAGGCCACCTGCTGTTTTTACTGTCAGGGCTTCCAAGCCTATCATATGCCCTTCGTTCCTATTATGGAGTCATCACTTGTCATAGACTGAATTTTCCAAAAATGCATAAGTATGAGCGAAAGTATCTTCAACCAACAAAAAGAATTCATGTTTGTCTGTCTTTGGAATTGTTTGATGGCTTTTCTTTTTTGCTTTTCAAAAACTGGGAGGGAAGACTCGATTGACATTTTCTAATAACGAAAGTTTCCACAAGAAACAGATTTCTTTATTGCCAAGATATAATGGGTGTTTTTCTTTTCTTTCATATATATATATATATATATATATATATATATATATATATATATATAATATATATATATATATATATATATATATATATATATATATATATATATAAAGACTCTTCACTTCGGCACTATAGTTAAAAAAAAGTGGTTACACCCTACAATGCAGTATTCGTTAAGCAATTAAGTTACTGACAGGCGTTAAGCAATTAAGTTACTGACAGGCTTTTTACATTATTTACCATGATGAAAATATATGTTTACTCAACCTGAGTACAAATCAACATGAGGAGGCAGAAGTTCAGAGTAAATTTGACTAATGATATTGTGTTTTCATCCCTGGAAATAAGAGGGTGGGAAAAAGCCTTCCTGCTTTTGATGCTGTTTTGTCTCTGCTGGAAGGGATCCGAAATGATCCAAGCTGTCATGTGAGAGCTCAGTGAAGCTGAGATCCCCCTTGATTGCATCTGAGCGCCGCTCTCAGATAACTACTGCCTCCCAAATAGAAATATGGCACACAACACTTCGGGATGTTTATTGAATGGTGATTTTGCTTCTCAGATATTAATGTTCTCACTTGTAAATGGTTAAAACAAGACACGACGGAGAGGAATGGCAATTCTGAAATCAAGGCCATTTTAGTTTGATATTTGACCTACAAAATTGATAAGTTCTGCCTATAATACCCAAATCTTCCAATCAAAGCTGTTAATGATCTATGGTTTCCTTGTAGACTCGTTCCAGGTTTCTGATCATGGGGTCTTTGAAGTTTCAGAAGTCCTGTGTGTTCCAAAGTTATTCAACATTCACAACCTCGTTGGTGGATCCATTATGTGTGAGCATCTTGATCATTCTCTAAGACATGTTTTCTTTTAAAGTTGTTCTGTTTTTGAAAGATGAATTTGCCTGAACATGTGGGGATATGAATATTTGGCAAAGTGTAGAAGACCCTGTTAAATGTATTAAGGGAGCTTTCTTTATAGAGCAGAATATGTTACATAACTAAGAAATTAGAAGGAAATTCACTTCTACTCATCAAAGCTAAACCAAAGTACTGGTCCTTTGATAAGAAACTGACACAGATAACCAGATAATCACTGGTGTCCTTGAAGTTCAGATAAGCTTCTGTGCAGTTGATGAAGGTTTTTAAGTCTAACATTGTCTGGGAGAATACTGGTGTTTACATTGTACAGAGTAACTGAGGTCCAGAAAGTAGTACAGTATATGATTTATTGCACAGGGCCAAAGACTTTATGCTGAGTCAAAAGCCAGAAAGTTCAAATGAAACCTTTTGTATGAAAGTGGCAACAAAAAGCAGACTTTATTGTTGCCATTGTGTGGCTAAACTTGATACACATCTTAACTAACTAACCAATTAATTTTCTGGATTTATATCCCATCTTGTCCCCAAAGGGTAAAGGATGGGTTACATCAATAACATTAGAAACTAGTGGCAAAACAAAATACAGGACATAAATACTAAAATTTCTAATAGCTTACAAAATGTATTTGTGAGTCACTGTTAAAGATACATTTTGCTTCAGTGGGAGAAAGAACAGTTATTATTGTTCCTATGGATGTATGTGAAAATAGGTTATGTATTCTCTTGTGGCTTTGAATATGTCATTTCCCCCACATGTGGAAAAATAACTGTATGTGTGCAATTTTGAGGGTAAAAATGGCAGGATGGAAGGAAGTCAAACAGTCATCTTCTATTCTCTGGTAACTCTTCCATTCTAGTCTGTAGCCAGCCCAAGACTCCTTTTCAGGAAAACAAATAAGCAAAGAAGGGGAATAATTTCTTGGTGTTATGTCTAGCTTGGCATTGCATTCAGCAATGTTGCAAATAACACCTAATGACATACCTAGAAGTAATACCTAGACTTTGACTGCAATTGTAAACCCATGTACCTGAAAATAAATGTCTGTGTGTGCCCAGTCTAGTACAGGAATATAACGAAACACTTGTGGTCCAAGGTAATAAAAACTTACTTCGTTGTTACATGTTTAGGTTCCTGGTGTCAATGAGCTTCACGGACTTGCAGAAATAGAAGAACGGGGCAAAGTAAGGCTACCTGTGGTGTAATTAGAATGATGATCTGTCCCATTGACAATGATTTCCATTTAAGCATTCTTAAAATCTTAATCGAGAATATACTTTCAGTCTAACTGGAACTGGGCAATTTATTCTTAAATTCCACTATAATATGTATGCTTCGTTTTTCAAAAGAGCTGTGCCTTCTGGGAAACCTAGAACTGATTCCAACTATCTGTCTTAAGTAGATCCAAGAAATGTTTGCATGAAACTAGATGCCGGAAGCCAGAAGGCCTTTCATAGGCACACTTGTGTGATGAGTCGTCTCCTCCTTGTCACAAAGTTGCATCATTTTTGGCTATGGCCTGAGTATTTTTGGAATGCAGCATTAAGAGGAAATAATTGGCCAATCCTGAATTTTAGCCAAGAGTTCTGAACTCCTACCTAACTCTTGTCTTTCTTCTTCATATTTGTCATTTCAATCTGCCAGCGTTTCAGTCTTCCAGCCCGAATTCTTTCTATGCAATTTAATAAAGTACTTTTTTTTTTTGGGTAGTAATATCCCAAATGTGTTTTGGAAAATTGTATGGAAAGACTTGTAGAAGGCGTATGAGTAATTGTGCTCACAACATGTCTGTCAAACATACTGGGGAATAATCAATTAAGTTTTACTCAGAGTAGACTCATTGAACATGACTAAGTTAGGCTCATTAGTTACAATGGGTCCATTCTGAGTAAAGTGTATTTAAATACCACTCATTGTGTGTATGAAGATGCTTTAATCTTCAGGGCAAGAACCCATTAATCACCTGGAACAGCTCCATTACATAACACAGGGATAAGCTTAATTCATGTTTCTACAGTGTATTCCTATGTGCAAGTCCTCTTGTGTTCAATGGGGATTACATTATTGTTATTTAAAATTTTTGGTCACCTTTTTCAAAAAGCCCCAAGGCAACTTGCAGAAATATAAAATGTATAAAAGAAATATCTTAAAATAAAAATTATAAACTTCTACATTTTGTAAGTTTAAAACCAGTAAATAAACAACAACAAATCCATATAATACTAAAAACACGCACCCCATAAATATCAACAAAATCAAATGTTAAGTTTATAAGCATTTTGATTTGGAAAACCGTTAAAATGATTCGCACTGAAATCCAATTAGGGGGATACGAGGAAGTCACTTAACAATGTTAATAAGATTAGTTTTAATAAGGTTATGATTTATGTTTGTCTGTTTGTCTGTTTGTGTGTTTATAATTTTGTGAAAATCAATAATTTTTTTTGAAAAAAACCCCAAAATCAAATGTGTGCATGGTTAAGTGCAGCCTTAGTGTGCTAGATGAATTGGGCTACCAAGTAAGTCTCTTATTTTTAGACTGTCACAAAAGTGTGACACTATTGTGCACATTTGTGAAACTGGAACAGAACAACTCCCCAGCTGAAAAGCTGAATATTGTGTTATTATTATTTATTTAATTTATATACCCCCCTATACCTGGGGGTCTCAGGGTGGTAAGGCTCTCTGAGACTTTTGAATGTATAAAGTGATATAAAGTCTGATAAATCAAATTAAAATTAAGTAGAATCAATAGAAAAGAAACTGTGGACCAGGTAAGAAACAATATTTCAAATCCACAGGGGTCGACAAACTTAGCAAGAATGATGAGCGAAGGAGGAGATGCCACAGATTTGCTTCTGCCTACTCACAATGATTACAACAGAGAAATTCCAAGCTGAATATAAGATTGTGCGCATGCACATTTAGTTGGTTGTACTTTGAAACAATGCATCGTAGCTCAGTGGCAAAGAAGCTTCTTGGAATGCAGAAGTCTCAGATTCAACCCCTGTCATCTCCAGCCCTTGTCCCAGAGAGCTACTGAACTAGGTGGAACAATGGCCTGATTCAGTAGAAGGTAAGTTCCTACGTTGCTATGATTCACTTACGGCTTTTAAGCATGAAAGCCAAAGCTGTACTAATTCCCAGCTGTGAATAATGCAGATTAGATACTCATTAAATTAACATTGATAGCCTATCTGATGGAAACATCATTGCTGGATTAGTGTTGTTGCAGAGTTTAGTCTTTTTGTTTTTTGTTTTTAAAAAGTACAATGATTTTACACAGCAAAGATTTCTGGGAGCATCTCACCCACGATCCTCTAACTTGTGATCTAGTGAGTACAGTTGCCATGTCATGATTCAGATACCCTGAATCAAATCATTTAAATCCCCCCCAAAAACATGTGTAAACGTTCTGTCATTCAAGAAAAGAGTGCAGTACAGCCATCCCTCTGCACAGGTAGACTTAAGAGACCATGGATGCTTAATGTATTAAGAGTGCAGAATACAAGCAATGCCAGCAACAAGATATATGCATCAATATATGCATTTTCCCCATTCTTAATTAAGACGGGCGCAAGTGGTGCATAATAAGGTTGCAAAATAAACCTTGAAAGTGAGAACCTTGACAGCTGTCAGTTATTGGCTTTGTAATACACTACGCTGTTCATGGAATCTAATTAGTTGAACTTGGCTCAGTGGAACTGAATCAGAAGGCCCATGTGCAATGTTGCTGCTTACCAAAATAATAAATTATCATCCTAAATTGCATCACACTAACTGTGTAGCCATATTATATTTCAGGATTATTTCTGCTACTGTTCCCCTTACTTATGCTTGATTTATGAAAGAGTATTAATCATATCTCAACACACAGTGGAAGATGGGATTGTGATGACATGAGCACTTGATTTGGGCAGTGATTTTTTTAAATGTGAAAATAAAACATGGAGTCAGAACTTCAGTTGGTTGTATGTTGTTGTAGCTCCATTGCAGATCATTATTTTATATAACTGTCTTGAGAGTGACTATAGAATCATAGAACTGTAGCATTGGAAGCCAACGTGAGGGTCATCTAATTCAACGCCCTGCAATTCAGGAATCTCAACTAAAGCATCCATGACAGATGACCATCTAACCTCTGCTTAAAAACCATCTTCCAAGGGAGTCCATTCCACTGCCGAACAGTAATTTGTAATTTGAAGCCATTGCTTCAGGCCCTACCTTCCGAAGCAGGATAAAACAAACTTGCTCTACCTTCCATGTGACAACCCTTTAGACATCTGAAGATGGCTATCATATATCTTCTCAGTCTCCTTTTCTCTAGGCTAAACATACCCAACTCCCTCAAACGTTGTCCACAAGGCTTGGTTTCCAGACCCTTAATCATCTTGGTTACCCTCCTCCGCATATGTTTCTGCTTATTCATATTTTTTTAAAAATTGTGGCACTTGGAACTGGACATGGTTCTCCAGGTATGATCTGACCAAGACAGAATACAACAGGACTCTTACTTCCCTTGATCAGGGCATTATACTTCTGTTGATGCAGCCTAGAATAACTTTGACTCCTGTTAAGCTTGTGGTCCACTAAGACCCCTAGATCCTTTTCACATGTCCCAGTGGCAAGGCCAGTGTTCTCATCTTATATTGGTGCAGCCATCCTGCCTAAGTGCAGGTCCTTAGATATGTCCCTGCTGAAATTCATTTTGTTAGTTTCCCCAGTTCTCCACTCTGCTAAGGTCATTTTGAATCCCGATTCTGTCTTCTGCAGCATTAGCTACCCCTCCCAGTTTGGCGTCTTCTGCACATTGGATGAGCATCCCATGAATTCCTTGGCAGAATTTTAAAATGGCAGGGTTTATTGATCAAAATAGGTGTCTGCATATTCTAGGAACCTTGTGGGTCTTCAGGGGCTGTTCTGGATTTCCTTAATAAGACTAGAAATGGGGGTGGGGGAAGTTTCCCATTAATGTCCGTCTTCAGCCTAGTCTTCAGCCTTTTAACACTGAGTTGATTTGCAGAAGGTCTCATGGTCAATTCCAGACATATTTTTTATATTTATTTTTATGATTTTTCCAAATTATTACAAATCAAACCAAATTACTTTAATTTGATACAATTTCTTAAAATCAGGTTTCCCGCTCCTTTTGCAAACGTATGTCGATCATTTCCTCCTGCAGCTGCATCATTTCTTATTTAGTGGCCAGTTGTCACCCTTCACTTGCCGAGACATCTTTAATTAGATGGATGAAGTGGTAGATGATGTGTCTGAGGCTCTGGAAGGCTGCTGCCAGTCAGATGGGCAAATAATCTGACTGGGTATAACATAGCTTCCTGTAGGGTGTGGCTTTCTCCTGATTGAAGTGCAGAGTGTTTGAGAACCGGAACGTTCACAGGGAAACCAAAATGCTTGTTTACAAAGTTGTACTACCAACCTTACTTATGCTTGTGAATCATGGACCACTTATAAACCCCATCTCCAACTCCTCAAAAGAGTCCATCAATGGTGTCTCCGAAAAAATTTACACATCACTTAGGAAGACAGGCTAACTAATACTAGTGTACTGGAAGAAGCAAAGATCACCAATATTGAAGCAATGATCTTCAACATCAGCTTCATTGGACTGGTCATGTTGTGCGGATGCCTGATTATTGTCTTCCAAAGCAACTACTCTATTCTGAACTTAAAAATGGAAAGCGTAATGCTGGTGGTCAACAAAAGAGGTTTAAAGACTGTCTCAAGGCAAATTTTTAAAAATGTAGTATAAACACCAACAATTGGGAAACACTTGCCTGCGAGCGCTCCATTTGGAGAACAGCCTTTACTAAAGGTGTCATGGGCTTTGAAGACACTCGAACTCAGGACGCAAGGGAGAGATGTGCTAAGAGGAAGGCACGCTTGGCAAATCCACACCATGATCAATTCCCACCTGGAAACCAATGTCTCCACTGTGGAAGGATGTATGGATCCAGAATTGGCCTCCACAGTCACTTACGGACTCATTGTTAAAACCGTGTTTATGGAAGACAATCTTACTCAGCTACGAGGGATCGCCAAAGAAGAAGAAGACTCTTAATTTTAACACATTTAAAAACAACAAACCTTTGATAGATGTTGAAAAATTGTGACTAGATTACTAAAACCGACATTGTGTCCATTGGTTGATACTGATACAACCTACTGCTGTAGGTTGTTATCAATCAGACTTTGAACTGTTTCATTCTCCTCTCTCCCCTCAGAAAAGGAATCCTAAACAGACACACAGACATCATGGTGATGGTGTTTCTGATCCACCAGGGCATTACTGACTGAAAACTAACGCCTTCTAATACACCACAGAATTCTCTGCCATATAGAGTAAGGAATCACACCGTGGTTCCTTATCACACAAACCTATGTAGAATTGGTTCTTCAAAGACAGAAAGTGTGATCTATCACAATGAACGTTCTATGGATACTTAACAGATAAAAAGAATAGTTTCTCATGCCAAGTATCAGCTCTTTATCCTAGTAAACATATTGGGGTTGGGAAAGAAATACATACATCTATATTCTCAAAGGAAATACTAATCTGATTACTGTTGTTGAATTTAACTCTCCCGTTAAAAGAAAGACAAAGTGGTATTATTCTCTCTAAGATATAGCAACCAAATAAAGGCTCCTTCTTTTTCAATGCAATTTTCTAAATAATGAGGTAAACATTAATCTCTGCTAAGATCTTCACTGCTCTGGGATGATCGGGGATGATCGGGACCCCCCCCCATCTCTATTAGCAACAGTTATCTGTGCTTTTTGGTGGTATAATGCAATCAGAATATTGCTCATCGCAGCAATTTGTAGACAGGTTAAGTAAATTAAATCACTCAATGTCTCTCTTTTTAACAGCTCTAAAGTTAAAAGTAATCTGCAAAGAAAATACACAGTTTCAATTGGTTTGTAATATGTGTTAATGATCTTTGGTAAAAAATTTCTGATAACACACTACAATTCCCTCAGGGACAGGCTTGTGAATAAGTGGATTTTTTTTTAAAAAAAACTCTGAAATATCATTAGCTAGTGATTTCTTTGAAATAAAAAAAGCTGTTAAAGAATAAATTGCTTAGGTATACAAATGAAAAGGACGATCTTTTATAAGGATAATATATGTTGCCACTATGCATTCTGTTGTACAAGGAAATAGTTGAAAATCTGACTTGATACAAGGAACACAGTATCAACCCATAGATACAATATTGGTTTTACTGACCTGTTTAACATGTTTTAGGCAGAAATCCTGGGAGTAAGTGGCACTGAGCTCAATGGGGCTTACTTCTGAGCAAATATGCATAGGATTGCAGTTAGCCATGTAGGCATCATAGCTTTTTTTTTTTTTTAAAAAAAGGCTAGCCTGGGGAATAGTTTTTATTCTTTAGCTATAATGCAGCAGACACAAGTGTAATACTGATTTTCAGCTGCCTGACAAAGACTTTCTTATTTCAGCAGGTATTTCAGCAGGTTTGTATGATGAATTTTAATTCTTCTTATTCTCTTCTAGGAATAATTGTGCTTATAATTGTTCTTATAAACATTTTTGTTTATACCACTTAGAAAATCTAAATATTCACTGGTATATATTATCTATTGATTCATTATATTAATATATTATATTAAATAATAATAATAATAATAATAATAATAATAATAATACAATAAATGTATGAAAGAGGAGTCCTAGCCAGATGTCAAATTCATCTAAATGCAGAAGATCCCTGGCTCAATCTCTGGCATCTCCAGGTACGACTGGGGAAGTTTTTGAAAACCTGGAGACCCGTTACCAATCAGTCTAGGTAATACTGATATCGACCAATGGCCTGATTCAATATAAGGCAGCTCCCTATTAACCAGTACTACAGCCCAGACTAAATGCATTCCTTAGCTATTTCATGCAGAAAGTTGTTCTGACTAGAGCCATCAGGCTTAAAGGTCAACACATGCCACTCTTTTTAGGAAACAAGAGGCCCCGGCATGTAGACTATCCAAGGATCTTTTAACTGCTCTGTTCAGAGTCTGAATCTTAGGCATTGGACACATTTAATAGGAAAGATTAGGCATCGGCAAACTTTGGCCCTCCAGATGTTTTGGGACTACAACTCACATCATCCCTGACCACTGGTCCTGTTAGCTAGAGATGATGAGAGTTGTAGTCCCAAAACATCTGGAGGGCCGAGTTTGCCTATGCCTGGGAAAGATGCTGCACTGATCTTAAAGCTGTTTCCAAATAGTCTCCTCTAATTAATCAGTTATGGAGACTGTGATGCATACACATGGATCTCCCTTGCCCATAAGAGATTTCTCATTCTATTAAATGCAAGAGGAGTGCCCCACACAAAGGGACAAGTAGATGGGAGTCCACTGCTTCACTGAAGTGAATGGAGAAACACACACGGGGGAGAATACCACAGTTGCATCCAGTGCTTTTTTTTTTCTTCAAACAAAAAAATGTTTAGGGATACTATCATTTTGACTCAAGAAAACCACCATTTTATAGTTTAAATCAGGAAAAATAAATACAGTAAATGGACAAAAGTACAAAGATTCACAAAATGTTTAGGGGTATGCGTACTCCTGCGTCCCCCCCCCGAAAAAAGTACTAGGTGCACCAGAACAAACGTTTGTGTGTGTGTGTGTGCAGGATTTAGAATAAGCATTGTGTATTTGCAGCAAATTCAGATGCTGAGTTATGATGGCTATGTCTCCAAAACAGAGTCCCTGGGAACCAACAGGTAAGTTTCAGAATGATTGGGGGAACGCCTAGATTTGCAGAAGAAGAAGAAATATTTAGAGGACATAAATAAGGGAGTAGCATCTTCTACTTAAAGCAGCCCAATGAAGATTGGGCATGCTCATTGGCTACAGAATGCACTATCTATAAGGCGGATGGAGGGGGGGCAGGAAGGGGAGTAAAAAACCAGCAGGAAGGGGAGAGGAGAAACGGACCTGAGCATAGGTCAGTTGGTAGAGCACAAGATTCTTAATTTTCGAGCCCTGCATTGGGCAAAATATTCCTGCATTGCAGGGCAGTTGGACTTGATGACCCTCATATTCCCTTCCAATTCTACACTTCCATGATTCTACGATCCTGAAAGATGGTATGGCTGGCTGGAACACTGAACAGGAGCATCCCATCAGGAGCAGCCTTCTGTTAGAGGTGCCTTTTGCGTAAGTAATTTGGAATGCTCAGCGCATGAACTTGCCTTACACTGAAACAGCTCACTGAGTCCAGTTTGATCAACTTTGATTGTTATCCTGCTGCTCAAAGTGCTGGAGGTGGAGGCCTGGAGCTACTTCAAGCAAAGCGTGTCTTGCTACTGATTCAGAACCTATGACTTTATGTGGACAACGGCCCCTACAAAATATAAGCTACTTTTATTTTTTATTATTACTGATTTTTAAAAAATTAATTTGCACACCATCCTTTGTCCAAAGATCTCAGGGTGGTTCGGAGCATAGAAGTACAAAATAAAAACACATATTGTTGTCACTTCCCCTCCCTTCTGCAGCAATATATGATAGAATGCCTTTTTTCGCACCCACCTGCTTGCGTCCTTCTTAGCATCCTAAATATAGGATCTTTAAAAATCAATTTCTGAAAAGTTCCACTTTTAGGATGTGGTTTAAATTACCAAAAATACATTAGTGAATGACATGCTGATGTATCCTTGCCAGAGAAAGCCATTTTAGGAAAATAAAAAGCGCCATTCTTGTATGCCCCGGCTATTCCTTTTGGACCACTTTTGCTGCTTAAACAGCTTATTGTTTAGACTGCTGCTAAATTCCCATTCCATCAACTTCTGTTGATTTTCTGGGGTTTTTTGCACAATGGTGAGACGTAAACATAAGAAGATATTCGCATTCATTTTATGAAAATCCTCGGCTTTTGATGCTTTATGGCACAATCTGAAAAACCCCCACACTGAACATATTGTCTTGTCTATTAAATAAATATAAACAGTGCTGCCATGGTGTGCTGCAAAAAGTAATTATATTGCTAGTCAGCAGCCTAACAGTTCACTTCAGGCAATAAATCCTGATCAACAAACAATACTTCTTCAGTGCTAAATTGGATCTTGGTGGTAATTGAATGTCCTTAACTTAGTATTCTCTTGGATTGGAGGAATATCATTTTCATGTACTCTCTTTAAATTTTCATTAAGGAAAGCTACAGCTACCTGCTGCCTCATCTGGTCATGTTTAATGATATTCTCTAACTCTTCTTTGTACCAGCAGGACCTTCTTTAAATTGGTCAACTGGGTGGAACATTGTTTTCATGAGTTTAATATACTTGGAATTAGTCTTGGAGAAATAATGACATAAAATGAGGTAATATTTCACACAAACACACACACACATACAGCCACACTTTATTTACTTCCTTTTGGCAAGTTATTCCAATAAGGTTTACCCCAAATAACTACATCTAGCTATATCTGCATTCACCAAAGTGACAGTCTGTGGACTACCACCGTTTGCACTGAAATAGATCTAGTTCCCTGCATTATATCTCTTTGTCACACTCAGAGCACATCACACAGAATGCTGGGAGCCAGGTTTCTTTCTGTTGGTGGTAGGAAGTCTCCACTGGGGAGTACGCAGAGATGTGTTTGGCCTCAGGGGTCTCTGCAATATACAGCCCGCCCCCTTCATCACAATGGCAGACACTGAACTAGTGTACAATTCAGATATCCATTTTTTGTTCATTATATTGAAGTTGTGTCTGCGAGACTTTATGTGGATTGTTATGCCTGTCTGTACAAATGGCAGTCAATATCTTATGCAAATAAAGAACACGAAAATAGTTTTGCAATAAAATAATGCTTTTAGTGGGTGGGCATTTTTGCTCCACGTGTTTAAAGACCTTATAGTGTGAAGAAGAAGGAAAGTAGATTGTATTGTTAACAATAAAGCCTTTAACATGTGGGAAAAAACCCAAAGTCCTGTGTGTATTTGTGTGGTGTTTTTTTAAATGATATTTGTTATTAAAGTTAGTCAGATGTTCCTTAAAATGCTCCCTATACCAGGATATTGTGTTTTAAACGTATGTGCATTTTTATATGAGCAGAAATTATTTAAATACTGTCAACTGTAAACAAACTAGGGCTATTGAATAGGTTTCATTTCAGAGCGATTTAATTTGTGGCAGCTGCTTTCAGTCCAAATTTTACATTTGAAAGTAGACTGATGTTCCCTTGGTAAATTAGCGCTTAACTTTATTTATTACATTTGAAATTCCCTCTTCCTCCAAGGATCTCAGAGTGACATTACCTTCACAACAAGCTTGAGAGGTAGGTGAAGCTGAGAGCTGTTGCTCGACTCAGGGTTGCCCAATGAGGTCCATGGCTGTGGGTTATTTGAACCCGGGTTGCTCAAATCAAGTCCCAATTCACCAGCACCACAGTTCTAAATCTCTCTCTCTCTGCACATCTTAGAAACAGGGCAGACAGAGAGAAATGCCACATTAATTCTTTGGTGATGCAATGTAACCAGGAGGCAATATGTAAGGGTTCTTCTTAAACATGAGCATCACATTGAGTCATCACTTGATCATTCAGTATTGTCTGTCTAAAAAATATTCTGCTTGAGTTGGCATCATGCAATATGGAAGTCCAGTCTGTGATGACTAATTGGCATCCACACATGCAATAATCACTTGATGCTGCATGCAATGAGTGGTTGACATGCACATGTGAACTGGGGCTAATGCTGCAATATGCATCCCTGGGGAAGAAGCAAACTGAAAGTCAAACAGCTGAAGCAGAACCGGAATGGAAAATCACTTGGATACAACTGAAGAATAAAAACTCAGCAGAATTGTGTAATGCAATGTCTCTTAAAAGATTAGACCACTTCAGACTAATAGGAGTGGCAGGAAAGGAGGATGGCATGCTTGGATTTTCCCCAGATAAAAGCATCCCCTCAACAGAAAGCAGAAGTGTCAGGGAAAAGGACCCACCCAGCTAAGTCCTTTTCCTGACAAGATAGCTCTATGTGTGTGAGAAGGCAGTTGTCCGTCTGTCTATCTATCAATCTTGTGCAGCTGTGGCAAGATTTAGCTTGTATCCATATCTGTAGTGTTTGGAAGCAGCCCAATCTGTTTTGGATCTGTTCTGTGTTGTTCCAATTTGACCCAACCCAGTAATGTTAAAGATTATACTGAATCATCCTGATTCACCTCATTATTTTGGATATATGCAGAGCTGATGCTATATATCTATATGAAAATTTCAAATGTGCAATTCCTGACCTATAGTCTGAACTGGTATACACCATCAAAAACATGCTTCACTCAATAAGGTACGACTATGTACATTAAAAAGAGAGAGAAAATGTTCTTTTTTGTGGAAACTGTGTTCATCTTATATAATGCACATACCATACTTGATAATCTTGTCATTATATATCAACACTAAATAAATAAATAAAAAATCAAAAAAATCCAAACAAAATCCCACTCTTTGAATCCGCAGTGTCATTTAGGCAGGCTTTGAGGGACAAAGGCCTATCATAAGAATGAGCAGTTGGGCCGCCCAATGGCAGCAGGGATGATTTTTTTACCAGGGGTCAGCAACTTTTTCCAGCCGTGGGCCAGTCCATCATCCCTCAGACCATGTGGGGGGGGGGCGGATTATATTTTTTGGGGAAAAAAATGAACAAATTCCTATGCCCCACAAATAACCCAGAGATGCATTTTAAATAAAAGGACACATTCTACTCATGTAAAAACACGCCGATTCCCGGACCGTCCGTGGGCCAGATTGAGAAGGTGATTGGGCCACATCCGACCCCCGGGCCTTAGGTTGCCTACCCCTGATTTTTACCAGTGAAGTAATGCCTATTACAGTCTAAAGACATGGGCCCTGGTATGATAATTAAAACCAACATTTAAAATCCCCTAACTGCACCAGTGCTTTTGATCACACTTATTATACACGTGTGTCAAACATCAGCTTGCTGCAATTTTATTTATTTTTGATGCATTTTAAAAATTTCCCAACCTTACTCCCACAAGAACCCAGGGCAGGATATAAAAATTGTACAGATGATAAGCACAGTAGCCCCTGGGCATAATCTCCTTTCCTCTTCCAAACAGATTATCAAGAGCCTGAAAGAAGGAAAAGGATGCTTAGAGTATATTACACTTTATTGGAGACAGAAATGCATTTGTGTGTTTGTTTGTGTGAGAGAGAGAAAATGGCAGGGTGAGAGGCAGGGAGCACCACGAAAAGCCGCAACAGGTACACAGCCTGCCTTTCCACACATAGATCCCTGGACTGGATTTTCTTCCATTTAGGTATTGGATGTACCCCAAAAGCAACCAGCCTCATGGGTGGTACAGACAGCATTCCACTCTGTGCATGGGAATAAAGTACTTCTGTGTGTGGATGGTTGCTAAATTGATTGGCGCCCCTGTCCTATATGCAGTTGATGGTGCAATTTGCCCAATTAGGATTCCATTTGCCCCAGAGAGTATCCCAAAGCTTTGGAGTGGGTCAAATGGGGAGGATGTTGATATAACTTAGAGGTTAAGTGAAAATCTTACCTCATCTTCACCACTGAGAATGGCTCAGGAATTCCTGTGCCAAGGGCACTTGGCACAGGAAATGGGAGCATGGCCTTTATACAGAACGAAGTCTCTGAGGAGGAAGTTATACAGTAACTTGAGAAACTCAAGTGCCATAAATCACCACATGGTGAGTTCTGAAGGAACGAAAGTGTGGAAAAAGCAGAGCTACTGACAAGGGCATGAAGCATTTCCTTAAGAGTAGCAGCTGCTTCAGCTGAGGGAATGGAAAGACCTGATACAACCTCCCTGTGCAAGAAAAAGAAAAGGGATGAAAAACACCTCAGGAAGCTTAAAAAGATGGCTACCGGCAAACAACAACTCAAGCAATAATAGCACAAACCTTACGTGGCTGCTTTAGAACTCTCAGAGTTGTTTTCTAAACTCTTATATTTCTCATGGGGAGGGGGAGATAAAACGGTAGAGTGAGTTGCTATTTGAGAATTGTAGTTCAGCTTGTTGACTCAAAGCCATTGCTTATCACAAACCCAGGAGATATCATCTACAAGAGAGAGCATTATTTTTTTAAAAAAATGGTTGCACAAGTCCCTTTGTTGCTAACAGCAAAACAGTGGTAGGAAAAAAACCACACCAGCTGCTTGCCATAAGAAAGGCTGCACTGATTGAGGACCAGCAGGACCAGCTAATTAAACAAATGCAGAAAAAGCAACTATTTTTCTTTTCACTTCCCCACTTCTCAGGAAGCAGTGAAGAGGAAAGGAAAAAGGAAAGTTTAAAAGTAAGGTAATGGTTTTGTTAGGACTGACTGGAACATCACAGTGTTATACAGTGGTACCTCAGGTTACAGACGCTTCAGGTTACAGACTCCGCTAACCCAGAAATAGTACCTCGGGTTAAGAACTTTGCTTCAGGATGAGAACAGAAATCGTGCAGCAGTGGCACAGCGGCAGCAGGAGGCCCCATTAGCTAAAGTAGTGCTTCAGGTTAATAACAGTTTCAGGTTATGAACAGACCTCCAGAACGAATTAAGTTCTTAACCCAAGGTACCACTTTACACAACTTTTGAGGTGTTCAGGAAACTTTTTCAAGCTGGATGTTAGAACAAAATGCGGTCAGGGTGGGGAAAGCAAGCAAGTCCCAGAGTCTTCATTTTATTAAGATGGTGTGCAAGAGGAGTTGTGCAAACTTATAGCCTCTAGCAGATTTTAGGCGGCACTGCAGGCTACTGTGCCAAAGAAGCGTCCTTGCTACTTCCCTAAACAACACCCATTATTCCTTCGTTGTTTCTTGGCAACCCTGGGTGCAACCTGAAACATACTTGGTGCCTAGCAGAGACTAACCTGATTAAATCTTCACAATGGCTACAAACTGCAGACTTTGAAACATTAACAAAATACACTCTCCCTTCCCTATCCTTCTTTCCTTTCCTTTTTAAAACATTTTAAAAACATTTTTTTAAACGAAAGCTCAGGAGAACCGGAAAGCTTGCTCACAGTTCTGTGACCTGTTGTTTGGCCCTTAGAAAGGTATTAATCTGCTGTAGCTTTAGGGTGAACATGGCTATCTACATAATTTTTGTGTGCTAGGTTTGAAGGTTGCACCTGTGGACCTGGTTTCACTCTCAGGAGACTGCTGGTTTTCTGTAACTCTCAGTACAACAAGATAACAATAACATTCAGTGGCAACCAGTGGCAGCTCACTCACTACTGAGGTAATTTTGTCAAAACCCTATATGGCCAATAATGGTTGCAGAAATCGGCCTTACACCACAATGTGTTTGGAAGGATATGTGTTTACAATGGACAGATGCTCTACCACTGAACTATGGTTTTCCCCTCAAACCCTTTAAAACAAAAGTTGGCCAACCTAAGGGCAACTTTCTGAGGACTGTATATAGGTGGCAGATTGGACCAGAAGCAAAATAATGGGCAGAGCAATAAATGGGTTGTATCCAATTTAGGACTCAGCAACATTAGTTTCAAAAAAGCATTTTAAATGCGTTATAACACTGTGACACCAAATGGTGCTGTAGAGTTTGATCCTTCGGCATCGTGATTTTCCATTATGAGCTTTACAACGCGTTTTCCTGAAACATTTTTTAAAATTGTGTCTAGATCCAGCCTCAGTCACTGCATGGGCAGAATGATTTCTGCAAGTGCAATGGAACTTTACTCTCCCTCCTTCCTCCAGCCCCACACCAGATCTGATCTTGGGGATTCCCCCAACCCTCCAGGGCTGATTTGGGGGGAGGCACAAGGTTTGTGTGCGTATGGGGAAGAAGAGAGAGAGGGAGTTCCATTGCAGTTGTGGAAGTTGTTCCATTCATGGAATGATACCACCTGATGTGACTTGTACCTTTGAATAGCAAGCTAAAATCCCAGACACATAAAACTCAGAGGTTTATACATACACACATCCATGTACACCCTCAATCCAGGCAAGCAAAAAGCATTGTTACAGTTCAGGGATATATTCCACTTAGGCACAAACACTTGAGGAGGGCATGGAGCAGAACTACTGAGGGGTGTCACCTGAGGAGGATGTACGGCTTAGAACAGGCATAGGCAAACTTGGCCCTCCAGATGTTTTGAGACTACAATTCCTATCATCCCTGACCACTGGTCCTGTTAGCTAGGGATGATGGGAGTTGTAGTCCCAAAACATCTGGAGGGTGGAATTTGCCTATGTCTGGCTTAGAAAGAGCCCTGAGGAAGTAACAGAAAGATTTAGAGGGCCACATTTGGCCCTGGGACTTACATTCCCCACTCTCCTGCCTTAAAGATACTACAGAAATAATTGCCTGAGGGAGAGTCATCTGTTGCAACAAAGAAAGAAAGAAAGAAAGAAAGAAAGAAAGAAAGAAAGAAAGGAAGGAAGGAAGGAAGGAAGGAAGGAGACGTCATTCTCTTCAGACATTGTTGGGTTGTAAGAGCTTACAGTAGAGGTAGAAAACAGCCGTTGTGGCTACTAGCCATTTATAGCCTAAGTCTCCGGGAATTTTTCTAACCTTTGTTTAATCATCCAAGTTGGTGCCAAATCTGAGTTACAAAGGTGTCTGCAAACATGACAACATGGCAACATCAACATCCCGCCATGTGGGAATTCCTTGCAGACAACCACAGTGCCTGGAGACAGATAGGTCATGAATCCATAGCAGTGACCAGAGGAGGAATGACTGCTGGAAGGATTGTGGAGAGAAGAAATGTCATGGTGCAGTTACAGCGGCACAACTGGACGCCTTTGTCTGCCCCAGCTGCAACCAAACATGTCTCTCCTGTATTGGTCTCTAGAGCAAGTGCTTCAACTTTCCAATAGTTTGACTTCATCCTCAAAGGTGCACTCCTCCATGGTTTCTGACAGATGGATGTCAACAAAAAGTGCTGCTGCTGACCACTGCCTCCTGTAGGAGCAAGCTTCATGGTCAAACTATGCACTAATCTGTTTTATATGTTTTTACCGCCCAGTCAGTCTGACATCAATACCAGGGAAGATTCTGGAGCAGATCATTAAGCAAACAGTCTGTGAGCACCTAGAAAGGAATGCTGTGACCACCAATAGTCAGCATGGATTTCTGAAAAATAAGTCATGTCATACTAACCTGATCTCGTTTTTTGACAGAATTACAAGCCTGGTAGATGAAGGGAACACAGTGGATGTAGCCTACCTTGATTTCAGCAAGGCATTTGACAAGGTGCCCCATGATATTCTTGTAAAGAAGCTGGTAAAATGCAGTCTTGACTATGCTACCACTCAGTGGATTTGTAACTGGCTGACTGACCGAACCCAAAGGGTGCTCATCAATGGTTCCTCTTCATCCTGGAGAAGAGTGACTAGTGGGGTGCCACAGGGTTCTGTCTTGGGCACGGTCTTATTCAACATCTTTATCAACGACTTGGATGATGGACTCAAGGGCATCCTGATCAAATTTGCAGATGACACCAAACTGGGAGGGGTGGCTAACACCCCAGAGGACAGGATCACACTTCAAAACGACCTTGACAGATTAGAGAACTGGGCCAAAACAAACAAGATGAATTTTAATAGGGAGAAATGTAAAGTATTGCACTTGGGCAAAAAAAATGAGAGGTACAAATACAAGATGGGTGACACCTGGCTTGAGAGCAGTACATGTGAAAAGGATCTAGGAGTCTTGGTTGACCACAAACTTGACATGAGCCAACAGTGTGACGCGGCAGCTAAAAAAGCCAATGCAATTCTGGGCTGCATCAATAGGAGTATAGCATCTAGATCAAGGAAAGTAATAGTGCCACTGTATTCTGCTCTGGTCAGACCTCACCTGGAGTACTGTGTCCAGTTCTGGGCACCACAGTTCAAGAAGGACACTGACAAACTGGAACGTGTCCAGAGGAGGGCAACCAAAATGGTCAAAGGCCTGGAAACGATGCCTTATGAGGAACGGCTAAGGGAGCTGGGCATGTTTAGCCTGGAGAAGAGGAGGTTAAGGGGTGATATGATAGCCATGTTCAAATATATAAAAGGATGTCACATAGAGGAGGGAGAAAGGTTGTTTTCTGCTGCTCCAGAGAAGCAGACACGGAGCAATGGTTCCAAACTACAAGAAAGAAGATTCCACCTAAACATTAGCAAGAACTTCCTGACAGTAAGAGCTGTTCGACAGTGGAATTTGCTGCCAAGGAGTGTGGTGGAGTCTCCTTCTTTGGAGGTCTTTAAGCAGAGGCTTGACAACCATATGTCAGGAGTGCTCTGATGGTGTTTCCTGCTTGGCAGGGGGTTGGACTCGATGGCCCTTGTGGTCTCTACCAACTCTATGATTATATGATTCTATGATTCTAATGTTGTCTTTTTAAACTGTTGTAACCCACCCTGGGACCTTATGGAGAAGGGAAGACAAGAAACTGAAACAGTAAAACAACAACCTAAAAGACTAATAAATTCATTATGGCATAAGCCAAAATAGAGGGCTAACTCTTCCCCTTTTGAAAAATGGTTCCTTTCCGAAGAAACATCCTAAACAAATTAATCCAAAGCTTTTCATCCTAGTTTAATAACAGCTCTTACACCAAATCCCAACTCCAAAAGCCACAAAACTACCTTGAACAGCACTCTGGAGTGTGTTTGGGATACGAAATCATTGGCACTGAGTTCAATTTCAGGAGATCCAGAGTTTTAGCTTTATATGATGGGCTCTGGGAATATCCTTAGATGTTAGTATATAGAATGATACCACCGATAAGATGAAAAATGTCTGGCAGGTGGAAAAGACATAGTAGCTTTGCCATTTATCTCTGCCCCTTCATGCCCAGTAATAAATCAGGTCATGAATGCTGCTAAACGTATTGCTGACCAATCTTTGATTAAATCCAAAAGTACCAAGGAATGAATCTCAATGCACCAACGTTCAGGTTGGTTGTAATAACCCAGCACATGATGCCAGAGAATCATTCTCAGATACATTTTACAACTTAGCAGCCCTCAGACTTTTCCATCTTTGGTTTGTTCTGACTGCTGAGGGATAGCTGTGGGAAGATATTTGGTCAGTGAAACTCCTAGGAGAGTTCCTGGGTGAATCCTTAAGTGAAGCAAGAAAGTCACTGGAGGAGTTCTGGTTTTTCTGTGAGGGAAAAGAGTTCAGGAGTAAGAAAGAATTACCTAAGTGACATTTAGCTCATAGAGTGATAACATTTTTCTCTAGAAGGCGGAATGTTTGCAACCAGAAGAAAAAGAAGAATCTGGAAGGAATTCATTTACTAAGATAAGGAAATGTTCAAATTGTGATTTAGGAAATGTTGCTGAGAGAAGCCGGCTGAAGGTACCATTACTCTTTTCCTAGAGTTCCCTTTAAATTTTGTTAATTCTTCCCACTAAGGAATTGATTAGGTTTTCCATTGTACACATGTTTACACGGGTAGAGAAATTGACACAGGATTAGCAGAGGGTACCCAGAAGGGAAGTTATGATTCAGAATTCATAGCAAATCTTTGTTTACTGGAACAATGCAAATACATTTTAAGCTAGTAGCTCTAATTGATTAATGTGAACGGGTTTATCAAATTGGTTTTGAATAACCCAGCACCTGACAGTAGGCAAAAGAGCTTAATGGTGTGTAATGACTGGATATCTTAGCTGAGACTTTGCTGCCATTTTGAATTCAAGCGAGATGGAGGGCTGGGCATTTATTTTAGAATATTTTATTTATCATCTTAAATGGTATTACATAAAAAACCAAAGATGGGAGACAGAAAAAACCCAAACCAATGACACAAAACTATACAGGGAAGCTATAAATTAACAGAACTGATATCATGAATAAAATATGTTAATATTTGTGATTTTAATGGAGATTTTAATATAATGTCATTATTGTTTTTGAGTTGTGGATTGTAAACCTCCTTGAATTTCTTTGAGAATTTGTTAGGCTATAATTTTAGTCTAAATTAAAAACCCCCGGATAGAAATAAATAACAATCAAATGCATGTTTCCAAGATAAAGCACAACTAACAAAATGTAAATATTAAACAAGATAATAAATGGAATCGGAAGCAAAAAGTATAAATGACAAGTGAGACTTTGCCAGTACTGAAACTGAAAACTCTTTAACCATATTAGAAATATTCAAAGACCCATAGAATCAGAGTTGTAAGGGACCACAAGAATCATTTAGTCCAGTGTTTTCCAAACTTGGGCCTCCAGCTGTTGTTGGACTACAATTTGCATCATCCCTGATCACAGGTTCTGCTAGTTAGGGATGATGGGAAATGTAGTCCAACAACAGTTGGAGACCCAAGTTTGAGAAATCCTGATCTAGTCCAACCCCCCTGCAATCTTTTGCTCAATGTGAGTTGACTAGGATCAATATGTGAAACATGCTTAGAAGGACATAGGGCTCTAATTTGCTTTGAAAACTAATCTTCCAAGCATTTATAAATAGAGCTAATTTTTCAATGAACCTGTGTACCTAGTTCCTTGAGTAACTTCTTGAGAAATAAATCCATTTCACTAATGGATAAGATATACCTGATTCTTTCTATCCTGTCTCAGTGTGCTGGAATCAGTACATATTTCTAGCATGGAGCTATGAATACAGAGAGGCAGGTGTTTAGCTGGAGGTAGCTGAACTGAAAGCACTGGCTATGTGAGTGCGCAATCTTTTGCAGGATTAGTAGGCATGGTGCGGCTGCTCACTTCAGGAGCCTGCCCACATCCAATATGATCTGTTTGTATATTTGCCGCTGGTACAAAGATGACTTAGGTCTCCAATGCTTTCTCACCGCAAGCGGTAACACACTGTAAAGTGGCCTATCCCTGGGTCTTTGTTTGTCACAATGCGAATAGTTGTTAACTTAAGAGCTCTAATTTATGACTCTGTAATGATAGGATGAAGGTGCACCAGAAGCTTGTAAAGCTAGTAAAACATAGGTAGATATAAAACTACTCAAGCTTCTATCGCACTTTCAAGAAAATGCACATCTGATTCAATGTAAAGGAGTTTCTGCACAGCAAGCGTGTCGTGTTCATGGCCTTCTATGAGTGCCCTGACCTGATGGTTTTATACCCTCCTTGCACAAATAGACCCCTAACTAAATTCAGAGAGATCACATAGGGACAGTTGCTTAAAAGTCCACCTAGTTCCTGTGGTGCCACTGTATTGTCACCTCAGAAAATCGACCTTTCGTGAATCAAGTGAAAATATCGATACTGCACAGGAGAGCAATAGTCAGTGCTTTTTTTTCCTAGTCCCAAAGGTACTAGAACACACCTCCCTGAGAAGACACACCCCAGAGCCCAAAGAGGATATCTTCAGACTGGTGTGTGTGTGTGTGTGTCTTCATGAGCCAGAGGCAGCCTCTGTCAACCTCCGTTCGTGGGGCTGCCCCTGCCGCCTTCACACTGGTGGGCTTCCTTTTTCTCCCAGAAGAAAGAGGTGGCCTGTCCATGTGTAGGCTGTGGAGGCAGAGGCAACCCTGCAACAGAGCAGAGACCCATCTAATGGCGTAGCATGGGCAGTGGCATAGCTAGCTACTTGGGTGCCCAGTGCGGTGCGCACATCCTGCAGCCGGAGGCGGGGTGAGCTGCCCATGGCGGCGGGGTGAGCCAAGGCAGGGCGCACTGTGTGGAGCCT
Organism: Podarcis erhardii; assembly: GCF_964252035.2. Classification (NCBI taxonomy): domain Eukaryota; kingdom Metazoa; phylum Chordata; class Lepidosauria; order Squamata; family Lacertidae; genus Podarcis; species Podarcis erhardii. The sequence continues at coordinate 78,633,670 of NC_138508.1, read as the reverse complement.
CTCCACAGCCTTCCCCTCAGCTGTAGGGCAGCTGAGGTGGTGTGAAGACGCAAGCCCCGCGCTACTCAAAAAAGCAGCACAGAGCTTGCAGGCAGTCAGGCCGCCACCTCCCCCTCAGGAGAGACGCATGGCTCAGGCACACTGCAGGCCCTGAAGTGGGGTGCCCAGTGCCCCCTGCCTCACCTAGCTACCAGTGACGTAGGAAGGGGGGTGCGGTGGGCGCAGGAGTTATTTTTTTAAAAAAGTGTAGTGAGCCCAATTTTTAATTTTATTTTAAAAACACATTTTTGCCATTTTGTCACCCCCCTCAGTGATGATACCCAGGGCGGCCTGCACCCACTGCACCTCCTTGCTATGCCACTGAGCATGGTGGGGCCCATAGGGGCAATTGCCCTTGGGGGCAAAATTGTTAGGATGCGTAAAATCTCAACACTTGGTGTTGCCTCCAAACAGCTGCATGCTTCCGCTGCTGGACTCCGTTGAAAATGGCTTCTCCATACAAACCAGGAAGTGACCTCTCCAGATGATCGAATGACTCTTCTTTTCTTATCTCTGCTGCTGCAATCTCCTTGGTGACGCAGATGCTGTAAAGCAGTTGAAGGCACATGCATACCCTGTCTGTTTCCCTGCCTCCTCACTCCTCCATGTGGCCCCGCGTTCTGGCAACCCATGTTACGCCACTGGAACCATCCACTGGGAAGCTAGTGTAGCAGCTCTGCCCCACACAGTGGCTCACTTCTGTGCCTAAAATAAAATGCCCACCATTACTCAGTAGCTGCATATATATATATATTGGCTTTTTGGTGGGTGCCAAACATTCACTGCTAATCATAATCCCACATTTTACGTTTCCCCTGCTGTCTGCTCAAATTTTCATTCCGAGAATGGCACAGTGCACACCAAAGCTGGCACCTAGAAGGACAAACAGCTTAAGGAACACTTTACAGTCTTTCCTTCCTTTGAGCAAAAGTGGTAAGAAGGCTTCCCTGGCCACTTCTGCTTCCTTCCTGGCCTGCCTTTACCCTGAGACTTGAGAGGGGTTGTGCTATTTATTATGTGCTGGGAAGAGAAGGCAAAGAATGTTGCCATAGATATGTGTGTGTGTGTGTGTGTGTGAGAGAGAGAGAGAGAGAGAGAGAGAGAGAGAGAGAGCAGACACACACAAACACACATTAGAAACCAAAAATAAAAAAGGAAAAGTAGGAGAGATTGAAAAGCAATTTCCTTTTAAGGTGTAAATTCCTCATTTTCCACATAAAAGTACAGGAATTAAGTGCTAAATCCTACTTTACCAGTTGGACCCCTGAAAAGAAGTGCAGAAAATAGAGTTACTGTTTGGCTTCAATTCACGTCTCCTGAAAGCCCTCGTATGCAAAATTACACTGAAATGGCCCGGATTTTTTCAAAGCCATCCTGCTGTTTGGGCTGACTTTTAAAAATGAAGCCTTGTCCAGCTTTATTTGTGTGGGTGGTTCATATTTTGTTCTGCCTGCTCTATATCATTTTCCTTCTCCTGCCATTAATCTTCGGTGACTATTCCATAGGGCTGTTTTACCCCCTTTTCTGCATGTATCGCCCAGAGTGAAATTCATGGGCTGAAAGATGAACATTCTCCCTGTATCGGTGTTGGCTTCAAAAACGGGCAGCTTTTGTGACCCAGCACACTGGGGTGTTTTGTTTTTGTTTCTGCTTAAGAAAAAGCTCGGCTGCAATGTGAGGAGGTCAAGACACAATTTGACAATTGTATGCTGCATAACCTGGGCAAAAATGGGTGGCTTATTTCTCTGATTTCTCTGAGAAAGATAGTGCAATTAGTGTGTGTGGGTGTGTGTGTGTGTGTGTGCGCGCGCGCGCGTTGGGGAAGGGAAATGAAATGAATGTGAGGATTTTTAAAAAAATAAAAAAACCCATTAAAGGCAAAAATGATAGGCTATGTATGGTGGTTTGTGTATAGCACAGGGCATGTGGGAACACCTCAGATTTCGGTTTAATGCCCTCTAGAGGCCTACACAGAAGCCTATTCTGTTTCATAACAGTGAAGCTTTTGATCAATTAAAGAGCACGTGGAAAATAATTAATCCTTCAATGGGTTCCTAGGAATGCTTCTGGGAAGGATAGTGCCCTCCCTCTAAGGCCTTGAAGTGGTAGATGATCTAATTAAATGCACTGAAGTATCTAACTATAGTAGAATAAACATACTATATTTAAATAGGAACGTAATATATTACAAAAATATAATTCTAAATTCTCTCTCTCTCTCTCTCTCTCTGTGTGTGTGTGTGTGTATGAGACGCAGAGAAATTTGGTCCAGTTTGGATTTTAATTCTAATTTATATTTTCCAATATATGTGCCTATCCTTTGAAATTCGCACGTTTCTGAATTTTGTGAAGCAGTTCAACCAAATTTTGTCAATATATCAGGCACATTAGATAAAATAATAATAATAATAATAATAATAATAATAATAATAATAATAATAATACTCCACCCACCTGACTCTCTCTCTCTCCCCCCTCTCATCTATTTATATCTATGACAGACAGGCACTCACACCCTCACAATTTTAAAAATAAATTTTAAGAAAGGTAGTGCTTTTGGGATTTTACTGAAACATAATCCTTCATCCTGCTACAGGATGATGTATAATGCCACATGTTGGAATTGTGCTTGTTCAAATTGCCATAATTTCAATTAACAAATCAATCAATCAATCAATCAATTGCTTTATTATTATTATTCCCCATCCCGCCGCTAATGTGCATTTACTTTCTTACACTCCACACAAAAGCTCCCTCGGTTGCATGTAGAGACCCTCATACCAATGTAGAAAACTACCTGAACACTTTGCACAGGTGTGATACCTCTGTTGCAGCCCAGGCTCTAGGTATGATAGGCGTTGCTGCAATTATTAAGGCCCTTTTAGGACAGGATAGGGACAGAGGATGGGTTGGGGATAAAGAAGCATCCAAATGGCCGTTCATCAGCGCTGGAGCCAAGAACTGTGGCGCAAGATGAACTACTGTTTGTGCTACAACAGCTAAAGCCAATTTATAAGATCAGGCTGCCAGACTGTTTGGCTGCCAACATACTAATCTCCTGCTGTTTGCTTCTTGGGATGCTTTGTAATGTGGGCCGCTGGGAGTAGGAGTCTCAGGCAATGGCTGCAAATGGGAAACCCTCAATTTCTTGCCTGTTGAAACCCGGCCTGCACAATTTGTGGTCCACGAAGCTAAATTTAGTCCACCACTCATGCACTGGGCCCTGTCACAGGCCCGACAATCCGTCTGTTTCTTCTGGGAAGAACAAATAGGAGGCTGATTGAGCCAATGGAGGGCCACTCTGCATGGCTGACAGGCTGCGTTCAGCCTGGGGGAATCACACATTTCAAAAGTATTGGGTAACATTTCAGAAAAAACGTAATTAGAAGGGTGTTTTTTATTTTTTTAAAAATGAAATGCAGTGGGACTCAAGACTGCCTGACACCCTTCCTCACAACTCAAAACATATGGGAGGTGTTTGTGGTTACTTAGATGTACAGAGAGGCAAAAAAGAAGAAATGCAATGAAAAAATGGGGGACAAATAGATTCTCAGAAGTACTAAATACCAGTAAACTACAAATGTCCTTGTTTTCCAGGGACAGTCCTGGATTTACAGAAACCGTCCTGATTTCTTCGTTGATCCCGGAATGTCACGCTTTTCTTTAGGATGTCCCTATTTTCATCGGAGAAATGTTGGAATTATGCAACCCCCTAGCTAAGGAGATAAGTAACTATACAACCTTTAGAAGATGTCTGAAGGCAGCCCTATATAGGGATGTTTTTTAATGTTTAATGATGTTTTCATAGATGTTGGAAGCTGCCCAGAGTGGCTGGGGCAACCCAGTCAGATGGGCAAGGTATAAATAATAAAATAATTGTTATTATGATGAAATAGGAAGCCCCTATTTTCATTGGAGAAATGTTGGAGGGTATGAAACTACTCAGGCACTTTTGAGAATCCATTCACCTCTCATTCCTTAAAGAAGGATATCTGCACATGCACAGCGATCATTTCCTATCACCCCTCATGCTTCAGAGCTGAGTCTTTGCAAATTAGCAGGTGCCAGAGCGAGCCTTGTGATTCCTCACTATTTTATTATGCCTGCATCCTCCAAGGAATGTCAGGGTAGTGTATACAGAGTTATCATAAGATGACCCCAGCAGTGGGGAACTTTGGGGTCTCAAATTTCAGCAGTGCCTTGTGCGATGCCAAAATTCTGCACTCCTGCCTCTTGCTCTCCAATCTAAATCATGGCTGTGGCGTCCCCTGCAGTGACCCTGAGGCTCTGTGCCCAGTGTGGCTGAACAGGTTGTGCTCCCCTAAATCCACTTCTGACCCCAGCTAGATCAGACCAGAGGCCTATTGAATCTGGCAATCTCATTCCACAGTGGCCAGCCAGGCGCTTGTGGAAAGCCTTGAAGCAGGACACAAGGGGCAATAGCCCTCTCCTGTTGTTCTTCAGTGAATAGTATTCAACTAGAGTAACACTCTAGAGTAATACAATCAAAAAAACAAAGATCATGGCCACTGGTCCCATCACCTCCTGGCAAATAGAAGAGGAATAAATGGAGGCAGTGAGAGATTTTACTTTCTTGGGCTCCATGATCAGTGCAGATGGTGACATCAGCCACGAAATTAAAAGACGCCCGCTTCTTGGGAGAAAAGCAATGACAAACCTAGACAGCATCTTAAAAAGCAGAGGCATCACCTTGCCAACAAAGGTCCGTATAGTAAAAGCTATGGTTTTCCCAGTATTGATGTATGGAAGTGAGAGCTGGACCATAAAGAAGGCTGATCGCTGAAGAATTGATGCTTTTGAATTATGGTGTTGGAGGAGACTATTGAGAGTCCCATGGACTGCAAGAAGATCAAACCTCTCCATTCTTAAGGAAATCAGCCCTGAGTGCTCACTGCAAGGACAGATCCTGAAGCTGAGGCTCCAATACTTTGGCCACCTCATGAGAAGAGAAGACTCCCTGGAAAAGACCCTGATGTTGGGAAAGATGGAGGGCACAAGGAGAAGGGGACGACAGAGGATGAGATGGTTCGACAGTGTTCTCAAAGCTACCAGCATGAGTTTGACCAAACTGCGGGAGGCAGTGGAAGACAGGAGTGCCTGGTGGGCTCTGGTCCATGGGGTCACGAAGAGGCGGACACGACTAAACGACTAAACAACAAAGAGTAACACTAGAGCAATATATAGCCGTCATGGTCAGGAGCCTTTGGCTTATGATTTTCATTCATAAACGTTTTAGCCCCACTTTTCAGCTTCTCTAAACTGGTGGTCTACAGCTTGTCACAGTGAATTCCATGGCTTCATAATGTCCTGTGTGGAGGACCTCCTTCCTTTCCCAATTCATCATCACAGATTCTTCCAAAGCTATATACGAGTAGGATTTGAACCCACTTCTTCCACATGCCTATTACACCATTGCTTAATACATAGTCACTTTGCCTTCAAGAATGATGCCAGATTTGTGCTAAACACATCTCTGAGCATGCTGTGTCTTCCATGAATATTTCTAGTTTGGGCAAATCTGTGTGTCTTTTGTGTGTATATGTATGCAAAAATGTTCCTAATTATTACAAATGTTGCTCTGAGCTGGATCTGACACCGATCACTGTGGAATTGTTTTAAGATTAGCCTTGTCAAATTTGTTTAAATGGGCTAGGCAAATACATACAAATAATTCAGTTATAGGCAAAATTAACTAATGCTCTTTTTCATGGTGAGCTGCTGTAATGATTTTATATAGCAGTCAAACTATTTAAATACTAATGTTGCCTTCATGCTGTAATCACCACTCCAGTCAGATGTCATTTTTAGCAGCCTATAGGGAATTCCGTCCCTTAATTATTCTTCAATACACAAACCAAGCATTCTTTAATTGGTGTAAATTGAACAGCGTCCCAATGCAAACAAGGAGAGGACAAACTAATCAATGATTCCGTGCATGTCTATTGGAAAGCTATTGCCATTAGATCAAGTAACAAATCCTTAACTCCATCAGCTTCAATTGCGCTGCAGTCAAACAAACACTAAGCTAATGCTTTGGTACCATGGTATATGGCCACAATGTGGCAAGACCTAAACCCCAAAAGTTAACATGCTGGAGAGTGGGTGGTGGTGGCCAGTCCATATTTAATGCATTCTAAAAATGCAGAAAATTAGGAAATGAAATAGAAATCAATGGAGGCAATTGCAACAAGACGGGAAAGCTCAAATAGAACTGAAGACAGATGCTAAGCCCCAAAGAAGCACATCTCTTCCCTCCCCACAATTCTTGTGGTAGGCTTGAGGTTTTCCAGAGCTGATTCTTGTTTGTGGTATGGTGAAGTATTGCAGAGGAGCCTATTATATAACCCACAGCCAGGTTTCACACCGCCCCCCCCCCCTAGCCTGGAACTCACAGGAACTCACCTCTGGTACCTCTCAGGTGGGTGCCATTGCCATTATAAGAGAACAAGGGAGGCTATATAGCAAAAATCTACTTTTTTTAAAAAAAAGACACTACAATGTTTGGTTCCTTTATTCCATTAAATTCTAGCCTACATGATCCTGAACAAACATTTGCTGTCAATATTTGATTTTTAAAAAGTCCAACTCAATCAAGTAAATAAAGCATTAGAAAACACAATTTCCTTTCTTTATTAAACTAAATCCATTAAGACTTTAACATAAGTATGAATGGAAAACAAAGGGTACATACTTCTCGAAACATGGAAGCCTCTAGCACATTTGCATTTTAAAATTAATTGCTGACCTAATTATTTGTCAGTAGAGGCATAAATTAAGCAAATATGACTTACAGTAAAGCTTGGAGACACCCACAGGGTTTCTCCCCCCCCCCCAAGAGTAAATGGCTGTATTGGTCCAGTATGACAATCCATCCTTCCTGTCATCTCAAGACTGTAGGAAGAATTTCTGGGAAACTGTACCATATGGAGACATGAGAGAGAATGATGTACTTAGATCTTCTGTACAAAGGAATGATAAGCCAGAAGTCACCAGAGAGAATCAGGAGACACAGACTTTGATTTAAGAAAAGGAGGATGACGCTGCCTATCTCTACTTAGATAACAGTTTCTGTTGCTTGTAGCCTGGATGAACACAGATCTATGTAGCTGTCCAAAAGGAAAACAAACCCCCTGACTTCTTCAGCTTGCAAATTATTTGGAATCGAAGCCTGCTCTTTAAAACCAAAGAAATATGTGGAGAGTTGCAAACCACTGAGAGGTCCCAAGGAATGGCCTGGAGGCCCATGAGACCACCAACTTGCTGAAGCTACGCAGGTCTCGGCTTGGTCAGTGCCTGGGTGAGTGGCTGCGTGGAAGCCACAGGTATGCCACCTTGGGTTAGGATAGAAAGACGGAAGTTGAATAACCAGTGCTTGTTCAAAAGAGAAGAAAGGTCACTGCTGTCTGTCCGTTTCTTTTCATCTCCATCCTCAGTGGTGCTCCTAGCATTCGTGACCTTAATTTCATAGTGTAATAACAAAGCCAAATATTCAAAGAGCTACTCTGGCTTTTCATCAGACTGCTGGGAGTAAAGCTGTGCACAGTTACACACAGTTCTCAGACTGTGGGCTGTCAGGAGTGGCTCAACCAGCCAGGTTGAAGCCACAGCCATAGCTTCCTGGTGGTGGTATCACTGCTTCCTACTAGGAAGGGGAGAAGCAAGACAGTTGTGAGTTTGGGGCTGTGTGGGTGCCCTGGCAGGAGCACTGTACTGTCCACCTGCACAGCCCCTACTTTGCTACTACTTTGCATTTCCCTCTCCTGGCAAGTTGCAGAGGTGCCACTGCTGGGAGGCTATTGCTGCCGTTTTGTCCCAGCTGGCCAGCTGCTCTTAGGTTAAGATGGGAAATAACCACTTGCTCCATCTCACAGGGTTTCTTTGAGGATATATAGGGTGGTGGTGATGGAAGATCACCATAGAATGATAGAGTTGGAAGGGATCCTGAGGGTCATTGAGTCCAACCCCCTGCAATGCAGGAATCTCAGCTAAAGCATCCATGACAGATGGCCATCCAACCTCTGCTTCCAAGGAAGGAGAGTCCACCACCTCTCGTGAGAGTCTGTTACGCTGTCAACCATGTCAGAACATTATTCCTGATGTTGAGTCAGAATCTCTTTTCTTGTAACTTGAATCCATTGGTTCAGGTCCTTCCCACCAGAGCAATAGAAAATGAGCTTGCTCCATCTTCCACGTGACAGCCCTGTAGATAGATGGCCATCATATCTCCTCTCAGTCTCCTCTTTTCCAAGCTAAACATACCCAGCTCCTTCACTGTTCCCCATAAGGCTTGGTTTCCAGACCCTTGATCATCTTGGTCGACCTTCTCTGCACACGTTCCAGCTTGTCAATATACTTCTTAAACTGTGGTGCCCAGAACCATGTATGTCACATTGCGATGGCATTATAAATCAAGCAATGAAATAAAGCATCCTTAGCATTGCACAGAATTGCTACCCTGACGCCTGCATTTCTTCCCTTTCTTTCTTCCCTTTTTTTTATCTTAGGGGCTGTTGGAAGTCATCTGTAATAGTTGTCCACTCTTAAGACATGTTGCTAAGTGTTTAGGGTTGAACAGCAAGCATTCAGACAAGGCAAAGGAACAGAATCCGTACATTCACCGACCTATGTGATACTTTCAAAGGGCCCACTCATAAGAGGAGGATCACACTCCGTTCTCATCCTATAGCTACATGAGCGACTCTACTTCTTTCATTTCATGGCTGCTTCTATCTTGTCATCAGCTGGCACTGGCAACCCAGCGTATAGGATGTTTTTCTGATCTTTTTGCACTCATTAAATACAGCTGTCACAATAGCGAGTACGAGAATGCGTGCCAAACTTTTCTTATGCCACGTCAAAATAAAGCACAAACATTTTTTTTTCAAAGAAAGAGAGAAAGATCTGAAACCTTTGAGCTTCTTGAGAAATCCGGAAATCCTTTTTATGTTGTTGTTTTTGACAATCTAAATTGTTCCATGGCAACATGCATTAAAATCTCATGGCAGAACAAAACGTCAACCTTCAGAATTATTTTTTTGGGTGAAAGATGCAATAAACAAACAAATAAATGAAACTGCAAAGCTAAACTTGACTTTTTAGTAGTATAAAGAGCTTGGCTCTGAAAGTTCTCATAACTGGGGCTTGGGCAATACTGCTGCAGAAGAAACAAGACACTTTGACAACACTGTAATGAATGCCACTGCCTACTTTTTGACTTCTGCAGCTTTGGAAAAGATTCGGGGCTTTCAGCAAAAGCACAACAGTCTGCCATCTGCCCATCAACACCACCAGCAACACGAGAACATAAGAAGCATTCTGCTGGAACAGGTCAGTGGCTAATCTGGTCCAGCTTCCAGTTCTTGCATTGGCCAAAGATGTGCATGTAGGATTTGTATGCAAGAACAGCCTCATCTCCTATGGTTTCCAGAAACTGGTATTCAGAAGCATACTGTCTGCCTCTCCCTAAGATCTGGGGAGAGACATTTGCTGCTGCCACCACTACCATCATCCTGCTGTGTCCCAAACCTTCATTAGGCCTCCTCACCACCAGGAAGGTACCAGGAACTATAGACTGTCCTACGTGAGGAGATGCCCTGTCTTCCCAGGGACTAAAACACCTGTAACTGGCTTTGGGTTGGCACAGGTGTGGTGCTATCCTGCCCCATGGAAAGCAGGATTTGAAACGGAAGTACACCATAACCAGTAACATCCAGACCTGTGGCCAGCATTTTTTTGTGGGGAGGGGCTCCCACATACACTGGGCAAGGTAGAACTGTGTGGAAGTGCTGGACTGGAAAAGCAGTCTGCACTTCGCAACATTTAGAAATCAGGAGCACAGACTTGCTAACGTTTTCCAAACATTATTTTTATTGAGTCGCATTAAAGATGCAGTTCATGAAGTGCAATTAATACAAACAAATTTGGAACAAATGAGCAAATAAAGCAAAAGCAAACCACAGACAAATTTTTAAGGTTACTTTACTGAACGTTATTTGCATGATTATTGCAGTCATCATTGCATTTTTCTAATTGTAAATTGCTTGGATTTTTTTTTTTAATTATATTTTTATAAATGCAGTTTTTAATAAATGACAAAGACAGGTTATAAGCATGTGACTGCTGTACAAGTAGGTAGATGTCAGCAGAGAAGTTCAAGGTGGTGTACAAAAAATAAGATTCCAATATAACCATAAAAAGCACATCATGTAACTGAGTTTCATCAATGGCCTCATTTTTAGGAGATGCCAAAACGTCATCATCGTCATCATCGATGGTGCCTGCCTCAATTCAGGGGGAAGAGGATTCCAAACCAGGAGCACCACAATGGTGAAGGCTATCTCTGGTTTCTCTGTTGGTGGTGACACTACCATCATCAAGAAAGCATCACCATCTCAATAGAGCAATAGGGATGAGAGTGTGGCCAGAGGTCCCAAGTTGTTCAGGATTTGTAGCTGTGGACCAAAACTGTGAACTTCACTCAATAGATTATTGGCAGCCAGGGGAATTCTTTTGAGATTGGTGTGATAAGTGTGCAGCAAGGCATCCCAGTGAGTAGCCTGTGTTTGGTGATCAATAAAGCATTAATCTCTCTCAGTCAATAGCCAATGCCTCCCCAAAGCTACACAAACTTGTACTATCAATAAAAATGTGCATTTATCAGAGAGCCACAAGTGGCCACAGCTCTGCACTGAATGTGTGCATATCTAAACTGGCCTTACCTTCATATAACATGCAAAAACCCCTTTCCTGAGCTTTGTGAACAGGTTCAAGTATATGGACACAGCCATGGCTTTCTCAACTTCCTGAATAACATTTGGAAGCTGATCAGTGTTGCTGGCAAACTCTAAATTCCAATACATTGGTCAAATCCATTATTTCTATGCTTCGTTTCAATGTGCTAGCTGATTTATAGTTCATATTTGGAGCCATCACTATTAGTCCCATTCTTTGGGGGACTACAGGAAAGCCTGAGTCTCTTAGCTAAGGTTACCCCAAAACTTCATGGTTGATCAGGGAATGGAGACAGCAATCCTTGGTGTATTGATCAGAGAGAAGGTGGACTCAATGGGTTCATTACCTCTGAGTAGACATTCACAGGTTTGTACTGTGAAATCTAGACCTCAGGTCGAAGCCCAGTGCTGTAACCACTGGAGCACACTGATGCTCTCTCTGTTATGCTCAGTTTAGGTTAAATTATGTCAATTCTAAAAGGATCTCCAGGTATGCTGCAAAAACAGCTTCATTTTAAGTTTTCTCTACTGTGTTGCTGTCTGAATTTTGTTCCCATTGAAATACATGGGCGGAACCTGAACATCAAACACATGAAAGGTTTTGACTTTTCATTCCTATCGTGTATTTTGGTGAGGGGAATTAAATGTCAAAACACAAAAGTGATTATACTTTTAATGGTAAATATATATATATAATCCCATAATCAGCTCGGTTTTTGATTATTACTTCCAAAATTGTAGGGGTTGCAGGGAAAGGGCAAGGGGTCTTTCTTTGACATTATATGAAATGGAAAGTTGCATGCGTGTATGCCTTTGTACCTTTTAAAGAATTTATGTATTGCCAGCTAGTCCCATTCATTTTGGAACAGATCACGCTTTGGATTTAGAGAGGATTTTGTCAGAGTATTGATACACACACCCAAATAAAATGTGACATATGACATCAACAATGGGTGAAAGTAATTATTCCTAGTGGCTGATCATTCCCAGGCCTCAGCAATGCTTTCCAATTGCAGGTTTCACCCTTGTTGGTAGAAGAGCTAGGAATGCACGGGATTGGTTGCCCCGGGTGCTAAATTGTTACGGTGCAAAATTTCAACACCCAATGTTGCCTCAATACAGCTCTCTGCTTCTGTTGCTGGGCTCCATTGAAAATGGCTACTCCATGCAAACCAGGAAGCGACATCTCCAGACAATGGGATGACTCATCTTTCCTTAGCTCTGTGGCTGCAGTCTTCTGGGTGAAGCGGATGCCATTAGGCAGTTGAATGCCCATGCATATTCCATTTGTTTTCCCTCCTTCCCACCCACCCCTCCACATGACCCCGGGTGCTGGCAACCCCTGCTTTGCCACTGGTCTAAGCTTCTGTACCATGAAAATAAATAAAAACAGTATTGGAAAGAAAAAAAGAATGCTGAGAATTGTAGCTCTACGACGGGAAAAGGACAGTTCCCAGGATTCTTAGCAGAGTGGTGGTGGAGTCATGTGCTTGAAATGTGTGTTAGAATCATAGAATCATAGAGTTGGAAGAGACCACAAGAGGGCCATCGAGTCCAACCCCCTGCCAAGCAGGAAACACCATCAGAGCACTCCTGACATATGGTTGTCAAGCCTCTGCTTAAAGACCTCCAAAGAAGGAGACTCCACCACACTCCTTGGCAGCAAATTCCACTGTCAAACAGCTCTTACTGTCAGGAAGTTCTTCCTAATGTTTAGGTGGAATCTTCTTTCTTGTACTTTGGATCCATTGCTCCGTGTCCGCTTCTCTGGAGCAGCAGAAAACAACCTTTCTCCCTCCTCTATGTGACATCCTTTTATATATTTGAACATGGCTATCATATCACCCCTTAACCTCCACAACCTGTTGAGTGTGGTGTAGTAGATAAGAGTGGTAGACTTGTAATGTGGTGAACTGGGTTCGCGTCTCCGCTCCTCCACATGCAGCTGCTGGGTGACCTTGGGCTAGTCACACTTCTCTGAAGTCTCTCAGCCCCACTCACCTCACAGAGTGTTTGTTGTGGGGGAGGAAGGGAAAGGAGAATGTTAGCCACTTTGAGACTCCTTCGGGTAGTGATAAAGTGGGATATCAAATCCAAACTCTTCTTTTAAATGTATGATGTCAGTTGTGATTCAAATAGCCATGGCCCCAACAGTTCCATTGATTTCAACGGAGCTTTCTTCCACACAGGTATATTTTGGAAGATCTGAATGTGAAGGCTCACATCTCCGCAGCACAGAACCCCGATCAATGCCTAGTTAGTTGAGCTCTCTTTCTAGCCCAACGAATGAAAAGAGGATTGCCAATAGCTGAGTTTGATAAGTAAAAGATGTTTCCTTTCTTTCTCCCTCACCTCCTCACATGCTGGAATGTCATCATCCCCCCTTGGTTCCTTTGCAAGTCGCTGTTGTCACTTCCCGAGTCACAGAACCATTTGCAAGAGCGGCTCTAGAGGATTTGGACAGAAGGAAAAAGAAATAATGTAAGATGCTTCATTTTTAAGAGAGATAGCGATAGAAAGACCAAAGAAGAGAGGGAGGGGAAAAGAAGGAGGACATAAAGAAACAGGGGGGATTCTCAAGTATGTAGCCTGCAGCCTTGTCAGGTACCGTTTCTTCAGATGATGTTCTCTTTCTTTCTCCACCCCAAGATCTCCCTTCATCATTTCTCTCCCTCAAAAAAAAAGCATCTCTTCTGGGGCAGAGACATGAAAGCAAGCCGTGGGTCAAAGACAGGTACTAGGGGTTGCCTGGGATGCGATGTGATGGCTTCGTTTTATCTCTGTGTCCAGGCTTTTCCCAGTCAGCTGGTAGAGCAGGCAGCCCACCATCATTCCATTCTGGTCACATCATTTTCCTGCCGGATGACAAGCATCACACCTTCATCCATCACATTTACATTTCAAACTGCCACGCGGCTGCTATTGATTAATTATTTAGCAGCCGTTGCCCACTTGTGAGCATTTCTGATCTTGCATTTCTTGTCAAAGAGGCTGCTTTCCCCTCCCTTCACTTTCTTTGGTGGTTCAGCTTCAATAATTTTATCTGCATGAGTGGATGGGCGTAGCTCACTCTTAAAGCAAAATGGACACATCCGTGGATGCCCGCGTGGGTACAGACGGTTGTATATTTCAAGCGCAGGCACAGGAACATGCAGTCGAATAGCCTCCTTCAACCACACTTGCAGCAGAAAGACAGCTTGCCGAGTCCTGTAGTCTTCAACCCCCGGGTGGGGGACACCTGTTGTGGAACTATAAACCCCATCATCCCTGGCCATTGGCTGTGCTTGCTGGGGCTGATGAGAGATGTAGTCTGATGACATCTGCAGGGCCACACATTTCCCACACCTGTTCAAAACCAAGCTAAAAGATGAGGGATTGGAGACAGGACGGTTTTGTTCGGCTTAGATTCTGTTTCCGTTGCAGTGGAACAGTTAAGTCAGCCTTTGCTTGTCTAGTTGTTCTAGATCAGTGGTTCCCAACCTTTTTTTGGCCATGCCCCACCTAAGGTAAAGGTAAAGGGACCCCTGACCATCAGGTCCAATCGTGACTGACTCTGGGGTTGCAGTGCTCATCTCACTTTATTGGCTGAGGGAGCCGGCGTACAGCTTCCGGGTCATGTGGCCAGCATGACTAAGCCGCTTCTGACAAACCAGAGCAGCGCATGGAAACGCCATTTACCTTCCCACCGGAGCAGTACCTATTTATCTACTTGCACTTTGACGTGCTTTCGAACTGCTGGGTTGGCAGGAGCAGGGACCAAACAACAGGAGCTCACCCCATCGCGGGGATTCAAACCGCCAACCTTCTGATTGGCAAGTCCTAGGCTCTGTGGTTTAACCCACAGCACCACCCGCGTCCCCATGCCCCACCGAAGCACCTTTAAAATCCTGATGCCCCCCTGTGACATATAATTCTTATTATTCAAAAAGTGAACTCCTGTTCATGTGGAGGAAGCTGAAAAGGCCATTCACTGTTAATAACTCATTCTCGAATTGCCCCCCTTAAAAATCAAATTGCCCCATGGGGTGTGTGCCCCATGTTGGGAAACATGGCTCTAGATGTTTTGGACATCTATTAGCGCCAGCCAACATGGAGGGGAGTTGGACTGCAAAGCACGTGGAGGCCACTAAGTTGGCAAAGCTGAGTTAAGCAATCTGAGGGTCTGGATGTAGTGGTTGTGGTGGGGCTCTTTAAGTGTGTTCCTTTCCTAATTTCAAAATGTGGCAAGACAACCCATTGCTTCTTCTGTTTAATGGGCACCCTGGACTCCTACCCCAAAGTCCTGCACTGTAAACATCCCTGTTCAGCTAGGACGGCAGTTCCTCTTGCACGGTTTTTGTTCAAGCAGACGGAAGATCAGGTACATGGGAGAATTTCAATCCACTCACATTTTGCAAAATTGCACAATGAGGCAGGCCAGGTGGATAGGTCAAATTTGCTGATACCAAGAGTGACATCTCCAAGAACTGTGGGATGTGTATGTGCTGCACTTTGCATGGATGTTTATGGAGCTCTGACTATTGGACTGCTATGGAGAACCTCCTGCACATGTGGGGATCTGGACAATAAAAAGCATCTTACATTCATCACATATTTCTGCTTAATACATTCCTTCTCTTATTCATGAGTAACCAGCTTGTTCTGTATAGGAGAAAAATCTAACTAAAGTAATTAGTTCATCATAGGTGTGCCTAATGTGTATTATCACAAATAAAAAAAAGAGCAAAAATGCCACTTAATCTTTTTTATCTGTGCTTAATGGGATCAGGAAGCTATTTTCATAATTGAGTAGTGTTGTCTTTTGGGGGGAAAATTCACCCCAAATTAGTGACACCAACATAATATAGGTACTTCACATGAACGTGACAGTAAAATAAACACAAATCATACAAGAAACAATTAGATTGCGAATGAACCCATTAATTTATTAACAAATATAAATACACACAATAATTTGAGGTAATTTATAAGGTCACACTCATTTAATACACAGGTTGGTAGGCAATGTGTAAGGTACCAGCTAGCAGCAACAGAAAGGGAAATCCAGAGTTCCTTCCTCAGCATATGAAACCCACAGTTCTTGAAAGGTTTGGGAGGGCAACCTTTTTCTACTGCTGAGCCACAATAGCTCTGGGTTTGCAAACACATTATAACCATCAGACATAGTGCTTCACTTGCACTCTCCCCTCCCTGATCAGTCTTGCTCTTGTCTTCCTTCCACCCACATACCCTCATTGTTCCAAGTTGGCCTGCTCTTTTCTCACATTCTGCACTATCCATTGGCCAAATTTCATGATGGGTTTTTACCGCAATAGACTTTTGGCCACGTGGCCATGCCTCTTGTTGGATCTTTGGTGGTTTGATCCCACTTCTACATACATTTCTCAGAGGTTATACACATCCGTTGTCATCCAACCCTTCCAATCCACATGGGGCCCCTGCTCAAACCACTGCCATTTCGCTACTAGGCTAAGCTCAAGGTGATGGTTTGGGTGTAGAAAGCCCTATACAGCTACCTGAAAGATCATCTTACCCCTTATGTACCCAATCAATCATTACACTCCATAGGTGAGGGTCTCCTACAAATGCCATCTTATCACACAATGTAGGAATTGTTCCTTTGGTGTTGTGGTAGCAACCCCTTTGAATCTTTTCCCCTTGAATATTAGACAGGCACCGTCTTTATTGTCTTTTTGGCACCTACTGAAGATACACACACACACACACACACACACACACACACACACACACACACACTTTTTTTACCACCCAGGCCTCCTTTGGGAGGAAGGGCAAAATATAAATTTAATAACAAGCAAACAAACCAACAAATCGGTTCTCTGTGTTGATGAGAATTATTCTAAAGAGAGAACCTGTGCATTCTCTCACACCACACCGTTCCTGCTTCAGGTAATGTTCTATGTAGTTTCTTGAGCTTGTCATGCAGAGATAAAGGAAGCTACCTTTCCCACAATTACTTCTTCTGCGTATCTATTAAAGCCATGGACACCTTCTCTTCCTTGGCAATGGAAAAACACAAGGAAATGGACATATCTCACGTGTGTACCAAAATATGGACATTACTCCTGAAGAGTGGGTGATTTAAGTCAAAACAAATGGCCCCTTTCACCACCTACCATTTTGAATGGTTCATGGTTTTCTACTACACGGTTTTGGGGAGGCCACATATTCTCATGTGAGGTAAAGCAGATCTTCCCCGTATTATCCATGTGGTTTGTTGAAGCTATCTGCATTAATTAACTGTGGCTGGTGATGTCGAGCAGAGAAGGTATTCCTTCAGATTTCCTGCTAGAGACTCCTTCCCTTCTTGTCTTTTCTTCCACCTCTTCCCACCCACCTCCACCGCTTTCTAGATTTCACAATATCAAATGTCACTTTTCAACTGTGAAATACTTACCTGCTGTTTCGGTGAGAACCTATGTAAAAAAACCACCACCATACTATGACCAAACTTTTCAGAACAGAATAAACCAGAGGTAGCGATCAAACCTATCCATTCTTAAGGAATCAGCCCTGAGGGCTCACTGGAAGGACAGATCCTGAAGCTGAGGCTCCAATACTTTGGCCACCTCATGAGAAGAGAAGACTCCCTGGAAAAGACCCTGATGTTGGGAAAGATGGAGGGCACAAGGAGAAGGGGACGACAGAGGACGAGATGGTTGGACAGTGTTCTCGAAGCTACCAGCATGACTTTGACCAAACTGCGGGAGGCAGTGGAAGACAGGAGTGCCTGGCATGCTCTGGTCCATGGGGTCACGAAGAGTCGGACACAACTAAACGACTAAACAACAACAAAAGCGATGGTGAGAAAATACAGCAGTGGCACATGGATGGATCAAGAGAACTAATCTGTCACTAACAGGTAACTAGGGATGAAGGAACATCAACCACAGAATACTGTGTAAGCCCAACCTTGATCTGCATTAACACATATTTAAGCAACATGCATCTTCCTGGCTTTTCTCACTTGGTAAGATGGTTGTTCACATTCACCTATAAAAACACAACATATTTTGGTGCTTGTCCTTATTTCAGATATCAACTCTTCCTTGAGATGCTCTCTGGAAGTTTCTTGTGCTCCCACTGTAGCGCTGAAATGCCAGAGCAGAGAACGGATCGGTGCCTGTGCCTGTGCCCTGCCCATTTAAACAACAAGGTAGGCAAATGGGGTTTCTGAATTCAGCTAAAATAAATTTTGAATCTGTTCATTCAGATCAGGTATGTTGCCTCTGGAGGCTCAAGATCTGCCCCTCAAGAGCTTTGTCATCATTAATTGTCAAGCATCAAGCAGACAAAATCCAAGTCTGTGGAGAAAAAAGCAATTAGATATTTTAGGCAGTGATAAAAACACCACAAATAATCAATTTCTATGGCATTAGCAGCTACCAGGTCCAGGAAAAGTCTATAAAAGCTAGAATTTATTGCAGAACACCAGCCAGCTTACAAAGCATTGATCCTTAGTAGTATGCATAGATTGCTGGATTTTAAGAGGAATTCCTAATGATTCTTACCTTTCGTAAAAGTGGGGGTGGGGTGGAGGGGACACTGAAGGAAAGAGAAAACACAGCAAGGGAAAAAACTAGGCTAATAATGCCTGTTAAACTGTATTTGTTTACTTTCTATAAGAAACCCACTAGTAAATTGTTTGGAGGCAATTAGATGTAATCTGATGCATAGAACCTCATAAAAGGGGAACAGTTAATTGCAGTAATAACACATTACTTAAAAAAACCACATTTATTGTTCTTATTTTAAAGATTGTTTGCCACACCTGGAAAAGAAAAGGAGGAACAGAAATACATTTCTGAATGTAATGGAAACCTAGAGCTGCTCTTTTCTCTCTCTCTTTTTTTGGAAAAACACATACATCCCCTCTTTGTGAAAGTTAATGCCAGACGGTACTTAAATTCGTATTAACCTTTCCAATACTATTTATTTATGTTAAATAATCCCACATTAGACTCTTGCTCACACTACACAAAATGAAAATGGGATGAATAACACTCATTAGAAAGACTAATTTACCTACTTAACTTTAAAGACATTGCTGGGTAGCTTTGAAAATTGAATATAGAGAGAGCAGCCACTGGCAACCTGGTGCCCCCCAGATGTTTAGGACTACAGGCATGCCCTCAAACATTTCTCAGATGAAAATATGGACATCAGGAAGCTTCTCCAGCATTTGATCTCACCGCACACATAGACGTCATCTACATCAGTCCCCTTGAGCCAATTGCAACCTCTCTGCCAAACTTACCTCATAAGATTGTCACAAAGAAAAAATGTGTGAGGGAAGGGATTGCGTACAACACCTTCAGCAGATAAATAGAAGGAATTAAGATTTTGGCTGTAAGCTGCCTTGAGTCCCTGTCAGGGAAAAAGATGGGATATAATAAATAATAATAATAATAATAATAATAATAATAATAATACTGTGAAAATGATCAGGAGTAAATCCTGTGGGACTTGGTTCTGAGTGAAAATGTTTAGGATTGTAATATAAGGCTGCCCAGTCTTTACCCAGTTACCTGGGAGTCAGCTCCATTGAATACAGTGGGAGTTACTTCTGAGTAGGTGTCCTACGGCTCCATTTACCAGAAAGGAATAAACACTCCATGTGTTTCCTAAAAAACGGCTGGCTGTGGAAGCATTGCAATTAAAGAATTTAAAGTGGATTGGTGACATCTTCCTTCACAAGTATAGGAAGGGCTTCGTATGCCAGCTTCAACGTTTCCTTCATTTGGTGCAATTATTTTATTATCAGTATAAACAGGACTTTGTTTTTCCACGCACCACTTTTAGTTGTTCTCCAAGACGTGGTGGAGAGGAAAAAGGAAAACCGGGATAATCTGGGATCAAATAAAAAACCAAGATGGCTTCTGTAATTCCGGGACTGTCCCTGGAAAATCAGGACACTTGGAGGGTATGTGACAAGTACCATCAGCTCCAATCAGCAAGGCCTTCTATCTCAACAAGAGACATTGAGGAGCTAGCAGCAGTATTATACTGAAACTGAAAGAGCTGCATAGGGTACACCTCAAATACCTCTAGAATTCCAGCATGAGGAGTGGTTTCAAACATTTTTAATCAATTCCCAGTTACACAAACTGAGAGTGACATTGCAGTAATGTATATGTGTACGTAGAAGTAAGCTCTACTGTGTTCAGTGGTACTTACTCTGAGGTAAATGTGTCAGTGTTTGTAAAAAGCAAAAAAAAGAAGGAAAGGGTTTTGACCTCCCTTTTTCTCTTCAGCCTGGTCCTCGGACCCTTGTCTGCATAAAAGAGTCCACAAGAATATCCTTGCAGAGTTTTATTCTTAAAAGTCTTTGTGCAAAACACGTCTGAATAACTATACACACCAGCACCAACAACCAACCAACCCAAACACCAGCCTCAGCACAAACTAACACTTCTCACTTTATATATACAACCTGCTGCAGGCTGCTGAGTCATGCTGACCCAGCTTTATTCGCATTAAAGAAACGGCGGCCATTTTAGCCGTGACAAAATGCTTATAAGATCGCAGTGAACTTGGTTAGCTGGCTTTGGGAAGGCAGTACAAGGGCTGTGGGGGAGTATCAAATTTTGGGCATGCTGGTCCCCTGGACAACAAGGCAGTGTGCAGCCCACCCATGTGGAAGTGCTCTTGTGGCCCCCTTGGTATGAAAAGTTGGGCCGCCATGCATCAATACAGGCATAGGCAAACTCGGCCCTCCAGATGTTTTGAGACTACAGTTCCCATCATCCCTGACCACTGGTCCTGTTAGTTGGTGATGATGGGAGTTGTATTCCCCAAACATCTGGAGGGCCAAGTTTGCCTATGCCTGATCTATACAATTCAACTGCACTCAGGTGCCACGTGGAAGCCCTCACGACTATATTTTGAGGAGCAGGCAACCATTGTACACAACTTTACCTGGCCTGAAAAATTTGTGACCCACCAAACGTATATTATGGTCATATGTTACAGTCCAACCACCCCTTCCTAGGGTTTTGCCACCACCCTGAGAATTTGTCCAGGATGGCAGGGGTAGGCAATATGCCGGTCAGATCTTTCCAAGAGAATGCATTGAAATGTCAGAAGGTATGAAACGCGAGCTCTGCTTTAGAGATGGTGATGGTGTCCAGGAGTGTGTGTGTGTGTCGGGGGGGGGGGAGAGAATAGAAATTAAACCAAAACGTATCAAGTTCACCCATTAAATCCTCGCAGTAGTGAACTGCTCAGTAGTGGTGCTAATAAAAACAACAACAGCCTGGCTTACGGAATGCAAATGAGGCAGTGAAAAAGCAAAACGAGAACCCACTGCCAACCAGCCACCCTGTTTGGGTTATGGTATTTACTCAATCTGTACGTTAGCTGCAGCCCCACACTTGCAAGCCCTCAGATATGCTCACACAGCAGTGGAGGGGAACCTGACAGCGACACTTGGCATGTGATCATAACATTCCCTGGCACACTCTCCGAATGCCATGTGGAGCTATTTGTACAGTTAGGCAGAGACCCCTGCAGCACAGGAAATGCCATCGGAAGTACCGCTGACCCTGCTTGGCCTCTGGTGCGGCTCTGCTTCCCGACTTATCACTGGCCCGAATTCAAACGCGATCTCTGGAGAAAGCAAATCAATTGAACACATGTTTGGTCTGAAAAATGCCATTTTTTTTTGGGAAGAGGCGGAGATATTCCCTTACACCAGAGCGTTTTCCTTGCCCTGAAGATTTGTCAAGTGCAATTGAAGACACGCACATCACGGCGCATTGCCGGTGCCAGGAGAAAATAATTTCAATGTGTCCTTTAGTGCTCCGATAAAATACAGGCAGGCAGTGTTGAAACAAGATGCCCTGCGAAAGTCCCAAACACTCTGGCATTCTGCGTTTCTTCTACGTTTGGGATGGGGCCAGAGCGGCAGGTTTTGTGTAAGAACCAAGAGAGCAACTCCACAAACTTCTCCTCTCATCTCCTAGACAGTTGTTTTTAAGCGGAATAATCGATGTGTCTCTCGCTCGCACAAACTCATCTTGGAAAAGCCATGTTTAAAGCAAACTGGTAATCTGGGTAGCTGAAGAATAAATGATGAACAAATATACATCACAAATGAATTTATGCATTCATTTTCTTTTCTGCAAGTCACAGAATCATATCACCTAGTCCAACCCCCATGGTGTGTTTCTGCTAAAACATTTCACAAATACACCAAGAAGTCATTGTTGGCACAACCATTATATTTATCATTTAGGTCTTGGAGGTGATTTTCCACTGTACCAATTTTTCAGTGTGGTCTCCAGATTATTAATATGCTTCCCAGATGAGTTCATTGGGCCCCTTCCTGCCTACTTTTAAGTGGGTATGAAAAACTATATCGTTTTGGTGGGCATTTCAAAGTTAATTTTCTTCTCTCTGTTTCTTTTAGTCCTGTTTCTGCTTGTTTCTTTTAAAATTGGCTTCTTGTTTGATTGTACTTGGTTTTGTTACATCAATTTACCTTAAGAGATTGCATGCTGTCTTGAATTGATACTTTGCCAAGAATGTTGCTTGGCATTTAAACAATATAAGTAAGCAAATAACATACATAAAATAAGTGATCACTTCCCATTCTTTCTGAATTTCACCTGCACTTTATTAGCTAGCTATTACAGTAGAAATTCCTACTGAGGACAATTTGGCTTGGAATCTTTTTCTTTCCCCCCCTTTTCTTTTCTTTCTTTTTTTTAAAAACAACAACATTTCAATAAACCTGCTCCTCTCAGTGTAACACTAGGTCAGCCCTGTGCAAGACTGTTTTGAATGGATGAGGTTTCCTACAGTTTTGACCACCATTGCTGAAGGTAAACTCAAACTGTGAAGGTCAAACTCCCAGCCTCCCATTGAAAGTATTATAATACAGAGAATGTCCTGGAGTCAGATACTACTACTGATGCAATAGGGGCCTGACATATCCGAACCGAGAACAGCCGGCAACATTTTAATCGTAACACCCTGAACGTTTTCTGCAGGATATAGAGGAAATAACGTGATCCACAGTGAGGAAATTAGTGGAAAGGGAACAGGAGAGGAGGAATCCCAAAAGAATCCAAAAGGAACACATTTTCCTGACGCCTTTCCCCTCACATCACCAAATGATACCCATATGAGAAGCTTCACACAACTGCACACAACTGCAAGCAGCGGAAAGGCAACATTTGCATGGAAAGGTCAAAGGACTCTTATGGATAAACAGCTTGATACACAACCCCCGTCCCTTAAAATTAAAGGGAATTACAATGCTATTTTTAAGGGGGAGGGGAATACTAAAAAGGGGAAACTGGTTGTGCTCAGCTAGAGGAAACCGATATATTTTCTTTCTTTCTTTCGGGGTGGGGTGGGGGTTTAGGGGGTTGCTTTTAGTACTTTCCGTGGTGCGAATTATTTATTTATTTATTCGCCAAGAACAAGGATTTCTGTTCTTTGATAGTTTGTTGTGTTTAAAAGACAGTGTAAAACTCTCCTCGCAAACAGTTGTTTACAGGGTGCTTTTCAGCACAAAGCTGTTTTAAAGCTCAATTGTGCATTTTGCAGATAAAGTGGGAAAACTAACTGAAGGCTGTATTGTAAGCAGCGGTTGCCGTGGAAACCCCAGTTTCAAGAGCTGGTTCTCCATTACCACTTAATTTAGGCTTCCTAATTGCATTCCGCTAAATCGGTAGCGACAATATCTGCAGAGCAAAACTGCATGCCCAGTCTAGCGCAAACCTCTTTGAAACAAGCTTTTTGAAAGCCAGGAGCTATAAAAACTCAGCATGACGCGGAGCATATGAGAAACCTGTAGTTCAAATGTACTGCTGCCTGCTTTCTCATCCTTAGTAACTTCAGTGTGCTCCACACCAATCTATTAGTTCAGTCTACCTTAAAGATCATAAAGCTCTGCCAAGTGGAAACTCATCTGTCCACCAACACGTTGGTGCAAAATAGATTTAATTGTACTCCTGACCCAGTATCATGTCCATCTTATTTTACTACACGCCAGCAGGTAGCCTGAGCGGAGGCTCACTTTTCCTTGAACTGCCCTTGCTCCTGCGGCACAAGGAGAACAATGCTTCCTCAGTTTAAATTATTTGCCACTGTTCAGCTGTGTAGCAAGCTAGACCGCCCATCTGTGGCCTGAAGAGAGCCTTGTCAGAACCACTAGACATAAAAGCATTCCAATTATCGACCACACGGCTTTAATAGAGGAGGCAACTAATATGATAGTGTAAGTGATTCTGCCAGTGAGACGCTCTCCGTCACTGTCAGATTAACACTTCAGTTAAACTCCTGTAAATCAGTCACATTATGCAGTTGCTCGAGGAATAAACACAGGCCCATTATGCTCAAAATTCCAGAGGGCTGCCCCCCTTCAATGGGGAGTTACATGGGATGTTCTATTAATCGACATTCCTTGTCAAGTTTATCATGGTGCAAGCACTAATGTGGGCATTGTCAGAAAGATTTAACTCACCAATGATGAGGTTCTGAAACGGACATCCAAGTGTACCAGCATCTCCTGAGGCCTTCAATCTTCTGCATCTGAGAATGTCCCCTTTAACTCAGGCTGGGCTTACTCCTGAGTGAACATGCCCATCATTGAACTTTATAGGTAGAAGGGGTTCTCAGAACTGATATGCAATATGGTCCAGTCATGGCCAGGTTTCCTTCTTAAAACCTTTAAAAGCTGAAAGCTCCTGGAGCACAAGCCTCACTTCTAGAGTCCTACTTTATCCAGCGGCTTCAGCAAATTATCGCATCAAGTTTCAGGTGCATGTTGTATTTGCAAATCACCGCTTCTTCTGCGTTTTACTTTCATTCACTTTGGCCAGTCTTTACAAAACAGTCTCAAGTCTTAACGCCTTTGATTAGTGGTCTACATGTCACACACCCAGACACCACCACCATTTAATGTTCCAGCCTGTCTTCTCTTTCTAAAATGGCTTTGTGACACCAGCACCTGAAACATGTCATTTATGGGTTTTCAAAGTTGCTCAGCCCATTATTCTTACATGGAGGAGCTCAGGAGCACATTGTTTGTGAACAGAGAAGATCACACTGAGAACCGCCACAGGTTCTCAGCCACAGTAACTCTGTGGACAATTGAGTGCAGCACATAGCTTCAAGGAAGGCCCAAGTTTTTTAAATACAACTGGGACCTGTGAAATCGCAACAGCAGAGTGTGTGTCTCTGAACATACACAAAGCACCTTTATTTCACTGCTAAAACAAAGTGGTTGGCTCTCATCCATCTGGAATTAAGAGAGAAGTCATCTTTTGATGCGAGAGAATGTGTCTTCCAAGCAAGCCTACTGCTTTTAGGGTTTATCATTGTCATTTCCTTGGAACGAGGTGACCAGCCCTGTACTTGTACTGCTGTAATTGAACTTATTCCTTGGAAATCAATATCAATTCTTTAATAAGAAACAGTACACATGCTGTGTTATGACATCTCCTGCTTACCTTCTGGCCTGCTCTCTGTTTGGGATGCAGTTGGTTTGCATTGTGTTGGTTGCTCATTGGAGAAATAGCTTAATATTGAACGGCTCAGAAATCCAGGTTTGCAAAGTAGATTTTTCAGACATACTATCTATACGGCACATAGGACCAGATAGACAGGTGGTGCCTTAGGGTCTCAATGCATGAATGAGCTAATGGTTTCAGAAGGCACCATTTAGATTTGCCAGGTTCTGGGAACATTTTGGGTTAAGGGGCTAGGGGTGGGAATCTGTACAAAGGAGATGGGCTCCACTCGAACTGTAATGGAACCAGACTGCTGGTGCTTAAAATCAAAAAGGGTTGCACAGCAGCTTTTAAATTAACTTCTGGCAGGAAGCTGACAGGTGCTGGTTTGGGAGGCATCTGCCTCAGGAGAAATCATCCCTCGGGAATGACATTCTAAATGTTCTGTGAACTCCAAATGGAGGACAGGGGAGAATGTGACAATGAACGCATGGAAACGAATGGGAGTGAATTAAAAAAAGAAGACTAAAAGGTCACAGGAGAGATCATTCACAAAAAACGAGTTTGTAAAGAGGGGCCAGAGTGTACAGTTTATGTGCAAATTCTAGAAGCCTGAAAGCAAAGGTGCATGAATTACCCTGCTTGGTGATAAAAAAGAAGCAGAGATAGAGGGAGCAGAGATACCTTCTCGTGCTCAGGTTCTGGGAATCTTCACTCTCAGTGTATCTCCTGATGCCCATGTTGTTGTTGTTTAGGCAGCAGGTGGAGACCCTTTTGTTCCCCCAGGTCTGATAGCATTCATTTGTTTTTTGTTGCTCTGCTACTTTTATATGATGATGAATGGAAAGATACAGCTTTGTGACACCAGCATACTAATGCCCACATCCCCAGATGGAAGCTCCTGATGTTTGGTTTGCCAGCTACGGCAGTGGGCCAGGAAAGCTTGGCATCATATGTCCGTGCTCTGGTGACCTCCTGCTTTAACTATTGTAATACACTGGATGCAGTGCTGTGCTTGAAGATGGTCCAGAGACTGAAGCTAGGGCAGAATGCAGCTGCTAGGTTGGTAACTGGGACAGTGTGATGGGACAATGTGTCACCAGTCCTGAAAGCTCTGCACTGGCTGCTGGTGACTTAAAGGTAAAGGGACCCCTGACAGTTAAGTCCAGTCACAAACGACTCTGGGGTTGTGGCGCTCATCTCACTTTACAGGCCGAGGGAGCCGGCGTTTGTCCACAGACAGTTTTTCCGGGTCATGTGGCCAGCATGACTAAGCCGCTTCTGGCGCAATGGAACACTGACACCAGAGCAGCACACGAAAATGCCATTAACCTTCCCACCAGAGTGGTACCTATTAATCTAACTGCACTTTTTTTGGGTGTGCTTTCGAACAGCTAGGTTGGCAGGAGCTGGGACCAAGCAACGGGAACTCACCCCATCGCGGGGATTCGAACCACCCAAGGCTCAGTGGTTTAGACCACAGCACCACCCATGTTCCAGCTGGTGATTTACCAAGCGCAATTTAAGGTGTTAGTACTTGGGTAGAAACCCTAAGTGACTTGGGACCTACAGTAAGTACCTAAAGGAGTGACTCCCCCAATATAAACCATCTTGGACCCTGTTGGTGGTGCCATCTTTGGCTGTTGTTCTTTGGCCTTGACCTGTGGCAAGGCCTTCTCAGCAGTGGTCTCTCATTTCTGGAATGCCCTCCCTGGTGAGGTACAACTGCCTCGCTCATTGTTAACTTTCAGGAGAAATTGAAAGGCATTCATGTTTACCCAGGCACTTGATGGTTGAGAAATACTGGCCATGGCAACATTGGAATTGGTAAATATGAGGGTATGTGATTGCTTTACAAAGGTATTACATGGTCTAAATGTATTAGATGGTTTTTAATTGTTTTCAAAAGCTTTAAAGTTTTTGTTGTTTTTATTTTAAATTATAGTATTTTATGGGTAAAACCTCAGTGCCTAGGACTTGCTGATCACATGGTCGGTGGTTCGAATCCCCGCGGCGGGGTGAGCTCCCGTCTTTCGGTCCCAGCTCCTGCCCACCTAGCAGTTCAAAAGCACCCCCAAGTGCAAGTAGATAAATAGGTACCGCCTTATAGCGGGAAGGTAAACAGCGTTTCCGTGTGCTGCGCTGGTGCTGGCTTGCCAGAGCAGCTTCGTCACGCTGGCCACGTGACCCGGAAGTGTCTCCGGACAGCGCTGGCCCCTGGCCTCTTAAGTGAGATGGGCGCACAACCCTAGAGTCGGACACGACTGGCCCGTACGGGCAGGGGTACCTTTACCTTTACGTTTATAGTATTTTAACATTTTGATGTTTTCTGCACAGCCTGGGCTCCTTTGGGAAGTAGAATGGGATACAAATGGAACCAACCAACATATAAATCCAGTGGTCATCATCCAACACATCAAATAGGCTACAACTTTGATGCCATTTTTGACACATGTGATGTGAGGGATGGACCAAAGAAAGGGTATGTGTGCAGTGCACCCCTTCCCTAGCCATGGTTGGGCCACCATCTGAGTAAAGTTTGGATTGGTGGTGGCAATTGCTCCCTGCAAGAATGGTGGTGTTATTTACAGAACAAAAGACGTTATATGTTAATTGCCTTCAAGAAATTGACACCACTTCTAACTTGGCCCTCAGTCTTGCTCATGACTCTCTCTCTCTCTCTCTCTCTCTCTCTCTCTCTCTCTCTCTCGATAGAGAAAGAAACTTTGGGGTTAGCTAAAATGAGAAGATGGCAGCAGGAGCAAAAGAAAAGATTTTATTTTTTTAAAAAAAAGAAGGAATAAATCATGTAGAACACTGCAGTAGGCTCTTTTGTATGCATTAAACCTCATAAACCTAGCTCATAACTAGTGCCACGGAAGGGCGAGTGCCAAGACCCATAGGCCTGTTGAGAATAGGATACAAAGCAACTGGCCCTGGATTCAACTCCGGTGCAGGAGCATCTCCCTTCAGCTGCTTATATAGAGAGCCAGTGTGGTGTAGTGGTTAAGAGAGGTGGATTCGTAATTTGGTGAACCAGGTTCAATTCCCCGCTCCTCCACATGCAGCTGCTGGGTGACCTTGCGCTAGTCACACTTGTCTGAAGTCTCTCAGCCTCACTCACCTCACAGAGTGTTTGTTGAGGGGGAAAGGAGATTGTTAGCCGCTTTGAGACTCCTTAGGGTAGTGATAAAGCAGGATACCAAATCTAAACTCTTCTTCTTGTATGAGTATGCTGCCAAATGGTTTGGTGGGCACCCATTTCTCCTACTGCATCGATCTTCTCCTGCTGTTCCTCCTACTGTCAGATTTGTGTCAAGCTGAAGGGATTTGCAAGATCAGAGGGCAGCACAGATAATTTCTGGGACTCTGCGGCATGCATAAAACAAAGTCTCTGGGATGAGCTGTGCAAATCAGCTCTTCTCTTCATTTATACACATACATATGTGGTCTCCTTCCATCAAAGAAATAACGGCAGTGTGAAGAGACCAGTGGGAGGTGTGCAGAGGTGTTGATAACAAAGGTCCCCATGCTCCCATCCATTGCAGAGCAGGAGGACAGAGGAACTGGGAGGGCTGGGGGAAAGGGAATGCTGAAAAGAAACATGTCACCCCCCCCTTACAAAGAGCAGAGCCAAAATGGCACGTTTCCTTTTCTTCTGAGTTCTTGGGTGACCTTCTGCAGGAATGAGTGCTTGGCTTGCCATAGGCTTTGAGGGAAAGGTGTCAGGGCAGAAATGGAGCCAGAAACAATTGTTCTATATGGTACATGCTTCCCAGTGGTTGGCACACTTCCCAGGAGATGCCTCAATGTGAATTAACAAACATCAACACTTCCAAGAAGTCACGAGGAGCTGTGTTATCCAGATGATATGGCTCGTTTTTTCCTAGAGATAGAATGCAAGAAATATGATAGGACCTTAATGCCAAGGACGTGGCAATTTTATTAGCAATCTCAAACACGAAGGCTTCATTGGACCGACCCACTGAGATTTTATTTTTACAGTAATACTCTAAAATACTTAAGGGAAGGTGGACATTTGTGTTATGTTGCTACCAGACAACCATGTCTATTGAGTATTCAACCTGGTTTGTTTGTACAGAGCTTAGGGGAGGTAACATGACACCCAGGATCGAGCATTCACTCTTATTGGGTGGCAGGGAGATCATGCAATGGGACATCAACCAATGAATATCACCTGCAATGCAAAGGTGCTCCAGAGGCAGCCCCTGTCACAGTCACACCGTGCTATCCCAAAGTGCATAAACACTCACCAGAAAGGTGTATCACTGCAGGGAAATTGCAATTTAATTTTACTTTTACTGTACAATCTTTTCACATCTTCATATATTTGAATTGTCACTGATAAATATAACCTCCCTAATCCAGTTATGGACGTACACCACAGGAACAGTTTGACACAAGAAGAAATAGGCATGCAAACAATTCTGTGCATACAGTTATTCTGCATCCTGCTATGTGCACTTAGCCCAGTTCTGAAGATCAGTGATCATGTCAAGTCCTGGACTGGATTCACTGCTCTTGCTTCCACCTTCCTGCTAATGTTGTGCATCAGCCTACACAGGTACTGTTCTAGGTACTGGGACCTTTCAAAACAATGAGAGCAAAATATTACAGTGGTACCTCGGGCTACACATGCTCCAGGTTACATATGCTTCAGGTTACAGACTCCGCTAACCCAGAAATAGTACCTCAGGTTATGAACTTTGCTTAAGGATGAGAACAGAAATCGTGCTTCAGCAGCATGGCGGCAGCAGGAGGCCCCATTAGCTAAAGTGGTGCTTCAGGTTAAGAACAGTTTCAGGTTAAGAACGGACCTCCGGAACGAATTAAGCACTTAACCTGAGGTACCACTGTACTAGCAAGAAAAAAGAGTTCACTAGTGACACAAGCAATTTTAGAGGGTGCCGAGCCATAATTAGGGATCTACTGGATTAGATAATCTTAACATGTAAAAGGTGACATCCAATTAGCTCAGATAGAGCTAGTACAAAATTATTGCACTTAAGCCTTAATTTCAGTGAGTCTAACCTGAGTAGGGCTAGCATTGGGTATTGCTCTTAGGAACATACATATTAAATCTGAGCAGCCCTGGAGTTTTGTTACAAATAATTTTTTGGACGCCATCCAAATTTCAATCTTTCCATGGATTCTTCTTTTTAAAGCAGCAGCTAGATCAAGGCTTAATGAGTATGTGATATAATTACTTCTCCTAGCATTGGAATTATGCCACATATTCAGTTATTGAAGTCAAGCTCTGCTGTGGAATCCCTTCCCTGCGGCAATGCCGTGACGACTGTTGCCCTGATTGTGGTATCGTTGCCGAAAATCAGCTTGAAAGTCAGCATGGTGTCTGTTTGTTATCCGTAGGCTTAAAAGATCTACTTTTTGGCCAATGGGACGAAATGAGAGATCTCCGCAAATGTTCACAGTGGCAGTAAATCTTTTATTGTACAGCTTCCATTTGCAAATATCAGCTTTCATATTCTCAAACTAGCTATTTAAATATTCTCACTAGCTTAAATTTCCTCCATCTCATCGGCTGGATTTTCCTCTGGTCTGGCCAAGCCCATTTTGTAAGGAATAGATTCTGTAGTTGCCGCGTCGGATTGTGGCAAACACACACATACACTCAGACGGCAAGATGGGAAATGTTGCCATACACTGAAGCTTATTGCCTCATTACTCTTCAAGTCTTTATGAGCAGGGGTGGGGAAGCCTTTTAATTGTATTACTTAACTGTTTAATTAAGGGCCATTACTATAACAATTTCATTCTATGCAAAATATATGTCAAGACGACATTAGCCTGCACAATGAAACATGCAGCTATAAGGCTATGCAGAAATACAGGTTAAGCACATGATTCCCCTGCCCCTGGCTTTTTGCATGTGGGCCTTTGGACATTGACTAATTGTACTGCTCATTGCTGTCTCCCAACTGTATACTTCTTGCATGCGCTCCAAAAACGAAGTATTGCATTTACAAAGTTTACATTCCTTGCAGACTCCAAAGCTACTGAATCTGGTGGCCTCAAGTCAATCATGGTTTGTAGTGCTCTTCAAGGTCTAAACATCAAGGAATGTTTGAAGAAAATCACTTTGGAGACTTTCATGTGATGAAGGTTTAAAATCTAGCTTCTTCTGTGAGAAGGTTCACAGGTTAGAAACAGGGAGAAGAATGCTTTAGCATGTCACGATTAGTGGCATATTTTCAAAAGATTATAGCTGGATTACTTGATAACCAGGAGCTCTTAGGTGGTATAAAATACACACATATCCACATCCTTGTACA
The DNA here is from genome assembly GCF_964252035.2 of Podarcis erhardii. Lineage (NCBI taxonomy): Eukaryota > Metazoa > Chordata > Lepidosauria > Squamata > Lacertidae > Podarcis > Podarcis erhardii. The sequence continues at coordinate 78,602,083 of NC_138508.1, read as the reverse complement.
GATTTTAGTCATTTTAGCACCATATTCTGGAAAAGTGTTGGAAGAAATCATTCTTTGACTTATTTTAATAAAGGTAAAAATTATGTTCCCACTCTTTTTTACAATCTGCAACTGACTAATGCATACGGCAACTAAATGTGACAGATTATATAAGCATACCATCAAATAATGGTTTATATCATACAACCTTTTGAAATCAGCATCCCACAGAGAAAATTTCCTGTCCAGCTTCAGAACTATTTAAAGCATTCCAGGACAGTGGCATCTCTTTTAAGACTTTATTGAAGTTCATAACTTCCAAAGGGAAGACTATGATAGTGTTTGGTTTTCTTCCTTCATTTTTTCCCCTTAAATGTTTTACCTAAAGGCAAACACACTCCCCCTTGTTTCAAAGTAAACTTTCAAATCAGTGTTTGTGTATTCTTGAAGATACTTACTCTGGATAAGGAAGACCATTTTGGTTATTAATCATTATGTGCAATATTTGTGCAATTAGTGGGTATTCATCTGCATTTTAGTGTGTATTTCTCCTAATAAGTGCATTTTTATATGCAATTTTGCTTAATATAATGCATTTTTTTTGTTATTTTCACTAACAGATGCACTTTTATGCACCCCTTTACACTGCTACATTCATTTTTGTAAGCATCACTGGGCTGCAGAATTGCACTACAAAATACTGAGAAGTGCAAATTTTGAAGGACAACTCTCTTTTTGATTTGTGCATTGTTTAGGTAGTGCAAATTAGGTAGGTTCACCTTTAAATGTCAACTGAACCAAATTTCCCCTCTTAAATTCCGTGAAATATATGGATGCAAGTCCCACTGAGTTCAGTAGCAATTTCTCTGCCCATCAGACAGAGAACAGCTACATGACATGTGTTGCACTAGTTGCCAGCAAAATACTTCTACTTTTAAAAAGGGACTTGGGAACCTTATAACTTTAAAAATATACAACAGATCTTCACCATACCACTGAAGATATTTCCATATGCCCTGGAAATACCCTTGAATTTTGACATAATCTAAACCAGCAGAAGGAGAAACTGAAGGTATGTTTTGATCTTGAATGTGTAGACAGTCCCAGGCAGTGGGATGCCTCTAGTTCAAAGCAAGAGAGCTGAAGTGATAGAATTCAGCCATCTTACATCAAATTTATATGAAATCCAGTTTATACCTCTTATCAGATTGATTCTCTATGCTAAATTTCATAGATATTGGACAAATCGTCTTTACGTTCCCACATCCTGATGGACAAAGTTCATTTGCACTTCTTTCTGCCTTTGACTCTTATGTGGTCATATGGTCACTCCCATATGTGACCATTTAAAAGCAAATAAAGAAAAAAACCCAGGATCTGGGTTCAGCAGAAGACCAGCTGCCTGACTCAGTTTTGAGGCATTGCGCTAAGAAGAATTTCTATCATATTGAATTTTTAAAAAAGAGCTTCCCTTGATCTGCAGATCTACTGTCAAGGTAGCATTGCTGGGACGCGGGTGGCGCTGTGGGTTAAACCACTGTGCTGCTTGGGCTTGCCGATGGAAAGGTTGGCGGTTCGAATCCCCGCGATAGGGTGAGCTCCTGTTGTTCCGTTCCAGCTCCTGCCAACCTAGGAGTTCGAAAGCACGCAGCGCAAGTAGATAAATAGGTACTGCTCCGGTGGGAAGGTAAAAGGTGTTTCTGTGTGCTGCTCTGGTTTCACCAGAAGCGGCTTAGTCATGCTGGCCACATGACCTGGAAAAACTGTTGGCGGAAGCGGACAAACGCCGGCTCCCTCGGCCTGTAAAGTGAGATGAACACTGCAACCCCAGAGTCGTTTGCGACTGGACTTAATTGTCAGGCGTCCCTTTACCTTTACCTTACCTTTCTACTGAGCACAATCCAGAGAAAGTTAAGGTCCATTGAAATCAATCTCCAGAGGTAAGGATTTCACACCCATTCATTTCAGCGGGGTTCAGGCATGTTTAACTTTCTCTGAACTGCACATGATATGTTTCCAAACTATGCTATGTAATAATCTGTCTCCATACTTAAATGTTTGACTTGAACATCAATCTCGCCACAAAATGCCTGGCATGCAGTCAGCGCCGAAGAAGCTGATAAGAAATGAGTAAAGGGTAGACACTGTAAGGTCGCTGGAATCTTCGCGAAGTGTGCCTTTTAAATTTTACCAGCTTCAAATTTTCACTTAACTCGGAAATGTGATAATACACAAAATGGAGCAAAACCCAAGATACCCAAATTGACTTAATTTGTGACAGGATGATAACAGGATGGGAATTAATAGCACAGTAATCAAACTAATACATCTTTTCTAAAGAAAAAAAAATATGAATAAAAGGCTTTTAGCTTTTGAGAAATGGAATCCTATTGTAATTAGATCATGAACTAGGGCCTTTCAGTGCTGAAAATTCAAACTGTGCACAATTTAAGTGGCACCTTTTAATTCTTCCACAGCATATACTAATAGAAAACTCTGCTCTGTTTTTCTTTGTGTGAACCCAATCACATCACATCAAATTATACAACTAATTAACACACACTCCTTAAAAAATTGCATATTATTTTGGCAAGCCAAATTAACGCCAGTCCCCTGAAACCATGTTTAGTAATTCCCATTGACTGTAGTAACGCCTACTATTGAGAGACGGTCTAATCAGCTACAGGCTCTCCTGCTGATGAGCTGAACCAAGGAACCAGATGTTTCTGCCTTCTAGGCTAATGAAAATGTCATAGATGTTTCCCCCTCCATCTCAATGAAGAAATAATTCCATCATGGTCATGATCTAGGTAGTCCTTGCCTGTTTCTTGCTGATCTCTTTGGCGCAACTGGAAGGAGCGAAAACATCTACTACATACATACAGTACAAACCCTCGTGATTCGATATACATACAATTATATATATATATATATTTCTTGAAAAAAATAATTGCTCAGATATTTTACAGATGCACAGCTGTTCCATGTCTGCGAAGACTTTCTTACCAAAAAGTCTGAAAGACATGGAGAAAGATAAACCTCATTGAGGAAATTATATTTCCATCTCACATTATATTGTATATACAAGCTAGCGAAATATGTTTTCTGTTTATGGGCAAGAGATCTCGCTAGCATTAAATTACTTAATGAGATGTCTCATGCAATTAAAATAGGCATACCATTTGCATTAACGTTTTAAAGCTTGGTTATTCTGGGAGGGTTGGTTTACTTGAGTTTAAATAGGTGATAATGAGCGTGATGAATCAGTCTGCTTAAAACTGCGTACTGTGTAACTGTCTAGTAAAATCTTAATATTAAACTGCATAACACACAGCACATTATAAATGCCTTTGGTATGGTGTTATTCTACCTTGTTTATCAGATGATGGATCTGAAATTAACTACGAAGATACATGGAAGAGTTCATTTAAGATTCTAAAACTAATGTAACTGAGAATCTCCCTCCCCCATAACACACAAATATAGCCCACACAACTGATTGTGCTTTATGTGTGTCTAGCTCTGTACTCAATTGTAGCTTTGAAGTATATCTCAAAAACTGCTGCTGTTATTATTATGCCTGGTTTTTAAATTTATTTAAGTTTATTCATCACCTCCTGGCAAATAGAAGGGGAAGAAATGGAGGCAGTGAGAGATTTTACTTTCTTGGGCTCCATGATCACTGCAGATGGTGACAGCAGTCACGAAATTAAAAGACGCCTGCTCCTTGGAAGAAAGACGATGGCAAACCTAGACAGTGTCTTAAAAAGCAGAGACGTCACCTTGCCAACAAAGGTCCGTATAGTTAAAGCCATGGTTTTCCTAGTAGTGATGTATGGAAGTGAGAGCTGGACCATCAAGAAGGCTGATCGCCGAAGAATTGATGCTTTTGAATTATGGTGCTGGAGGAGACTCTTGAGAGTCCCATGGACTGCAAGAAGATCAAACGTATCCATTATTAAGGAAATCAGCCCTGAGTGCTCATTGGAAGGACAGATCGTGAAGCTGAGGCTCCAATACTTTGGCCACCTCATGAGAAGAGAAGACTCCCTTCCCATGTTGGGAAAGATGGAGGGCACAAGGAGAAGGGGACGACAGAGGACGAGATGGTTGGACAGTGTTCTCGAAGCTACAAACATGAGTCTGACCAAACTGCGGGAGACAGTGGAAGACAGAAGTGCCTGGCGTGCTCTGGTCCATGGGGTCACGAAGAGTCGGACACGACTAAACAACTAAACAACAACAAAAAAAAGTTTATTCATTTGCTCTCACACCCTGCCACAGACAGGGATCTGGCCCTCCTTCACTTCTCAGTTCTGTGGTTGCTGACAATGAACACTGAGACATTAACTGGCCTCACAATTCAGTCTAAACACACTTCGCATTGGGGCCCAGTTTATGTGTTTGGCCTGAACGGAGAACCATAATCTTTCCCCGGCAAATAGAAAGAGAGTTCCTGAGGGAGGCCCTGGACCAAGTCACCTCCCTCCAGCTCTTCCCACTCACAAAGGGCTGTGGGATCCCTGAGAGCTTACAGGGTTGCAGAGACCTGGAAAGTCCCCTTGACCATCTCTGGACCACAGTGACCCTACTACCTGTCAGGTTCTCTTCTTCCTCCTCCTGCTGGCAGCAGCTGTCACCTTCAGGATGACACTAGGTAGACAACCGAGACTCTGGGGAGTGCAAGGGAAATGCCAAAGGCCTGGACGGAACCCCAGCCAGTCCACTAGGCTGCCTGCTAGGTTGCTGAACACCAGTTTGCCCAGCACTTCCAGCATCCAGCACCCAGTCAGCAGGGTGTAGTGTTTTACAAAGTACAGTTTGACATGCCCTTATCCTGGGGATCTGATGGCACAAGACAACAGAGAGGGGTGGAGGGAGAAGGGAAATGGCTGCTGGGTTCAACACAGGAATCATATACAGTGGTACCTCGGGTTACAGATGCTTCAGGATACAGACGCTTCAGGTTACAGACTCTGCTAACCCAGAAATAGTACCTCGGGTTAAGAACTTTGCTTCAGGACGAGAATAGAAATCATGCGGTGGCGGCACGGCGGCAGCGGGAGGCCCCATTAGCTAAAGTGGTACCTCAGGTTAAGAACAGTTTGAGGTTAAGAACAGACCTCCAGAATGAATTAAGTTCTTAACCCGAGGTACCACTGTATAGGACTAGTTATAATAGGGTATGGGAAATAAGGAGTTGGGCCAGAAGCTTCAGTGGAAAATGTGGTTTTTGAGGGTAGATTGGCAGGAAGGGAGGGAAGGATGTGGTATCATGCAAGCATTCTTTTTTTTTTTATAAATATTTATTAAAGTTTTTAAATATAAATGCACAAATAATAAACAGTCTTACTTCTATCACAGACATAATTTCATCACTTCTTTGGACTTCCTCACGTCTCCCGCTCCCATTTACATCGTTAAAAGTTTTTTCCAAACAAATTATCAACTTGTTTACAATCTCATGTCCACTCATTCAAATATAATCTAGCACTTCTTCCAAAAAATTTTATATTTTCTTTAGTCTCACTTATCATCAAATTTCAAATCTAATTTAGTGGTGGCCAGTTTTTTATAATCTAGCATCCTTCTTAGCATTCAACCAAATTACAATGTTTTTGTAGATACTTCTTGAATTTCTCCCAGTCTTCCTCCATCTTCTCTTCTCCCAGGTTACGGATTCTGCCTGTCATCTCGGCCAGTTGCATATAGTCCATCAGTTGCATCTGCCACTCTTCCAGTGTGGGTAGATCTTGAGTTTTCCAGTTTTTTGCGATGAGTATCCTTGCTGCCGTTGTTGCATACATAAAGAATGTTCGGTCCTTCTTTAACACCTTCTGGCCGACAATACCCAGAAGGAAGGCCTCTGGTTTCTTAGTGAAGGTATACTTAAATACCTTTTTCAGCTCATTATATATCATTTCCCAGAAGACCTTCACCTTAGGGCATGTCCACCAGAGGTGAAAGAATGTTCCTTCGTTTTCTTTACATTTCCAACATTTATTATCAGACGAATGGTATATTTTGGCAAGTTTAACTGGGGTCATGTACCATCTATATATCATTTTCATTACATTTTCCTTCAGAGCATTACATGCGGTGAAGTTCAGCCCAGTGGTCCACAACCTTTCCCAGTCCTCAAACATAATGTTATGCCCAATGTCCTGTGCCCATTTTATCATAACCGATTTGACCATTTCGTCTTGTGTATTCCATTTTAACAGCAAGTTATACATTCTAGATAATACCTTAGTCTTTGGTTCTAACAATTCAGTTTCTAACTTCGATTTCTCCACCTGGAACCCTAACTTTTTATCATTTTTAAAAACTTCTTTAATCTGAGCATAATGTAACCAGTCTCGCACCTTATCCTTCATTTTCTCTAAACTCTGCAATTTCCAATTGTCTCCATCTTTTTCTAATATTTCCCAATATTTTGGCCATTTAGCCTCCATATTGGGTCTTTTTAGGGCCTTAGCCTCCAGAGGTGAGAGCCACCTTGGAGTTTTATTTTCCAGTAAGTCTTTGTATTTTGTCCAGACATTAAACACTGCTTTCCTGACAATATGGTTCTTAAAGGCCTTATTGATCTTAACTTTGTCATACCATAGGTATGCATGCCAACCAAAAGCATTGTTAAAACCTTCCAAGTCCAACACGTCAGTGTCTTCGAGAAGTAGCCAGTCTTTTAGCCAGCAAAAAGCTGCGGCTTCATAATACAACTTTAAGTCTGGCAGGGCAAAGCCCCCTCTTTCTTTCGCATCTGTTAATATCTTAAACTTAATTCTGGGCTTTTTGCCCTGCCAGACAAATCTGGATATATCTTTCTGCCACTTCCGGAAGCACTCCGTTTTGTCCACGATCTGTAATGTTTGAAACAAAAACAACATTTTTGGCAATACATTCATCTTGATAGCAGCAATTCGGCCTAACAAAGAAAGCTTCAATTTTGTCCAACTATCCAAGTCTCTCTTAATTTCAGACCAACATTTTTCATAATTATCCTTAAATAGACTCAGGTTTTTTGCTGTTATGTTTACCCCTAGGTATTTTACTTTTTTAACCATAGTTAGTTCTGTTTCTCTCTGAAACCTTTCCGACTCTGTATCTGTCAAATTTTTTCCCAACACTTTAGTTTTCTGTTTATTTAATTTAAATCCTGCCACCCGACCAAAATCCTGTATCAGTTGTAATACTCTTTTCGTACTAGATTCTGGCTCCTGCAGAGTCAAAACTAGGTCATCTGCAAAAGCTTTCAATTTGTATTGTTTCGCTCCGACCTGAATCCCTTCCACCAACCGGTTATCATGCAAGCATTCTGGGAGGCAGTTCCAGGCATAAAAGGGCAACAATGGAGAAAGGGCAGAGTTCTTTGAGGGAGTGGGAGGCCTCTGGATGGCTGAGGGTAATGGACCTGGAGGGTCATAGGCTAGGGCATATTGGGCAGCAGGAGCAGCTCACCCAGGGGGATGCAATTGCAGGGCTAGTTTCCCAGCAGCAGTGTTGCAGGCAACTTAGTGTATTTTTCATCTTTGTTGGAAGCCGCCCAGAGTGGCTGGGGAAACCCAGCCAGGTGGGCGGGGTACAAATAATAAATTATTATTATTATTATTATTATTATTATTATTATTATTATTATTTTACCAATAGAATAGAAGAAAAGCCTGCTGTATCAAGTCAATAGCCTATCCAGCCCAGCATTATGTTCTCACAGTGTCTGTGGGAAGCAAGCAGGACAGGAGCGCAGCCACACTCTGCCCACCTGGTATTCAGAGGAATATACATGGAAGATGGGAGGTGGCCATTGTGACTAAGAGGGACAAGGGGAAGGTGTTGAGGAGGGTCACCTTTTTTTGGGGGGGGGTACAAAATTGATGCACACCCCTCCAAAATACCATAGCAGTTATATATTCATTGAAATTATCAAGGAGCAATTAAAATCAGCCATTGTCTTGCAGTTTAAAACAATAAAGCAAGCAAAAATACTATTCAGAGAATCAAGTAGGGAGGACTGGTTAAATTCTGCCCATACGGTGCCACTTATTAAAATTTGCCTCTCGCAAATACTGGTCAAGTCCAACTTTTGTTGATTAGTCTAGCAAATTAAATTTTATAGCCCGAATGTCAATCCATCAATGAACAGTTATTACACTCAGCTAATGATTTGTAAAGGTAAAGGTAAAAGGACCCCTGACTGTTAGGTCCAGTCGCGGACGACTCTGGGATTGCGGCGCTCATCTCGCGTTACTGGCCAAGGGAGCCGGCGTACAGCTTCCGGGTCATGTGGCCAGCATGACAAAGCCGCTTCTGGCGAACCAGAGCAGCGCATGGAAACGCTGTTTACCTTACCGCCAGAGCAGTACCTATTTATCTACTTGCAGTGGTGTGCTTTCGAACTGCTAGGTTGGCAGGAGCTGGGACTGAGCAATGGGAGCTCACCCCGTTGTGGGGATTCGAACCACAGACCTTCTGATCGGCAAGCCCTAGGCTCTGTGGTTTAGACCACAGCGCCACCTGCATCTCTTAATGATTTGTATCCTCATGTAAAAAAACCACCCTCCAAAAACTTACTCATGCCTGAGATTGCAGAACAGTCCTGTACACCATTACCATGGAGTAAGTCCCACTGAACCCTGTAAAGTTTGCTTCTGAGAAGAAACATCTAGGATTGCAATGTACTGGTAAGTTTTATTGAAGCCAATGAAACATGCTAATTCTCTATTTCAGTTGCTTTCGTGCTTGGTTGGCTTGGAGTCTACATGTTCTTTTATCATCATTCACAATGTGATGAACTCACCTTGGATAGCTGGAAAGTATACATTAGGTATTTGCATAAAGTAACATAATCACAGAATAATCAACATGGAAAAGACCTTCTATTTGGTCAAATCTGGATAGCAACGACATTTTAAAGTTCTAAGTCACATCCTCAGAATTTGAATGCCAACAAAATAATAGCTAAAATCCATGGGATTAAGTCTTCTTAATTTAGTGATCATGTTCCAGATGCATTGACACAAATTAGCTTGGTTTAATACAGAAAATAGGCTATACAGTACTCTTATCTACACTGTCTTGGTCTGACCACATCTGGAATACTGTGTCCATTTCTGGGCACTACAATTTAAGAAGGATATTGACAAGCTGGAACATGTGCAGAGGGCAACCAAGATGGAAAAGAGGAGATATGATAGCTATCTTCAAATATTTGAAGGGTGGCCACAAGATGGAGTAGGCTTGTTCTCTCTTGTTCTGGAGGGTAGGACACGAACCAATGGCTTCAAGTTACAAGAAAGAAGATTCAGACTTAACATCAGGAAGAACTTTCTGACAGTAAGAGCTGTTTGACAGCGGAATGGACTCCCTTGGGAGGCTGGGGACTCTCCTTCCTTGGAGGTTTTTAAGCAGAGCTTGAATGGTTATTGTCATGGATGCTTTAGCTGAGATTCCTGCATTGCAGGGGGTTGGATTAGATGACCCTTGGGGAGCCTATTCAACTCTATGATTCCATGATTCCACAATTCCATGATACGATGAACAGCCAGATTCAAATCCCTGTTGAATCTAATGGTTTAGAATTTAATCTGATTGAAACAGTTGGTTGAAAGTGGACCTAGACCAAAGTATTTGAGCTTCACTTGATGGTGGCATGGGCCAACCACGTGAAGCTAGCATACAAAGAGTATAAATGGGGACGCAAGACATATATGCTGAACTGTTTATGAGAAAGGAGGGGCTTTCGGTTGGCAAATCCACATGCTATTAAACTTCTCAGGTTTTTTTTATCCAGGTTCAAACTGTGAGAGCAAAATGAAGAGGCTGGACCATGTTAGCCTATCAGAGCAATGAAAGACAATGCTAGCATCCTCAGCAAGAATCAAATTGCTGTGCTTCACTCAGAACCCCCATTAATCCAAGCTTCAAGGAGAAGTGGCTCCATAGTCAACAAAAGAAGAACCCTGGCAGGAATTCTGGTAGCCAGCTCCTGGGTCATAATCACAATCCTATATTTGAACCAATGGCTGCCAGTGAAGTTGAACTTCTAAGAACTCTTCTGCATACCAAACCAAACCAAACCACACCACACCACACCACACCACACCACACCACACCACACCACACCACACCACACCACACCACACCACACCACACCAAATTGTGGGCACAAAATACAGAGCACTCTCCAAACATATAACATTGGTTGCAGTCCTAAATCCACTTATCTGGGCGTTAAGCCCCATTGAATTCAATTGGACTATTGTCTGAGTGGACATGGTTAGATTGTGCTGTTAGTCTGCCTTAAGGGGGATTCTTTTTTTTTTTTTTTTTTGCAAAATTATTAGAAAGGAGGGGCATTTCACGATGGAACACAGCCTATTCTTCTATCCCAAAGGGATTTACAAACATTTTGAAATATGCAGTTATGTTGTAGACAAGCATCTGCGCCCGTTCTTCACAGATGAGAAAATCACATGCAAAAGTAGACTGAGATAAGAATGGCGACATGTTTTACCTCAAGAAGTGTTACAAAGTTATTATAACTGCTATTATAACTAGAATTATTGTTACCATTATTGTTGTAAGCTGTACTCCACAGTAAGCTCTACTCCAAGCGTGTCCTTGAGGCTTCTTCTTAAACCCACTTACCCAGGAGTAACTCAGTGGGGCTTACATCTGATAGAATTGCACTGTAATGCTCCCACTGGGACTCACTGCTTAGCTCTGCCTGGACTCCCAGCCCTTGCTCCTCCTTTATAGAGCAAGAGCAGCAGTTTTAAGCCCGGTATTTGGCAAGTGTCTTATTTATGCGCTTCCAAGAACTCCTTGAAATTAATGGTATCTATCAGATTAATAATTGAAAAAGTCCCTACAGACATTGATTTCTCTTCATGTGCTTGCATAAGAAAGCTCAGTCCACCCCCCTTTCCGATTTTAATGCTTTCTTTTCCTTTTCATCCCGTTGAGATTGGTTAGATGATTCCTCAAAGTGCAGGTGCAATGAAAATAAACATGTAGGGAAATGCATCTCAACAAATAGCTTCGTTGTTTTGTTAATTAAAATACATTCCTATTCATGTGCCCATTTCAGATCGGTGCTAAACAACATCAAACATTTTCCCCAAACCAGAAAAATGAACAAGCAAGGGCAGCGCAGCAGAAAGACCTTCCTTTTGCAAAAAGAGAGAGAGAGATGTTATAGTCCTGTATACCAGGTGCCCCAGAAAGGGGCTTTCTTATGGTCTAATTGGTAGCTGGCAGGCTCCTCCCTTCAAATCCTTTGCTCTGGGGTCCTTTCTTTTGTCCGGGCCATCCTAGTTTCTGTGTTCTAGCTCATTCACTCATGGTTGACCCGAAGGTCCTAGGTTAAGCATTCCCACTGGTATTTAGCCTCAGACCTTGTTATTGTTCCACCCATCTGACCCCTGCTACATTAAATTCTAACAAGGTACTCTGGAAGGAAAGGGGAGAGAGAGAGAGAAATCCCTCATTTCTCTGTATGGTTTCATGGCTTGCCTCTTACAGCTTGGCTGATGTTCTTTTCTCCACAGCAGACCACCAAGCGCTCTGCTTTAGTTTGTCAATTTATAGTGCTGTCATGGTTTCGAATGCTGAAACCATTGTGTCGAATATACCCGGCTGACCTCTGAAGCGACTTTCTGTATTTCAATTGTTAACTCATTAGGGTTGGGAAAGGGCTGGCTGAAAGGAAAATGGCCTTTTCCCACAATCGCAATCCAACGAGTGGCTCAAGAGCCGTAACAATGCCGTGTGAGGGGAGACAGAGAGCACGTTGCCCCAAATTAGCTCCAGATATTTTTGCATTTGTAATCAAAGGGGGGAAAACAGCAACACCCCCTGCCATGCATTGATTGTATTCCTCAGCTCTTTCCACATTATATAATTCATGGGAGGCGTGCCAAATAAAGAAGAACGTACTCTGTGACTTAAAGAGCTTGGGTTCTTATGGGGTTTCCTTTAGCAGTGCCAAAGCAGAAAGCAAATTGTCATATCATATAGCAGGCAACTTGTGGCCGTTTCAGTGTTGTTGGACCACATCTCCCACCATTCCTTGCCATTGGCCATGCTGGCAGCAACTGTTGAGAGTTTGAAGTCCAATAACATCTCCAGGACAAATGGCTCCCCATGCCTGTCACACAGGATCACAACAATGACCGCATAGCAAAAATTGGTCGCAGGACTCCACATAAGTCTCCACCAATTCTATGAATAATCCCTTGTTGCTCAAAAAGGGCCTTTTATCAGGGGCAGGGCCTTAGCTCAATGGCAGAGCATTTGGCTGAGCGATGTTAGAGCGATTTGGAAGGGCGGTATGGAAATTCAATAAATAATGAAATAATGAAATAATTTGCTTTGCATCACTTAGCATCTCCTGGTGGGGCAGGGGATGTCCTCTGCCGGAAATCCCTGAAGGCTGTGCCAGTGTCACCGAATACTCAGCATTGTGCAATAAAAGAAAACCGCTTTTCACAGCAGAGAAATGTTTAGGCCTATAAGCCTATGTTGTTTCCCCCTTTGATTTAAAGCAGGAAATACAGCCACCTCCTTTTAAAAAGCCATGCACTAGGGCAGGGGGTGGGGACTCCAACTCCCATGATCCCTCGCCACTAGGCTTTCTGGGGCTGATGAGAGTTGGAGTCCAGCAACATCTTGAGGGATACAAGATCCTCACCCTTAGTGCAATAGCTCAGTCCAATGGAATATGGAACGAAATAAGTTTTAGTGACCAGCATCAGATCTAGAGTTATTTAACAATGTCATCATCACTGCATAGAGCTGCTTCCAGCACTTAGGAAAGTGCTATAGAAACATCTATCATTAGAATGTGATACAATAAATGAGCGGCAGAATTTCTCCAAATGGCACGTAGTGTTTACAAAGTTTCAGAAGGGTTGTTTTAAGTTCACTGTGTGTTAGGAGTGGCTTGTGCTAACATCAGGCTTGTGGTCCTGATCCGTTCCCCACTGCTTCTTGGGGCTAGCCTGTGGAAATAAGCAGCCACTCCAAGATTTTGGGGGCCCTCAGACATGCCCCCTTAAGCTGGAAGAAGCAGAACATGAAAACTAAGCATTTCCTTAGGCTGCATCTGATCAGTAGCAGATGGCCGGCGATTCTCACCTGACCTCACCTGACCTCACCTGGAATGAGAGAGAAAAGGCTGAGGCGGTGGAGAGGCTGGCATGGTGGAAGCACACCAGCAGGAGCACTGGAATGACTCCACTGTTGTGTTTGCACCACACTGTCCTTCCCTCACCAAACCAGCAAAATTCCAAATTATCGGATGGCTAGCATTCGAAACAAAAGCAACATTCCAAACAACTTTAGTTTTTAAACCATCTCTGCTAGGTCTTCCAAAGCCAGAACACTTTATAAAAGCATCAGACAACTGCTCTGTAGTCATAACCCCACTACCAAATTTAATCCCACCCTGATCTACCTAGGAGCAACATGTGAGCATTGTCCAGGTTTCTGTGTACACTTATCCCTACCTAGATGAAGGATCATCCACAGGCCCGTGCAGAGCTTTTCTGAGACCCAGAGTGGGGAATCTTGTTAGAATAAAGTTATAAACTCAAAAATCAGCCAGTCCCTGGCTTGGCCCTTCAGGTGGCTTAACCCTCTGACGCCCTGGCTGCCTTCCCACTCTGTGTGGGCCTGATCATCCACACAATCATATCCTGAGTGAATACCTCCCAGGCCAATCCAGTATTCAGTCGTGCTTTCCTGCAGATCAGCTACTGGGGAAGAGAAGCAGGTTGGATCCAGTCTCCTTGCCCACCCTTCCTTCCTCGCAGCTGACTGGTGGGATTTTAGCTTTCCCAAAAGCACTACACACGAGCAAGCCTAACACCCAGAGTCTCTGTCTTTCTGGGAAATAGATGTGGGAGTTTTACAGTAATTGTTTTCATTAAAACAAATTGCATGGGTGAATGGTATCCAAAAACTATTGGTTTGCAGAAAATGTTCTAGTTGGTTGGCTTTTTCTTTTTTCCTGCTATGTTTCTTATGCGTCACTGTTTTTTAACAGAGGGTTTCTTATTATGACTGCATATACCTTCCATAAAAGCTCTCTAAGCTGGATTTCCCCATACCACTTGGCATTTTAAAAAATATATACTTTTTCATTGTGAACATTTATGGGAGTTATTTTCCAAATGTCCCAAGTTGGTGAAATGCTGAGACCGTAGTAGCTTGAGGATAGCGAGCATGATAGTTGATGTGGGCCCCAAACATATTTTGATTTTAAATAGAAAGCCTTCCTCTTTATGAGGATGTTCAGTTCGCAGCTTGAGCAGTGTAATTTTTACACAGACCTCGGCAATCAATAAAAAAAGCCATGGGAGGAATGATTTATCTTGTTGGTTACAGAGACTGTCACCGAGAGAAATTGTAAAAGATCAATTTACACAACCTGGTGTGAGAATGTTATTGATATAACACGGCTGATCAGTTTCTGGTTGTCTGTGGGCAGTCACTGAAAAAGAGAGCTCTGCCCTCTGATAGGGCCACTGACCATGATCTTAATAGACTCGCTGGTCCATAAAATGGACAAGAAGCCAATGGAGGACGAGATTGCCAAAGGCTCTGGGTATGCTAACCTGCCGGGAGCAGAATGGATTGGCTGGACGCCGACTGCTTAGTTAAGCAATGTCAGGCAGCCTCTCCCTCCCCCTACATCCCCCCATCCTTTTTTTCCTCCCACTGTGAGAACAGTTCACATGGAGACTTGCTGCCTTAATTACAAAGAGCCCTTTTAAATACAGGTCACAGGAGTTGGCTCACTTGAAAGGAAATAAGGAAACAAGCTACCTTCCTGGAAAAAAAAAATCAAACTTCCACATCTCAAATTAGTTAAATGAAGCTTATCAGCAGTTGTTAGTTGATCCTTTGACAGTCTGTTAATTGCGGCTCTTACGTTAACTATGCTGTGCGGACCCTGGTATATGATTTTTTTTCTCTCTCTCTTCCTTTTTAAGCCAATGGACAAATCACATGAGAAGCATATTGGCACAGAAAACAGAAGCTGGGCTGTTATGCCCATTTGCTGTAAATATCTGGGCATAAGGCAAATGTTTGTGAAAGGGACGTTTTAATACAGTTGATTAACCTACATGCATTTACTTTTGAAATCAGAATTTGCTTCATTTTGCTTGGCCAAAAGATCATTCTTGCTTCTTCGGACACTGGTCTTAAATGGTGAAGGGAGTATTAGATCAGGACAGGGGAGTTCAAATCCTCATGGATGATTGCCAATCTGGGGTTAGCTCAGGTTCTCATTTTTCCACTCTTAAATTGAGTTCCCCACATTCCCACATACTTTTTTTTGGGAAAAATAACAAGTCCTTATGAAAATTGATCAGCATTTTGGTGCAAAGTGCATCCTAATATACACATTTTTGTATGTGATCTTGCCTAATAGACACATTCTGGCAAAGCAATTTTCCCCAATGCCATGCATTTTTACCAAGTTATTTTTTTACTTACTTTACTAGCATGTTTTACATTAGTATATGCATTTCAGGGCACGTGCGTTGGCTGGAGAACTGCTTTGCACAATTCAGAGCAATTCAAACTTTGAAGGCTGGCTGTGTGTTGGTTTGCATATTTTTTTACAGAAAGTGTGGATTTGGCAAAAGTGCATTTAAATGCAAACTGAACTGAATTCCTCCTCCATCCCTATTCAACCATCAAGCCCACTGGGCCAGTCACTTTCACTCAGCCTAGCTTACAGGGTTGTTGTAAGGATAAAAGAGGCAGTGATGGGGAAAACATTTGGATTTGTTAGCTGCCTGACCGCACTCATGCTGAAGGCTAGGATTCTTTTTTTTAAAAAAGGCTAAAGTAACTATCTTTCCCAGTAGTGATGTATGGAAGTGAGAGCTGGACCATAAAGAAGGCTGATTGCCGAAGAATTGATGCTTTTGAATTATGGTGCTGGAGGAGACTCTTGAGAGTCCCATGGACTGCAAGAAGATCAAACCTCTCCATTCTGAAGGAAATCAGCCCTGAGTGCTCACTGGAAGAACAGATCGTGAAGCTGAGGCTCCAAGACTTTGGCCACCTCAAGAGAAGAGAAGACTCCCTGGAGAAGACCCTGATGTTGGGAAAGATGGAGGGCACAAGGAGAAGGGATTGACAGAGGATGAGATGGTTGGCCAGTGTTCTCGAAGCTACCAGCATGAGTTTGACCAAACTGCGGGAGGCAGTGGAAGACAGGAGTGCCTGGCGTGCTCTGGTCCATGGGGTCACGAAGAGTCGGACATGACTAAATGACTAAACAACAACAAAATAACTATCAAAGGCTTGTAGAGACGTAGGAACTCTTCCCAACCCACAACGAATTATTTAAGCCCACATGCTCAGGGTGAGACTACATGGCATGAAAAGAGGGTACACGGTCACCTCCCCAGATTGTTACCTTGGCCCGTTATGTAAAAGGCTGGTTTGAATATTGTTGGTTTGTGCATTTACTTGGTGCCTGATGACGAGTGAAGCTTTAAAATTAATAGTTTGCAAATACAGAAGCTCAGCTAGATTGCTTTATTTACCAACTTTCATTTCTTCGGCATTATTGCAGCAAAGAGAAACTCAGTCACAATTAAAAATCCCACAGAGGTAATTTCTGCCTTGGTTGAAGTTATTATTCTGCGTTAAAGCTAACAATATAAAGGATCCGGAGGAACATTAAGGGGGGAAAAGGAATGTTGTCATGTGTTTAACCTGTTAATTATAGTAATCTACACCACACTGTAAGTATCTTAACCTGGAATGAGTAACAGGGGGTTGAGAAAATGAACAGACTAGAGTCACTGCAGCAAAATGAAAAGGGGGAGAAAGGAGAAAGATTAAAATCACATTGCCAACTGAAGTGTAAACTGAGCTGTGTGTTTCCAAGTTGTTTGTTTTCACATTTCCACACACACGGGTATACACTAGACAGAACACTTTGTGCCTGGAGACAAGGTTTTCATTCCCCTTTCTTCTACATTTTTAACATGCCTGTAGAAGCTGGGCAAGTTTATCTGACCCCCCTCAATGTAACTTCTAAAGAGGCAAAGCTGAACCATGTTCCTGTCCCATATTGAGAGCAGAGGGTTGGGTGGGAGGAAAGGCCCCAAACTGATGTTTATTCTCTTGTTATGACAGGGGGAAGAGGGGACTGAGAAATCGAGAAATTATTAAGCCATAGCTTTGAATATGAGACAATTTCATAATTTGATGATCACCCCGATCCAGAAAGGGGGAGGAATGGTAATCTCTGTACCCACATACAGCCTCCTTCCCAGTTTTCCTATTTGGGGATCTGCCTGTCTTGACCCAAGGGGCTGCTTCCTGTTACTTCTGTTCATTTGTGGGAATGCTGGAATAGTTCTGGGGATGGATAGCTATGACTTTCATTGAGAGATTTAGGGTACTTCTGGGCTGTCAACTGCTTCTGGGTTGGGTTCAAACGCATGTCTGCAAATCCAGATTGCCCCATGAAAGCTGATTTAGAGTTACTGCACAACAAACCTGTTTCTCCTGAAGATCAGACATTTTGAAGCAAGGGAAGAGATGGGGAAATGGAATGTGAGATGCTACTTGCTTGAACACAACATTGTTCAATCTCCTCACAAAATAAACAAGAAAGAATGCCCATTAAATAGCCAGCATCTTCTAGTCCTCCCACAAACAAATTAGGACGAATGCTCAATAAACAGAATAATTATCTTGATTCCTCCCCATGGCTGCCATTTTAAAAACGAAAGACAGAGAGGTTAATGGGGGTAGGGAACCAGATGTTATTGGACTCCAACTCCCATCAGCCCCAGCTGCTGGACATACTGCCTGAGGCTGATGGAAGCCTTACACAACTCAGGACCTCAATCCCTTACGGACTGCTTCTCCCTTTACGAATCAACATGGACCCTGTGCTTGTCATCTGAGGCCCTTCTCTAGCTCATGTATCCCAGAGAAGTTCAGAGGGTGGCAACAAGAGAACAGGCCTTTTCTGTGGCAGCTTCCTGATTGTGGAATGCTCTCCCCAGAGAGGCTCGCCTGGTACCATCACTACATGTTTTTAAACGCCTTTAAACAATCTATGGCTTGTGAAAGTGTGGGGGACAGTTATTATGATGAGTATGCTTTTTATTATGTTTTTATCTTTGGTGTTCTGTAACATATTTTTAATGTTGTACACCACCTTGGCATCTTTGACAACGGGCGGTATATAAATTGAAATAATAGTAATAATAATAATAATAATAATAATGTCATCTGGAGGGCTAGAGGTTTCACATCCCTGGATCAATGAAGCATCTTAAGTTCAATATAGACTGTGAAACCATGAACCAAACCTCCTAGTATTCTCCTTTAGTGGGTTTTTCAAGGGAGGACTTGACTGCCAGCTCCCAGGTTGTCTCAACACAACTAACCTGCTTTTGCATGGAAGGCTGGAGCTGAGCAAGGCTATACAGCAAGAGACTGGAAACCAGTTGACAGGACTTAAGTTCCCTGCCTATGATTTTGGAACTCATATATGTCTTTGTCTCATGGCCAACAAGTTCAGCAGGATTGTAAAACAGCAGAACCTCACTCTCCCTGTAAAAACTGCTTGTCCCCAAGTGGGATAAGTGTCTACGATTGATGCAGCTCTTCTTTCTCCAACCCTACTTCAGCTATTAGCCCCAGTTAATCTATTGGCTTCCTTAATATTGTGGTTAGGTTGGCCTTCGTCATCACACATCCCCAAAAAGGGAGCTCAGAGCTGCTCCAAGCCTCTGATAACCCAATTCAAAAACCTTCCCACAAAAGTTCTTGCAGGAATATTTGGTCATGGTGGCAGTAATGGGTGAGAAGCTGGTTCTGAGAACACGCTCTTTCTTTTATTTGACAATTTCCTGACAATCACAGTTGTGCATATAATCATTTACCAAGAGTGACTTTGCCAGCTTGACTAGCTTGTATCGTTAAGATCCATCATTTCCTCCATTAGAGTGGTCTTATCCAAGCAGAACGAACCAGAGCAGCTGGACATACCTCACCTGCAAGGACAGCCTCCTCCCAGAACTGCAACTCTCTCTTCTCCACCCCCAACACTGTGAATCCAAACCTTGACTACAATACAGTTGCTCATATAAATTTTAAATCTATAATAATTAAACGACATACGGAGAAACTCACAGGTTAGCTGAAACAGACTTCGTGAGTTTTTCCATGCAAAACCCAGCCAGGCACAGTACACACATTGGGACAGGAAGTTGTGTTAAGAGAAGCCCATTCCCATATTTTCATTCTCTGGAATATTATCTGTATACAACAGAACCAACTGTGCAAAAACTGTCTACTGTGGAAATAGCTTTAGTCTTGTGTGTGTGTTCCAGATTGTGCCCCTGCAGTAGCTTTTCCCTTTCCCATGAATAAAAGAGGCCTGTTTTAGCATGTTTTGAAAATGTTGTGTTTTTTAAAAATGTTGTGCTAGGATAACACAACATGTGGAGTTGCTGTGTTATAAATTGTGAAGTGGGCCTTCTTCATGGAGTCTCATGATATGCATGGAGATAGTGCTGAGAGGGTTGTTTTCTCTCAAGAATTGCAAGGGATGGGATTGGAGGAAGAGATGATTGCACAAATCAGGCTTATGCATATATTGGTCCCTCATTTGGAGCACCCAAATCACAAACATTAGATTAGGTAGGGCTGCCATACATCTGGAATTTCCCAGACATAGCCAAACTTTGGCTGAACCCTCTGCCCCCCGCCCCAAACCTTTGGTGTCTGGATTTTCACTTTCTGAAATATGTGATCAAAGTTGACTGTGCATAATGCTGCTCTTTCATGGAAACTGGGTTTGTACCTGCTAAGGATCTGAACTGGACCTGAGGATTTAGAAAAGGTTCAGATGGCATTCCCTTTTACACATTCCAACCTGCCACATTTCACCCTTTCATCGTTTGGGGTAAGTCTACCTACAAGGAAATATCCAGCAGGATACCAGAATTTAAACACTTAGCAGTTTGTCAGCAGGATTCCTCTCCACACTATCAAACTCCATGCACGGTTGTCTCTGCCAGAGTTAGCCAACATGGTATCTTCCTGGTGTTATTGGGCTCCCAATACCATCAGCCCCAGCCATCATGGCCAATGGTCTGGATTTATGGGAGCTGTCACATCAACATGGAGAACTAGAGGCTCTGTCTGTCATTGGCTTTGGCTCCACCTACTGTGGGGGTCCACAAGTTCCCATCTAAAGTGGCAGCTGGTGTCCATTATGTCAGGGTGCTTGGGAGGAAGGGTGGCTAGAGTCTGACTCAGGAGAGCTGAGCAGTGGCTTGTGAGGATCTGAACCAGCCAGGAGGCAAGAATCAGAAGCAGGGGAAGTTTCAGAGCGGAACACAGGATGGGTTGGAGGAAGAGTCGGAGGAGGCAGGTCAAGCAAGGGAAGTGTCAGGGACTTTCCCACCCTCTCCTGCACCACTGTCTCCCAGAATCAGGAGGGAATTGAAAAGGGAAGAGCAGAGGAAGTTTCCAGGCAGCTGCAGTGCCTGGCTGCATGCATGCAGTCAGTTGGAGGAAGGTTCTTAAGCTGATGGAGGGGGAGTGGTCCCCTGTTGCTTCAACTGGTCCATAGAGTGTGGACCTGGGAATAGCTGCCTAGCTGTTAGATTGGTGTGCATTGATATCCAGAGCTGTAGTCGTTGACAATAAATTCTTTACTATCTGCTGTGTGTATTCCTTAGCTGGGAAGTGCCTTTGACTGGCTGGTAGGCCAGAAGTCAGGGAGCCCCAATGGACACCAGCCACCACTGGAGATGGGAACTTGTGGACCCCCACAGTAGGTGGAGCCAAAGCCAATGACAGACAGAGCTGACTAACTCTACTTTTGTCCCCAGCCTCCTTTCTGTTGAGGGGCATCATTGAGATTGAGGAGGAGGAGTGTGACAGCTAGCGCCACCCCCTGGACTGGCTGTAATTAGGTAAGGAGCCGGGCAGGTGGGGGCTGCCTGAAGACAGACTGATCTCAGAGGGGTAGTGTCCCACTTGCTCTAATGGACCATCCTCCACTTCCCATCTCTGCCCAACATCTGGAGACCATCTTGCTGACTAACCCTAGTCTATGCTACAGCACAGGCAGGGAGAAGGCAGACTGAATTAGAGTTGCCACCAAAAGCTATACAAAAGGTGAAGTTGGGTTTCCTTCCCAACCAAAACATCAAAAGGCTTTCTATAGGACTAGCAATGTTTTAGAGGGATGTTTTCTATTGGGGGAAAACACTGTCTCTCTCTTTTGGCTGCCCATTAAATCACTCACAGACAGACACTCAGGGGTCACTGCTGAGCTCGAACATCCATACTTTGAGAATAATTCAACAATATGTTCGGTATGACAACCTTATGACCCAGCCATATGAAGCGGGAAGCACAGCAAATATCACATGGACTCCAGAATCCAACTTTTTTTTTTTGTAAAAAAATTACAAATTAAAAAACCCTCTCCCATTACCTTTTAACCCCAATACAGAAAAGGAAGAAAAGAAGAAACAAGCCAGGTTCTTGCGAGATCCTGCCAGTCAAAACTCGATCTCGGTTGCTACGCATTGCAAATTAAAAGTGAATACTTAGCAAAACACAGATGTGACCCCTCAATTCAGAGGACGGTGCTTGATAGTGAGAGGAAGACAGCAGGAGAGTGGAGACCAGATGGGGAGAAAGGCAATCAGGAAACACAAAAAGATCTCTATTCAGGTGTCGCCTAAATGGTTCAGGCAAGCAGGGTTGCAAAGAAGGAATGGGAGCAGAGGTGGAGTTGCAGACACTACGAGGTCCTTTATGATCACCGGTTGACTGGTTGTCTTCTTGTTTTGAGTCATGCACATGGCTTGATTTCTTAGACGTAATCTTTGGCCCATACGTAACCTACTCTCAAAGGTTCCTATCTTCCTTCCTTCCATTGCCATGGTAAGGTAAAGGTAAAGGGACCCCTGACCATTAGGTCCAGTCGTGACTGACTCTGGGGTTGCGGCGCTCATCTCGCTTTATTGGCTGAGGGAGCTTCCGGGTCATGTGGCCAGCATGACTAAGCTGCTTCTGGTGAACCAGAGCAGCGCACGGAAACGCCGTTTACCTTCCCGCTGGAGCGGTACCTATTTATTTACTTGCACTTTGACATGCTTTTGAACTGCTAGGTTGGCAGGAGCAGAGACCAAGCAATGGGAGCTCACCCCGTCGTGGGGATTCGAACCGCCAACCTTCTGATTGGCAAGTCCTAGGCTCTGTGGTTTAACCCACAGCGCCACCCGCATCCCTATTGCCATGGTATTACAGTGCTAAACCATTTACTCGCTTACTTATTTTGCTTGTATCCTGCTTTTCTTCCAAAGAGCTTAAGGCAGCACATTTTATTCCATTTTAGTCTCACGACAACCCTGCAAGGTAGTTCAGATGAAGAGACGGGTCCAAAACCAGCCAGTGAGTTTATGGCTGTGTGGAGATTCGAAACAGGGTCTCCCTAGTCTTGGTCTGACATGTGAACCCACTGCACCAGAAGCCTCTTTCTGCAGTGATGTTGGGAGTGGACCTGCTTTTCTGTGCCAATACCAGAACCACAGGGACAGGGCTACTGCCGTCATTGCTCGCCAGGTGATGACCACATGGGGATAACATGAATAAATTGACCAATATCCATAAATGCATATTATGCCTACTGGAAACCAGTTCCTGCATTGCTGTACATGTATTTGAGTGGGCCTAGAAATGGGGAGAAAGCCGGTACAGAAAGGGTAGTGCTGTCTCCATGCTCAATACTGAAAAACAAACCAAAACAAACCACCACTCAAAGCCATTTCCACTTGAATGCACCCTTGTAGTTCTGAAAAAGTGTGACGACCAACTCCTACAGAATGTACATTATCTAAGCTTCCTTGGCTACAAAGACTCTCCTCCCTGAAAGAGAGGGGAGTGGTTGTGGGCGGGAGCCCGAGCACCGCCCCTAGCAGGGGGCATTAGCCCCCTGTCTCCACCTCACCCGGCTGGTGCCCACGCCCCCCGGTAGGCATCCAACCAGGTGCCACAGAGGGGGCGTGTTCAGCAGCCTTTTGCTGCAGCGCCAGCCTCTCCCCGGCCTCATTCTTCACCATCATCTCGTCGCAAGTCACCCACCCTCTACTCCCTTTGAGTTAGGGCTTAGGTCATTGGCCTTGCTATGGACCTTAGGTTGGTCACCCTGGTTGTCCAGGGGGCCTGGTAGGAGTTTTTCCATTTGGCATTAGGCTTTTTGGTTTTTTCGCCTACCTCGTAGCAATCATCACAACTTTTGTGGTATTGGTGGGTAGGTTAGGCATTGGAATAATGTGTTGTGGTGTGTCGAAGTGCTAGGTGTGGCCATCGCCTATGCCTTCAATTTTTGGGTATTCCGTTAAAGGAATCTGGCGGTAGTGTATTCTGTCCGATGTCTGCTTGGCAGGAGGCCATGGTACGACCCTCGGTGACATCAGGGGTGAGCCTATAGTTGGATTAGCATCAACAGGTGATGAACCACTGGTGAATAAACCCACTTGTTTTAGAGATCCAGTGACTAAGCCAATACCTTTTCACTGCTGTAACCAATAAAGTTGTGGCCTTTCCTTGCCCATTAACCTTATATCACGTGTCCTTGTGTCTTCATTTCACATTGCGGTGGTCGGGTCCTCGAACCACAACTGATCTACTTCCCCATTAGCAGGTGTGACGGACAGCAGAGCCAGACCAGAGTCTGGTGATGCAGTCCCCCCTCCAGAGTGCTGGAACCTCTCACTGATTGGCTACAAAGTCAGCCAGTCACGGAAGGGAGAGGAACAGCACTTCGGGAGGGAGAATAAAAGGGGCAGGTAGGGACAGCATTAGATAGGGTTTGATTTGAGATGAATAGGTTTGGTTCTGAGATAAGGCTAAAGTTCAGGTTGAGAGATAGGGCTTGATTTAAGATAAGAGAGATAGGATTTGACTGAGGGAGAACTGGTTCTGAGTTAAGTTAAACATTCACACTGAGCAGACTATCCTAAGCAAGAGGACAGAGCCTTGCAGTTGGATAGGAAGACCGGGTTGAGGTTCTGGGTAAGGTATACAGACAGGAGGATTTGGGGAGAGGCAGAACCTGTGGGAATTCAGGCTACCTGGGTCTCATTCTAGCCAGGAGAGAAGAGTTCTTCTAGGTACAGAAGACTCCCAACCCAGTAACAAGGGGTGAGGTGATCCTCTGGATCTGCCCTTTTGAAATACCTCAGGTGTGGGATTGCTCAGAGAATGGGTAACTGAGGAAAAGTTTCCCTTGCTCATGAACCAAGGTATTAATCAGTGAAGGAAGCTGTATGGTCTGACAGGGGCGGGGCTTCCAATGCTTCCAATTGGCTGCAGAAGACATGCTTTGGTTTTTGAATGTTTTGAAAGTCGAACGGACTTCTGGAACGGATTATGCTTGACTTCCAAGGTTCAACTGTACAGTGCGTGAAATCCATGCATACTCAATGTACAAATGCTGAACCAAAAGAAGTCCATCTGTTTACAAGGAGCTATCATCAGGGTGGGTAGGCATTACCTTGCAGGCATGGGTCTGGTACATATGTTTACCTTAAGGACCCCTAGGTATGATGGGTTAGTGTGAAGCTGGGGTGGTACCATCATATCTACCAATGCAGTGTGTGAGGCAGCTGGAGGGATGGATGGATGAACAATGAGTCAATTGCCCATGCCAAACTATTTTTGCTAATCAAACCTTGTGCCTCATTCCATTCAACAGAAAATTTCTGACTGTCTGTTCACCTCTTGTAACTTCACCATAACCAAGAATTAACAAAGAGAATTTCTGAATTAAGCCATACATTGTAGGAAAATTAGCTGTTATTAACTTCTGTGACATCCGAACAAAGTGCAAAGTGCAATTTACATGTCATTAATTTATTGCATTAAGGTGTTGTGGAACACTTCATTGTTTAAGTGTTCTTTAGCAAGAGATACCCTTGCTAATTCTGACAGATCTATGTTAATCTTGGACGATCAATACACTGGGGCAAATCTTTTGCATGTTATTGCTTGCAGGAACTGTACATTTTATTCTTGCACATTTTATTCCTGTTGTCATTTCTTGGTAAGTTTTTGCATATGGCATTGTGAATGCTACCCACGACACCTGCATCAAGAGTGCATTACAGAATGAGCTTCATGCTGAGTGCTATATATTCTTTTGCACTAGGTTCTGGTCCATGTCAGCCCCAAAGTGCTAGCATTAACCTTTAAAGTCCTTAATGGCTTTAGGCTAGTTTACCAGAAAGAACATCTCTTCCCATATACAGCATACCTGTTTGGAAGTTCTTCATCAGAGGTCCTATTCCAGGTCCCCCAACCAATTGATGTAAGGCAGGGAGTCATCAGGGAAAGGAACTTCTCAGTGGTGATTCACCCTTTGTGGAATGATTTATCCAGAGATTTCTTTTACAGTGTCAGCTGAGGACCTTATTTATTTTCCCTGTTTGTTTTTTTAAAATCTGTTTTAGTGCCTATGTTCATACTGATTTTATACTTTTGCTGTGCTGGTTTTATACTAATATTATGCTGGGTTTTGATAGTTGTGTTCATGCTGGCTGCATTGATACTCTTTTAATATGAGTTTTGATATTCATTTTTGGTGTATTTTATGCGATTATAATTTTGTAAACCACCCAGAGAGCTTTTTATTGATGGATGGTCTAGAAATAATAGAATTAATGTTGAGTCCCGCTTCTTAATCTGAAAAACAAATGAGAAGGTTTTTAAACACACACACACACACACACACACACAGAGAGAGAGAGAGAGAGAGAGAGAGAGAGAGAGGGAATCCTAAAATAGGTAACCTGGGAAGAATGGCAGACAATGTATTCTCCACAAAATTATTTGACTGGCTTTTAAAAACAAACTTGTTGACTTGAAGTCCCTGATGTGAATCAGGACCCTGGGTCCCAGGGGGTGCACCTACAATTTATTATAAAAGTATCAGTTACATGATTGGCATTATGTATAGTTTGACCCTAAAACTGTATGTTTCAACTTTTGACTGTAAACGATTAACCTCGTTCCTTACGGGTTGTGCCCCTTCCAAAATACAAAGGGTAGTAGCTAAAAATGATGTTTAATGCATATATAAGGAATATCTATCATTGCTGTTTATAGTTGTGTCTATTCACTTACAGCGCAATTAACAAATGATCCAAGAACAAACAACTGTTACTGCTATTGATTTGAATGGAGCCCTGCCCCAAATTCATTGAAGTTATGAATGGAATAGTTTTCAAGAACTATAGCCCTCGGGACATCTCACAAACAACAACTGGATTGTTTTTTTCTGCATTTCCTACGACTGTAAAGTGAATAATCAGACATGTATGTAAAGGTAATTTTGATTTTTTTTAAAAAAGATGTCTTGTTTCTGCACTCTAATCACCAGCGTCACACTTACCCATCTAGAAAGCATCTTAGCGCCACTTCTGAAAATCCCATCAATACCCCTCCATCCTCAAAAGCTACCTTTTCTTAATTAAAAAAGAGCGGGGGGGGGGGGAGAGGAATGGGAAACTACTTTGGTTCCTTGGGTCTGTACTATTGTGAATTAATAAGAAAGAAAGGGAAAGCAGATGAAAATGATACTTCTGTCGCAAACATGCCAAATCTTAATCAGGTTGGTTTCCATTTAAGACCGGCTTGCTTGAACTTGCTGAGTGCCCTTTCAGGAAAATACCTGTACATCTCTTTGCATGGATATTTCAGTTTTCAGCTAGAGCAAAATACTGAGGGTGACAAGTCTGTCCATTTGTGGAACTGGAATTCTGGTTCCTTTCCTCCCTCCATCCTCTGCTCCCCCCCAAAATCTACCTTGGAGTATCCCAAAACCCTCCCCTGCAGAGTAGATTTGGGGGGCACATTGTGGGAATGGGGTGGAGAAGTCCTGTGGTGTGATCAGGTTTGAAAAATACTGTTTGGTGATAAAGTCGCCATTAGTACAGTTTCTGCTCTAAAAATAAATAAATGTTTATAAGGCCTCAAGTACCACAAGTTAAAAAAGGCCAAACCATCAGAGCCCTGCATTTCAGAAAACAGCACAGAAATAAGAGAATGCAAAGTTATTTTATAGGGGGAAGGGGAAGGAGATGAAAAGGGGGCGAGGGAAGAGAACTAGAGAAAAAAGTCTGTCTTTCAGTTTCAATCTGTCTTGATGTTTAAAATCTCTGAAGTTTTCTTATGTGTTAAAAATGAAAAGCTACAAATTTATCTTTTGCCATTTTCCCAAGGGAAGTTGACCCAAATCCTCCAGCAGCAGTTGAAAAGGTTCCCCCCCCCACCAGCTTTATCAAATGGCCCCAACAGAGCCCGGCTTAAAATTAAAAGCTTCCCCTACCAGAGGGAATATATGTGACTTTAATAACTGAAATGTGTTTTTACTTTCTATTACAAGGGTCAAAAGGTTTCTAAACAAACCCAATTTATCAATTATTTAGAGCTGATTTCTTCTGAAGTGGTATTTCTAAGATATTATTTGGTGGAGAAATTCAATGTTCTAAGACCAGCCACAGCATTTTATTCATAACAAATTTCTCTGAAACTGAATTTGCTGGGGCAACTTAATTTCCCCGCTATCGTGTTTGCACTGCAGAAATATCAACTGAAGTGTTATAGGGACTAACGAGTGGGCTTTTTCAGAGAGAAATCCTATATAAGCAATGCTTATTCAGCACCACCCCTGCTTGCTGTTTATTGCTTAAGAAATGAAGTAGTCGATTGTGTTTGGAGGAGAATTTCTTTAGGTGCGCCAATATTCTCGTGGGTGGGTGAGGGGGGGAAACACCACACACAGAGAACGACGACGCAGAGACACCTTTAACAGTCATGGAACAATATCTAAAACCACACTGTTTGTCACCCATGCAGCAAGCAAAAACCAGATAGCCATCAGAGGTTGTGTTAAAATACACTTTGAAATGAATGCACACAACTTTCTCAACGCGGGGACTTTCCCACCCCACAAACTACGTACAACATTTCATTTAGTGGAAGGAACAAAATGAATATAAACGCAGAAAGTGGCCATTTTCCCCCCTAACGGAGTCTACAGACCATGTAAATACTGTGTTTATTATATAGCTAAACACACATTGGGTTTCTGCCTAAAGACTGCCATTCGATGCTGGCAGAAGATTTTACGGAACAGTTCATAAATTCATGGGAAGCCCTGTTAAATGAAACCAACCATCCAGGGGCTGACATTCTGCCATCTTTCAAAACCTGTCTTCCCAGCAGTAAAAAACTGCATGTTTATTTGTGCAGGAAAGTATGAAGCAGAAATGAAATCTAGGTGTTATATAAGGCAATTAATTATTTTTAAGGAAAATAATTTGTCCATTGAACATGCCAAAAAGGGGAAATAGATACTGGCCTGTATCTGTAAATGAAAAAAGATATGATAGAGTACCCTTTTGCATGCAGAGTGTATACACCAGGTTCAACTACTGGGAGCTCTGGGTAGGTCTGTGAGCACATCTGGATTCTTGAATGAATGCTGTGGGTGCCACCACTTCAAATCTCTTCTCTCCCCCTTTCCTTGGGTCAGCCCCCTGGGACACACAAATGGAGGAACTGCATGTGTGAAAAGGATATGGAGTTGAAAGAGGAAGTGGGCAAGATCATTACTCTTCCAACTTCCTCTTCCAGGTCTCTGTACTTTCCAAAGGTCCTCCAGATGTTGCTTGCTTCAACCTCTATCAGCCCCAGCTAGCCTAGAAAATGATCACAGAGACAACAGTGGGCTGAAGTCCAATGACATCTGGAGGGCCACAGGTTCGAACCTGTTCACACATATGTCAACTTGGCGGAAACCTAAAAAATAACCCTGTAAGTTAGGCCAGTGTCATGATTATCATTTTGCAGATCGGAAAATGGGAATGACAGAGGTGGCTGCTTGCTTAAGGCCACCTGCTAAATTTATGACAAAGGTAAGGTTCCTGTTAAGGAGGTTTGATTTTGAATTATTCATTGTTTTGTAGAGTTATATAGTGAACATATTGAATGGCCTTGCTAGATCAAGCTATTACAATGTTATTTTTAGGTGGCTGAATGGCTTTATTCCTCTTAATATTATTGTATTGTTGCTTATGTTTTCTAATGTAACAGTAATCTGAAACTTATTTGTATACCACCCTGAGATCCATTTTTGTTTTTATATTATATGTTATGGGAGGGCATGATGCAATAACCATGCCTTGTTGATCTCCAGCATCCACCAATTAGAGGTCTATTGCCTCTAATGATGGATGCTCTGTTTGACTAATCCAAGGTTTCCCAAACTGTGGTCTGCAGATCACTAGGGGCCTGAATCGTCACTCAGGTGGCTGACAGCACGTAATCATTCCCACAATGGGCAGAAAAACCATTAAGTAGTCTGCCAAGATCCTCAACAATTTTAAAGTGGCTTGTGGGGAAATGGTTGATGAACATGGAACTAATTTCAGTTTATTATTTGACTAATAGCCACCAACTTTTCCATACATTTGTCAAATCCCATTCCCCACCCCCCAAACTTTAAGCTTGTGGTCATTATCATTATCTTGCACTGATGAATTCAGTAAGTTTTATACATTTTAAAACCTGGCAGGATGCAATCATGTCTCTCTTTTTGGGATGTTTAACTTTGGGTCTGTTCTTTGAGCAGCTTTCTCCAGATTTGTCCCTGATTGTGGATGCTTAGGCTATTGCAAGTGGCTCATATAATATTCATTTGGTGTGGGGTTTAGGTTTTTTTTTTTTTTGTTAATCATGACATAATTCATCTTAGCATACCAAGTAAAATCACTGAGTCTGGTTATAGTTCCTATAAAAAAAAATCATAATATTAATATGTTACATGTTTTATTTTGCCTCAAGTGCAAAGCACTGTTAACAGATCAGCTGCTTTAGGCCAGTGGCTTGTGCAACTGTAGAATATTTCCTCTCAAATTGGGCACTTGGAGAAGTCAGCTGTTTTTCCTGGCAGAAGGGTTCCTACTACTAAATACACTTATGAATAGCTCTAAAAATCAGTGTCGAATTGGCTTCATGAACTGTAGGAACTGTGTTTCAGGAGGAGTATGATATTCCCTTGGATATCTTCAGAGAATCTATTGATTTGTTCCAGAGAAAGCCTTTTCTGTCCTCATGATGTCTGTGACTTAGTAGAACAATACAAAGGCCTCGATAGCACAGAAGGCAAAGGTGAAAAGTGAGTGTTGCAAGGAGTTCTAGGCAATTATTGGAAGATGTTCTCCACAGAAAAATCTCTAATTAATTCATTTAATTGTTTTAAAAACCTTTAGATGCCATCCCACCATTCTGAATTGCCACTCGCAATACTGCTAGATTCCCCAGAGGAACCAGCGGAGCTTGTACTGGATCAAGGATGAATTCTGCCACTTGGTCTAATGGAGAATTGCCTTCACAGGCAGTTCATTTTTGCCTTACTGTTAGAATGAGCAGCTCTGCCCTGGAACATGTGGAGTTGTTTTATGCATTGGGGTAAAAGAGCCAGTTCATATGCAATGTATATGGTCATGACCCAAAGACCAGAGGAGATTTTATTTTTGCTTACACTCTGCCTTATGGATTCCAGCATTGTTCAAAGCGAAGAGTTCTTTAAATGAAATAAGCAAAGGATCCTCTTACTGGATGATAAATGGGATAAGAGCAAAACACAGAGGTCAGCCTTGATATAATTAATCCCACACTTACATCAGATATGCACAGCTTCCTACTTACACTTTAGGAATTAAAAAGAGAGAGAGAGAGCAACAGAAAAAACTGGAAGAAATTACAAAGGATGGAGGTGAACTTTTGTGTGCCACAATGATATTACAATTGTGTCACAAGGTATTGCATATGTGGGTGTGGGTGTATAATCTGCTTTCTTTTTGCTGTTCCGTAGGCCCTTCTACCTAAGACAAACTAGTTGTGATGGGAATAAACTGATTCAACATATGACTTTCTGTCTGTCTGTCTATTGATCAATCGATCAAACAGAATATCTACGAAATTAGTTGAATGTACATTCACATCACATGTGAATGCTGATAACCTCAAAAGGAATATCCCAAAACAGATAGATACAGGGCTTTTTTTCAGAGCTGGAGCTCACCATAACTCAGTTTCAGCACCTCTCAGGTTGGCATTATAAGAGAACAAGGGAGGTGTTCATGGTGAGTTCCGGCACCTCTTTTTCTAGAAAAATAGCACTGCATAGATAGAAAGATAGATGAAATAGTTCATCTAAGGGGTTATTTTATTTTATTTTTATTTTTATTTTATTTTATTATTTTATTTTATTTGTATGCTGCCTATCTGACTGGGTTGCCCCAGCCACTCTGGGAGGCTCCCAACAGCATATTAAAAACACGATAAACAGCTAAACATCTAGACAGACAGACAGATAGCTGATGAAAGATTTCATTCTGGTGTAAGTTAGAGAGTTTTCAGACATGGAAATTCTGGGCATTAAGCTCTTCTGCTGACTGCACTGAAGGTGCCAGGCACAGTTGGCTCTTAAGGGTGGGTCAGTGTGCAGGGGCAAAACTAGGCTTTATTTCACCCGGGTCAAATACCCAGTTTTGCACCCACTCACAGGCATTTACACACACACACAGGCTGGGAGCCTCAATGGCGCCTCTCTAGAGGCTTCACCCGGGGCAAAAAACCCCAGCTGGCCCCGCTCCCTATAGCTATGGTACTGCCAGTGTGGAAGTGTCTGCCAGTGAGGCTCCACCCACTCAGATGCCCACAATTCGGCAGTTTAAAATAGGGACTTTGGCAGGCAATGGCACCCTGCAATGCAGTCAACCAGATGGTTTTCAACAGCCAGCCATGCATGTAAGTTCTGGCCGCTGAGAATAGTGGTTGGCCCACAAGGGGCTGCAACTGCTGCTTGCACGGAGCAGGGGAAGTGGCCATTTCAAGCTGGGACCTCCTGCACATCTATGGCCCTTACTCAATCAATATCTCTACATACAGTAGTACCTTGGTTCTCAAACTTAATCTGTTCGGCAAGTCCGTTCCAAAACCAAAGCGCTCCAAAACCAAGGCGCGCTTTCCCATAGAAAGTAATGCAAAATGGATTAATCCGTTCCAGACTTTTAAAAGCAACCCTTAAAACAGCAATTTAACATGAATTTTACTATCTAACGAGACCACTGATCCATAAAATGAAAGCAGTAAACAATGTACTGCAGTCACACAATCAATCCATCAATCAATCAGTAGCTGCACTGGGTTCCACACAGTCACAAAAACAAAACAAAAAAGAGCAGCAGAAACAAAAATGAATACCAAAAATAAATACCAAAAAACAGACAGACCTCAGCATAACACTCAAATCGGAAGTGTAACACTCAAAATGGAGCACTTCCAGAAAAAGTTCACAAACCGGAACACTTACTTCCAGGTTTGCAATATTTGGGTTCCAAGTTGTTGGAGTACCAAGGTGTTTGAGAACCAAGGTACAACTGTACACTGATACTGAGAATGCTCAGTTAGCTGGGGTTTGATTCAAGCTTTTTCTTTTTTCTTTTGGAAGGTGCTAAGATCAGCCCCAGCCAAAATTACCTTTGCAGACCTCAGCAGAAGCCACGAGCCTTTGCGAAAAGGAATAATCCTCCCTCTAGGCATTATAAAGTTTTTTCCCCCCCTGTGCAGGACAAAAGAGATGAGGGATCTGTTTGCCACTCATTTGCTTCTCATTGGTCTACAAATGGCATCAGGCAAAGGAGCAATGAAGAAACACAACCGATTGCAATTATGCTGGGATCTTTTCCTTCTTCACAATTAAATATAATTCAGAGGAAAACCCTATCACAGTCAGCCCCAGTATAAACCACATTTTTCCTCCCTTTGATCAGGTTTCATGATGAGAAGTGGCTAAAGCCCAGGCAATACCTGAAATCACTCCTCTGGGCTGGGAGCTTGAATAAATGGAAGGCTGGGTGGCGATGGTGGGGGTTGGGAGGGGGAAAGAAATAGCTGCCTTTCCCAACGAAGCATACCCTTGCAATCTGGCGCATTTCCTTACGTGGCCTTGCACAGGCTTATAAACCATTGGAATCAATTTCTTTTAAAAACACGTTTTTCAGAAACTTATTACGCACTTTAGAGATATATTATATACCTTCAGCGGCAAAAGAAGAAAAATTACAGGTGCAAAAGCAACCCATTTTTCTCACTGCTGAAAATGATGCTGTGTACTAGTCACAGGGGAACAGTAAAAATTACACTCTAACAGCAACAGGGCAGAAACCCACAAAGCCACCGCAGAGCGAGTGGCACAGCCAGGCAGCGCTCTAATAAATCAAGATAATTCTCTGCCTGCCTTGAACTTAGACCCGACTACAATTCACTGGTACAGCGGGGAGAGGGAGGGGAGAGGAAGGGAGGGAAAAAAAAAGTCTGTTAGAGGAATTCAGCTTTACTGGGGGGACGTGATTAGTCACTGGCCAGATTGAGCCTCGATTGCATCTAAATGGTCCACTTTATGAACCATTTATCTTCTGCTCAGACCATTTTCATTACACCAAAAAGTGATGCTGAGCTACCAGCTGTAAGATACAGCCTGGTGAAAATTAATAACCTTTTCTCCCCCCCCTCCCTTCCTCCTGCAGAACTCCTGCATATGTGAGCAGGAGCATTTATCCCTGTTTTGTTGCTATTTGCATCCTGGCGTTCCCTGGCAGTCTTTCAATTTTCTCAAGTCTCTTAGCCTTTGCCCCCTGTTTCGCTTTTGCAACACAAACAATTCATCTGTGCATTTAAAATTCTCTTAGCGCCCTGACATCAGGATATAGCCTTAGAGCAGGGAGCAGTTTACGGAGGGGGAAAAAAAAGGGCTCTTATTAATTCCTCTGTCCTGCCTTCCTGCTAAAATATAGGGATCTTGAGATTACTGCTGGGTCCCTTAAAGACCATTTAGAGCAGTGCAATTTTAAAAGGAGACCTTTATTAATACCTGCTTAGGCTACTGACTGTGGGGAGGGCAGAGGAGGTCTGGCTGTGATGGAAGATAGTCTCTTAGTGAGGGCGTCACGTGACTGATAATTCACCAGCAGACCTACAGAGCCTTCTGTAGCTGCAAAGATATATGCTGATATGATTACAATAACACACAATGAAATTATGGAGTATTAATGGTGCTTAACCACTGTCAGGAATTAAGCAGAATTAACACGAGTCTTTCTTTGAGCAGACATAGTTTTGATAGGGCTGATTAAGGATTTGGCTATCTGAGGAAGCTCATTATAGTATTAATTAGGATACAATGAGCACCAAACTGTGTTGTTTTGGCAGATTCCTGCATGGAACTACACAACTGGGAAGAGCTTAAAACACACACACACACAACCTGATTTTTTTTTTTTTAAGGGGGAATTAAATAAATAATTTGTTCAATCCACCACTCAAGTCATTTGGATTTTTCCAGCTTTTAAAAATAGTATTTCCTTTGCCTGTCATAACAGAAGTCACGAAATCACTTCCGTTCCAGCCATAAATATGGTTGGCCAAATCTATGAAATATATTGCGGGGACGGGATCGCTAAATCACACCATAGAGATTTTGCTGAAAGAATAAAGGAATTCAAAGGAAACTTGCCAATCTGGATAGTTTGGCAGAGCGCTTTACAACATAATGCACAATCACCCCCTCCCATAATTGTGTGCTTTACATAATAGAAATCTAACAATATCTTAGATTGACTGGGGGGGTGGGGAAGCTAATAAAATAAAATGGAAAATTTTATTTTGCACTGATCCTGTTATTCTGCTAATAATGCAATAACTTCCTTTGCAAACAAAGATTAAGATTTTCAAATTAAGAACATAATTAAAAGCTATTAGATAAAGCAGCTCCACTCATATTTTACTGTTTGGGGTTTGCAAGTATGGATAAATTGCATTCAGAGAGTATTTGCGGCTAATTTCAGGTGTACAAGCTGAGCTCATGTTCTCACTCTGGCAATATTGCATCATTACAACCCTACTGTGATGTGATCAGCTGTGTCTTAGCCTGGTCTGAGCTAGGAGATGCTAAGCTGTAAATCCAGCTGCCTTTGAGAAGGAATTCTTCCTTCTAATAATTAACAAGCAAATGAGAAAGACATTTTGGCTTGATTCCTCCAGAGGCCAAAGGCAGGTACAAATTGCACCCAATGGATCTCCTGGAGGAATTTGCATCCTGGGGGGTGGGGTGACTTCACCTTTGGGAATGCAGATGGTTGAATCATTACTGCCCTCTCCTGGGTATTTGTTAGGAACAATAGATTTACTTCCAGTCATAAGACTGAA
The DNA here is from genome assembly GCF_964252035.2 of Podarcis erhardii. Lineage (NCBI taxonomy): Eukaryota > Metazoa > Chordata > Lepidosauria > Squamata > Lacertidae > Podarcis > Podarcis erhardii. The sequence goes on along the minus strand of NC_138508.1, from coordinate 78,566,752 downwards.
GCTATTCAAAGGACAGACGCAACACTATTTCAAGAGGAAGAAAACCCCAAACTTCCTGTCAACTTGTATGCATTTTAATGGGATATGAAATGCAGTGGAGATGTCTCTCTCTGTGTGTTTTGAATTGGGAGTACTGCATTAAAAAGGCCTCAGGGTGCACTGGTCACCCTGCACCACAAACAAACAAACAAACAAACAAACAAACAAACAAACAAGGTTGTAGCCACAGTCCCAGGAAAGGGACTTTTAGTTTTTTTAGCCATGAGGCTGAGGGAAAAATTCTCCACAGATATTTCTGGCGATGGAAGAAAGCATCCTGTGGCACTGCAAAGGCTGCTACAGACTGACTGAGGTCTTTAATGAAGTGGGATTTTGCCCACAAATGCGTATGCCCCAATACATCTGTTAGTCTTGGTGCAAAGCTTGCTGTTAAGAGGCTAGCATGGCTACCACTCCAGATATTTCTGAAAGGATGGAGGGATGATCACTGTAGCCCAGTTGAGGTTCTGGAAGCAGTGTCAAACCTCTGTTTCAGGATTCCCAAATTCAGGTAGGTAGCCGTGTCGGTCTGACGCAGTTGAAACAAACAAACAAACAAACAAACAAACAAACAAACAAACAAACAGTCTAGTAGCACCTTAGAGACCAACTAAGTTTGTTTTGGGTACAGTATATGCTTTCGTGTGCATGCACACTTCTTCAGATACTTAGGATTCCCAAAGTTTGTTTTTGCCTGGCCTATTGGAGCAAATTTTTTTTGTGTGTGTGTGTTTGTATTAGACCAGATTTACCAGAATTTCATGAACACTGGTTGAGGGCAAAGGGTGGAGCTGGATCAGATCTTCAGCTTGACCTACTTTCTTCCTGTTAAAACTCCTCTGAGAGTAATATTTTATTAAACGTCTGACTGCATTTTCATTGAATTTCATTTCCTTCCATCGGTGTGATGTGCTGGAATTCTCAAACATCCTTGCAATATTTTTATGCTGGTGTTATTGGGGTTTATGTTTGTAAACAGCTTAGTAGCCTATTTTGGCATTAAGCAGAATATAAATATTATTTCTTTTATTTTTCTTAAGGGGGCTTAAGAAGAACAGGCAGGGAATTGCTGCTGCTGGCCCCTAGAATCTGCGGTCTGAAGCAGTTGCTCACTTTACCCAGTAGGAGGGCTGGCCCTGCATTTAAGGCCCAAATCCTGCTTTCCACTGGTTAGTTATTTTACAGGCATCAAAGTTGGATTATTTATTTATTTTATGAGATTCTGTTAACAGCAATTATCTAAGCACTAGACTTTTTTTTTTTTTAAATTACTTGGCTTTGTTCCTTAGATCTTCTTCATTGATGATGAAAAAAAAATTGTTTTATTTGACAGAAATGAGATCACAACTCCACCATATTCTCTTTGAGTAGCTCCTTGGAAATACTGCAATCCTAACCATGTCTACTCAGAAGTAAGCCCTACTGAATTCAACCCTAGGTAAGTGTGGCTGGTATTGTAGCCTAAAGCTGCAGAACCATACCTATTTATCAGACATATGTCCCACTGAACTCAATGAGCAGACATGCGCAGGATTGCACCATAAGTCTCACTTCATATCTGTCAAATGGGAATAACTGCTATTTACCTCAGTGGATTGTTGTGAAGGCAATAATAGGTCTCTGCCCAGACACTGGTCTAAGTGGCATTTTGTTATTATAGCTTAAATATAGATCTGATTACTAGCCCCAACTTTATTGATGCAACAAGCTGTACAAGTTTTGCCAAAAAATGTTCTTAAGGCAGAAGTATATTCTAGGCTAATGCTAAGGGACAGTACAAAAGTAGGTTACATTACATGGAATAACCTGTATAATACAATTTATCATGAATAATAAGGCCTAGGATCCTCGTACCTCTCCTGGTATGTCCCACAGAGGAACTTACGGTCTTCAAACAAAAACATCTTGAAGGTCCCTGGCCACAGGGAGGTTAGGCTGGTCTCAATCAGAGCCAGGGCTTTTTTGGCTGTGGCTTCGATCTGGTGGAATGCTCTGTCACAAGAGACTAGGGCCCTGCGGGACTTGACATCTTTTCGCAGGGCCTGCAAGACAGAGCTGTTCCACCAAGCCTTTAGTCAGGGCACAGCCTGACTCCCTCCTTTAGTAATTCTTCACAGAACTCTAGCCCAGTGGTTGCCATCAATTTGATTTGAATTAATTTTATAATGAAATGATTTTAGAATGTTGTATTATTTCATTGTTGTTAGCCGCCCTGAGCCCAGCTTCGGCTGGGGAGGGCGGGATATAAATAAAAAAATATTATTATTATTTATTATAATGGTGATACATATTTTATCTTTGAACTGCAACATACTCAATGGGAAAAACACTGGAAACAACAGGAGCCTTGAAATCAGCGAGACTCTGGGTGCATGTGGGGCCTCTCATAATGAAATGTTCCACTGTACAAGTATAATCCACACACAGAGGAACCTAGCATTTCACAGAGAAGATTCCCTGACATGCTATTTTTCTGTTTGCAGGGATTCCTTTTTTATTTGAAGAGCATTCAGCTGCAGATTCCAGTGGTACACTCAGTCTCCAGCCTTAGTGAGTGCTAAGCCAGAGCCTTTTGAAGAGGCATGAGACTCTAGACCATGGACAGCTCCAAAAACAGCTCTGAGAAGCTACACATCTCAGCTGATGTTTTGTATCTTGATGTAGCCCCCATTAACTTTTACAAGTCCTTCCCATCAGAAGAAGGTGAGCAAAGCTAAAGGGAGCCATCCTTGAGGTCTTCAGTACTCTGGAGCTTCTACACAAGGATGCCTTTCTATGCTTGAGACACATTTACTGCAATGGTGAATAAATGGAATTCAAAACTGTGATCCATACACATATTTTTTGAGGGTGTGTGTGTCCTAAACTGAAGCAATATTTATTATGTCCTAATTCAGTCTTGAAACACCAAACCCTAGCAATATATCCTGTGAATGTTCCTTTTTTTGGGGGGGTAGTTATCCTTGTAACAAAATCCCAGTGTATCAATGATTAAAAATAGATTGAAGATCTATAGATTTTGCAGCTTTATCGACTGTTTCTAACTACACTGTACACTACAGTGTACAGCCTCCATATCTATTTTATCCTGGGCTTTGAGTCTATAATTTCCATTTAGCTGTTGCCAATATGTACTGGCACAAATCTCTCTTTCTCACTTCAACTTTTTTTTTTTTTTGCTGTTTCTGTTTCTATACAGCATCAATTACATCTTACTCACTCTTGTATAGTGCATTCTCAATTAAAAAAACAACCCTCAATGCTCTAATTAACTAAACAATTAACATCAAACCTAGAATGCATTTGTGTGACCACCTTAGTTCTGTTCTCTAAGGCGAATAGCAGGACCCATGTAGTAATAATTATTACTTCTTGGCAACTTACACTCGCTCCGGCATGGATATAGCAGAACTGTATTTGATAGATCCAGCCATTAATAAAAATAAATAAAAAGGAGCACTGTGTTCTATACATATTTACTCAAAAATAAATCCTGATGAGCTCATTGGGCCTTACTCCCACTCCCAGGTGTATATCCTGTCTTAATTCATACACTTACCTGGGACTTACAGGATTATACTGTAAGTGTATTTACACTGGAAAGCAGAATTCTGTTTCAGTCCTGAGCTATGCCAGTTGTAATTTTATGACATGTGTCTTATTTGAAAGCTACTATTTTAAATTTTTTTAAGAAGAATTGAATTGCAGGCAGTGTTACATAGAGAAAAAAATGTACACGCAATAAACAGAATATTTGTTGGGGTGTGTATACGCAAGGGATACAACAGGGATGGCTAATATTCAATATGTAATATCATCTCAGCGACATAATCTATAAGTATCAGATAGTTGTAAAGAAGAACACAAGGGGCAGGGAACTTTTTTCACCACTGAGGGCAAGGATGGAAAGTGATCATGTGTCAAAGGGGCCAGAGCTAATTGCATACTTCAGTTTCATTTAATTAGCATAATTTGTCTATCAGGTCACAGTTTGAAACCAAACAACAGCTTGAAGCTAAACTATACGTGGTGGACATGTTGCATTTATTCTGTGATATTTTTATTTTGGAATTTTTAAACCCCTAGGGTGTAAATACCTTAGGTAAGCTCTTTTTCATTGAAATGCAAACAATTGGCTAGCAATAGAGGCTTGAAATATATATCACTTGATATATTAGTGATCTCAGTATTCTGTTTACCCACCTTCTGATTTTTGATTTTTCAAAAAACAGAGATTGCTATTAAACTATCCTTGCCACCTCTACTTCCTGCTCCAAGTAAAACACCTTGGTTTTTTTTAATTATGTGTGGAATTTAAGTGTCAAACCACAGAGATTGAAAGACTGTAGCTCTCCCCACCCCATCTCTTTCTGCTTTGCAAAGAAAATTTTTTTTTATTAAAAAAATTGCCAACTGTTTACAGACTTTTACATAATGGTGAATCTTATGCGGCTCATTCACACATCCCAGTTCTTCTCTTTGTTAGTTGACCATGTCTGAGTAAAGGTAAAGGGATCCCTGACCATTAGGTCCAGTCGTGGCTGACTCTGGGGTTGCGGCGCTCATCTCGCTTTACTGTCTGAGTACGACCCATTAAAATAAATGAATTTGAGTTATTTAAGCAAACCACTCCCCTTTGCTTTTAAGCCCAAACCTTACACTCCTTTCTGACTGGCAAAAGCTACATTAAAACACTAGGAGCCATCCCTACAAGAGATCAAGGGATGTCCAAGGATCTCAGAGGAGCAGACAGAAGATATATATTTCTCACCACTGAATTCTCTAATATTAAATAGCTGGGAAGAATCATAAGGTTGATTAAATGCCCACAATTATTATAAAACACAAACTTCCTGGTACAGTGTGCAGGAGGACACACACACACACACACACACACACACACACTGATAATGGTCAATTCTCTGTTTGGCCTTGAAGGGTTATCTCCATTCTTTCACCTTACCTTACTGCACAGAAGAGTGTTGTGGGGATAAATGAGATATTCACTGCAAAATATATCACACCTTGGAAAGTGCTATTAAAATGATCAATAATGATACAATAAAATTGTAAGGTCATGGTGATCCTGATTTATACATTTGTAGGAGTTAAAGCCAGAGTGATGGTTCTTTCCCTATGGGAACAAGAGAGAAACCACGCCTTAATGAAAGGACCCCTTGATGGACAGGCCTAAGGTCTAGTCATATAAACATAAGACTTCCAGTCAAGATTCCAAAGCAAATTGATGTGTTATAAATACCCAGGGAGAATTTTATGCCCCTCCTAATTTGCCCACCACTAAATCTGCAACCTTGTGTTCCCTGGGATCAGGGTTTCCCAAACTTAGGTCTCCAGCTGTTTTTTTGACAACAACTCCCATCATCCCTAGCTAGCAGGACCAGCAGTCAGGGATGATGGGACTTGTAGTCCAAAAACAGTTGGGGACCCAAGTTTAGGAAACTCTGCCTGGGAGGGTGCCTCAGGGGTCACAGGGTATATCAGATCATCCCCTCTGATGCTGAATCCCACTCCTTGCTGCCGTGGAAACCACTAACGCCCTGGCCCATTTGATGGTGAAGCTCAAACATCAGAAGGCCCAAAATAGGGAGTAGTTCAGGGATGGGTTAAGGGAGGATTTAAAAAACAGCTCAGCTCTGAAGGACCCCAAGCTGTCTCAGTCACTCAACCACCTGCCACCTGCAAAGTGTTCCTCTGGCCTCATTTTCACCCTCTCGGTGTCATTCGAGAAAGGCTTTTCAATTTAAGCAAAAGTAGATATATCAGGCCCTCCAAGTGTCCCTATTTTCCAGGGACATCCCAGATTTGGAGAGGCTGTCCAGGTTTCTGATTTGATCCCAGAATGTCCCACTTTTCCTTAGGATGTTCCTATTGCCGTCTGAAGGCAATCCCGTATAGGGAGGTTTTTGAAAATGTTTAATGTTTTATTATGTTTTTATATGGTGCTGGAGGAGACTCTTGAGAGTCCCATGGACTGCAAGAAGATCAAACCTATCCATTCTGAAGGAAATCAGCCCTGAGTGCTTACTGGAAGGACAGATCCTGAAGCTGAGACTCCAATACTTTGGCCACCTCATGAGAAGAGAAGACTCCCTGGAAAAGACCCTGATGTTGGGAATGATGGAGGGCACAAGGAGAAGGGGACAACAGAGGATGAGATGGTTGGACAGTGTTCTGGAAGCTACCAGCATGAGTTTGACCAAACTGCGGGAGGCAGTGGAAGACAGGAGTGCCTGGCGTGCTCTGGTCCATAGGGTCATGCAGAGGCGGACATGACTAAATGACTAAACAGCAATGTTTTTATATGTGTTGGAAGCTGCCCAGGGTGGCTGGAGCAACCCAGTAAGATGTGTGAGGTATAAATTGTAAAATTATCATTATAGAATGGGATGTCCCTATTTTCATCGGATAAATGTTGGAGGGTATGGATATATTATATATTTTATTTATATACTGCCTTTTCACTTGCCAAAGTAGCGCTCAAGGTGCCTATTGGCATTCAGGCAGTATAAAACAGTCAACAATTGAACATTAAAGAGAAGCGGCAGCAAAGCAGAAAATTAAAAGAGGGTCAGTTTAGAACACCTAAATTAGCAGAAAAGGCACCCAAACAAAATGGTCTTACTCTACTAATATACTAAAAGAATTTAAAATGAGCACAAACAGAACCCTGGAACTAAAAGTTAAACATACACCAACCTCAACAACGTTCCAAATCCCAATTTTAAAGGTACATGTCTTAAAAGACAATTCTCTCAAAATGTGTGTTTAAATGTGGATTTAAATACTTGTTTTGATATGTCCAAACTGCTGGAGATTGTAGTGGGATACTGTGGCCTAGGTTGCTCATGCTATTGTGTCCTCCTGTCTAAACTACTATGATCTACTCTACACGTGGCTGCCCTTGAATACGGTCCAAATCTTGCTAGCTTGGGGTGAGTGGGGCAGTCTGATGGGACCAAGTTTCACTGGGCCTGAAAGTGCTGCACTGATTGCCAGGGAACTACTGCCACTGCCACTATTAAATACTATGGGTAGCTAAATTTCAACCTGCATATTAGTCCATATGTACCATGTGATTGGGTCATTTCAGGTGAGATTCACCTCACATGCCCCATGAGTGGAAGCCCTGCCCAATGGCCTCTGATTGCACCGTGGGGCTTTCCCCCTCTCTCTTCTCACTGCACCCCCAAAATTGGTTCTGGGGAGGTCAGGAGAAAGAAGGTGGAGGGTTGTTCCATTGACCAAGCTGCAACCTTTGTAATAGTGTGGCATTGAATTCCACCCATAATACAGGAAATCACGAACATCAAATTCCTCAAGCATCCTTAGCCGACACATCCTGTATCTATCTATTGTTGTAAATGCACAAAGAAGTTGTGGCATGCTGTTGCTTTCCTCTTCAAAGTGCACATACTTATCTTTTTCTCCTTCGCCATGTAGTGTGTGCAGAGTTGTGGATCACAAAACCATTTTTCCCCCAGTTCAGAAGAATACAAGGATTGTTTACAACCATGCCATGAACACAGAATAGAGAGGACTTTCCCGGTTGTTATCTTATTAAATATTAACATTGTCATGCATCAATTGTTTAATCAACCAATTAATGATTAATGCCTTCAGCTGCAAATACTAATAGCGTGATGTTAAGTATATAGTTGCAGCCATAATTTTTTTTTGTTTTTAAGAAAGCTGATTACAGAAATCCATCCTTTCGTCTTAGGATAACGTTAACACTTATGAATAATTCCCATAGTGTGATTACACAATAAAGTTTTTTTTAAAAAAAAAGCTCCACAAGGAGAATGTTATATATTTCATTTATTATACATCACTCTTATGTTTACAACTGAAATAACGCATTTCCTTGGGGACTGTGCCATCATTTATTTCAAATCAATGTTTAAAATTAAATGGTAATCCTCCAGAGAGGAAAAACGCTCTCCAGTTACCAGCCTTTCCAATTGGAAATCTTTCTTTCATGTTTCTATTTAATACTCAGTCCAGGGTTTGAAATTAATTAAAAGATATCCTTTCTCTAATCTTTTGATTATTAGCTTCAAAAGATTCTTTTTTTATTTTTATTATTATTCAAAGTGTTAGAGTAACTTCATCTTTTAGGAGCAAATCCAGGCTGTTATTAAATGTACAAAATGTATTATCTTAACTGACCGATAAACAGAGGAATCACCAAACCTGATTTGAGTGGGGGGGGGGGAGGGAAGGAGCGTCATGGCAAACATGCCTTCTCCTTCTGAGCAAGTTCCCTAATATGCAATTAATTCCTCTTCATGTGTGGTTAAATTGTGGTGGATTAATATTAATGACATATTTAAAACGAATATTATAATACTGTAATGCTTAAACCTAGAACACCAGCTGATACAATGCCTCCCTCTTTCCAAATTGCTTAAAACGTTCTTGCTATGCCTAATATGTATTAGCAGCAAAATATTCCTCATGATGGCAAGTGGTTGGGAAGACTTGTGTAAAACCAGAATCCTTAGAGTACAACTCAAGTCCCCAATCAATAGAAGTAGAAGGGTGGTTTCAGGGGTCCTATCACGTCAGGAATTGGGGGCAGATTTTTAGGACCACATTCAGGAGGTTGAGCAGGGGACACCCCAAATGCAGCAGGAAGTTTTGACATAAGTGAAGTGATACATGTTCTAAGAAGCTCCCTGCCCCCTGGTAGGACCATTAAACCCAGAGTCTAACACAGTGGAGGCCGGCTCATTAGGGCAAATGTCCCATCAAACTCAGTCTGCTCTCTGCCAGCCCCCACCTGGAACAGGAAGTGCCTGTTAGCTCCCTCTCCCTTGGTCTCAGTGTTGCCCTTGTAGAGTTCAGCAGAGAGAACCTAGAATTAGTTGGCTCGGCTCTGCCTGCCATTGACCACAGCTCAGCCGGTCATCAGCTCTGCTTTCCTTTCATCTAGCTTTGCCTCCTATGTCATTTATGCACCACTGAGCCTCAACCATGTTGGCATCCTCTTCTCCCTCCTTCCCTCCTCCTCCCTCCTTCTCCTAGGTGACAATGTTCATGGCAACACATCACATTATATGAGAAGACTCCCTGGAAAAGACCCTGATGGTAGGAAAGATTGAGGGCAGAAGGAGAAGGGGATGACAGAGGACGAGATGGTTGGACAGTGTTCTCAAAGCTACTAACATGAGTTTGACCAAACTGCGGGAGGCAGTGGAAGACAGGAGTGCTTGGCATGCTCTGGTCCAGGGGGTCACGAAGAGTCGGACACGACTAATCAACAACAACGAGATGATGCTTTTGCGAGACAGTACAGTTGATCTTCCTCAAGAAAAGGTGAGCATATGCCTACAAGAGGTTTGGTGTGTATCTGGATTCAATGGAGTTTATAATGTGAGCACAAAACTTTCACTGAACAAAATGTTTATTTAATAATAATAATAATATAGTGGTACCTCAGGTTACAGACGCTTCAGGTTACAGACGCTTCAGGTTACAGACTCTGCTAACGCAGAAATAGTACCTCGGGTTAAGAACTTAGTTTCAGGATGAGAACAGAAATCATGCGGCGGCAGCAGGAGGCCCCATTAGCTAAAGGGGTACCTCATGTTAAGAAGGGTTTCAGGTTAAGAACAGACCTCCAGAACGAATTAAGTTCTTAACCCGAGGTACCACTGTAATAATACAGTGGTACCTTCAGTTGCAGATGGGATCTGTTCTGGAGGTCTGGTTGGATACCGAGGTTTCCACAACCTGAGGACCACTTCTGCGCATGCGCAGGTGGCGAAACCCAGTAAAATACTTCCGGGTTTGCCATGCGCGCACCCAGAAGTTTATGTAACCAGGGGGTTACGTAAAGGGAGGTATGACTGTAATAATAATAATACTCTGCTCATCTGACTGGGGTGTCCCAGCCACTCTGGGCAGCTTCCAGTATATACAAAAACATAATAAAACTTCCCTATACAGGGCTGCCTTCAGATGCCTTCTAAAAATCATATAGTTATTTCTCTCCTTGACATCTGATGGGGGGGGGGCTGTTTCACAGGGTGGGCACCACTGCCAAGAAGGCCCTTTGTTTGGTTCCTTGTAACCTCACTTCTTGCAGTGAGGGAACCACCAGAAGGCCCTTAGTGCTGGACCTCCGGGCTGAATGATGGGGGTGGAGAGGCTCCTTCAGGTATACAGAGCCAAGGCCATTTAGGGCTTTAAAGGTTGGTGTGAACACATTGACTTGTGCTTGGAAATGTGCTGGGAGCCAATGTAGGTCTTCCAAGACTGGTATACAATGGACCTGGTGGCCGTTGCCGGTCACCAGTCTAGCTGCTACATTCTGGATTATCTGAGTCACCTTCAAAGGTAGCCCCATTATCAATGCCTTTAGTCCATGTTCCCATCACATGAACAATGCTCAGACAGCAGCATAAAGGAGATCCATACTTGGGCATTCAAGGAACACCTTGGTGTGGGGGATTAAGCAGGTTTACGGAGGGGGTTCAGGGCTGCAATGTCCCACATGTGCTTGTCCAGCTGACTCAACTCCTTGGAACCCTGCACCCTCATGTTTGGGAGCATTGCACCATCAGGGCTCCTCATCTTGGGGAGGATTTTAAGACAGGCAACTGAACTTGCAAATATCCTATTTCCGTACCTTCTGTCCAAGGCTGTAGGGAGTGGGAATAGGGATGCCCCACTCCACTTTCCCACTCTTTCCTCAACACATATGGATGGAACAGGGAAACTGTGGCCCTTCAGATGTTGCTGGACTATTTCCATTATTCTTGAATTTGGGCCAAGCTGGCTGGGAGCCGATGGGAATTGGAATCTAGCAAAATCTGGAGGCCCATAGGTTCAGCCTCTCCGACACAGAGCTATAGATGATTTCACACACAATAACACAAGAGCTTCCCCCCTGGTTTTTGTAAATCCGCACACAAAGTCATTGTTCATGAAGTACCAGCATAAAGAAAGAGTTTTGATACTCCACAAAAGTAAATAAGAGAAATGCTTTTATCGCAGATGAGTCTGAAGCGGATGTCATAATAAGCTGCAATATCAGGAAGAGAAAGTAGAACAGTAAAAGTAACACTGGATGATCAGCCTCGAAGCAATTTGAAGATGTTTGTTCTTTCATGTCACATTAGTGATTCCTGTATACCTTTATGCAATTTTCATACCGTCTATTAGCAACATTTGCATCATTGGAGCAACTTTCATATCTTGTGTCTCGGAGACTTCAGTAATGTTTTGGCAGCTTTCATATTTTATTTAGGATTTAACTTACTGTCAAGTGTTGTGTTCCACTAATATGAAACAAAAGGAATGGATGTTATACTTTTCGTAAGTTCTTAATGGAAGCAATAAGGAAAAGGAATCAGGGCCTCCCTATGCAATCCTAAGTACATCTACTCAGGAGTAAAGGCCATCAGCTTCAGTATTTCCCAACAGCAGTGTTTAAGATTACGGTCTTAAAGTATGTAGCCCTAGAGATAAAAGGGAGAATGTCCCGGAGTCCAGTGTTCTAGTCAATGAATGCAAAGGCACTGGAGTGACCATCAGCCTTCTTTTCCACAGGACTGTCCACATTTGAGCTGGATCTTGCTTAGAATCCACATTTTCTTCCTTTCAATTTGACCTCATTAGTCCACATACATGCACATTTGCAGTTGTAGTTGGAGACCTAATTCACTCCTGTGTATCCATTTGGCAGCCATTTTGCTTTGTGCTGTGCTTGCTTATTGCTGCCTCCTCTTCCGTTTGGGCCTCTCCCATAGTTTCGGTTCTGAGTGAGCATGTGTGCAGGTATATGCTCGCCTGTTGTTTCTAAAGAAGAAGAAGAAGAAGAAGAAGAAGAGTAGTAGTAGCAGTAGTAGTAGTAGTAGTAGTAGTTTGGACTTGATATCCCACCTTTCACCCCCCTTAAGGAGTCTCAAAGTGGCTAACAATCTCCTTTCCCTTCCTCCCCCACAACAAACACTCTGTGAGGTGAGTGGGGCTGAGAGACTTCAGAGAAGTATGACTAGCCCAAGGTCACCCAGCAGCTGCATGTGGAGGAGCGGGGAAGCGAACCTGGTTCACCAGATTACGAGTCCACCTCTCTTAACCACTACACCATGCATGTTCGCAAATTAGATCAGTTTTAAAAATAATACTAATACTTTACCCTGAACTATGGTGCAGGGGTTTGTGAGATGTACAGAAGACCATTGGACACACACAGTCGCATTGGTGCCTATGCACATGCTCAAAGCACTCCCAAAAACCATTCTCTAAAGACTCTGCAGAACTGGCAAAACCTGCGTGAAATGCAGAGCTGTTTCATAACATGCAGAGTTCCGTGATAGAAATGTGTGCTGGTTTCTCCCATAAACGATGGTTGCATGCAAATTTCAGCTTTAGAACAAAAACAAAAGTTGACAGCATTGCACCCAGAAGAAAAGGTAATGAAATGGAACAATGCCGGGCAAAGAAAAGCCCCCGCAAGAGTTTTGCTCCTGTCCCCCCCTCAGGAAGAACTGCAGCAAACTATCCCCCACACTTTAGCAGGTAGTGGCATTGGTTCACATTTGTTTACCTCGCCAGATTTCATTTGATCATCAGAATGCAGATTTTAAGGGAGAAAGGTGTGGAGAAAGGCATTTGTGAAACATCCTATAGATTCCCTTCCTATTGGAGGGCAGGCAGGTTCCAATACATATTGCGCTCCTTCGTGAATGAGCCCTTAGAGAGAGCCTCATGTAAATATATGCTTGACTTTGCATAGGGTTGAGGTACTTGAGATATGCCTTTGGGAAACCTGTTGGCCCCTAAGTCTGCTGTTAGGAAGAGTGGTCGCTATTGTTTGTGTTCAGTTATTTGATGATTCTTATTATGAATTGGGTTTCATTGGGTGTGTTTTGATTCTGGATTCTGGGATTGCTTTTAGGAACAAATTGTAGGCTAGAAATTTGAATAAACAAATGTGCTTACTTTAAAGTGCAATCCTATGCACTTTAAAGGTGACTGGTGACTGGGAGCGTCCGCCGAGACCATATAACACCGGTCTTGAAAGACCTACATTGGCTCCCAGTACGTTTCTGACCACAGTTCAAAGTGTTGGTGCTGACCTTTAAAGCCCTAAACGGCCTCGGTCCAGTATACCTGAAGGAGCGTCTCCACCACCATTGTTCTACCCGGACACTGAGGTTCAGCACCGAGGGCCTTCTGGCGGTTTCCTCACTGCGAGAAGCCAAGTTGCAGGGAACCAGGCAGAGGGCCTTCTTGGTGGTGGCGCCCGCCCTGTGGAACGCCCTCCCATCGGATGTCAAGGAAATAAACAACTACCTGACTTTTAGAAGACATCTGAAGGCAGCACTGTTTAGGGAAGCATTTAATGTTTGATGTATTACAGTATTTTAATATTTTTTTGGAAGCCGCCCAGAGTGGCTGGGGAAGCCCAGCCAGATGGGCAGGCTATAAATAAATTATTATTATTATTATTATTATTATTATTATTATTATTATGCATGTGTGTTCTGAAACAAGTCCTAATTAAGTTAAATGAAACTTACTCCTAGGTGTCTATATGCACTTATACGGCTAAACTTGTACAGGTTTGCATTGTCAGTCAGTTAGCAACATTCCCCCAGCCTTCCCTTTTTTTTCTTTGGTTTTCCCTCCCATTTTCTCTGGCCTTTTTGGCACTGCCTGAATTGTGAAACAGGAGTGGCAGTTACTAAGGGTAGCATTGTCTCCTGCAACCTTTTTTTTTTTTTAACAATAAAAGCCGATTAGTATCCTGTTTATATCACATTGCTTACTCTTAATGTTTAATTACTGACTTCCTAATAGTGTGACCGAAGGTAGTAATGGAGGGAAGGAATCCAGAAGAAGAAAGGCAGGCTGGGGAATATTTTATGTGTACAAAATTAAAGCCTTTCCTATGAACAAGGGAAAAATAATTCAAATTTTGGATAACAATATTCATATATTTTAATAACGCAAGGTTAAGCATTGCTTATATTTAGTTTGGGGTTTTTTTTGGCACAGATATATTTTGTCATCTCACCCTCATTCACAAACCTTTCATGTCTCCTCGCCCTGAAATGTCCATTCATGAGTGAATGGTTGTGGATACATTTCTGGCTTAAAACACAGCTAGGTAGTTCTTTTTTCTCAATTCAGATCGAAGCAAAATATAACCAACCACCATTTAAGCTTTGTGGATGAATGCTCAATAAACGAGTTACCTGGAAGAGCCCCAGAACTAATTGAACCATATGCTTCCACATATCTATCATGGCACACTCCCCTATATGAAAAACACCCTCCTGACCACTGAAGACCAAACAATTCTCTACCCAAAATACCAAAAAAGGTCTGAACTGAATCTGTTGACCCAGAACTAGCAATGAATGCCAAAACTGAAAACAAAACAGAAGCTGGTTCATCAGGATAGTGGGTGCTCACTTGGAGTAGGGTCAGAAACCAATGGATTCAGAAACTTGCAGAGATGCAGATGTTAAACTTCATTTTATGATTAACTAAACTTCCTGCTATGCTGCCTTGTGAGCTGACAGAGAAGGTGAACTAAAAAGAAATCAACTGCTTGCCTATTGTGGTCCCCCCCCCCTATGCCCAAAGCATGCTATTCATCCCAGCATAAGATTCTGGCATGAGTGACTGATGGAATATTTGACTGATGTAATTTATGGTGCTTGATATGACAGCCCATTTCAGGGAGCTCGAGGTTTACAGTCTTTGGTACTAGTACTTGCTGCTGAAACAAGAGATTACTCTCCTTGGACAGACTGTAATTTAATAGTACAACTGTGCTGCTAGCCACCTCCTACTGTATTTCACCACCCACTCCAGTCAGATTTTGATAGATAGATCTCAGGACTTGGAAAGTGAAGCACTAATGTATCCTGCTCCCAGTCTTGAAAGATACATGAAGGACAAAAGCAAAACAAAACAAACACTACCCTCTCAAAGCCCACAAACCAACTGCAAGCAAAAAAAGAAATGCAAGAACAAAAATATAAGATGCTTTGAAAAAGGTAAACACAGAGGTACAATAATGAGATGCTTTTAAAGGTGACAAGATATCTGGGCCTTATCCACTGAAAGTTTGAGCCTAGCTAGCTACAGTGGAGGATGTGGATGCTGAACTTTCCATGGGGAGAAGACCAGGAGTGCCCCATGTGTCCTCCTGCTTCTAAACATGCTTGCCAATGGTGGCCAGCAAGTTAGGGAACAAGTGAGAGTCAACCCATTCTCCCTTGGTTCTTCAGTGGTTTGGCTGAGTGTGGGATTCCCAGAGCTATTTTTCTAGAAAAAGAGGTGCCAGAACTCACCATGAACGCCTCCCTTGTTCTCTTGTAATGGCAATGGCACCCGCCTGAGAGATGCCGGAACTGAGTGCCAGCTGAAAAAAAGCTTTGGATTTCCTTATTTATTTATTTAGAGCATTAGTAGTAATCCACTCTTAAGCCAAAAAGTATCCCAGAGTGGTTTACAATTTTTTTTTTAAAAAAATACAACATGCAAGGGAAAGGGGGCAGGAAAGGAAGAGGATAAAAAGACAACAATAAAGCTCAGGCACCAATTCTGAAACCACTGAATTGTTCTTAGAATGACCAGCTTGGCACAGTTTAGGGGTACGAGGGGAAGAGGAGTTGGGCTTTTGGCAAAGAGGATGGAATGAGCAGTATGGTAGAATAGCTGTCCCAGGCGAGAGCTGAGGGAGAGCAGGCCTGATGGAGCTGGTCTGTCACAACAGATACTGATGTCATGAGTTCTGTTTCCCAGTTCTCTTACTGGTGGAATGCTAGTCGTCACATTAGCAGGGACCTTCCTGCTTCCCTGAGTAAGTCCAGTCATTGAGCATGCCAGAGACTAGCAGCAAAGCCTGGAAAATATCATACTTTGTATGGGTATCAAAACATTGTAATTTCAGCTGCCTGACTCCGCTTTGTGGTTTACTTTCATTATCAAAAGTGCTCATCAAGCAGTGTCATTGGGCCATAGCTAGGTATATTTACATATACAACACCAAAGTTATTTTCTCTGCTGCATATTTTGTTTCCTGCTTATGTTATGCATATGCTTTAATTTTTTTCGAATTATTATCCACATCTAAGCTATGTTATATCTAGGGTTTTGTGCATGTGAAAAATTGTATGTAGTAATAATAATTAACCAGTTACAGATAGGTAGCCGTGTTGGTCTGCCATGGTCAAAACAAAATAAAAAAATTCCTTCCAGTAGCACCTTAAAGACCAACTGAGTTAGTTCTAGGTATGAGCTTTCGTGTGCATGCACACTTCTTCAGATACACATCTGAAGAAGTGTGCATGCACACGAAAGCTCATACCTAGAACTAACTCAGTTGGTCTTTAAGGTGCTACTGGAAGGAATAATTAACCAATTAGATAATGTTGCCGCCAAACTTCTAGAATGAAGGCACAAGACAGTGAATTGGTTGAACCGCGAGACACAACTTTACTGAAGTAAATATCTGATTTGCGACATTCCTGACTAGTGAAAACCAACTACTGCTGCCAGTCAGGAATCAAGGTTTTTGTTCGGTTCCATGCAAAATATGGATCTACACCAGGGGTCAACAAACTTTTTCAGCAGGGGGCCAGTCCACTGTCCCTCAGACCTTGTGGGGGGCCGGACTATATTTTTTTTGGGGGGGGGGAATGAAGAATTCCTATGCCCCACACATAACCCAGAAATGCATTTGAAATAAAAGGACACGTTCTATTCATGTAAAAACACGCTGATTCCCGGACCGTCCGCAGACTGGATTTAGAAGGCGATTGGGCCAGATCTGGCCCCCGGGCCTTAGTCTGCCTACTCATGATCTACACCATCTGAACTTGGCCATAGACAAGACTGTCATTCATTAGACAACATCTCTATAACCCTTGGTTACAGAGCAGGATGCCACCAAGTGTTGTTCAGCAGCTGTAGGTTGACTTCTGAGGTATTCTCATTGCTCCCCATTGCTCAGCTTAATGTATTACTTATTAGAGATTATTTCTAACTAAAAGCTGAAATTCTAAGCTTCTTCACTGCCTTAACTAAGCTGTGCAATCCATGTTTCAAAGCCTAATTTTGTACCCCCCAAAACAGGATGGAATACTTTCATTTCGGTGTTTCCTTAAAATAAACCAATGCACAGATGCCTGTGAATGAGAACATGAAATTTTAGTTGTTTGTCCGAATAAAGGGGGGGGTATTCATTTTCATGAAGCAATAATAACAAACCAATAACAAGCCAATAGCCAGGAATGGAACTGAAAGGAATGCATGATGAGGCAAAGAAGAGAAGGGATTTTTGTTCAGAAATATGAGTTTTGTTAAACAGCTCTTAGTGTTGCTTCCAGGCCGCTCATTTTTCTAATTAGGTATCAGAGTAAAGTTCCTTGTGGGCTTCTCCCAAACCAGGCTGAGATAGATCATATAAGGGCTTGTCGAAGCCCAACTTAAATGAGAGGTGAGCTTTTGAAGCCTGGAATAGTTTTCTGTGTACTTCTTGTAGGCCATAGCTTGGTGACGGAGCATGCAGGAAGGCAAGAGTTTCAGTCCCTGTATGCAGATCCCAGGTGCAACTCCTGGCACCTCCACATCTGGTTGGAAAAGACTCCTGTCTCCAAACCTGGAAAGTTGCTACCAGTCTGTGTAGACAAAGTTGAGCTACAAGGGCCAGTGGTATAAAACCATTTCCTTTGTACTATCCTGAGTTGCTTTCTGCCAGAACTCTTCCTTCCATGGAAATTCCTCCATCACTACTTACCCTTTTCTCTTGTTCCTCAAATGCCTTCTTTCTCCACAGGCTTTTTGGCTCATCATCTTAATCCCCATTCCCAATGAACAGTTTCAAGGACATGTATGTGGCGGCTTTTGGGCTTCCTGCCCTTATATCGCCATTCCCCTCTCTCCCCCAGTTGCCTGTTTATTTATTCCTTTATAGGCCATCAGTAATGACCAAAACCTTCCAAAGGCAGCTTACGAGATAAAAATGTACACCAGAACACAGAACCAGCTAATAAATAAAGCCAGCAGTTAATAAGGAAACTACATTCAGCACAGAAAGATTTAAATTCTATAACAAAATATAGCTAAAACCAACAGTGGACCAACAAGAATATCTCAAGAGATGGCCGAGCAGAAAAGTTTGTTTTTCAGAGTGTTCTGAAGGGGCTGTAATAGTGAGACCTGCTGGACTCCAAGATCATTATCGTCATCCTGTCCTCCTGGAGGGTCAGAAGCCACTGGAAAACTGTACCTCCTAAAACCAATCTTCAGGATACTGGGGTTGATGGGATAGAAAGCCATTGAAAAGTCCAGGTCAACAGGAATGTACTCCCTCTGTCCACATAGACTATGAAAGATGTTAACATCCCAAAACCAAGCCTAAGACTGCATTGAAATTGATCTCTTGTAACCTTCTTAGTGACAGGGGCCAGTATGTTGTTGTTTAGTCGTTTAGTCATGTCCGACTCTTCGTGACCCCATGGACCAGAGCCCACCAGGCACTCCTGTCTTCCACTGCCTCCCGCAGTTTGGTCAAACTCATGCTGGTAGCTTCGAGAACACTGTCCAACCATCTCGTCCTCTGTCGTCCCCTTCTCCTTGTGCCCTCCATCTTTCCCAGCATCAGGGTCTTTTCCAGGGAGTCTTCTCTTCTCATGAGGTGGCCAGAGTATTGGAGCCTCAGCTTCACAATCTGTTCTTCTAGTGAGCACTCAGGGCTGATTTCCTTAAGAATGGATCGGTTTGATCTTCTTGCAGTCCATGGGACTCTCAAGAGTCTCCTCCAACACCATGATTCAAAAGCATCAATTCTTCGGCGGTCAGCCTTCTTTATGGTCCAGGGCCAGTATATTGGACTCCATAAGATGCCATGTGTTGTACTACTACTACTGCTATTACCATAAACATCACTAGTGAATTCAGTGGGTTCTGAGGATGCTTGTTTAGCTCAATGTTCTTGTGCCTTTCCTCCCACAGAACAGGATCTATGCAGCCAGTTTTCTTCTGATATTTTAAAATAAAAATATGGAGATTGGAATGGTTAGCAATGAGGGGGGATGGAAGACTAGATTTAAGGGAAAGGATAATATGATGTAGTAGACAGGCAAAGAGTGAAAGAGAAACAGGAGACTTCTGAGGAGTTTGGAGTAGGGCAAACAGGCCAGGAATCAGGATAATGAGCAGCGACAAGGAGAGGAAGTGAACCTGTCAATGCTGATCTGAGTCTTACAGGAGGCAGAGAAACGGTACATTTGTCCCCACAAAACAGTGCAGGTTGAACCAGGCTCTTCACGAACCCTTGAGAAACAGGAGCCCGAGAAGCCTTCCAAGGCAAACGAAAGCTTTCTTGTGGTACATTTCCATTGCTTTTCTCATCTTGTTTACACAACACATCTATTATGCAATGTGGTTCTTCAGATCGTACAGAAGCTGGGTGGCGTTTTGATCCCTCTCTCGCTCCCACCCCCCAGATGCCCCCCCCCCAAGTTGGATCCCTAGGTACCTGTAAGTTTGAATCTCCTAATGATATAGTGGGCAAAACAACAAGGGGAAAAATATAATTGTCTAGTGTTCTTCTATGTCCTGAGGAAACAAATAACTAATATAATCAGACGAGTGACAGAAAAGAAATGTAGTACATCTCATCCTTGCTTAGTTCTTCTGTTTTGCCTCTTTTCAGAACTATCATAGGGGGGGAGAAAAAAGAACAGTGTGAAAATAATGGTGTTTGAATTGCTTTTATAGGGATTGTTCTCTGAGGTTTTATTTATAGGAGTGTCCTGTAAGGAGCTGCAGGGAACAAACATATATACATTACCAAAGCATTCTTTCTTTCTGTCTTTTTTAAAAAACATACCCTTTTAAGGGCGGTAGTTGTGTTTTTTCTTTTGTCTGAGCTCTATCCTATGAAACAGATTTAAAAAGCATTCTGGGCAATGACAAGTGAATGAAAACACTACTGTATTTCGCTCCTAGAAAACACAAATGGGAAGATTCGATATGTAGCCTTCCTAAATCTATGTTTCATCAACAAATTAGCTTGGAGACACTTGGATCATTTCACCTTTCCAACGTAGACAGAGATCAGTCATTCTTGAAGATGGTGGTGGAGCTCAGTAAGGAGACCTGGGCGAGTGTACCAGTGCCCTGCCTTCTTCTAGTGTTCTTTTGGTGGCTCTCATAAGTCTTTTCATTAGTCTTCAGAATTGTTGATCATGAGGTGTTGTTAACCCAGTGGCAGGGCCTGGTGGGCATTTGTGGAAGTGCTCTCGAAAGGTTCCCTCAATTTTTCAAAGGAAGTTCACAGTAATAGATTTTCTCACCTGCTCACTGGGGAACTCTATGGAATCTTGCATGCTTTCACCTTACATTTTCCTATTTTCAATATGTGCATGAAGTATCTAGGCAAGATTGTGTAGAGACTGCAGCTGGGTGCCACCAATATTCCAGTGACACCCAGCTGTACTCCTCTCTCTGCCCACCCTAACCAATTTGATCTAGGTCATGCAGTGTTTTTGATGTTTTTTTTCCAGTGATTGACAATGGTAGGGTTGGCTTTTGTTCTTATCCTTTTATGCTGGGTTTTGAGTCAGCGATTAACTGATGGGTTTGGTGATCTGCTTTGACCTTGCTTGATCTTTGCTGCATCACTTGCCATCTAGAAAAAAAAGGTTTTATGAGGTGCTTTGGAGTAAAAATAGACATGATGAAGAAGAAGAGTTTGGATTTGATATCCCGCTTTATCACTACCCTAAGGAGTCTCAAAGTGGCTAACAATCTCCTTTCCCTTCCTCCCCCACAACAAACACTCTGTGAGGTGAGTGGGGCTGAGAGACTTCAGAGAAGTGTGACTAGCCCAAGGTCACCCAGCAGCTGCATGTGGAAGAGCGGGGAATCAAACCCAGTTCACCAGATTACAAGTCCACCGCTCTTAACCACTACACCACACTGGCTATCATGATGATAGCAGGCCCATATCTTTAAATGTGGACCTGCCCCAGTCATGGATAACATGGATTCTAGGGGACCTCTACACTACCAGGCAGCAGCTCTTGAGGGTTTCAGACAGGGGTCTGCCAATCCTACCTCAAGATGCCCTAGAGATAGACCTCACACGGAAATGGCACTGCAATGATAATAACTTTGCACAATCTCATGCACAGTGTTAAACTCTACGCTGCCAGTGTGGCTCTACATTAGGTTGTTGGTGGCAAAAGCGGTTCTTCTCTCTTGTCTTGACTGAGACCATCAACTGATGAATTTACACAGCATGCAACCCTTTTTCACCAAGGCTACCTGACACTAAGGCACTCTTTGGCTTAGAAGTCCAGTTTCCTCTTCAGAGGTTGCTCCTCTTGGTTGTGAACTAGCAAGCAACAAAACAAGGGCTATACCGGTGTTTGTGCCATGCCTGTTCAAGAGATAGATGATCAACCTCTCTAACTCTGGATTAGAAACAATTGTGGTGGAAGAGTAACTCTTATGACGTAAGCCTTAAATAGCAGATTGTAAATAGTTTAATCTTTATTTAGTTTTTAATGTTTGATGTTTTACTATGTTTTTATATATGCTGTAAGCTGCCCAGAGTGGCTGGGGAAACCCAGTCAGATGGGTGGGTTATAAATAATAAATTTATTATTATTATTAAATCTGGAACCTTTGGCAGGCAAAGGTTCTTGCTTACTCTATATGTGGCCCTGATTCTGTGTCTTGACAATAGCATCTGGATAGTTGGTTTTACTTGCCTACTACTTTTTTTTAAATTATTTTTTATTGGAAATTTTATTTACAACATAACACAAACTCCCCCACCCCCCACCCCCCACCAAAGAAATCCACCCCCATCAGACACAAACATAACAAACAATAAGCATAATATACAACAATACAAACAACCAAATAAAAGACTTCCTTTATCCTGTTTCTGGCATCCTTATTTACTTCTTATAAGCTGTTTCCTTTATGAATAGTTATTAAGATTTTTCTAATTATAACTTAAATATCCACAAAGTCTCCTGCAGACATTAACCAAAACAAGTCCAGGTATGAATTTTAGGGCACTGTTTTGTGAAGTATTCTCTGCATTTCCCCCATGCTTTTTGAAATTCTTGTCTAGTGTGATCT
This sequence comes from Podarcis erhardii, assembly GCF_964252035.2. Lineage (NCBI taxonomy): Eukaryota > Metazoa > Chordata > Lepidosauria > Squamata > Lacertidae > Podarcis > Podarcis erhardii. The sequence goes on along the minus strand of NC_138508.1, from coordinate 78,544,561 downwards.
CTAATTGCCTCTGTTAATCTAGCCAGTTCAATATACTCTAACAGTTTGTCATGCCATTCCATTTTTGTTGGCACAATTTCTTTTTTCCAGTTTTTAGCAATTAAACTTGCCTACTACTTGCCCTAGTGGAAGGTGGTAGAGCATGTGTCTTGAATGAAGAGCATCCTGGTTCAGCCCTTAGAGCTCCAGGTAGGCCTGGGAGAAACACCTGCCTGAAATCTTGAGCCACTGCAAGTCAGGGTAGACAATATTGAGTTCGGTGTAGCAATGGTCCGTATAAGGCAGCTTCATATGTTCGTGTGCCATTGGTTATCTTCTAGCTTGGCCTTCCATGGTTGTGCCAGAATGACCCTTAGGCCTCATTAGAACAGTCTCACCTGCACAATTTAAAATCACATGGCTCCCCCCATAGAATCCTGGGAACTGTCATGTGTTAAGGGTTCTTGGGATTGCAGCTCTGTGATGGGGAAACTACAGTTCCCAGAATTCTTTGGGGGAAGCCATGTGTTTGAAATGTGCTTCGAGTGTATGGTCCAGATGTAACTTGGGACGGCATACGTTACAACTTCAGACGAATGTGCTGAATAAAATGCTGCTCAAGAAAAAGAGATTCAGTAATTGTATAGCTGCCTTTGTATTAGGAACTTCATCCCCATGGTTCAGTGTATTTTGTGGATGGGAATTTTTTTAAATAAATAAATGAAATTTAGACAAAAAAGGAGAGTGTGGTGTGCCCCCCCACCTTTCCTTTAATATGCAACAGGGACCACAAATGATTTGTTTCACTTCCCACAATCCTACTGTGTGTTTTATCTATACCCTTTAGATATATTTATTTCCATAAAAAGCAGAGTTTATGCTGATGGAAGCTAAGCCGGTGTTTTAAAAATAAAGACGAAAACTTTATTAAAATTCAAAAGGGGAGATATTTGGGGAGTTTTATTTACTTATTGGGCAAATCCTGCTAAAAACATTTAGGCCCTCGATGTATTTAAAAAGTAATAAATAGCTATTGTGCTTACTTCATAAACTTGTCAGAGTGTCTTCATTTTATTTTCCTGAACAAACTGAATTTCTGTACTGCTCATCCCCAGCCAGTTAATAAATACATCACCCTAAAAAGTGCTGTGGTATTAAATTTACAGCAGATAAAATATGGATGAAGTTGCTCAGCTTCAGGTACGTCAAGTGTGATTTAATATCTCTCACTACCCTTATGAGGAGTAAAATATTACTCAGGCTGCTCCAACAGCAAGACAGTGACCTTTGCTCCCAAGTAACAGCCACTCAGCAAACAGTACCAAATGAAGAAGTAGAATAACATATAGATTTGCCATAAGAAAAAATTGATCTCAATCCATATATCAAATCTGCTGATCAAAGCTCTGCAAAAAAACAGGGAAAAGGTAAAAGAGCGAGAGAGAAAGAGATAGAGAGAAGACCTCATAATCTTTAGTACATGATTGGAAAAACTTGAGATGGAAAGACACTGTTTATGCCTGACGCTTGAGAATAAGACATCGAGGAATATATTTCCTGGTCAAGAAGGTCATGTGAGTGTGCACTGCTTAGATTTAGCTTCAAATAAGAGAGCATTCATCCTAGTCTGTTCCATTATTGGGCAGTGTCATAAAGATCAGTAGTCCCCCCCCCCCGTTTTTTTCCTCAGCAGCTGGGGAAAAAAATTATAAGATTTATAGAAATTTCCATGGCAGTGCTTTATACTTGACGGTGATTTTCCTCTGGGAAATTTCTGAATAGTCTGATTTAATTTTTATCTTTTAAAGGAGGAGAGGGGGGTAAATACCAAAATCTATAGTAATATCTAAAGGTGATAAAAATTCCCAAGAGGAAGTGTTTGTTAGCAAAGAAAATACATTCCCGTGATTTACATTTTGCTTTCAAAAATGGTGGTTGAGTGAAAGGGTGCTGCTCTGCATTTCAAAGGGAAAGGGAATGAAGAATTCTCAACAACAAAGACAAAAAAATGAAACAGACAAATCATACAGCTGAGCACTTTTAACCTAGAGTTGCACTGCCTAACGAAGCAGTTACTGTATATATAATAAGTACTGAGGAGGTATTCTTTCAGAGGTTGGAATGGAAAATAAACTTTTTTGTAATTAGAGTGTATTAGTCGTAACAGTGCCAGAAACTGGGACTCAGTTCAGCTGTCAGTTTAACTGGTATAAATCAGGAGTTGCCCATCTGAAATTGATGGGAATTGTGCATGCATATCAAACTAACCTAGATTCGAGGGAGGGGAGGGGAGGGGAAGCAGGATTCTCCTTTTCCTTAACTGTCTTTTAATAAAAATGCTTTTATCGTCTGAATTACCATACTTTTCATCTTATATGTGCACACATAGTTCAGTGACAGAGTCAGGCATAACAGTCCAGGCTCAGTTCTTGGCATCCCAGGAAGCTGGTCCAGAAAAAGCATCTAACTGAAGCCTTGGTGTCATGGACTGGTTGGACACAGATGAGTGGTAGGAGGAACCAATTGGGGGACCCCCCACAAGAGAAGAAAGCACAGAACCTGGAGATTGGTGGTGGGCCAACAATGAGTGGTCAGAGGGAGAAGAGGGAGAAGACTGAAGGGAGGAGGTATCGGAAGCTGAAGAGGTAACAGGGTTTAGTGAGTGGGGAGAGTCTGTGCCAGAGAGAAGTCCAGAATTAGAAACAGAAGCAAAAGCAGGAGAGGAGGGAGGCCAAGAGGCAGAGATGAGTCAGGCTGGTGAAGAAGCTCAGGTGTCTCCAACTCTTGCTCCTCTTGCCCCTGGTCTCCCAGAACCAGAAGAGGTTTGCAGAGGAAGGAGTAGAAGCAGCTATACCGGCATAGTCTCAGATTGCTGTGGAAGGACCCAGGAGAGGAGGAGACAGGCAGCTATGGGAAAGCATGGACCTTCACTCTCCACAACTGCCTCATAGGGGTAAGGCCTACTGAAGAAGATTTGCTGTGTTCATTAGGCATGGCACTCCTGAGCAGACTTTGCTTCTTCTAATAAAGACTTAACATCACTTACCCTGTGTGATTTACTGCTGGCTCACTCCTGACACTTGGAGATCCACTAGCAGCCTCAGTCTGGTGTGTAGGAGTCACCCACCTTTGTGGGCGCAGGGGCAGGTTTGCAAACCAGAAAAACTATGGTGGGCTGCACCCTATTATATTGACTTCAATGGAATGCTTCATTCAAGCCTAACTTCACAGGTGAGGGGAGAGAATCCTGTAGGCACCAGCCTTTTGTGGGAACATGTTGGCCTTAGGATCTAGCAGTTAGGAGCCTTCGTTCATACATTCACTAAGAGATGGTGCCACATAGCTTGAAGAAGTGGCACGAGACCTCACACTGACAAACTGATAACTAAGGCTGTGCAAAGCTCTGCTGATTCAGTTTAGGACCCAGTTAGTCAATCTTGATTGGGTCTGATCTGGCCCAGATGGCTCCATGATAAATTTGATCCAAGCCTGATTCGGGCACCAAACTGAACTGGGAGCCCTGCACAGTCCGAATAATTACTTATCGTTCTAAACGTGTTGTCAGTGGCAGGGAGGCAGAGGGCAGGAAGGAGACATGTAGGCAGAAATTCTCACCGGCAACATCTCATTCTACCCTCTCTCCTCATCACCTGACTTCTCCCCCTTTTTGACATCCCTGGACATCACTCAAGGTGAGTCCAACCTGACCTGGGATGACCCAGGGCTGCCTCAACCTGCTCCAGACCAATCTTGGCTCAGTTTGATCTAGGATTTGTCTGACTAGATAACCTGATAACCTACAGAGTGAACTGTGGCCTCTTTCTGAATGGTTTGTTGTACAGGTCCAGTTCAGATGATTTATCCACAACCCACTTTTAAAGGGGGAATAAACAGAGACTCCTACAACTGGGAATTCATGTGGAGATAGTGGCCCACATAGGACATAATTGGCACAGTGGGAGACTTCCTGTCACCCATCCATTGCTTCAGCACTGGCCTCCAAGGAATATGTGACCTGAGACTCAGATTTGAGAATACTAGGAATTTTTAAGGTCCCCTGTACAGGACAGTCAAAGTGACATGGAACTGGGATTCATCTAACCGGGTTGCATCCAGCCCAGGAAGGGAACGAGGGTACTTTCACAATGGTAGTGGTCCACTTCATTCCTCCCCACTGCAGCCCTCAGAAGGCCTTTCTCAGTCTGGGATGTGGGATGTGGAACTGAAGTGAAAATAGGGCAACCGTAGCCTGTGCTTGCAGTGGGAAGAGGAGGGGACAGAATTCCCCTTGCACAGACAGCCTTCCACGTGCGCTGAATTGGATGCAACCCATTGACTTCTGTCTTAAGAAACAGACTTAAGAAGTAACAACTAAATTAGCCCTATGCCTCATTACAATGCTAATTGACTTTATGTTCAAGCAACTGCTCCACAAACCACATTTTATCTCAGATGGTTAAAAGGTGGCCAGGACATTGTTCTTCGATGATGACAGTCAAGGAGTCACAAAGCACTAATAAAGCCAGGTTGGTAATTAAGTTGTCTCACGGCTTCTGCCAAGCGTTTCAAGGTCCAGCAAAAGGGAAGTTCCCAAAATGAGCATAAGACAGAAATAACGGTAGAACGGAGCTCAGTCAACTTTGTTCAACATTCAAAGAACTGGATAGATCTTGTCAAATGTCAAGAGCGTTTGGGACCATTGGCAGCTTTTTAGCTGGATGTGAGCATAGCTTCAGATTCTATATTATGTCAAAAATGCAAATGCATGATAAGTTGGTGCGATAATTAGAAAATATTTATTAATAAGCTTAAGAAGTCTATGGTCACTAGTTAATAAGTTGTGAGCTCAAGAATGCTTGTGCAATGGAAATTCCCTGAAGCCCTCAGGTGTCCCTCAGGACAGGATTTTTTTTTTTTTAGGGATACAGGGGTCTGTACTCCTAAAGAGGGAGCAACGAAACAAATTGTGGCATTGTGGCAATATAGTGCTATAAAACTTCATTTACTGGTGCAAAAACGCATATAAGCAAAACATTGTTGTAGAAGAAGAAGAAGAAGAAGAAGAAGAAGAAGAAGAGTTTGGATTTGATATTCCGCCTTTCACTCCCCTTCAGGAGTCTCAAAGCGGCTAACATTGTCCTTTCCCTTCCTCCCCCACAACAAGCACTCTGTGAGGTGAGTGGGGCTGAGAGACTTCAGAGAAGTGTGACTGGCCCAAGGTCACCCAGCAGCTGCATGTGGAGGAGCGGAGACGCGAACCTGGTTCCCCAGATTAGGAGACTACCGCTCTTAACCACTACACCACACTGGCTCTGTAAATGCTTCTGCTTCTATGTTGGACATTTGGTTTCAGTAGGAGCAGCAGTTTGCCTACCTGTACACACATTCAGTATATGACAGATAAATAAGGGAGTCATTAAAGAAGAGCAGGAAGAGCAAGACTGTGAAAAAGACAGAGAAGAAGAAATGTCAAGGATGCTGCTAGCTAGCCAACAATAATCAGTGCCGCAAAGAGCAGCCACAGATGCAGTCTCTTCTGGCGGGGCTTTGAAGCCTGCCTGTCTGCCTGGATTAAGAGTGAAAGTGTGTGACAAATGACCACTCCAGCACCATAAACTTCTCAATGGCCCTCTGAAGGGGAAAGGTTGGGTCTTTTTTATTATTATTTCTTTCTTTTCCGGCTCTTCTGTGTGGGGGAAACCTACCCAATGCATGGATTTGCCAATCTTCCCATTTATCAACACAGGACAGGAAGTGGCATGTTGATAGTCTGCACCTACCAATTAGCATGACCTGCGTGTCAAGGGGGAAAAGGAGAGAGCTGAGATGGTGCATGAATGCTGTCCATATGATGGTTCTCCTGAGGGTGTCCATGTGCTGATCTTCTTGCTTGATCTCCTTGCAATCTATTCTGACTAGCATGTGTGGGCTGTGAGTGCAGTCACCATCACCATCACCCTTAGTACTTTGGGCTTCACATACATTATCTTGTAATTCCTACAGCAACCCTGTAAGGTAATATTATTTTCACATTGAAGATGGTGGGATGAAGCATATGCTCTGACACGGCCACCTAGAGAGTTTATGATAGAGGTAACTAGAGAAGGGCAAGCTTGCCCAAGCTCACCTTGGATTAGCTCAGAAATGGTCTTGGATCTCCTCCCAAAATTCAGATTTGTGACGATTTGGTTGCTTGCAAAAATATTTGGGTCACATTTGAGACTTGGAAGTGGACCTTTGGAGCCAACATAACTGATGATGTAAAGACTGACTCCAGTCCCCTTTGTTGTTTATGATACCATTATTTTTGAGTTTATAATTCACCCGCATGCTCCTTGAACAAGATGTTTGCTAATATCTCCAAGACGCCTGCCAACAGCATTCAAATTGGCTGTAATTTCTGTGTCTTCTGTTTCTTCACCTGGTCTTCAATTTGGACAAATCTTTGTTTTAAAAGTACCTATAGGTACCATCTACTTTGATGTCTAGCCCTTTGATATTAGGTCTTCAAAGATTCCATGGAATCTTAGATAGCTCCCTACGTACTGTGTATACATACAAGAGAGAAATAAAAGCATGGTGCTCAATTTTTTGGGAAACAGATGACTTTTATTACGTTTTGGAATGATAAATGTAATTATGACATATGCTTTGTTCTCTTGATTGAGTAGTGGATTTGTAACAGAGTTTTAATTATATTTTTATTTATTGACCCACCCACCCTGCCATTACATGTAATATATTAACAAATCTAAGCTTCCACACTTTGAAAAAAGAAGGTCACACACTGACCTGGATTTGGGTGTACAATTACCTGGGCTTTCCCCCTTCATGGCCAGAGAAGTGTGAACTTCACTCTTAGATAATGGTGCATGCTCATTAATACAGCAATTCTCTAGCAAAATGACAGAGAAAAGAACTTTCCCTTTATTGAACTAAATGCTGGTTTTACATAAAATAGACTATAACTCAGAGTCTGTAATGTCTACTGAAAGGTTAGGCTCGTTACCATCCAAATAGGCTGAGCTAATAAAAATTATATTTGTTACAATCCAAATAGATTAATTGACCTTAAGAGTTTAGGTATGTGTTACATTTCCCCAATGTTCTCATAATTAAATTTAAGGTGAACGAGACATGACAAATACAGTAAATAAATGAATAAATACATGGAAACGTCTACGTTTTATTTAACCAAAATAATAACCCAACAGTTTCCATGCTTGGAAGTTGGTGTGTATTTTGAGACAGAAAGGAATTAGATACTGAAAAATCTTTTAGAATCTGATGGTGGACGACCTCAATTCACAAACAAGTTATAGGACCAAAGTAATCATAAATACAATAGGTGTTTAAAGCAAATATGTCAGCAGGTTCTGTAAGCTGATACTATGAATGTTTGCTTGGAAGTCAGCCCAGTTTTGTTGGCTCTCAGTATGCATGCATACAATCGTCACCTTTCAGCCTGAACCTAGGCATGTTTATGCAGAAGGAAGTGCTCAGCAGGGGTTTATTTCCAAATAAATGTGCATAGGATTCAAGCCTTAGTTTTCTGAAGTAGGTAAGTCCTTTTGAGTTTAACAGGCCTTACTCCCAAGTAAGTAGCTATAGGACATGGCATGTGCTGTTTAGTTAAAGCACCTATAAAGTCCCCTTGGCCTTATGAAACTAGTGTCATGGTTCTTTCATTCATGGTCATCATACGAAAGCTCTGCCCAGAACACAGACAGACCTTATTACAAGTCCCTAATCCAGGGGTCAGCAAACTTTTTCAGCAAGGGGCCGGTCCACTGTTCCTCAGACTTTGTGGGGGGCTGGACTCCTCTCTCTCTCTCTCTCTCTCTCTCTCTCTCTCTCATGAACGAATTCCTATGCCCCACAAATAACCCAGAGATGCATTTTAAATAAAAAGACGCATTCTACTCATGTAAAAACACACTGATTCCCGGACCATCTGCAGGTCGGATTGAGAAGGCCGGATTGAGAAGGCAATTGGGCTATGGAAACAAGAAGAAATTCCGACAAAAGAAGAATGGCAGACGAAATTAATGAACTATGCAGAATTGGACAAAATGACAGGAAGGATTCGAAACCTGTGGGACCAGAGATTTACAGAAGATTGGAAGAAGTACAGTATATGAATTATTTGAAGAGCAACTGCAATCAACGCTAGCAAATTACGCTAGTAGGACTACAAGAAGGTCTGTAAGGAGAAATATACAGTGGCGTAGCGTGGGGGGTGCAGGGGGGGCCGGCCGCACCGGGCGCAACATCTGGGGTTAGGGCAAATCCACGGGTTAGGGGGCGCAAATCCACGGGTTAGGGGGCGCAAATTACTTGCCTTGCCCCGGGTGCTGACAACCCACGCTACGCCACTGGAAATATACGAAGTATTACAAAGTAGAAAAAGACAGAGATATTGGTTATGAGTTTGAAATGTAATAGGGAAGATAAGAAATGCATACTGAGAGAAATGCATACTGTTTAAAATAATATGTTAAAAAACCTAATACAAATTATATATATATATAGAGAGAGAGAGACAGAGAGGGAGAGAGGGAGAGAGAAGGCGATTGGGCTGGATCCAGCCCCCAGGCCTTAGATTGCCTATGTATGTCCCTAAGCCTGTTAGGAGTCCTGTAAATCTGGTATCTCTTCTTTATTTACTCCTTTGCTTGTCTTGTGTGCAAGGAAGGTTTGCACGGGTTTGTGTAGGGATTCTGTGGTTTACTTCTCATCGGAGAAAATCAGCTCGTGAGGACTTCCCAATTAATATGTCAACATAAGCTGGCATCAAACATGTTCTATGGGAATTAAGAGTGGATGATAGGCATAGACATGTTAGTAACTAGATTAATTTTGTCATTAACTTTTCCAGTAATGGGATTGCAAATGTATTCAAAATTAAAGTGCCAGAAAATAGTAATCTATCTCGCATGTTATTCTCCCATGACAAATGGAAAGAACATTTGTTAGGATTGCTTTCATTTAGCGCTCAGAACTTCCCCCGCCTGAATGTTGGAAGCCGTGTTCAGAAGGAGGCAAGGGCTGTGGGGGGCGTATATGTTTTGGTCGCAGAGTCATTAAGGCCTGGGTGCAATGTCAAAAGATGAAAGTTCAAAAAGAGAGAGGCAAACCAGTGACCTTCTGCTTGCTACCATTTAGCTATGGATCTTACTTCATTCCATAGGTAAAGGTAAAGGGACCCCTGGCCATTAGGTCCAGTCGTGACTGACTCTGGGGTTGCGGCGCTCATCTCACTTTATTGGCCGAGGGAGCCGGCATACAGCTTCTGGGTCATGTGGCCAGCATGACTAAGAGGAGCATGATGAACCAGAGCAGCACACGGAAACACTGTTTACCTTCCCGCCAGAGCAGCACCTATTTATCTATTTGCACTTTGATGTGCTTTGGAACTACTAGGTTGGCAGGAGCAGGGACCAAGCAACGGGAGCTCACCCCGTCGCAGGGATTAGAACCGCCAACCTTCTGATCTGCAAGTCCTAGGCTCTGTGGTTTAACCCACAGCACCACCCGCGTCCCTTACTTCATTACATATCCACCAGCAAAAGGACCAACCGCTGGCAATAGAAGGATGTAGGTCTGCCATACGTCTACAATTTCCTGGACATAGGTGGGATACGGCCATGTAAACAGCATTGAGGCAGAAATCACTTAAATGTCCAGGAAAATCCTGGACAACCCATGTCGGAAGTGTAGATTTGTCGAATTTCCTTAAAAATAGCTCAAAACACCCCCCCCCTGAATAAAATAAAAAAGTTCAACAACTTTGCCTAAAAAAAGCTCAACAACTTTTGTACGGATTTCCATTTTTGAAATTTGGCAGCCCTAAAGGATGCCCATTTTGGCTGTAGACTTTTGCTACACATCTCAACACATTCTCTGGCATAAATTGGGGGATAAACTCAGGAGCTACCTAGCAGCCCAAATTCAGAATCTGCACATTTTATGCATTTCAAAGCAGCGCTTTGGGGACGTTAATGATCCTCCATATGACATACATTACATATCTATAGATGTTAAGTACACAGTAGGTAAAGCACAGTACGTTGACTTTTCTGCCAGCCAAATAATTAATACATGTGCAAATTATAAAGGATGTTACAGTACCAAAGAAACATCTGCTAACCAAAGTAAAATGCTGATAAATAAGGAGAGACAAAGTGAGCCTCTTTTGAGTTTGATTTACACCCAGCTGCACTGCACTGTACATACGTTATCAAAGAAATCTCCCTATTAGCTAGCAATTCTATACAAGTTTAGAAAGCTGTGCCTCCTCCCTCCAAAAGCATTTTTCTAACAATTTAATGCCTTCGTCTCTGAATGTTCTTGTTTTTTTTGAAAAAAATAAAATAAATTTCCATGAACATATCTTCCGATCAGCTCTGGCTGAGTTTGCTGTGAGAAGCTACAACTATTCAGGGTCACTGAGAAGAAGAAGAAAAAAAAACCCCCATCTAATACCATCACAGCAGGCACAACGCACAACCCATAAGAGAGTTTCATTTGCAGATTTATTTCTGTGGTGAGTTGGTGTCAAGTTGCATTTATGTTAATAGACGTGTAGGACTGCAGGGCGAATGAAAACTCGATAGAGTGCCCTAATCCAACCCCTGACACTCTCTACGCCCACACACCCCGAGGCAGATTCCAGTAGTGGTAAGCCACTGAGATAATATTTTCCTTACAATATTGCAGCCTTATCATCTTACATCAACAGACTCTGAAACACACATATAAATGTTTAAAGTGCAATACCAGCTCCGTGAACTTGCAGGGCAACCAATGACGCTCAGAGCTACAGAGAAGTTGGACCATGTGGCTAAAGCAACACTACACAACTGGTGACCCAGCAGGCTGAATACAGCCCATAAGCCATGGACTGTGGCCTTCCAGGTTCTGGACAAATATCCTGCATATGTAGTGTCAGTCAGACAACGTTATAATGCTTCCTGTCTGCTGCTTTCTCCATGCACTTTGAAGGAGAATATGCTGGAGGCTAACAAGTTGACAGCACAAACTTTTCATTCTGCTTAGATCTGAAGAGCTGTTTTCATTCAATGCTTTTGAGCAGGGCCATCTTCCGCTCTTGTCTTTACTGCTGCAATTGAGCCCTGAAAGGTAAAGCATGATGTGGAGTGGGAAACACCCATGCTGAAGTTACATAGTGGGTGGTGGAAGTCACAATTGTTCCGCTGGCTTATGATGAACACATTCACTGAATGCCTGCATATACATCATATGTTTGAAGCATGTTTCCACCCTTCAAAGAATCATAGGAGTTGTACAGTCATACCTCGGGTTGAAGTAGCTTTGGGATGAATATTTTCAGGTTGCGCTCCATGGCAATCCGGAAGTAACGGAGTGCATTACTTCCAGGTTCCGCCACTCACGCATGCGCAGATGCTCTAAATGATGTCACACGCATGCGCGGAAGCGGCGAACGTGATCTGCGCACGCACAGTCATACAGTCGCGTCTTACGTTTGCTTCAGGATGCAAACAGGACTCCGGAACGGATCCCGTTCGCATCCAGAGGTACCACTGCAGTTTGTTAAAGGTGATAGAAAATGTGGCTCTGGGTGTAGTTCTTAGGATTCTTTGAGTGCTTGAGCTTCTCTGAAAAGGCCCTTAAGTGAGAGCCTCCTTGTAACAGTAATTAAGATCGAGTGCACATGAACTGGCCATATGAAATTGATTCCTATGCTGTCTGTTTCCAAATGGTGACCATTTACATTCACTGGAATGCCAAGTGAATTGAGGAACTCCCTTGAAACTTGACTTCTTAGAAGGGACATTAGTGTCCTAAACCATGTGCCCTTGACAGAAAGTGTGTGTATGTGTGCATGAATACACACACACACACACACACACACACTCCAATACACATCTAGCTTTCCAAATGGCGCCAATCTCCTTGTAGGTGGGAGAAAAAAGAAAGTTTGAGGGGGCATCTGCTAGTTTTTGTATAAGACCCAAACAGAATTTTTTAATAAAACAGTTTTGACAGGTTGTTGACACAGCATATTGAACACCAGGAGTCTTTCGATCCTTGGGGTGTTCCATTAATAATCTTTTTCTTTCCTTATGGTGAATTGGCCATTTATTCATAGCTTTTGCTTCCCATTCCTTTTGCCAGTGTTTGAAGGCTTACCTCACCCCTTGGTTACAAGGTCTCTTAATAGTCTCCTGTGTGCAACTTTTTCAAAAGCCCTTTGAAAAACCTGAACAAGTTACTCTTACAGTCTCTTCTTTATCCACGAACATTTTCCAAAAGAATTCTAACTTACTAGAGACCTACAAGAAGTCAGGCGTACTACGCTTGGAGAAGGAAGATGCAGGGCAGCGCTCCTATCTATGTCTACCCGGAGCTCAATGTGACTTGACTCCCATAGGGGCATTTATATAGGATTCCAGCCTAAGCTAAGGATGTAGGATGCTCCCTTATACCAAGGCAGAGCACTGGTCCATCTATCTCAGAACTGTGTATACTGACAGGCTGTGGCTCTCCAGGGTTTCAGGCAGACACCAGGGTGTGAACCTTTTGCACTCAAAGCACGTCCTCTGCCACTGAGCTATGGCCCTTCTGTATAGCAGTTCTGCAGATAGTATTGTTCTTGCATTGCAAGGCTGCATGCAGGACTTCAGCCCGGTTTGCAAAGCTTATGTTACTGCTCTGACCTAGTGCCACTGATCTCCAGGATAGAGCATGAATCCAGGCACTGGGTGGTACACTCTCTCTCTCTCTCTCTCTCTCTCTCTCTCTCTCTCACACACACACACACACACACACACACACACACTCTCTCTCTCTCTCACACACACACTCACACACTCACACACACTCACACTCACACTCACTCACACATATACACATAATCCCCAACCCAAAGGCATAGTTCAGATGTAAGCATAGGGGCTGCACAAGGGTTTCGGTCGCCACAATAAAATATTTGAGAGGGCCGGGCCCCCTCAAAGTTGATGGGCATTCCCATTCAAATGGTGTGTGTGCATTGTGTCATGTGATTGATTATGCTGGGCAGGGCTTACCTGGGCCCCCAAAATATTTTATTCAAGTTGGCACCCTGGATGTAAGCAATAATAGTGAAATTCATACAAGAGGGAGGCTGAGAGTTGCTAATATCAGTATAATATTTTTTTTTAATTCAAAGTAAACCCAGGAACATGGCTTAAGTCCATTAATTTCACTGGGCTTACTCGGAGTAAAACTTAGTTGAATACTATCCTTACTGGCTAGAGCTTAGTCCTAGATCTATGTGTAATATATATGACAACAACAACAATTTTATTATTGGTACCCCGCCCACCAGACTGGGTTGCCCCAGCCACTCGGGGCGGCTTCCAGCATGTACGAAAACATAATAAAATGTGAAACATTAAAAATGTATTCATGTATGTGACTACAGCAGCAAGAATGTTACTTGCCCCAAAATGGAAAGAAGTTCCAATGAAAGAAGAATGGATACAAAAACTTATGGAATATGCAGAAATGGCAAAACTTACCAGAAGAAGAAGAAATCAAGATCACATTTTTTTTATAAAAGAATGGAAATGGTTTATTGAATATTTACAAACAAATTGTAAACAGATAAGAACATTGGCAGGGTTATTGCAATAACCTGCAGTTTTATAAGAGTACATATTTAAAGTAGATGACTAAACGAGTAAGTTAAGTTAAGTTGGAATATGAAGAAAATAAAAATAATAAATTTAAGGAACTGCAGAAAGAGGGGGAAGGAAGTTGAGTTTAAAAATGTTTAAATTATTGTAAAATTATTGAAATGTATAAAATTGAAAATCAATAATAATAATAATAATAATAATAATAATAATAATAATAATAATAATAATAATGCATAAACAACAGCAACATCATAATACCAAGGAGCATGCACTCTAGGCAGTGCTGTTGGATGTCCTTGACATTCCTTGCTGAGGAAACCCATCATTTCCAACAAGCAGGTCAAACATTTGTCTGTCTGTATCCCGCTGCTGTTGCCCATGAACTAGGATGGCATAGCTGCCCTCCAAGGCATCTGTATCTCCTTGTGCTTTCCCTGGAACTGTCATTAGACACTTCCTTGGCTAGGTGGTAGCATTCCTCAGGCTGGCTGGCTGGCTGGCAGCCTCCCTGGTGTTGATAGCGCAGCAGGCCGATGGAGGTGGCAATCTTGCTAGGACACATCTGTCCCTCTTAGTATTCATGCAGCTAATGTCTCACTTTCACGGCAAATGCAAATTGGGTTGCTTCGTCCAAACATGTCAGCCTCATTAGCAGGTGCACACAGATTGGCATGTGACATATAGCAGCTCAGCTTCTGCGTTGCCACCTCCAGCCACTGCTGGTTTTGTTCTGTCCTTTGAATGCGACTGGCTAGGAAATAAGCAACGGAGCGGGTTGAATCTCATTTCAAGGATGCTGGCAGGGGAGAGAGACAAGGAAGCCCCTTGTCTCATGGGCTAAAGAGCATCATTCAAGGGCCTGGATCCTACAGCATCCGACAAAATGAGGGCTGCATGCACTGTCTTGGAAGGTGATGTTCTTTGCCACAATGCTGCAAATATATGTGGAATATATCATTTCAGGGGAGAGGTGGGAATTATGATGATTGTCAAATGGGGTTGTAAATGCCAAAAGGAGTTCTAAACTTGGAGGTTCTGAGCTGAACTGTCTGTGTGGTCCCATGCGGGGAAGTGCAGCTGATTTGCATCCAAAGGATCTCAGATTCAATTCCCACCATCTCCAAGTTGGGCTACCTGAAACCCTGGAGACCTGTTGCTAACCAGCACAGACAATATTGAGCAATGTGGTCCAGTGGTTGAAGAGGTACATCCCAGCAGCTCATGAAATCTTACAGAGGATGGCAAGTTTTCAGATCATGAGAAACAGCAGCTTGGGGTGGGGGGCAAATACTGGCCTATCTTTGAAGACAGTACATTTTCGCACAGATAGACTATTGAGAAATTAATTCCATTGAAGGATCTGCCCCAGCATCCCATAGAGAATTACAGTGATACCTCGGGTTATATACTCTTCAGGTTACATACACTTCAGGTTACAGACTCCGCTAACCCAGAAATAGTACCTCGGGTTAAGAACTTTGCTTCAGGATGAGAACAGAAATCGTGCTCTAGTGGCGCGGCAACAGCTGGAGGCCCCATTAGCTAAAGTGGTGCTTCAGGTTAAGAACAGTTTCTGGTTAAGAACGGACCTCCCAAATGAGGTACTTAACCTGAGGTACCACTGTATATGAAATTCATGCATGGCATTGCCTTTGCTTGAAAACACAATATCCAGAAAACAGATGACTGGCTGTTGTGAGCTCCTTCGGAATCTCATCCTTTCTACCCCATTGTTGACAAGGAATCTTTTTCGCAACTGTGCGCTAACAACCACAACTTTCTTTACACAGGCTACGTACACTCAAAACACAGCAAGGTTGTTTCTCCCCACTGTGTTTCGAGTAACATTTGCACCGTGTTGTGAAAGGGATATTGACATTTGATGTGCATTACCTGTGTGGTTTCTCTGCAACACCCTCCTGTTCATGAAGCTGTCGTCTGCACATGTGCAATGGCTGTTTCAAATGCACACACCTTAGCTTAACTGTGAAGTGACTGTGGCTTAAATTTTCTAGTCGGGTTGAAGCAGGTTTGAGGAAAAACACACCAAAGAGCAGCATTTCTCAGGAAACTACAAGATCGATATGGGCTGTGTATGCAACTTCAGAAACTAGCGGAGGGAATGCACTGGATGAAGAGCAAACGGCAGTGTGTACACAGCCATAGTCATTCTGAATAATATAAACAACGCTGAGGTTGCTCATTATTTTGGCCATTGCTTGTTTGTTTGTAGTTTACCCTAATCCTAAATACTGATGCAAAAAAAAAAAAAAAAATTAATTAATCTCATTGAAGGGCAATATTTCAGCCACTAGGGATGGAAACAGCACAGTAATTGAATGCAGAGCCGGATGAATATAATTCCCCAAGGTAGCAAACATGAATATGAGTGTAAATTTTTATGCATTTTCTGTTTAATTTTCCATCTTTCCCCTCTCTGAAATATTTTCATTTTCCTCTTGCCCTTTGCTGCTGGAATTTGTCATCTAAGTTGTTTGAGAAAGAAAGAAAGAAAGAAAGAAAGAAAGAAAGAAAGAAAGAAAGAAAGGCAATTGAAACGATGTCTTATACTTTTGCAGAACAAGGTCACACTGTCAATCCTTTTAAGAAGACACAATTAAGTGAGGGAGGATGAAGATGAGAGATAGCTGCCAGAGGGGGGTAAAATCACGAGACACATGTCAGCCCCTTCTGTGATTGCTGCAACGGTGGCACTAACTAGACAAAAAAGGCATCTTGGCTGCTTAGTCTTTTGGCCTCCTAGGGAGTCCCATTAAAAGGACGCTCACCACTGCCTTGATAAAATAAGTGCTTCATCTTGACCAGTCCTAGATCTTCTTTTCTCTCTTTCCTTTTTTCCAGGTGCATTAACAAATGGGCCATTGACATGATGGCTGTCATCGAGTTCCCTTTCTCCCTTTCCCTCCAAATTTGCATAACAGGATTTCAATCCTGCATGCAGATGCAAGCACGCACAAAGTCGTATTTGTTTCGAAAGGTAGCAAAGGACAGCGGTGCGCATGTCCCTGTTGGGTGCAATGTATGTGAGCACTGGCAAAGAGTTAAGTTACACCACCCAGTGCATGGCCAATACTTTGGCCACCTCATGAGAAGAGAAGACTCCCTAAAAGACCCTGATGTTGGGGAAGATGGAGGGCACAAGGAGAAGGGGACGACAGAGGACGAGATGGTTGGACAGTGTTCTCGAAGCTACCAGCATGAGTTTGGCCAAACTGCGGGAGGCAGTGGAAGACAGGAGTGCCTGGCGTGCTCTGGTCCATGGGGTCACAAAGAGTTGGACACAACTAAACGACTAAACAACAACACCCAGTGCATGACATTAACTCATCCGTTACCACAACTCATCAGTGAGCCATCATGCTGGATGATGAAACAATTCAGTATGGAGTGTCTACCCTCTCACCAGTTGGCAGCTTTTCACTGCGGGCCATGACCTGGGATGGCATGTAATGCAAATATGCCCCGCCAATAGCCTTAGTATAATAGTCTTGGCACTTTGCTTTGTTTTTGTTTTTTTGCCATGCCCAACTCTATGTAGTTCTGCTTTCAGCAGCAACAAGAGTGCCCAATGCTGTATTTTTTTCCAGCAAACCAATGATGAAGCGGGAAAGGTTTTACTCAATGTACACCTATGGAAATGAATGAAGCAAAGTTTGTCTTGTCCAGTAATTTCAATGGTATATTTATGGAATTAGACACAACCCATGCTTTCATGAAGTTGATTTCACCAAGACCATCCATGGAAATGAAAAAACAAGATTTTTTTCTTATCTGTTGCTTGCCGTATCTTGCAATTTTTTTGGGGGAAAAAAAGCTTTGAATAAACGGATGCTAATGACTAGCAAGTCATTGAAAAACCCATTTTATATTTTGCATGAAAATGCTTTTTCAATTAAGTTCTATTGTGCAGATAAATATATAATATTAAAGCAAGTCCATTTGCCCCTTCTCGAGCAGGCGGCTTTGCAGGTGGGCCCTGGGCCTCCTCTGTGAACTGGCCTATTGCAGGCCAGTTCATCCTCTTGCCCCCAAATTAGCCAGTGGTGGCAGGAATTAGAGGGCGTGGCAGGAATTATTTTATGCATTAGGACTTGCCGTTATTTTTATTGATTAATTTAGTAATTATTTATTGTGATTGTTGAGAGTGAAATTCTGTTTAGTTATTATTTGTGATATACTATTATACTGTATACTATTATATGCTAATAGATTATTTAATATTACTTTATTTGATATGAGTTGTTTATTTTAAAATTATGCTTTCATTATGCCTTTTTTGTACTGAAGCAGATTGTTATAAGGTGTGTGGTCTTTTTTTGTATATTTTGCTGTTTCTTCAGCTTCTAAACCGCCTTGTGTATAGTAATATACAAATTAAAAGTGAAATGAAAAAGGAGAAAAATGAACAAAAACAAAAGACATGCTAATAAAACTGGAAACGTAAGGCTAAGAACACATTACCAGATCAAAACACAGCTAAGATGTCCTTTTTCTCATCATGGATTGAAATTGGTTTGGTGGGAGGGACATCAAAATGCAGCTTTGCATAAGAAATAATAGTATAGATATGCACTGTATACACTGCTTCCTAAACCAATGATAAGAGCACACTGGATGCAGAGTACAGTAAATGCGAGTGTGTACACAGCCACACAAGAAAGGTGTGATTAACTGTAGATACACAACAATAGTCTTGCTCACCCAAAAGTCAATTGCATACACCAAGTTCTGAATAAAGATGGAAGAATGGCACTAAGAGTAGTTTTCAACATCTAGAAATTTTATTTTTATGAGACATCGTATAAATATACTTTAAATATTTTTAATATGAAAAAGAAGGTGATGTAAACCTGCAGAGACTGAGCTACTGTTCTTTCAAATAACGCTGGAGTTTTCTTTTCTTTTGTGGTCTAAAAGAAGAAGAAGAAGGAGCAGCAGGGAAAACACAGGAGGACAAAGATTTGATGACAATGTCATGTAGATGCCCTGTAAAAAGTGAATGAATAAAGCATGATAATTCCACAGCAAACGTCTAGTGTGGAAACACCCTTAGAAGAAAACATCATAGAGCCAGGAGAATCCACTTCTGAGGCTGTAGCCCTTTCAAGTTTAACTCAACTCCTTTTTTTCCCTTCTGTGTGTGGCAGTTCAAGAATGGCAAAGCCCTTCTATCGGGCTCTGAGAATGCAAACGATATATTTTCAGTGCGCACGCAGGCACACACATTTAGTGGAATTTGCTCACAGCCATCAATGGCGTGCTATAGAGTGAGAGGAACAATTCGCCAGTGGTGGTCACTCTGGGAATAGAAGGGGAGAGAATTAAATGGGCGGCAAAGGGAAATCAAGAGGGCAGAATGTGGAATAATGGAAAGTGCCTTTAAAAGAATCCGGATGAAAAGTTGTTAGGCTCAAAGATTTTCGTCTCTTCTCCTTTATACAAGGTCCAGGGAAGAACAAAAATATATTTAAGCTGCTGCATTTAAATGTGCAATGTGATAGCTGCATTGGACACTGAACAAGATTAACAATGAATTTGTCAGTACTAAAGATCATATATGCACAAAGACATGGGGGGAGGGGGGTCAAAATACTAACACGTAAAAAAACCCCCAATAGGTTGGATATTTCCATACCAGCTCTGAATATAAATCGCAGATGTCAAGATAACTGAAAAAAATTTGAACCACTGGGGGAGGGGGAGATTTTCTTAAGTGTGTGTGTGTGTGTGTGTGTGTGTAAAATGGCATGATTACAGGATGCTTCCTTTTGGTCAAATATTTATTATTTGAATTTGTAATGACTGAAATCAAGAAAACCGAAGACACCTAATACTCATGTAGTAAGCCTGCCAGTTGCCTCTGCATGAATGCTCTGTTGTTTTTGGTTTCCCCCCTCGCCACGAATCTCAAAACAGAGTTCTCTAAACTCTCCATAAAATTGTACAACTTTATGAAACCATATTCCTTGAGCAAACACGGATGATTCCGTTGTGGCACTCGGCATGCTGTCTTTAAGTGGTTGCAGATCGGGGCTATGGTCAGTCTCTTTGTATTTAGATTTTAATTTTCTGCTATTTTCAGAAGAAGGTTGACCTACTGGGGGCCTGCAAAATTGTGTTTGCTTCGGGTGCTAAGAGTTTCTGCAAAACTTCGTCACTGGAGGTGATTAAAAGGTTCCAGGTTTTAAAAGCTACATGGCACAGTGCTGTGGGATCCAAGTTCAACTCCCAACATCTCCAGGTAGGGCTGAAAGAGAACTGATGAGAGCCACTGCCTATCAGTGTAGACAATAGTGAGCCACATGGACCAGTAATCCGACTCAGAATAAGGCATTTTCCTATGTTTCCTTGCTGTGATTGCCGCAGCTGCTCACAACAGTCCTTTGTAGTGTAGTAATGATAAGAAATGGTGCAGATAGGGAATTTCAGACCCTCCAAGTGTCCCTATTTTCCAGGAGAGACCTGGTCTTAACAAAGACATTGGATTCTTATCTCATTATACATGACAAAGCCATTTTTCACCTTCTCACCCCTTGCTTTTTCCTGTAAGACCTATTACAGTCGTTAAGAGTCGTCAACAGGCTCATCACAGCTATCTGCCAATCACCCCTTCCCACCACCCTTCTGAGTAATACCCCTGCCCACCTTCCCACTATTTAGAAGGGTCTGGTGACTTCTGTTTCAGTGTATCTGAAGAAGTGTGCATGCACACGAAAGCTCATACCTAGAACTAACTTAGTTGGTCTTTAAGGTGCTACTGGAAGGAATTTTTTTTATTTTGTTTTGACTATGGCAGACCAACACGGCTACCTATCTATTTTCCAGGGACAGTCCTGAATTTACAGAAGCCACCCCAGCTTCTGATTTGATCCCGGAATGTCCCACTTTTCCTTAAGGTAAAGGTAAAGGGACCCCTGACCATTAGGTCCAGTCGTGACCGACTCTGGGGTTGCGGCGCTCATCTCGCTTTATTGGCCGAGGGAGCCGGCATACAGCTTCCGGGTCATGTGGCCAGCATGACTAAGCAACTTCTGGCGAACCAGAGCAGCGCACGGAAACGCCATTTACCTTCCCGCCGGAGCGGTACCGGAGCGGTACTTGCACTTTGACATGCTTTCGAACTGCTAGGTTGGCAGGAGCAGGGACTGAGCAATGGGAGCTCACCCCGTTGAAGGGATTCGAACCGCCGACCTTCTGACCGGCAAGTCCTAGGCTCTATGGTTTAACCCACAGTGCCACCCGTGTCCCTTAGGATGTCCGTATTTTCACTGGTGAAATGTTGGAGGGTATGGAGTTATGTGACCACTGAGCCAAGGAGATAAGTAACTATACACCTTGAGAAGACATCTGAAAGCAGCCCTGTATAGGGAGGTTTTTTAAATGTTTAATGTTTTATTAAGTTTTTTTATGTGTTGGAAGCTGCCCAGAGTAGCTGGGACAACCCAGTCAGATGGGTGGGGAATTATTATTATTAAATAACATTTCGGAGAAATGTTGAAGGGTTTGGAATTTTAGACTCTGGATTTAATGGCCTTAAAGGCCTGCTCCTAGAATTAAAGTTTCTTTAGATGGCAATGTGTATTGCTTCACTTACTTCAAGATATGATAAGGCAGCCTTGCTGCATTTGCAGGGTGCTTCTGTTCATTCTGCTGTCTGACTCAAATTTGTGCACTGATTCAAAGAGTGTCCTTATTTATTCATATTCACATTTCTTACGAATTGCCAGACTTTGGACTGGGTTAGCCACATATGTACTCCACATATACAAAATAATCCCTTAAACATGGGGGTAGGGAGGACCAAGCAAAATAAGCTAACATCGCTTCCCCTCTTTCCCCCTACCTTCAAAGGCATAAACCTTAACCCAGCCAACAAAAATAAACTGGAATAAAGATAAATCTTATGATACTTCTTTCAAAGCCTCTGGCAAGCTCCCTGAGGAAACAGACTTCCATGGTTGTAGGGCGGAGACAGAGAATATCTCAGCACATATCTGCTGTCTGAATTTGGTTTACAGATTAAGTGCACCACAAGGTTCCTCACCCCCATTCTAGCTGCTCAGCTGAATGTGGCCTCAGGCCTCTTCAAATCAGGAATCCCCTGATCATGCAGGTGGAAGTGGGGCCAGCGAACATGGCTCAGTGCCTACACACAGTTTGCACCCTTGTGCATTTGTCTAGGTGCCTGAAGGGGGCTTTTAGGCCTCTGCCTTCCAAGTAACCAGGTAGTAGATGTTCTTCAGTCACAGGAATGCCAGAGAACCTGGAGAAAGACTCCAACCATCTGCCTTTTGAGTGCTTTGTCTCTTCAAACATACACTCAGCGTGAGAGTGCATGATATAATTACAAAGAAGTCCATCAGCCCTCGAGCTAAATGCTGTGAGGGAATTTAACAAAATAGGATTAGCATAAACTAGATCAAAATACAGTTTGAACTGCGAGCGGAGAAGAGAAACATGAAAACTGGCCCTATCTGGTTGTGACTCATCTGTGTGAACTCCTGCATTTACAGTCACCAAAGGGATAGAGGCTTGGGAGGCTTCTAAAACAAACATTTTAAAAGCCTTCAAAGTGCAGCTCTAAGAGAGATTTCCCCCAGTTATGTGGATTCCATCAGAGCTCAGATGAAGCCCAGCATCTGGTATTTCCGCAGCCTAAAGTAGCAATATCCAAGCCTAGTGTTTGTAAGCCGTATTTCCAGACCATCTGGGAAGAGAGTCACCTTTCTGCGGAATGATGCTGCCTTGCTTTGAAATCCCTGTCTGTCTTAGGCCATGGCTCGGTGGTATAGCAGCTGCCTGAATATTGGCTCAACCTCTAGCATCTCCTGGTAGGTCTGGGAGAGATCCCATCTGAAACCCCAGAGGACTGCTGCCAGTCAGTCCTTAGAGCAGAGATGGGGAATGCCCTCCAACTCCCATCAGCCTTGATGAGATGTCCCAGTCTCACCTTACAACAGGGGAGTGGACACTTTTTCAGCCTGAGGGACGTATTTCCTTCTGGGCAGCTGCATGCCAGTGGGGTGCAGAGGCAAGTGGGCTGAGCATTGCCTGTGATTTTTACATTTGTACAGTAAGCTGGTTCTTTCACACGCACGCAACCCATGCAAGCAAGAGGCATTATTGGAGCTCAAGGACAGATTCCAGCCAGTCCAAAACACCCAGGGAGGGTGCAAAGCAGCACTGGTGAGGGGTGTGGCTCAGGAGGGGTGTGACCTCAGGAAGAGGTGTGGCCTGAGGAGAGGCCTAACCGCCAGATAGGCCTAGAGGACTGCATTTGGCTCCTGGGCCTGATGTTCCCCATTCCTGCCTTACAGGAAGGGCAGGAAATTATGATTTAAAAACCCACATCATTCCCATTTTGTATATATATCTGCATATCTTCTGATAGCCCCCAAAGTACCATGATCATCACAAAAGTCTTTAAGCCATCAAGGTTTCTCATTCTTTCATGCAGTGTCCTGAATTCCCAATGGGCTTTCCCTTCAGTAAAGCATTTCAGTGTGTTACCGGAAGTTCCGAATTATGCATCCCTCCATAGGAGCCAACTCCTAGGGACCAAGGTCCCTTCGCCCCCCCCCCCCAATAAAATATTTGAGCACCCCCCATTGCCATTCAAATGGTGTGTGCGTGTGGTCGGTTATTTGGGACAGGGCTTACATGGCCCCCCCAATATTTTATTCAAGTTGGCACCCCTGCATTCCTCTAACACATGTCTTACATGTATGCCTCTCAGTCTCTTTCCTACCACCACCACAAACAATATGGCGCCACTTCCTGTTTTTACAATAACAAGACCTGGGACACTTGAATGCCCCTAAGAAAGTTTTTCACTGTTTTCCTGTTCTTCAGTTGGTTGGTCTCACATAAAGAAAGCGCCGAGTGGGGAAGTGAAGGGGCTGGGGTCTGTCTGCAAGGCTGCTGTCATGGCTGTGAAGGGTTAAAGAGTGGTTCTTGGGGTCACTTGACTCTGGCTTGATTTATTTGGCCATTGTGTCTGCGCCCTTGCCCTAGAATCTGAGGAGGATGTGGGCGGGGTGTTTGTGAGGACACTGATGTACAATACATCACTATTTTCATTTGAGGAATCTTGGAGGGTATGTCTCTGACGCTGTACAATTAGACATCTCTAGTATAAGATGGCAGTCTGGTGGCAGAATAGGAGTAGCAGCACCCAACCAAATTACTCTAAACAGCAACACAAATGAACCCTCCCCAAGCCAACCAGGTGAGCGCTGTTCTTAATATCAAGGGCATGCCATGCCTCTGAATATATCTGTGCCATGGAAAGAGATATGGCATCTTTGAATTACTGGGTGAAATAGATAAAGAGCTGGAGAACTGCCAAGGTAAAAGTTGTAAAACTGGATTGATTTTTGCTACAGCTTGCTAAGGGCTCCCTAGAGCCAGGATGCAATGTTCAAATATAATAATTGATAGCCTGAAAAAATATTTCTGATAAGCATGCCACTGTAACACACAGTCTGAGATGAAGTGGGCCTTTGTGTCTCAGCTAACCTGACTAACCAAAGTGACCCAGATCCACTGTTCACTTCCCTGATTATAGCTGCACAAACTCTTCACCACACACACACACACACACACACACACACACATATATGCATATGCTCCCATCCCCCTCCATCGTCTGCTCTTTCCAGCTGTAGAGAAAATGGGTCTGGCCTTCGAATAAGGGCATTTGTTAAATGTTGTTACAGAAAAGTAATTATCCAACAATCAGACATATACAGGCAATGGATGGGAAGGAGGAGGGGAGGGGGTTAAATGCTTCTGTTAATGCCACCCTAGGATTCCCACGGGGCAGATTCTCTGACCTCGTCTGCCTTCACTTAGGTTTGTTGACCACCCTGAGCTACAAACCTACGTGTCCAAATTGCTTCAAGATTTAACTGGACACATTACATTTTTTAAAAAAATGTCTGAACATTTTCCAACAGCTTATGAAAGGAGATAATTCATTAACTCAAAATAAGTTAAAATTTCAAACACTGTAAAGACTTTAAACATTGCCTTGAATATATTCTCCAAGTGTTCTACTATAATATACCCACACGCATCATATAGGGCTGTACTCCATGAAGTTTGAATAAAAGTAAATATAGGGAAATGAATGGATCTCTGCTAGTCATGTCCATTCATTTCAATGGGTCTTCTCTGTGCATAACTAATGTTGGATATAAGCAATATATTTTATTTAGCAAATGTTGTCCTTTTCATTACAATTGTCTTGAAAGCTGCAGTGTTAAAGAATATAGTAGCTTTCCCGCACCTAATAATAATAATAATAATAATAATAATAATAATAATAAAGCTTTTGCATTTCTGCTAACGCATCAGTCTCTTTCTTTCTTAGTTCACAAAATAGTATAAAAGTTCCATTTGGTTTATTTAGAACAACAAAAGCATTTGTGTGCATCAATGTGCTTTCTAGGGTATAGGTACCTTCACATTTTGGGTGTCTTTGGAATACTATAAACCAGACTTATCCTTGACAACAGAATTGCCATGAAAATACTCTGAATATATCTGAAGAGCATCTTTGGCTCAGCAACCCAGCCTTTGGTTGATTGACATCTGATGCTGTTTTAAATGTATTGGGGGAGGGGGCGTTATTGGGGGGGTTTTGTCCTCATTCTTATTATGTATTTTGCATTTTTTATATTGTAATTTTATGCTGAGAATTGCCCAGAAATTTTTGGATGAAGGGTGGTATACAAATTTAATAATAACAATAATAGTAATAATAATAATAATGGTAACTTTTAACAGAGTATTGCAGTTTCCGTATGAAGGCTTACAAACTGCACAAAGCCATGATGGTGGTTCATATAGCGATAATATTTTCTTTTCTTTTTTTAAAAAATAATTTTTTATTGATTTTCCAATTTTAAAACAAAACAACATCAACGAACAAAAACAAACACACAAATATAGTTTCATAACCTCATTTTCATAAGCCTTCTTTCTCGGACTTCCCCATACCTCACCCTTTTTGCATCCTTATTTTACAATTTTTCAGCAACCCTTTACTCCAATTAATTAAAACTTATTATCTTTCTCAATTTCATCTTAATTCCACAAACAATTTCAGCTGCAATTCTGTATCTTCCTTTCCCTTGACATTTTAGCACTCATCAATATTGTAACAGTTCTTAAGATAAACTTTGAAATTCTTCCAGTCTTCCTCCACCGTCTCTTTCTCTTGGTCACGGATTCTGCCAGTCATTTCTGCCAATCCCATAAAGTCAATCACTTTTGTCTGCCATTCTTCCAGTGTGGGAAGTTCTTGTGTCTTCATATAGCGATAATATTTTCAACAGTCTTCACCCAGGTGGGAGCACACTCATGGGTTGAATGGGGCAAAAGACTTGCTTATTATATCCACTGGGAGGAATATTGACATGTGTAAGCTTTTTGTTGACCTCCACATGGGAGCCATAATATTGATATCAACTGCCATAATATGTATGTTTTCCTAAGGTGACACAGCATGACTACAAAGAACACATTTACTTGCCAACTTAACACAAGTAAATTCCTCCCAACTTTAATTATGGCACCTTCATCTATTATCATAGCTCTTATCATATTGGATAGTTGGACTATCATTCTGATCATTCTTA
Organism: Podarcis erhardii; assembly: GCF_964252035.2. NCBI lineage: Eukaryota > Metazoa > Chordata > Lepidosauria > Squamata > Lacertidae > Podarcis > Podarcis erhardii. The sequence continues at coordinate 78,518,253 of NC_138508.1, read as the reverse complement.
TTTGTGAGCAAGGAATATAAGAGGTGTGTGTGTGTGTGTGTGTGTGTGTGTGAGAGAGAGAGAGAGAGAGAGAGAGAGAGAGAGAGAGAGAGAGAGAAGTTGTCTCTATGGAGGACAAAATAAATAATACAGTTTTCCCCAAGCTTGTGCTCTATAGATCTTGCTGGATTACAACTCCTATTATCCCTGATCATTGACCATGCTGGCTGAGGCTGAAGGGACTTGTAGTCCAATGACATATGGAAAGCACTTGGTTATGGGAGGCTGAAATAACAGAACCTGAGCTATACTCCAAATCCACAGGGGTTTTCAAAAAGCCTGTCTCTGAAATGAATTCCCATATCATCACACATGTCACCACCCACAATAATTCATTCATTCATAAAAGGTGCTGAGGAAAGGACGTCCAGCCACCTATTTATTTATTTATTTGGTTGGTTCTCATCCCATGGTTTCAATCCTGGGGAATCTCCAAGGTGGTTTACATAAAGTAATAACGTATAATTCTAGTAGAGCTGATTTTACCAATTTGATTGGGTCATTGTGACTGTTCTCATCCCCTTTCACTTCCCTTCCTAACAGCAGTTGGGTGGCCCATTGCTTAACTGCATTATTCTTCCTCCATTCCTCCTAGGATGGCAGGCCCAGGAGCAGAGAGCAAGGACCCAGGTATGCTTCAGGTAAACAGCTAAGCAATGACATTGGGATATTCTGTTTCTTAGCTTTGTTTTCCTTACCAACCCCAAAGACCTATACTCGGCACTTATTGGTTTGTTTGTTTGCTTAAAACTTCTGTCTCCCAAAAGGATCAGTCCTCAAGGAAATTTGTGTTGATACAATCTATGCTGCAAATGGTAAGATATGATTATGAGCTGAAATCTCCAGTTCTCTACACCCATGTGGTTACCTGCCAATTCAACATCCTGGGTGCATGACTCTTGATGCAATTTTTACACATATCTCCAGGAGTGGGGTGATACCTATGGACAAGTGTGAAATTTAGAGAGCAACCCAAACGTATGCTTTCCCCAACAGTGATGAAGTGTCCTTCCTTAAGCATGGGCAATAGCAAATAAAAATGAGATAAACTTTCAGAAAGATATGAAATAGATTGTATGGAAAAAGCAGGGAGTTTCATTTTCCACCCTCCAACATCTCTGTTTTTGATATGACTGATAGAGAAGCAATAACCCATTCTTTGAGAAAGCTGTGCTCATAAATCAAACCATGCTTCAGTCCAAAGTGTGATCACTAGGAAAAGGATGGGGATATTGGAGTGATGCCTTCTAAAATTACTGGTAGATCATGCTTGTATTACTCTGGTCAATGGCAATTTTTTAAAAGAAAATTACAATTAATCTTCTTGTTAAGGTGATGGGAAAAATGCCAAGTAATCAAGGAAAAGAATTTGTGTTGGATAATAACTCATTACAGTAAGTCAGGATTCAAGGAGAAAGTAAGTTCAATTTGCAAGCATTATTAGAGGATAATCACTTTAACAATTCTTCTCCATTTAGTCTTCTGTTGAGAATCTGGAACTACTCGAGGTTTGAAGCCTGATCTGTGTAGATCTCTGCTCTTATAAGCATCAGTGCAACTAGTGTAAGGGAGGAACAAGGGCAGCTGTCCAGTGCACATCTTGGACGAGGCTACATCAGCCTCCAAGTCTGTGGGTGGTAGCCAAAGCCAGTCACACACAAAAGACACCCACTGGAATCAATGGACTTCCAGTCCATTGCGTTGAATGGGTATACTCTGAATATGACATAGATGGACTACACTTGCTGTATTAAAAAGTTTCGATCATATTGCCATGTCTTAACATAATGTTAAAATAGATGAGATTTTGCTTTCAAATTGCAACAAATACCCATGTTTTTAAATACTAATTGAAGCTCTAGACATTAGCCTGCTCGGAGGCTTAGAGAGAGCAGCAGACCAGGTACAGTGGACATCCTATCAGTCTCCCATTGGCTCTATGCACAAGTGTGTTGTGACCCATTTGGTCACAGTGGGCGTGGAACCTCAGAGACGCTGCAGGGGGTGCCTCAACTATGATGTACATTGCACAGGGGGCTGCTGAAATCTGAGACCCCAAGGTGTGCCACTGCTGTGTGCTTAAGTGCCTACTATTGCAGTCTGAAGTGCTGCAGCCTCATTCCATTCCATTCTGCTGCATGTGTAGAACCAGCCTGAATGATGTCATTGAGTAACAAGTATTGAGCACATACATGTGAATCTGAGTGGTACGGATAGTTATGATGGCAGCAACAGACTCACCAGCCCAATCCATTAATCATATACAAGGATCAGCGGTGGTACCTTCTGTTCAGTATGATTGTTTCATTGACACTGAAATGAAGAATGCCATAATGTGTATTGCCAAAGGATTTATCATGGGGATTTTCCATGGGGCTATATTGAAGCCAAGAAGTGGTCTCTGAACTCTTTGACTAGTCAATAATTAACTATTCTTGTTTTCTGCTAGCTAACACATGAGTGTTTAACCTTAGAAAAGGTGACAAATGTGTTTGGTTGCAAATGTCCATTTTGAAAGGGAGCTGTCTTTGTTCTTAGGTTCTGTGAGAGTAAGGATGTAAATGAAGCTGTCCAGGTAAACAGTTCCAGGCTAATGGAGAGAGAGAAAAACCTTTGCTTATAGATTTGTTTGGAGCATTTCATATTTTCGAAGATGCTGAACTTGTGTGGGACAGTCCAAGATATTATATGGAATTATTTGGATGTATTGTTGATGTGTTTATTCTGTTATGAAGAAAGTTCAGCAAATAAAGTTTTGAATAATATCTAATGGATCTGGACAATGCTTCATGCCCAAAAGAGCCAGTTTTTACGCATCCAGTCGCATCAAACTGCTCCATATAAATATCTGCAATACTTTAAATATAATACAAAACTAAGTATCTTTCAGCAGATCATGTACTGTTTTCACCTTTAGTAACTTTTCAAAGATCACGTTGACATGACACATCATTTAGTCTATTTTTGTGGCCTCATGCAGGACTCTTATAGCCCCCACTCAGCTTCCAGATGGCCATCCCCAATGAATGAATTTATTTTCACTCTTTCAGTAAACTTTAAACTTGAACACATCTTCAGAGCCGCAAGTAGCAGACTATGGGAGGGAGTGTAATACTGAAATGCCAAAGGGATAAGTGGAATGTTAACATTAAAAATGTCTTTTGTCAGAAGTTTTCAGATGGTTATGAATGAGTAATAAATGTTAAATAAGAGGTGGTTCTTTCAGTGTATGGGATTTCATCTGCATTTTAATGTCTTGATATCTGCACAGTTGGATGGCTATTTTTTTTTTTTTTTGGGTGACTGAATATTCATGTACTAATACAAAAATGTCATTTTAAGTTTTCTCCCCCAGCATCTGAATGCATCCAATGGGTGTTTTACAGCTTCCAATGCTACAGCCACAGAGATATTATAATCCCACAGAAAGGATTCCATGTGGAAAGAGGATCTTGGGGCACATTTCACTTCACATGTACTACCTCTGTCAAATAGCCTTCAAATAGTGTCAATCGTGTGTTAGGGGCAGAGAGAAAGAGCCGAGATGGCTAAATTTCCCTTCCTCACAAGAGATTATTGGTTCAAGTGAACAGGATACTTGTTTTGTGTAAGGGACAAACAACCACTGACTGCTATAAAAGAAGGAACAAGAGGCCATTGTGAAAGACCCAGACAACTGGATGTCTGGTTCTATTGGGCTGCCCCCTTCTCCCCCGCAGAGCCCTCTGTCACCAATGACTGGAGATGGAGGATGAAATTTGGTTCAGTTCACATTTAAAGTCAAATCTGTAAAATGAGCACTTTCCAAAACAATTTGCAAAACTGAAATATAGCTCTCCCTAGAAAAATCACACAAATCCGAATTTTGAAATGCAGTAAAGAATGCTTACAAGAATGCATATATTAGAGGAAAGTGTGAATACAAATGAGGATATTAGTGGAAATAACATAGAAACATGCATTATATTGCTCACAAGAATGTTTGCGCCAGTTAAAGCTGCATACAAAAATGTTTTTTTATTGGAAGAATTCTGTAATAAAATGATGAAGAATTTCCTGAGGCTAATAATAATAATAATTGCTGCAAAATGTGGAGAACTAAATTTAAGACTGGAAAAATGGTAAACCGAGATGATCCAAAACTGAGAGATGCTTCCATCTGTATGAATGACTGCATAACTTGGCAGCTACATTGTGAATATATGGGTTCAGGGGCCCCAAACCCCACTTTCGTCCCACATAGGGTTGTGCTGAAGACACTGATCTGAAAGTTCATAAAGAGGAAGAGGAAGAGGAAGAGGAAGAGGAAGAGGAAGAGGAAGAGGAAGAGGAAGAGGAAGAAGAAGAAGAAGAAGAAGAAGAAGAAGAAGAAGAAGAAGAAGAAGCAGCAGCAGCAGCAGCATCAGCGACAGCCGCAGCTTCTATCTGACTTGGTCACATTCATTGCTTTGAGCAGATATCTTAGGATTTGAGATGCCAGGAAGAAAGAATTGGGGGAGGGAAGGTAAACCTAATTTTGCCAGTGGGAATACTTTCTTCTTCTTCTTCTCCCTACTTGATATTATTAATGAAGCACTGGTACAGCTTCGGCAATTTGCAGGAGGGGGGAAAAAAGAGAGCAAGTTATGTAATTCTTCCATGTAATAGCTGCAGACTGGAAAGAATTGGCCTCAAACTGTCTGAAGGAGAGAATATTCCATATTAAATGTTTTAATTGCAGGGTAATATTTTTATGCCTTGATTCTGTGAAAAAGAAAATCCAGCCCATTTAATTTGCTGTATTAACTACATACATTTGTTCCTTGGTATTCTTAATTAGGTCAATTTTAAATTTTAATAGCATCATTTTGCAACTTTAGTTCTGGTGAGAGAAAGTTTTTGAAATCCATTATATTCGCACTTCCGTTACAGATGAAGCAGCCGCATATCATAGCACAGATACACAATATTATGTCATGGAAGAGGTTGGCGGCTGCAATCCAGAGAAAACGAGGTTAGCCAATAAGCTGAATTAAGGCTACAAAGCAACACATGTACCTGTAATCAGGAAAGAAGGAAGTACCATTAAACTCAGTGGGGCTTACTTCTGAGTAGACCGGGTATAGGCTTGCATAGTAAGTCTGACTGAAATCAATGGCATTTAAGCATGCCTAATTTATCTGGAATGCAGCCTTTGACGCCAGCAAACTGATCCACCAGGAATTCAGGCATGATGTGGAGCAGAGCATTTTGCATGTGTTCATATCCCAGATGCATATGCAAGCATATTTGTGTGTGTAAGCTGTAAAGTTAGACTAAACAAACAGCAAGAAATCAGTAGAAGCCTAAGGCTTTGGATGAACTGGAGGAAGGGAAGTCATCAAGGGTTGTGGGTGGGATGGGTGTGGAAGAGTCATTTTAGGAGCAGATAAGGACATAATAGCCCATCTTCTCCAGATTCCTGTTCTTACAGTGGTCAGTCAGATACCTGTGGTAAACCCACAAGCAGGATTTGAGCATGAAAGCACTCCGCACTCCTGCATTTTCCAACAACTGGTATTTAGAAGTCTTATTGCTTGCTACTGTGAAGGCATAGCCATCATGGCTAGTCACCACAATAGCCATCCCCTCCATGAATTTGTCCAATCCCTTTTTAAAGCCAGCCAGGTTGGTAGACATCACTACCACCTGTGGAACAACAGTTCTTCCGCCACTGACGTTACAGAAGTATATGGTCTTTAAGGTAAAGGGACCCCTGACCATTAGGTCCAGTCGTGGCCGACTCTGGGGTTGCGGCACTCATCTTGCTCTATAGGCCGAGGGAGCTGGCGTACAGCTTCTGGGTCATGTGGCCAGCATGACTAAGCCGCTTCTGGTGAACCAGAGCCGTGCACAGAAATGCCGTTTACCTTCCCGCCAGAGCGGTACCTATTTATCTACTTGCAGTTGGATGTGCTTTCGAACTGCTAGGTTGGCAGGAGCAGGGACCGAACAATGGGAGCTCACCCTGTCACGGGGATTCAAACTGCTGACCTTCTGATCAGCAAGTCCTACACTCTGTGATGTAACCCACAGTGCCACCCGCGTCCCTTTACCAGTTTTATCCTGTGCCGAAGCAACACACAAAATCTAAACATACTTTCCAAATACGCAATAGTACAAGATAAACTTTGGGGACAATGTTCTGTCACCTTAGCCCATCTGTAGGGTTGCTGCAGCCCACTAGGCCTGGACAGCTAACATGGTTCTCTCCTGCTGTCGTTGGGTTCAAGCTGCCTTCGGTCCCAGTGAGCATGGCCAATGGCAAAAGATGTTGGGAGCTGTCGTTCAACAATACCTGCAGGTCACCACCTTGCCTGCTATTGAAATAGGCAATGCAGACAAATGAGTGGGGATTTAGAGTTCAAAGCAATTCCTGATCCGTTGGGAAAAATCATCTAAAGGGAATGCAATCCCTTGCACACCCTTGGGGAAGCATGGTGTGAGATGTGTAAGTAGTGGTAGTTATTATTGTTTAGTTGTCCTTCAGTCCATACAAATGAATGGGTAGAATTCACTTCCATTATTTGGACATGTCCTTTCTCTGGACTCCATTCACCGGTACAAAGGAAAGGGGTTTGCAATCAGGAAAACTTTTGAGGAGAACACAGTAACACCCTCCCAGTATAACAATATGTAGGCAGAAGTGACGGTGCTGCTGCAAAATTCATTTCCTAAGATCAGCAAAGAGCTTGATCTAGTCTGATCCTACGTATGTTTAGTCCTAAATGCAGGTCTTCTCCATCCTCTTGTTGACCTATGTGCTGCTTCATTACCATTCAGACCCTTGCTTGATGCCTGGTTCCCCTGCCTTCTCTCTCTCTATATATACTCTGTAGCTGACGATACTGTTTCCCCATATGCAACTGATCACTACTGACATGTAAAGGGTAAAGTTAAAGGGACCCCTGACCATTAGGTCCAGTCGTGGTCGACTCTGGGGTTGCGGCGCTCATCTCGCTTTATTGGCCAAGGGAGCTGGCATACAGCTTCCGGGTCATGTGGCCAGCATGACTAAGCTGCTTCTGGCGAACCAGAGCAGCGCACGGAAACCCCGTTTACCTTCCCGCCGGAGCGGTACCTCTTTATCTACTTGCACTTTGACGTGCTTTCAAACTGCTAGGTTGGCAGGAGCAGGGACCGAGCAACGGGAGCTCACCCCGTCATGGGGATTCTGACCGCCCACCTTCTTATCGGCAAGTTCTAGGCTCTGTGGTTTAACCCAGAGCACCACCTGCTGACATCCATGTACTGGACATCCAAACTAGCATGTATAGGGAAATCCGGGTGATGGTGGCATTAGTTTATCCTTCAGCGTTGCCAGCAACATGGGCAGGAAGGGGACTGGGATGAGAGGCCACACAAAGTATGAATTCATGGAGGGCAACTTGTAAGCAAACCCAATACAGAGGTACCTTGGTTCCTGAATGGCTTGGCTCCTGAACAAATCAGCTTTGAATGCCGCAAACCCAGAAGTAAATGTTCTGGTTTGCGAATGTTTTTCAGAAGCCAAACATCCGACTCGGCTTCCACGGCTTCCGATTGAGTGAAGGAAGTTCCAACAGCCAATCGGAAGCCGTGCCTTGGTGTTCGAACCATTCCAGGAGTTGAACGGACTCCCCAGATGGATTAAGTTTGAGAACCAAGGTGCCACTGTACATCACATGTAGTCTAGAATGTTTTTACTGCTTACATGGTACAAAAGATATGTTAGAAGCTTTAGTATGCCATTTCCCTCCTTTTTTTGTTTACAATTTTGTTAGAGCTTTAACTTTCCTCATACTGTACGTTGATTTTTTGGGGGGGGTGGGTGTGTTTCACAGATGTATTATTTTGTTTTTGAATCAAGCAGATGTCTCATTAATAAACCATTCATATGCTTGCTTCACTGCTGATTTTAAAGAAAGGCATCTAGCATCTATATACCTGATGTGGAATGGAAAGGATAGCATTGGATTACTTTACGGATTTTGCAAAGCTGTAATCATGGAAAATCCCTGTAGCAAACACCAGATTATGTTGCACACACTCTGTGTAGCAGTATGACCAGAGGCTGATGCACCTGGAAGGTGAATGAAGGAGCCCATGATATGTGTCAGTTTTGCCTGCTCTGTAGCAGGTTTTAATTCTATCGGAGGCATTTATTTGAATGTTTTTTCTCCTGTTGGTAATTAGGAATAAGATCCCAACCAACGCACCTGCCAGAAAGTACTTGTTTAACATGATAATCAAGACTTTGCACTTCAAAAGTTGTTAAAGTTCATTAATGATACAAAAGAATAGCTGGCACACTTGCGATGGGTTCGGTAACAGAAAGGTAGATTGAAAGCACTTCTTTTGCAGGAGAGCCTTTCTAAAATAAAACGAGCTCATGAAATCTGTGCAAGTCCAACAGGACCTGCAAATGACATATTATGATCTGATTTGCGCATAATACTAACCCACAAGTTAGCATAATGTGCACAGACGACCTGAGGCTCATGCACACGTTCTCCACTCCTCTATAATCCTCCAGGACGGCGGCAAAGAGACTGGAAGCAACAGCTTACAACAAGTGTGGGGAACCTTTGTGTGCTATAGATGCTGCCCACCACCCCTGATCATTAGTCATGTTGGCTGAGGCCAGTGGCAGCCGGTGGGGCTTTTGTTGATCTTCCATCTTCCAAATGTGGCGTGTTGCTGCTGCTTACTGAGAGGAGCAGAGGAAGAGATTGGCGTTCTGCAGGATGTAGCAGCAGGAGTCTCAGAATGATTTTGCCACAACACATCCTGCACCTCGAGCTTCTGGTTGCCTTGCCCCTTCTGCTTTCTCTCTTAGTAAGTGGTAGCAACACACCATGTTTGGAAGACAGGAGAGTGACACAGCCCCACCCTCTATTGCAGGCGTCAGCAAACTTTTTCAGCAAGGGGCTGGTCCACTGTCCCTCAGACCTTGTGGGGGGCTGGACTATATTTTGAAAAAATAATAATGAATTCCTATGCCCCACAAATAACCCAGAGATGCATTTTAAATAAAAGCACACATTCTACTCATGTAAAAACACGCTGATTCCCAGACTGTCTGCAGGCCGGATTGAGAAGGCGATTGGGCCGGATCCGGCCCCCGGGCCTTAGTTTGCCTACCCATGCTCTACTGGCTCAAGCAGTGAGGGAGAAGTCATTTTAACATGTGGATGTTCCAGTCTTTCCCAGCCCTGGGTTGAGATTGATACTGATTACTGTCCATATTTAAAACAACAATGCCAACTGTATAATCAGGCTTAATTGAGCACGCCATCCGTGTTGTCTTAAATATTTGTTAATAGGTGGTGGTGGTGATGGGAATGTGGTGATGGGAATGGACACACAACACATTTTTTATATATAAAGATCAATTAGAACCATTTAATAACACTGTAAAAACACACAGCAAAAGATAAATATTTAAAAGTATTTGCTCATACTAGATATATTTTGAAAACAATTTAACTACTCCAGCCCTCCTGGTATTGGGGGGGGGGCATTCTGAATCATTAAGGTACACAGAAAATTATAAATATTATTTGGTCTTAGGAACACAAGCCTTACAGGTTACTCTGTGTTTGATGAAGTTGAAGAAGTACTGCCTCTCCTGTTTATATCTATTGAGATTAATGATTTTTCTGTTTCATAGAAAGGGAAAGAAGGTGAGAGCAGGGGAGAATAATCTTTGTGTGTGAGGAAGAGAGACTCAGAAAGCAACTTTTATTTTAATGTACAGGATATTCAGGCACATTGTATTATCTAATGCATGCATATTCAAACGTCAACTAAAGCACTAAAATCAACGGCAGGCCCACCCTCTGATATTTATTTAGGACATATCATTTTTTTAAAAATCACCTAGTCGATGCTTTGGAGAATCCCTGTACGGATTTTGCTCAATGTTTCAGTGCCAACACCAGTAAAAATAAAAATAAAATACTATCGCTCCTTTTACAGTACCGTCATTGCTGACAGGTAGAACATAAAATGCAAACAGCACATACGGAGATAGACTTGATCTCTGTATATAAATTCTTCACTGTATCTAAACAAAGACAAAAATAGGTATGACGGGCTTCAAACTGTTTAGTTATGTAACAGATTGAGGGTCTGGGTTTTAGTCACTGAAAATGTGATAAACAATGTTGTGCATTAATGCAGAAAACAGATTGAGCTCTTTAATGGGACATCAAATAAGACTTTATTAGCATCTATTAGGTTCAACCCAAAGCCCGGGAAATAGCATTAATGAGCATCATATATCAGTCTGTCTGTTATTAGATAACATTATCCCTTAAAACTAGCAAGTCATATAATGCTTTATACTTTTTTTTTTTACCTTTATCTTTAGAATTAGTGCCTGACATTCTATCCAGCTACATTGGCCTAACTATTAGTAATAGTGAACCAATTTATAAACCCATTAGTGACACTTTTTCCCGAAGATAAAAACAGTCAAAATTATCTGGCAGCAATTAATCTTAATGGCTGTATGCAGTAAACAGCAATGGGCTAATTCCAGCTCTGTCAGCCCCATCAAACAATCCCACATTAGGCAGCTTTTCACTGATCCATTAAGCATATTCAGAACAACAACAAATTCAATGCTGAAGGCATATGCACTAAACATTACAACAGTGATCTTCTGAAGCCATCATTATCTCTTAAATAGTACTTCCCCCATGTATTATCATTATGCTGTACATTAGAAATACTTTGATTAAACTCCCTTAATTCATAACAGACAGCTGCAGACCATTTATGCAGTTAATCTCAACACAACAGCTATTGAGGAAATATAACAAATGAAGGCTGTAAACTGGAAGTCATTACGACGGAAGATACTGGTTTCTCTAGCCCTCTCAGAGCAAAGAGCATGTAAAGATTATGCTTTAGGTCTGTAATAGCACGCTGAAACCACTAATGACCTTCTAATTTTCTTGCAACATTAGCTACACAAGTTGCAGCTTTAAAAACACACACACACTCCCCGAAACAGTGTGTAGTTGAGATCAAGTACGTTTCCAAGACAGCAATAGCCCAATGAGCAACATTAAAAATAAAATAAAAAATCAAGAACTGCAAGGGTCAAAATCCATTTGAGAGGTGGTCCAGAAACTATACTCATTTGGCACTAATCTAAGTGCAGGTCGTGTTTATTGTCTCAAAAAAAGTACTGTATTGGTTGATCAGATGATTATAACATGGAAACATTGTGATTTCTTTTTATTTTAAGGTATAATAGCTGTGCCAAGGCAAGAAACTTTCCCAAAGCATTGCAAAGAGTTTTTTTAAGGGCAATTTATTCATCTGCTATGACTTTGAAGAAAAATAAATAAATCTGCATGTTATCACAGGGCTACTTCAGACACTAGTACTATGTGGAGATGCCAATAGGCTCCTGTCCTAACCAATAAAAAAATTGACTCTGCAATTGTATAGAAATATGTGTGCAGTGGTCACGTGGAGATACTGGCTCATATACATGATTTTGGCTGGGTCACACAGGCCCAACTTTGGTTCCTTTCTTAGTCCTCGAGCTAATTGCATGGAGGTCCCCAAATGTATGAACTGGCCTTTTCAGGAATTGTAATATTCAAGAGAAAAAGGTTGGTGACATTTTCTTGAGCTTGTTGCAATTCTGCTCAGTGCAGAGTGTTAAAAAATCCAAGGCACGTTGCAGGGAAGACGAGCTCCCATTTGTTCCTTGCACATTTCTGTAGTGTTCACCATCACATGTTACAGGAAGGTTTGTGTCCAAAACATCTATGGAATATTTCCTCAAAATTGAAGCGGGTGTTTATTATACTGTCTCATACACACAATTTCCTTCTGCACATTATAGGGACCAACCCATAGCCACCGAGATTAGCAACTGATACATAGCAACTTGGCTTCTGCATAACCTGGGATATTTTCTCTCTTTGTCCTGATGAGGGTTTCTCTGTCTTGCAGTTTGATGCTCTGGCACACTGATGGGTGCACAGAAGAAATCAACTTTGCACTGATATCTTAGCTTGCTTTTTATATACAATATAGCTAAGTATGCACATGCATTGCAGGTTTGCTTGTAGATCCATAGGCACAGACACAACTGGATACACAGCATCAGTGGAGGCTGATCTGTTAGGGCAGTTCCCAATGCTTTTGGTATTGTGGCCCATCAGTTTCTGGGCATTAAGCGTCAACACAACCTTATAATATGGCAACCAAACAAAATGTTGCAAGAGGTATTCAACATGCCAGTTAAGAATGACAAGCAATAGTTATCATGGGCTTACTTATAAATCCTGCAAATCACCTGCACAGGTTTTCAACCCACTTGGACATCACTGATCACAGGTTGGGAAATGCTACATTAGGGTAAATCAAGGAATCATAAAGGTAAAGGTAAAGGGACCCCTGACCATTAGGTCTAGTCGTGGCCGACTCTGGGGTTGCAGCGCTCATCTCGCTTTATTGGCCAAGGGAGCCGGTGTACAGCTTCCGGGTCATGTGGCCAGCATGTCTAAGCCGCTTCTGGTGAACCAGAGCAGTGCACGGAAACGCCGTTTACCTTCCTGTCGGAGCGGTACCTATTTATCCACTTGCACTTTGACGTGCTTTCGAACTGCTAGGTTGGCAGGAGCAGGGACTGAGCAATGGGTGCTCACCCCGTCGCGGGGATTTGAACCACCGACCTTCTGATTGGCAAGTCCTAGGCTCTGTGGCTTAACCCACAGCGCCAGCCATGTCCCCAAGAATCATAGACTCATAAAATTGTCGAGTTGGATATAGGACTCTGAGGATCATCTAATCCAACCTTCTGCAATGCAGGAATACACACCTGTCCCATATGGGGATTGAACCTGCAATCTTGATGTTATTAGCACCATCCTCTAACCAACTGAGCTATCCATAGGGTCACAATGCGGCAGTGCTCCACTGACCCCATTCTGTCTTCAGGCAGCCCTTGCCTATGTGCTTTCTTACTTGCAAGCATAGCTTCATGGAGGCACATCTCACTATGTTTCTTGAGAGCCTCATTTGAGCTAGATCCTACCTTCTCTTAATGCTAACGGTGGGGCGGTGGATGGGTGGGTGGGAGATCCAAGAAATGCATGGGATTTGGGTACAGAATATACCTTCAAAAATTCTTTACCTTCACAAGTGTAAAGAAACCATAAAAGTATTCGTGAATAAGGTCTATGTGTCTCGCAGTTCTTTGCCACACATAAATAGTTCATTTGATTTTAGAGATGTAAACCACAGACACAGCGTCTACTTTTCGATGAAATGGCCAAATAAATAAAACTTCAATCTGGCATTAGCTTAACTGTCAGGGCTGATCTTGGTTTCGGTTTATAAACCCAGCATACAGTAATACAGAAATCAGGACCTCTGTAGAATTTTTCGGGATTTGCAATGCGGACGATTAGAGGGCATGAGTAATATAGCCCTGGAATATAAAAAAGCTAGCTAGTGATGCTGAAGGTTAAGTTAATCCAATAATGAAAGCACTTTTGTTTCACATCAGCCCTTTGTTGACCCAGCGTATTTTAGAAATCCTGCATATCCACGAGCCTAAAGGGCAACAGCTTTATTCTTATTTTTTTAAAAATAAAAAAATAAAATAAACTTACATTTTTAAAGCTATGTACAAGATGGATAGCAGAGCAACAACAGGAAGCATTTGTGGTCGGCGATGCCAAGGAAAACAACCCTTTTGCAGATGGCTGGTTGGCCTTCTTTTGAATGCTTTACCTAAAATATCCTAAACATTTCTCTATGTTATATGAAGGGCGGGGGTGGGGAGACACGCCAGCAGCATATCCTGAGAGGCTTTGATATACAAATACTTGTATGTAGGTACTAGCACTGGAGGGAATACATTCACACTTCTGATGCCCTCGCCTTCTACCTGCAACATGGCATCTGTTTAGAGGAGGAAACAAAATACTAAATGCAACCTTGGGCCAACTACAGGGGTACTTCGGGTTAAATACTTAATTCGTTCCGGAGGTCCGTACTTAACCTGAAACTGTTCTTAATCTGAAGCACCACTTTAGCTAATGGGGCTTCCTGCTGCTGCCGCACCGCCAGAGCACGATTTCTGTTCTCATCCTGAAGCAAAGTTCTTAACCTGAAGCACTATTTCTGGGTTAGCGGAGTCTGTAACCTGAAGCGTATGTAACCCGAGGTACCACTGTAATAAATTTCTATGCTTGAATTTAACAAAATGACATTCGTTTGTACCCAACGCTGTGCAAGCAATGTCCCACTTGCACAAAGTGACTTCTCCTTCCTCCCCTCCTCATGCAACCTGCCAAAATCTGCTCCACAGGATCCCCGAAGCCTCTGGAACAGATTTTGAGGGTGTGCAGGCAGCTGCAGAGAAGAGGAGAAGCGCAAATGGAGGTCTGTTGTGCAAGCAGAACAGCAGCATTGGATGCAACCTGTTGTCTCCCTGCACCCCTTTTCTGATATCAAATAGCAGAGCTTGCGCTATGCCTAGGAGAGACCTGAAACCAGCCAACCAGTTTCATTTTCAATGCCATGAATGTGTCCCTTCAGGGCCTCAGGTTAGGCTTACTCTAAGGCTGAAAAATTGTCCCCCTGAAAGAGCTTTGAAAACACTGTGTGCTTTCAGATGGAGGGCTCCTTGCACTGCCATTACTCTTCCATTGTAAACTATAAGTGGAATTGCAACTGATTATCTATTTCTAGGATGGTGAACCTCATGCCTGGGAATTCCAAGCCTCTCTGTCTGTTCCCCAGGGCTCTCCTTGGGCTGCATCCTCTGTTGTCCCTGCTTCACACCCTTCTTGAGTGCTTTTGCCTGGGTGCACTGTGTCCTTGATGGGGTGTGTGAGTTGGTGTAGAAACAAGCCTACTGTACAAAGGTAACATTTCATCCATTGCTCTGCCCACTTTTCCCTGTGGCCCTGCCCACCAATAGCATCTGAGAAGGTTGGCCAGAAGGGAATGCGGCCCTTGGATTGAAGAGTGTTCCCCACCCTATTGGGGACATGGCAGTTTTCCTTCCAGGAGGATCCTACTCTCTACCCCAATTGAGTCAACACAAACTACCAGTATATGGATGGGGAGAGGAAAGACCCAATGCATATGAGTGGCATTTAAAACAAACAAACAAACAAACAAACAAACAAACAAACAAACAAACACAAACAAACATCATTTCCACATCTCTCTCTCCCCCCTCTCTCTCATCTATCTATCACCTACCTACCTACCTACCTACCTAAAAATTACCTAATTGTGGTATAGCACTTGCTTGCTTTAGTACCTATGGGACTGCCTCTCCTGGTATGTTCCACAGAGAAACTTATGGTCTTCAAATAAAAACATATTGAAGGTCCCAGGCCACAGAGAGTTTAGGCTGGCCTCAACTAGAGCCAGGGCTTTTTCGGCTGTGGCTCCGATCTGGTGGAACGCTCTGTCACAAGAGACTAGGGCCCTGCGGGACTTGACATCTTTCTGCAGGGCCTGCAAGACAGAGCTGTTCCACCAGGCCTTTGGCCAGGGCACAGCCTGACCCCCTCTCTCGGCAATCTTCGCGGAGCTCTGGCCCAATGGTGGCCAGTGGCTTGATTTGAATTAATTTTATAATGAATGATTTTAGAGTGTTGTGGTTGTGTTGTAGTTTTGTACTGTTTTATTGTTGTTAGCCGCCCTGAGCCCGGCTTCGGCTGGGGAGGGTGGGATATAAATAAATTTATTATTATTATTATTATTATTATTATTATTATTATTATTATTATTATTATTATTGATATTAAACATTTGTGTATGTGTCTGTTTTTGTCAGCTTCTGTTGGGGGAAAATTTGTGGTAGTGTAAAGTAAGGAGGTGACTGACGGCTATCATATGAGGGTTATTGATGTGTTTTATTACTGTTTTCTTTAGTTTTTCTGTTTGACATTTTTTATTGTTTTTGGTTGGAATTTTATGGTATATTAGGTTGAAAACCTGTAATAAAATGGATTTAAAAGAAGTAAGAAGGAAAAACTCTGTATAAGCTTATGATGCCCTCAAACATTCCCACCCTTTAAAAGTGGAGCTGCTTTCTGAACACAAAGAGGAGGTCAGAACTAGTGGAAGTGGAGCTAAGCCCTTTTGAGCAAGTACTGGTCTAGGAAGCTGCATTATACCGAGTGTGACTGCCATCCCTCTAGCTCTGTATTGTCTCTGCTGTCCGGCAGTGGGGTTACCTGGCCCTCCTTGGAGATGTCATGGACTGAACATAGGACCTTCAGCATGCAAGGTCCTTCTGCCACTGAGCTAGAACCCTTCCTTTTAATGTTTTTATACAAATGGATGGTCTGCATCAGTCCTGCCTCCCACGTTATCTTCACAAGAACCCTATGATGCAAACGGTACATTGAAACCTATTAAACCTGAGAGAGCTGCCCTTCATCCCCCTGTTTTGCTTTCTCACTTGCTCAAGGAAGCTGAAAGGAGCAAACTGAAAGTAGATACTGAAGGGGTCTCTGTCCCTTGCGGATGGTGCAAGTAGAGCTCCAGCTCCCCCAAATTCCACTGTGCATCTCAAAACCACACACCCCTCCAGAAGCCGGGAAAGTAGCAATAAAGAACATCATCCACACCTGTGGAGTTTGTGGTCCTGTTTCAGCCTTTTTTAAAATAGAGAGGGAGAGAAAAAGTCAGATTTTGCACTGCAGTGGAAAACATGGAACAGTAACTAAGGAAACACTTGACTATAATTGGAAGACATACAGACACCACTCCTTCAAAAATGCAAGTCAGTGAGCCCCAGTGATTCTACAGTAAACATTTCACCTGGAAGCAGCCAGATTTTTGTTCATTGTGTGCATGGGTGTGTGTGTGTTGTATAACAAGCTTTTTCGATCCAAGTTGTGTTGCAAAAATCGAAACGTGTGAAAATTTTGCCTCTGTGAAATCTTGCAAATCGCTAGCCAGTCCTCTGAAAAAGACAACCACATCTCTTCTCGTCTGGTTTCAGTTAGAACAAGGCACCATGGAAGACCTGGACCAGTTGTGAGTTGCTGCGCTGCTCAGAAAGCTGCACCCAGTAACAATGTCAGTCTGAAAGAGAGCAGACCTCTCCACTTCCTCTCCTCTCAGTACATTAGCTGCCCAGAAGGTTTCATGCAGTTGTTTTTCTTTTAAGGCATAATGGTTGCGGTATGGCAAGCAATTCACAGAAAGCATTATAACATAACCCATAAAACTGGGGCTAACAGCAACACAACTTGTCAACATCTCTTAAACCCTCTTGCTATCTGACAAGGTTCAGATAGCCGAGCCAAGGAGGAGGCGAAAAACCTTGCACTTGCTCCAAAGCCAGTGAGAATTCTCTCCCATTTCTGGGAGGGTTAGTCATGAAACTTGCTCAGACATATTTGGTGCTATTTTTCTAGAAAAAGAGGTGCCAGAACTCACCACAAACTTATCCCTTGTTCTCTTAGAATGGCAATAGCACCCAGCTGAGAGGTGCCAGAGCTGAGCTCTGGTTGAAAAAAAGCCCTGGCCCTATTGAAGAGAAAGGAATGCCGAACAGCTTAGCTCAGGGGTGTTAAATCATTTTCAGCTCAACGGCCATTATCCCTCCTGGTCAGCCTTCTGGGGCCCACATGGCAGGTGCAAATGGGCACGGCAATAGATGTGAATCTTTGTACAATGGGTTACATTCTAGCCATTTGAAAGTCAGTTTTCCACACTCCCACACACTACATGTCTCCATCTTCTTCCTAGGCAAGCCAGATGCATGTCTCCACCCCTGTCGTTCAGCCCGGACACTGAGGTCCAGCTCCAAGGGCCTTTTGGTGGTTCCCTCACTGCGAGAAGTGAGGTTACAGGGAACCAGACAGAGGGCCTTCTCAGTAGTGGCGCCCACCTTGTGGAATGCCATCCTGACAGATGTTAAGGAAATAAACAACTATCTGACTTTTAGAAGACATCTGAAGGCAGCTCTGTTTAGGGAAGTTTTTTATGTCTGATGTTTTATTGTATTTTTAATATTTTATTGGGAGCTGCCCAGAGTGGCTGGGGAAACCCAGCCAGATGGGTGGAGTATAAATAATAAATTATTGCTATTGTTATTCAAGGACACCTTTCAGCCAGATGAAACCAAGGAGGATGTGGCCTGTGGGGATTCCTGAGGGACAAATAGAGGGGCCTGGGTATGTGCTGCATTTGGTCCCTGAGTTGGAGGATCCCAACCCCTGGCTTAGCCCAACTGTGCAGATACATTCAGCTGGGCACTCCACATATAAATTTCCTCTGACTCCTTGGGTGGTATTCAACTAAGAGTAGATCCATTGAAATGAATGAGCGTGACTACATTAGGTCGGGAACCAATGGTGGGATTTAACAAACCAAGCATCTGCATTGAGGGAAAATATAGTAAATTCTCCACCCATACTGGCCTGCATGAGCTGCCAGCACTTTGGAAATGGTGGTTAACCCAACCGTCTAAGCACCCACCCATGCAATCTACTAAGGGTTACACTGTAAGTAGGTCAAGTTAAAAAGGTAAAGGTACCCCTGCCCGTACGGGCCAGTCGTGTCCGACTCTAGGGTTGTGCGCCCATCTCACTTAAGAGACCGGGAGCCAGCGCTGTCCGAAGACATTTCCGGGTCACGTGGCCAACGTGATGAAGCTGCTCTGGCGAGCCAGCACCAGCGCAGCACACGGAAACACCATTTACCTTCCCACTATAAAGCGGTCCCTATTTATCTACTTGCATTAGGGGTGCTTTCGAACTGCTAGGTGGGCAGGAGCTGGAACCAAAAGACGGGAGCTCACCCCGCCGCGGAGATTCGAACCACCGACCATACGATCGGCAAGTCCTAGGCACTGAGGTTTTACCCACAGCGCCACCCCAAGTAGGTCAAGTTAGTTGTGACTAAAATCAGCCCCATTGATTTCAATAAAACTTAAGCAAATCTAACAGCTAGAAAGAAGTATTTTCTAAAAATCCTATATCAAACCACATCTTTTTAAAATGTTCTCTACCTGTTATCTGACACTTCCCCATTAAAATCCTTGAAATGTTGCTGCTGTGGTTTTCCACTACATTTTATTGATGAAAAGGGCAGAGGTGTGGATTTTGAAAAAAACAACTATATTGTAACATAAAATATATTTTGAAAGACATTCAATCAGGAACATAACAATTATTATATTTACATAGAATTCTGCCTAAAATTTATAGCCAATTCATCAATGGCCAGGCAGCTGCACTCCTCGTATTTTTTAAAAAGAAAATCTCACTTAATGTTTACATAGTCTTTGAAAGCACAACATTCTAGCAAGGGAACAGGAAACCACTGGAGTAATTAGAAAGGTAGATTGTAGTGCATGTAATAGTAGACGGATGTTTGCATTATAGTCAAACACATCATTAAGGATACAATTGTTATTTAATGTGACACAATAATCTTTCTACTCTTCGTGAAATCCACTCTAGTAATTACTTTTTGTAGTTCATTGGCTCTGTGATCTGAATGCTTAGCAATGTGTTATATCCAAAGAAATATTAAATGTCAGCTTTCAAAACACTTCCACCTCTCTTTGTAGTCTCTATATAGGTGGAGCAGCCATGCTCTGAGGGCAGTTTCACAGCTGAAGTTGCTGGTGGTGTTGGC
Source organism: Podarcis erhardii (assembly GCF_964252035.2). Lineage (NCBI taxonomy): Eukaryota > Metazoa > Chordata > Lepidosauria > Squamata > Lacertidae > Podarcis > Podarcis erhardii. The sequence goes on along the minus strand of NC_138508.1, from coordinate 78,498,561 downwards.
TTTTTGCACGTGCTCAGGATCCGAAAGTGTCTTTTTCTGGAGCTGGCCGTACTGTGAGACAGAATGAAGCAACTGCCTCAGGCAACAGATGCAGGTGGCTGGTTTTCCTGGATCCACATGACCTTTCTTGTCCCCCCAAAATAAACCTGCTGCCTTCAGCTGTGATAGATGATGCCTTTGTCAGCTGGCTTCTGCATGTGAAATGAGGAACCACCCTGTCCTTTGACCAGCCCATCTCTTCAGTAAGCCAGAGAGCCAGTGTGGTGTAGTGGTTAAGAGTGGTAGTCTTGTAATCTGGTGAACCAGGTTCGATTCCCCGCTCCTCCACATGCAGCTGCTGGGTGACCTTGGGCCAGTCACACTTCTTTGAAGTCTCCTAGCCCCACTCACTTCACAGAGTTTTTGTTGTGGGGGAGGAAGAGAAAGGAGAATGTTAGCCGCTTTGAGACTCCTTCGGGTAGTGATAAAGCGGGATATCAAATCCAAACTACTCCTACTCCTACTCTTCTTCTTCTTCTTCTTCTTCTTCTTCTTCTTCTTCTTCTTCTTGTTTTAAAGAACACTGGGGATTGAACTTGGGAACTGCTATGCAGGGAATTTATTCATTACAGTGGTACCTCAGGTTAAGTAATTAATGCGTTCCGGAGGTCTGTACTTAACCTGAAACTGTTCTTAACCTGAAGCACCACTTTAGCCTATGGGGCCTCCTGCTGCTGCCGCGCCACCAGAGCATGATTTCTGTTCTCATCCTGAAGCAAAGTTCTTAACCTGAGGTAATATTTCTGGGTTAGTGGAGTCTGTAACCTGAAGCGTATGTAACCTGAAACGTCTGTAACCTGAGGTACCACTGTACTGCGATTTCTGCCCTGTCCTTCTTCCTCAAGGAGCCCAGGGTGGCAAACAACTAAACAAATATAAATGGCAGGCGTCCCTAAGAGTGGGGCACCCCGCCCCAGGTGCCTGAGAGGCTTCCTCCGCTGCTGTTCCAAGGTTGCCAGGAGCAGTATGTTTCTGGTTGAGCAGGAATGTTTTTTAACCTCCCCCCCCCCCAATGTTAATAATGAGGGATAATAATAATGAGGGAGACACCCAGCACCACAGAGGACATTCTGTAAATGGGAAATGGGTCCCAAGAAGGCCCTGTCATGGCTTAGCACCAACCAGACATCACCTTAAAAAGGTAAAGGGACCCCTGACCATTAGGTCCAGTCGTGGCCGACTTTGGGGTTGTGGCGTTCATCTTGCTTTATTGGCCGAGGGAATCAGCGTACAACTTCCGGGTCATGTGGCCAGCATGACTAAGCCGCTTCCGGCGATCCAGAGCAGCGCACGGAAACGCCGTTTAACTTCCCGCCGGAGCGCTACCTATTTATCTACTTTCACTTAGACGTGCTTTCAAACTGCTAGGTTGGCAGGAGCAGGGACTGAGAAAACCCCCAAAAGACCCAGCTTAAGTACAATAACAGGAACAGTAGTTACTCTAAATGAAGGCAGCTCGGTCTCAGTTCCTTCCTTAATACAGGAGAAAGAAAACTGGTTCTGCAAGAGGGCAGGCATTCTGCCTGTTTCTTGCTCTTCTCTTCAGAACCCTGAGCTGCTCATTTCTCCACCATCCAGAGTAGTCCCTTCTTTTTCCAGGAAGGAAGTGAAGAAGGGCTTTTATAGGGGACAGATTGGGGACATTCCTTCCAGGCCCTGCTCCCATCTCTGGACTCTACCGGAGATGCTTCCTTTGACCTGGTCACAAGGTGATTCAGGGTGATGGAAGACTGTCCCAGGACAGAGCTCGTCTCTTGTTCAGGTCCCACTCAGCTGACTCTATGCAACCTCTCCCTCCAGCCTGACTCCCAAATAATTCTGGCTGCAGAAGAGATTACAGATGCTAGCTGACCTACATGTCAAACTGGTCAGAAAGATGCAAAGAGAACAACAAAGAGAGGTTTGGAGGGCAACAAATTCCCCATCCCCACTTTACAATCTCCGTGTTCTTCTATATCCCTTCCACAGAATATCCCCTGTGCTCTTTTTTATTATTATTTAAAAAATAGGTCAATAACATTCCTCACATGCTTGGCTATATTGCATGTACAAGTTCAGACATCCATATAGTTAGGCAGGCCCTATACTTTTTTCAGTAACAATTAAGATTAAAATGAGAAAACCAACAGTGTTTTGAAACTGAGTTGGTGTACTTTCATCTGCTTTAAGTACTGAGCTCAGTTTCAAACAGCATAACTTCTGGGTTTACTCCCACTGCAAAAACGCAACTCAGAAATACCTTTACCCTGCTAGGCTGTTCTTCTATTCTCAATACTCATTGCTTAAAGAGAAGTGTCAGCTGTATTTTACTTTATCATATAAAAAGTTTCAGAATTTAATTAAGGGTCAAGTACCCACAGTAGATAAATGCAACAGCGAAAGCCTATTTCTGATCTCTCTGAAGTCTGCAATCATGAAAATTATTATCATTGAGTAAAACTGGTTTCAGTGATGGTGACTGGGAGATGGAATCGGTGTTAGTCAGCCACAATTTACATAATAATGGGTTCCCAGTTTTCATCAGCACCTTTTGTTTGTACAGTGCTTACTGCTACAGCAAATTGTCAAAATGTCATTCCTCTCCAATCAGCCAGAAAATATCAACAGTAAACAAGAAACAAGACAAAAATCCTCTGATTAAAAATATGGCAGCAGTAGTAGCAAAAGTGAAAACTCTGCGATCTTCTGAGCGTCGTTATTTCAGTATCTTCAATAATACAGGTGGATGGCTTCTGAAATGTTTTATTACTTTTAATAACAAACAACCCACAGTTAGCAACGTCACTCAAAACATGCCTCAAAGAGTTTATCAAAGATAAACAGAGAGTTTATCTGGTGGGTTGTTGTTGTTGTTTTTTGCACAGCTTTGACATTATCAATGGTGTCAACCAACCTTTCCCTCTCCAAAGAAAAGGTGCTAAGTACCAGCAAGGGAACCATATGTCTCACATACATTACTGTAAGACAGTGAACAAAACAAAGCAAACCAAATTTGCTGGGTTGGATCCAAACGTGGCCCCCATTCGTGACTGGAAGGATCTTTGGTTCAGAGGATGCTTTCGCTAATGAGAGGAGGGGAGCGGTTTCCGTCTCTGCAAGCCCTTCAGCATCCCTCAACCGTCTGGAGCAGATTTCACAGTTGTCCAGGCAATTGCAGGGCAAGAGAGAATAGGCAATGTTCACCCCTCCTTTCACTACCTCACAGGTAGCCATCCCTGCAACACAGTTGCAAACAGTTACACCCTCCACACTTAGCTGGAAGAGCATTTCATTCAAAGCAATGGAAAGGTATGCTCACCATTTTGAAGAATATCAAAACCACTGCTAGATCTTCTGTGGCTTTCCGAGCACTGTTGGACGGCCACTCCCATCAGCCTCAGCCAGCATAGCCAAGGGTCAGGAATGATGGGAGTTGTAGTCCAGCAGTATTTGGAGGGCCACTGGTTTCCCACCCTGCTGTAGATACATCCTAGAGAATATTTTCAGCCAGGAAATGTGACCAAAATAGCCCTATCCCAATAAAGAATGCCAAAGAGCCATCAAGAACTCCAGGGCATATCACATACTTTAAATACCGTCCATTACCCCAATTTAATTTTATTTGGTGGCATTCCCCACCCCCCTTGCCATTATGAGCTGTTCATATGATATCTGGTTTTACACAAGGTTTTATTGTTTCCTTTCTTGTTTTGTACGCTGCCATTATGTAAATGCCACCTTGAGTGCTATAGGGAGGCTATAAATTGTCTAAAGAATCAGACAAATGGATAAAATCTTCTTCCTGCTTTGGATTGTTGCAGCAGCTTTTATTATAACAATTCCTATAGTAATGTCTATGGCCAATGTGGTGATTATTATTATTATTATTATTATTATTATTATTATTATTATTATGATCTTCATCTATACTAACAGTGAACCCAATTTTCAGAGTGTGGATCCTTAAGTGGCCAACATGTTGCCATCTACACAGAAGAAGAATATATCAGCAGGCTTGGGAGGAACTCAAAGATTTGCAGACTCCAAAAAGCAGGGCATTGGGACACTATGAGCGAAAACACAAAACAGCTGAGGGAGCATGGAATGGAGCATCTTGGAAACTGACATGGCTGACTGACACCCTGAGCAGGAGTACTCCCTGCCACATTTCTTTGCTGCCCCCACTTACATTTTTGATTTTGTTTTTATTAAATATGTTGTTATACTTCAATTCATCCCAAACAACAATGCTGGGGTGGCCTAAGGCTGCCCAAGTGGTTTTATGGTTGAATGAAGATTTAAATCTCGGTCTACTACAGCTAAAAGCAAACACTCTATACAGTGGTACCTGTGGTTACGAACTTAATTCATTCTGGAGGTCCGTTCTTAACCTGAAACTGTTCTTAATCTGAGGTACCACTTTAGCTAATGGGGCCTCCCACTGCTGCTGTGCCGCCAGAGCATGATTTCTGTTCTCATCCTGAGGTAAAGTTCTTAACCCGAGGTACTACTTCTGGGTTAGCAGAGTCTGTAACCCAAAGTGTTTGTAACCCGAGGTGTTTGTAACCCGAGGTACCACTGTATACATATAAGAGAAAAGAAAATTAACTACACTAATAATAATAATAATAATAATAATAATAATAATAATAATAATAATTTATACCCCAGCTATCTGGATGGGTTTCCCCTGCCACTCTGGGCAGCTCCCAACAGAATATTAAAAACAAGATAAAAGACCAAACATTAAAAACTTCCCTAAACAGAGCTGCTTTCATATGTCTTCTAAAAGTCAGATAGTTGTTTATTTCCTTGACATCTGATGGGAGGGCGTTCCACAGGATGGGTGCCACCACCGAGAAGGCCCTCTGCCTGGTTCAACAACACAGGCAGGTCATCCCATTCAGGCAGGGGCTCCCACTTGTACAGTGGAACGTCTGCTCCTTCTATCTCATCTGTGCACCACCCAAATCTTTTTAAAATTTTCCCCCAATCCCCTAAAGCTGATGTGTGCAGGCGGAACTGGGTGGTGGAGAGAAGACGTTCCATTGCACAAGTGGAAGTCCTTGCACACACAGGACAACTTTGCTGGATGCAATCCTGGCTGCTCACAGCTTTCTTGAAAGAAAACTGCCCCTCTCCTGAATTTCAACCTCCCAGATTGTCACAAAATGAAGGGAAGTATTTGGCTCAGCCCTAGACTGTATCCTTGCATCTCATTTGATCCTGCTTCCCCCCCCACCCACTGTATCTATTTCTCCTAGTCCACGATATCACTCCATGTGTCTGACGAAGTGGCCCTTAGCCCATGAAGGCGTATGCCATGATATTCCTTTTGCTAGTCTTATTAAGGTGACAATAAATTCTAGTTCATTGGTCTCATGCTGTAGCCTTTCTCTGATGCGAAAGGAGTGCTCTAGACCAAAACTACCAGCAAATTCAACTCTTTCAATTCTGTCAGTTCAGCAATTTGTGCCATTGGGCCCCTCTGTTTACTCACCACTCTACCCTTGTTGATGGATAGATATCTGTCAACCGAAGATAACATTTCATGCCTCTTGAGAAGTGGGCTGTAGTCCATGAAAGCTTTCGCCTCAATTAATCTGTTAGCCTTTAAGGAGCCACAAGGCCCTTTGTTGTTTTCGCTGCAACAGACTAACATAGCTAGCCCTCTGAATAAATGAATAAATTAGGCGCCTTTATTGACCATATTTAGTGCCTGAAGGGGGGCATTCAACTTGAAGCGAGTGGAGTATACTTTATACTAAACATATTTTTCACAAAAAGATATAAGCAGCATAGGAAAAACAGCTAAAAAGGCAAGCGGTTAGCAGCTGCCACTATGACCTTTATCTGCATCCATGGTAACTGGGCTAAAGATGGAGATCCATTTTATTATTCTCACACCCACAATGTTAAGCCTATGAATCCCATTGCAATTTAATGGCTAAAATCAGAAGGCAGATCTGTGTTCATTGGACCAGTGCCGACATCCTCTTAGCTAATGAGCGCTATAAACATTTTCATGCCAGGAAACCAATGCAAGTGGAAATATTATGCCATCCACCAAACACACACACACACACACACACACACACACACACACACAAAATGGTCAATGAAGTCAGTTCTTTGCTGTCCTTATACAGATTGTAACTTCCAGGAACACAACACAGTTGACTTCCAGCTCATTTCCAGCCAAATTATGCATTCCAGCTAAATGATAGTTCCTCAGAATTTTCCAAGTAGAGGATAGTATCGCTTTTATGTATCACCCATGCAGCTATAAGGGATTTTATACTTATTTCTTGTCTGCTTACATTACCACCTACAAAGTAAGGAATATTATCCCAGCAAACTGATGAAGTGAAGAGGAAAAGAAATGTGGTTTATATTTGTGCTCAGCTCTGTTTCGACTCTTATCCTTTACTCAAGAAAGCTGCCATATTTGACAAAAACATGATATAAGATGCCCAAAGAAGATGTTATGTGAGAGATCAATGATTGGATCTTGCAATGTTTCTGTCTTTGAGTACATGTTGCTGAGGGTAAGGTTCTTTCTGAATTTGAACCAATGAAAGCTCTAGTATTCCTCCAATTTCCATCTGATTCTGTCAAAGGAGAATGGCTACTCCGTGACTCTCCCACAGGCAACTGAAAGAGAATTACCAGCAGGTTTACAACTCCCAAAGAGAACTACAGGAAAAACGAGGAGGGAGATTGGAATGATAGCAGGGAATCAGTGCTGGCCCAAGGTATATTTAGCTGCCTGAAGAAAAGTCCAAACTCACCCTTGTGATACCATTTCCTCTCTCATCCCCATCCCATTGTGGTTTCATCTGAAATATGGAATTATTTTTAAGATCTCCTACCCACCCTTTGCTATATTGCTGTATTCTGTCACAAGAACAAAATATACAACTATAAAAACAAATAAAACCACTACATGTGAAACTGTAGCAAATGGAAGGCAGTGATGTAAATTCAGCAAAGAAGGTGGGTCCCATGAAACAAAATCCCCTGTGCATCTACAGCGCATGGTGAAAGCCACACAACAAAGATGCTAGAAGCACTTCTGTGGTGCCACAGTGTAGAGCTGCCACAGAGAAAGTCCTCTCTAGGAATGCTATATTCCACTCTCCTGAGAGGTCTTAACTCCAGTATTTGGACCTAAGTTATTTAGGTTTTAAATCCCAACACAAGCCCTTTCAACTGAGCCCATAAATGAACTGGCTCCTTTGCCCAAAGTTGTCATGTGAAATGCCTGATGGTGGAAGAATGGCTTGTTTTTAATGCACTTCCCATGACCTGAGTCGCAGCCCTGGCCTTCCTGATTATTTATTTACTTATAAAAAGTGTTTATATACTGCTGTACCGTAAAGCTGTATCACAGCGGTTTACAACAATATAAAAACACGAAACCAAACAATAACATAGTAAAAAGTTAAAAGAAATTAAAACAAACATCAACAGACCATTTTAGGAGGTGTATTCTTAATTTGCCTGTATAGGCCTGGCGGGACAGAAAAGTTTTCAGCAAGTGTTTAAAAGTTGACACAGAAGATGCCCGCTGAATTATGAAAGGAATAGAGTGCTGAGCCATATTTTAAATATTCTCCAAAGTTTGTTAGTCAACCCAGATTACACTAATTGTGGAGATGAGGCAAAGAACAGCTCTAAAACACACTTTTTAGCAACACCCTTTGAGGGGGAAAAACAAACTAAAGGACACTGAATTTCTATCTGGAAATGCAAAAAATCCTGATTAGCACAAGGCTATTAAAATGTCACAGATAAAAATAAACTTTAAAAGTCCCTTTACTTTTATCTGTGATCTTTTGTCAGATTAAACCTGAAAGTTGCATTATAATAATATACACATGACAGTTATAATATACGAACCTCCATGTAAATGTGCAGCTGGGAGGCTAAAGGTCAACTATATATCTCCTTGTGCCTTTAGGTGAAGCCATCTTATTTGTTTCAGTATACTGCTGTCGTTGACGTAAAACTATATTAATACATTCATAAAGTGTAATATATTAAACATTCCTGTCTCTCACAGTCAGCTTCCTTCTTCATCTTAAAATACTCCAGGATTCTATTTTTGCTATTAAAAGCCACACACGTTAGCCCAGGAGAAGAGAAAGAAAGCCTTAATAACTTTCCCTGTCAAGAACTATATATTTCTCTCATGGAAAAATGCCAAATATCCTTTGTAATAAAAAGCTTGAACTAGTTTGCTAATAAAAGCTGCTTGTTCTGGTAACTGTAAAGGTCAGGTAGAAAATAATGTTGCTGGGCCTTATCTTTTAAAATAATGTCACTTTCTATCATTACTGTAACATTTTTGGGCAACAAATTGCAGAGAAAACAAAAGATGTGATGTCCTGACAACTAGGCCACTTGTCCATTTAAAAGCGTTAGATTGCACAGGCGTTGGCCAATTAGAACCCCAAAATGCTACAAAGGACTTTAACATCTCCCTAGTTGCACCCAGAAAAAATATATCAAAATCATTTTTTAAAAAGATATCCAAAGTCTTAGATGGGAGAACATTTTGAAGCTGAAATATTGTGTTTTTATAAATTCAACATTGAGTGAAGAAGCTTTCAGATACTTTGCCTGGCACTCATCTTCCTGTTTAGAGTGGCATAAGAGTATAAGAAAAACTAGTAACCCCTTTCTAAAGTTCTCACACAATTTCCTGGAAGTAATTTCTAAGGCTACAACACTGAGGCTGCAATCTGGCTCACTCAACACAGTGGGACTTTGAGTAAATTTGAGTAAGATGTAAAAGGTAAAGGTAAAGGTACCCCTGCCCGTACGGGCCAGTCGTGTCCGACTCTGGGGTTGCGTGCTCATCTCGCTTAAGAGGCCGGGAGCCAGCGCTGTCTGAGGACACTTCCGGGTCACGTGGCCAGCGTGACGAAGCTGCTCTGGCGAGCCAGCACCAGCACAGCGCACGGAAACGCCGTTTACCTTCCCACTGTAAAGCGGTACCTATTTATCTACTTGCACTTAGGGGTGCTTTTGAACTGCTAGGTGGGCAGGAGCTGGGACCGAAAGACGGGAGCTCACCCCGCCACGGGGATTCAAACCGCCAACCATACGATCGGCAAGTCCTAGGCACTGAAGTTTTACCCACAGCGCCACCCGCGTCCCTTTGAGTAAGATGAGACAAGTCCAATTCCTACAGTTTTTAAGCAGGTCTTGAAAGCGTATCTGATTTCCCCTGTTGTGTTTTTTTGGGGGGGGGGTTGGGGTTATTTTGGGAGTTATTTTAATTGGGCAGGTGAACCTAGTGGTGCTGTTCTTCTTCTTATCATATTATATTTTTACAGTCACAATGGGCTGATTGTTGGTTTACAGCACTGGCTCTTTTGACATCATTGGTTGTTTTGAAGTTTGAAACAATTCATTTATAAATTGCTGTTTTATGCTTAGTTTATATCTTCATCCTTGCTGCCATTTGACTAAGTCTTTCTGAAAGGTAGGGGTATAAATTGATGAAATAAAACAATAAAACAATTGCTCAGTTAATCACTTTAATTGGTAGATTAAATGTTCGGATTCTGTTGACTGAAGTGTTTGCAAATCAGTGAAGGAAAACTTGAATGTATTGCATTGAAAATTAGGGCACACTTTCTTAGTTTTGGATATCACTTCACCACAAACGGGAATGCTATAGTACTACAATGGTACCTTGGTTCTCAAACTTAATCTGTTCCGGAAGTCCGTTCCAAAACCAAAGTGTTCCAAAACCAAGGCGTGCTTTCCCACAGAAAGTAATGCAAAATGGATCAATTCGTTCCAGACCTTTAAAAACAACCCCTAAAACAGCAATTTAACATGAATTATACTATCCAATGAGACCATTGATCCATAAAATGAAAGCAATAAACAATGTACTGCAGTCACACAATCAATCAATCAGTAGCTGAACTGGGTTCCACACAGTCACAAAAACAAAACAAAAAAGCTGCAAAAAACAAAAAACATAAAATAAATAGCAAAAACAGACAGACCTCAGCATAACACTCAAATTGGAAGTGTAACACTCAAAATGGAGAAAGTTTGGCTTCCGAAATAAGTTCACAAACTGGAACACTTCCAGGTTTGCAGTGTTTGGATTCCAAGTTGTTTGAGTACCAAGGCGTTTGAGAACCAAGGTAGCACTGTAATAGCAATTGTTCCTCTTTGGAGTTCTAGTGAGACCAGAACAGATACATTTTAGTACTAGTGTTAAAGATACACCACAATATTTTGTTGTGTGTCCGCTGTTATTCTATACAAATGCAATCTGTGGCATGTCAATTTCTTTTATATCCTTTCATAAGTCACAATGGACCTTAGAATTTTTTTCAAATAGAGTCTTCTGGCAACATTACAGCCTCTTTTGACTTTTGGTGTTTCTGGGTTAAGAGTTGCTTGTGAACCTGGTGAGACAAATTCTTTACAACTGAGGGTGATGCAAGTAGAGAGATTTTGCGTTACTATTTGAGCACTCCTAAATGTCTACAATGAAGCTGGCATACCCCAGACCCACATTCAGATTGGATGTTAATATAATTCTCATGAGTTAGCCTGAAATCCTAAGGTTGTGCGGGACATGAGCAGAGAATTGAAGGTGGTCAAACCACCTTGGTTAGGCTTGCACAACCAGAATGGAATTGAGGGCAGGTCAGCAGCCTGCAATTCTCTATTCATTTTCAAGTTTGTGTGTCCACGTTTTAAAGCCTTTCTCACATTAGGAACGATGGAAGAACAGTAAATTGGATTAGCCCCAGGGCTGGTGTAGTTTTTCCATGTGCATGTTGGGGGAACAGGGGAGTCTATGGATCCTTCTCACCCATGCCTTCTCCAGGTGTATCTGAACACATTCTCTTTTCATCACAGCTCTAACATCAGTGGGGCAATGTCTAGGGAAGTTTAATGGCATTGGGGAAGGGGACCCAATATTGGATCTGCTTTTCCAAGGTCTGCTTTCTTCCCTTCCACACTTTCACAAATGAGATATTGGCTAGATTAGGGATTGTCAACATGGTGCCTTCCAGGTGTTTTGAACTATAACTTCCATCATTCCCAACTATTGGCCATGCCAGATGGAGTTGTTGGGGATTATAGTCCCTAACATCTGTAGAGCACCACATTGACTATCCTTGAGATACAGGCATATGTGTGTATCTATATCTATTATCTTCCAAGCTTTTGCTTTGAATTGTTTTTCTACCATACGGAGTTTTCCCAGCTAGGCTGATGCCCGATTTCTGCTGTCTGGAAGCAAATCGCCTCCCAAAGAACACTTGAAGTGACTGTTGGAAGAATCCTGTGACATACTGTAATTATTATCTTTCAGATCAGAAAATGGTTAGTTCCACAGGACAGAAGGTATTGTGGTGGGATTTGTTTGCAAATAGATTCAAAGAACAAAAATCACTTGGCTATTAAAGCACTCTATGGGCAGAGCAAGAAATTATGCTCAGTTTGGGGCTGCTGCCAACAATGGCAGCAAACATAAACACAGATTTATAGGAAACATAAACACTGGGAACAATCTAACCAAATTTAAGCACCCCCAGTCCCATTGATTCCAAAGGCAATGAGATGCATATTGGCTTAATTCTGCCCCTGAAGTCAGCGGGACCCAGAATTCTGTTGACTAGCCCACTGTGATACTACTAAAGTGAAAAATGTGAGCTTCTCAAAAACGTTGTAAATGGGAGACATATGCTATAGAAAAAAGTTACCCTTTGAATTCAGGACAATAATTTGTCCTTTAAAAATGCAATGGAGTTGGGACAGAACAGGGCTGGCATTGATGCTTATTTTGTTTCTAGTTATTTTTAACGACTTACAGTTTTAATGTGCTGTGAGTGGCCTTGAGAGAACTTCTCCTGAAAGGCACAATACGGATGTCAAAATTATAAATAATAAACACTAAAACGCAGTCGTCAGAAAATTGAAACATGGATGCTGCCCCATATAGGAAGCTACCCATCTCAGGAAAGCTCAGTCGGTAGAGCACGAGACTCTTAATCCCAGGGTCACATTGGGCAAAAGATTCCTGCATTGCAGGGAGTTGGACTAGATGACCCTCGTGGTCCTTTCCAAGTCCACAATTCCAGGATAAGAAGGTGCTCCCTACATAGCACAAGTTTCTTCAACCTTCCAAAAAGAAATAAAGAAAATTTGATGTGGTTAAAACAAGTTCAGCTAAGAGCACCGATAAAACTCTGGGTAGAACTTTGCAGCGACCATGATGCAAATCTAATGTACTCATCTAATATATGGCATAGCAAAACGATATCTGCTGCCTATGTGTAAAGCAGGGGAGCCTGTGGCCTCTTGGTCTTCAAATTCCATCAGCCCCAACTGTAGTCAAAGAGGATGGGAACTGTAGTCCATAAAGAGGCCATAGGTTCCCCAGCATGGGTTTGTTGTTTTTTAGTCATTTAGTCGTGTCCGACTCTTCATGACCCCATGGACCAGAGTACGCCAGGCACTCCTGTCTTCCACTGCCTCCCGCAGTTTGGTCAAACTCATGCAGGTAGCTTCAAGAACACTGTCTAACCATCTGATCCTCTGTCATCGCCTTCTCCTTGTGCCCTCCATCTTTCCCAACATCAGGGTCTTTTCCAGGGAGTCTTCTCTTCTCATGAGGTGGCCAAAGTATTGGAGCCTCAGCTTCAGGATCTGTCCTTCCAGTGAGCACTCAGGGCTGATTTCCTTCAGAATGGATAGGTCTAATCTTCTTGCAGTCCATGGGACTCTCAAGAGTCTCCTCCAACACCATAATGCAAAAGCATCAATTCTTCAGCAATCAGCCTTCTTTATGGTCCAGCTCTCCCCTCCCTTAAACCTGGGTTTAAGGGATGCTGAATGTGCGAATTTTTCCTCACTTGTATTTCTTAGCCTTCATGTGCAGCTACTTCCCAACCCACACTCATGCAGCAAAATATAAGCTCTTGCCGCATTTCAGAAATGATGCATTCCCGTCCCTCATACGCAGACATTTTTATGATAAAAATTAATGCCCCTTCATGACCCCCAAACCTGTGCTCAAGCTGCATTTCTGGGCTTTCTAACAATTGACATATCTTCCTCATAGGCAGTGAGGTTGCAATGGCCTCAAGTGTGCTTCTGTCTCATTCTGTAGTTCTGATTTTTCACACCAATATTTATTCACCCTGTATTTAAATTGAAGTCTCTCAGGATACCGTCCTCCATCCTGGTATCTTATTAGGTATCTCTTCACCATAAATAATAAGGCATCCTGTGAAAGCTCGTGATGGCCCCAGTCAGTGCTATGTAAACATTGTTCGCTTAGCCATCAGCACGGTAGTGATCATTAGGCAGATCCCTGTTTCCTAAAGCCCAGACAGAAATGTTTCCTTTTCTCTGATAACTGAAGCTGGGGGAAGAAAATTAAAATGGAGCATTTTTAGTTTTAACAGCCTGTGCTCTGTGACTTCCTAGTTCATAAGGCTTTTTTAATTATATAGCTTCCAATTACCAGAGATAGCACACAGAAAGACTTGTGCTCTATACAGCTCCCTTGTCATATTGGAAAAATACTATTCCTTAAAAATAAAATAAAAAAAGACCCCAATGAATTTAAACTGCCATTCACTCACCTTTTTAATTAAATTACTTTCCCCTTTATGTGGGGCAATTTCACATACATACCAAATCTGAATTTTGAAGTTGGTTGGGAGGAACAACATCCTCCTCCTCCTCCTCTTGCTCATGGAGGTAAGATGATATCCCCATCTTTATTCAAATAAATAAACTTAACAAAGAGATCAATGTGTTATGACTGCTGGGACATTTTCAGGACTGACAGAAAGGTTTTCTGCAAAGCTCTGGGTGGTAAATGAACTTTGAAGGAGATGGCTTCATTGGAGAACTTCCTGAGGTCCCCGTCTCCCCCAGATCTTTGTCGGAGTGCCCTCTAAGCTAGCTTGCCATCCCTGATAGAAGCATCCTCTTTCAAGTCCCCAGGACTCTTGCTAGCTGCTATAAATATCTCTTATTCTTTCTCTCTCTCTCTCTCTCTCTCTCTCTCTTTCTCTCTCTCTCTCTTTCTCTCTCTGTCTCTCTCTCTCTCTCTGTGTTTGTGGCTGCTACTGTTCTCCTGAACCTACAGCATCCTTTACCTAGCTATGGAGGAGCTGAGCTGAATGACAAGGAAGTAAAAAAAATAAGCCAACTGAAGCAAACTGCATTGCTGTTTTTATAAGAATATGAAAGCTACAGCCGAGAAGGGGCAAGGCAGTGCTTCCCAGCCACTGCACTTGAATTCATTGTGTAACATCAACAAATGCATGAAGATTATAATTAACTGTGGAGAACAGTAATCACGGACCACAGTGCCTTTGCACTTATGTGCAGTCATCGGAAAGGAACATAAGAAAGAATTCAAGGGACAATTCACAGCCCCTGGAAAAGGCTGGTGTTTGCTGAGGTCTTCTCTGTTCCTTTTAGTCAATGCCATCATTGCAAAGGATCCCAGACAAGAGTTGTGTCACACATCAAAAGGTAAGGAGGCACCATCAGTGGAGGCTAGTACACTTGGGCAAATGAGGCACTGCCCCCCAGCCTCTGTCTGCCCTAGGCCAGCCCCATTCTGTCAGCCTTCTTCCATACAACCTTCCTGGGAGTGGCTCTGACTTTCACTGTCTTTGGCTTCACCGGCTCCGCTAGTCCCAGTGGGCACCAGTCAGCACTGGCATCAATATCTACCTTCATCTAGTGCTAGTTTTTTTCCTAGATAAATGTGGGAATATTCTGGGGTGCAGGAGAGGATATATTGTGAGATTATATCTTAATCCAACTTGTACTAACAAGTTCCCAAAATATCAGCAGAGTTTAAAGACATTCCCCTTTAAGTTCGCAACGGTAACGTCTGCACAGGTTCGCTAGAACCTCTATAATAATTACTCTGGTAATTTCCCCTTTTGTTCCCTCTTAAAATACAAGACACAACACAGTCTTTATAAAAGCATAAAAGAGTTTACTCACGTTCTGTTCACAATATGATCCCAGAAGGTAGGCAGGCTTAAAAAGGTTACATACACTTAGAATCTATCTTGTAGCAAGGTAGTCCTTATCTCCTCTCTTGGCTGGGAGCCAAGAGAGCATCCTTAGATGTTTCCTCATCGAAGGAAAATGGCAGAGAGAGAGGCAAGAGGCAAGAGAAAGAATGGCTGCCTGCCCTGTGCTTTTATCATTACCTGCACAGGTGAGGCCACACCCACCTCTGGTCACATGCGGTGGAAGTCCGTCCCCAGGAAGTTTACCTGCTTGCTGGACAGACATCCCTCCCCATGTTCTAACATGTACACTCTAGGAATGTTGTCATTGACTGCTCCTGTGTTTACATCCCACAATAAGGAGATGCTGCAACTCACCATGAACTCACTCTTGTTCCCTTGTAATGACAGTGGTGCCCACTTGAGAAGTGCCGGAACTGAGTTCCGGCTGAAAAAAAGCCCTGCCTTCATAGAAAATAATTGTTAGCATCATTGCCTAACAGTGAAATCCTAGACATATCTATGCAATAGTAAGTCCCAATGAACTAAAGGGAACTTTCTTCCTGGTAGGGATTAAAGATGGGTCTGTTTTCAGTCTGTGTCAATTTCACACATGTTCATTTTGTAAGACTGTTTCATTCTGTTTCTGCATCTAAATTTGTTTAAGTATTAAAATATAAGATATGAAAATTCATATTCCAGTATGTATCAAAATAATGCTTCCATGCATATTTTATCACAAAACTATATATATATATATATATATATATATATATATATATATATATATGCAGGTTTTGGTGTCCTCGGGTGTCTTCCCGTGTAAAAGTTGGGGTGTCTAGGCGACGTTTCGACGAGGTCTCACTCGTCATCTTCAGGCTGGTGCTTTCGGCTTCTTGTTACTGTAACAAGAAGCCGAAAGCACCAGCCTGAAGATGACGAGTGAGACCTCGTCGAAACGTCGCCTAGACACCCCAACTTTTACACGGGAAGACACCCGAGGACACCAAAACCTGCATTCCTGTACCCGTGAAAATCTACGAAAGCATATATATATATATATATACACATACACATACACATACATATATATATATGTATGTATGTATCATATGAATTTTATCTCAATTTACATATTTCCAAATGCATTTTATTCTAAAGTATGGAACACACACACACACACACACACACACACACACACACTAAAAACTATGGGTTGTATCTATCATCATCATCATCTTTTTTTTTTTTATAATAATTTTTATTAAGTTTTCACAACATAAACATAACAACATAAACATAACAAGAAAAAATAACAATACAACATAGAAAAAGAAAAAACACAGATCATACAAACTTGAAGACTTCCCCATACCTCTCCTGTTCTGCACCCTTATTTCACAATTCTCTCTAGCAACCCTTCAGTCAATTTTTACATATCACCTCCTTAAAACTTCTTCCCTATGGTTTATAGTTTACAGCTGTAAATCTTTATTTCTTACCCCTCGACATCTTTTCAGTCCTTAATTTGACAACAATTCTCAAGATACACTTTAAATTTCTTCCAGTCCTCCTCCACCGCCTCCTTCCTCTGGTCACGGATTCTGCCGGTCATCTCTGCCAGTCCCATATATTCAATCACCTTCGTTTGCCATTCTTCCAGAGTGGGTAGTTCTTGCAACTTCCAATACTTTGCTAGTAGTATTCTTGCTGCTGTAGTGGCGTACATAAAAAAAGTCCTATCCTTCTTTGGTACCAATTGGCCCACCATACCCAAGAGAAAGGCCTCTGGTTTCTTAGGAAATGTCCACTTAAGGACTTTCTTAATTTCATTATAGATCATTTCCCAGTAGGCCTTAATCTTTGGGCAGGTCCACCAAAGGTGATAAAAGGTTCCTTCAGACTCTTTACATTTCCAACATTTATTGTCAGGCAGATGATAGATCTTAGCCAGCTTGACTGGGGTCATGTACCACCTATAGATCATTTTCATTATGTTTTCTTTCAAGGCAGAACATGCCGTAAATTTCATGCCGGTGGTCCATAACTGTTCCCAGTCAGCAAACATAATATCATGACCTACATCTTGCGCCCACTTAATCATTGCTGATTTTACCGTTTCATCCTGTACATTCCATTTCAGCAGTAGATTATACATTCTAGAAAGATTCTTAGTATTGGAATCTAATAGCTCTGTTTCTAACTTAGACCTCTCACTCTGAAAGCCTATCTTCCTGTCTTGCTTAAATACTTCATTTATCTGATGATAATGCAACCAGTCTCGGACTTTTGACTTTAGCTTCTCGTAGCTCTTAAGTTTATATTTATCACCATCATGTTCCAAAATTTCTGAGTATTTTAACCAATCGGAGTCCATGTTGAGTCTTTTAACTGCCTTTGCTTCCATTGGTGATAACCATCTGGGGGTTTTACTTTCTAATAAATCCTTATATCTAATCCAAACATTATACAGCGCCTTTCTGACAATATGGTTTTTGAAACTCTTGTGTACTTTTACCTTGTCATACCATAAATACGCATGCCAACCAAAATTATTGTCATATCCTTCTAGATCCAAGATATCTGTGTCCTCAAGAAGTAGCCATGATTTCAGCCAGCAGAAAGCTGCTGCCTCGTAGTAAAGCCTTAAGTCCGGCAGGGCAAAACCCCCTCTATCTTTCGCATCTGTTAAAATCTTAAATTTAATTCTTGGCTTTTTGCCCTGCCAGACAAATTTAGAAATATCTTTTTGCCATCTTCTGAGGCACTCCACCTTGTCTAGAATTTGTAATGTTTGAAACAAAAACAACACTCTTGGCAATACATTCATTTTAATAACAGCAATACGGCCTAGCAAGGAAAGTTTCAGCCTCGACCATGTGTCTAGATCTTTTTTAACTTCTGTCCAACATTTTTCATAATTGTCCTTAAATAAATTAATATTTTTTGATGTTACATCCACCCCCAGATATTTCACTTTCTTTACTATTTCCAAACCAGTTACACTCTGGAATCTATCTTTCTCTTCCAATGTCAATTTTTTTCCCAACACTTTCGTTTTTTGCTTATTCAGTTTAAACCCTGCCACTTGACCAAAAACTTCAATTAGTTCTAATACTCTTTTAGTACTCTCATCTGGCTGTTGCAGTGTTAACACCAGATCATCTGCATATGCCCTTAATTTATAGAATTTCACTCCGACCTGAATCCCTTTAACCAGCGGGTCCGCTCGAATCATATTTAATAAAACCTCCAGGACCGATATAAAAAGAAGGGGGGATATCGGGCATCCCTGTCGTGTCCCTTTTTCTATTGAGATTTCGTCCATAACCATACCATTCACTATCAGTTTAGCTTTTTGTTCAGAATATATCGCACCAATACCGTTTTCAAATCCCTGGCCTACCCCCATCCCATGGAGATTCTTCCTCATAAAACTCCAACAAATATTGTCAAAGGCTTTCTCCGCGTCCACAAAGATCAAAACTGCTTTTCTGTTAATCTCTCTTTCCAACAATTCCAAAATGTCTAAAATGTTCCTCACATTACTCGAGATATGTCTTCCTGGGAGAAAGCCTGCTTGGTCCTTATGAATCTCCCCTGCTAGAATTCCTTTAAATCTTTTTGCCAAAATGTCTGCAAAAATTTTGTAATCCACATTTAGTAAGGATATAGGCCGGTAGTTTTTAACCTGGTTTTTCCCAGTCTCTGTCTTCGGTATAAGTGAGATAAATGCCTCTTTCCACGATTCAGGAGCCCTATCATCATCATCATCATCATCATCCACCTTTTCCCCTGACAGGGACTCAAGGTGGTTTACAGATAAAAATAAGAACCAATAAAAACAGGGGAAAGCTCAACGCAAGATTCTCTGTGAAGAGGTAACTTGAATTGATAATTCATAAATAAACCTATTGCTTGTGTACTGTGCACTGCATATGAAACTTAATAAGAATGTACCACTCAACAAGTTACTGTACTTATATATGTTGTTTTTGTATTTATATGAAAAACAATAAACATTATTGGGGGTAAACATTATAAAACAATTAAACATTGATAGAATTAAAACCATGCAAATACTTACAATAAAAAATAGTCCTACTCAGAGTAGACTCACTAAAATGAATGGACACATTTCATGGATTAGGGTGAGTTTATGGAAAAACAAACAAGCCACCACCTAGATATTTGTGCTGATAAAGGAACAGGTAGAGCTGATGTTGAAACATCACCCTCAAGGAAAATTAGAAGGGAAGCAGGGGTTCTTGCAACAGCAAAATGCCAGTGGAATTTTGAGGCAGCCAAGTGAGTTGGGTAAGACTAATAATGCTTCTCATTGGGGTTTCCATGCATGCCAGGGTTTCCCCCTGGATTTTGTGTTACAGGAAAATTTCATTGTTCTTCCCTTAGGCACCAGCATCCAAGAGATGCCTGAAGAGTTCCTGTGAGATATATATGAGAGAATTTGGGGATATATATCCAAAAATTCTCAGGTAGTAGCATCCCTGAAGAAACAGAAATCGGACAGAAGAAAGCAGAACCACAACATGTACTTAAAACTTTATATTGGTAAACATGAATAGGTTGCATTACACATTAGGAATGCTAATTCTGTAATTATTGTTACACAATTAAAAATTGTGTTAGGGCCTGATCCAAAGATTCCCTGCCCCTGGCCATAAAACAGTAGAATGTGTGAATTCTGCCGTGTGCAAGGATCTCCTGCTTAACAAATGACTGGTGCTGTCAACTGAAATTAGCATTGCTTTAAATCACTTCCCCCTAGCAGGAATGTAAAACCTGCATCAGCTGGGATGTAAATTTGATTTTTCTTTCGAATTCAGCCCTGCACTAATAGCATTTACGATGGCTACATCCACACTTTCCAAGGCAACACACACAGAATTGCTCCTTTGGGGAGGTGGCAAGTGCACCTGACCTCCCACAAGAACCCGGAATCAACGTTCCCCAAACAGCAGCCTTTGGATACACGGGGCACAAACTGGAGGGCAATCTGTAGATGATTGCCTGTTTCCATCGCCTGTTTCCAGTCCAAGTCTTTGAAACAGCTTGTGGCCAGTATAAATTGCAGATACATAGCTGGTTGTCACGCACTCTCAGCGGCTGGCAGAGAAGGAATGGTAGAGGCTGTCTCCCCAGCCTGACCCTTACAGAGAAGAAGGAGACAGTTCAGAATTACAACAGGGGTTTGAGGGAGGTCACAGATCAGAGGCAGATGAGGGGGAAAGCTGGGAAATAATGGGAGAGGAGGAGAAGGAAGAGGAAGCACCAGGGGAGTGACAGCTGATGGACCCAGTGTCTTTAGAGAGCATTCCAGACCCTGCCTCTCCCAGAATATGGTGGGCCTTGAAAGTAGGAGAGCAAAGACCTCAAAGACAGAGGGCACGTAGCAGCAGCACCTGCAAAAGTGACAAATGAGGAAGTGGGAGAGATTGGAGATTCACTCAGAGCAACGTCATTATTCCGAGAGGCCACATTCCCAAGCCTCCTTGTCTTGTCTGTTCCTGGCAACCTGCCATGGGTTTGGTTCCTCTGCTGCCTGACAGCGGCACACATTTGCCTCTGTGGTCTACAGTGGTGCCTCGCAAGACGAAAAGAATCTGTTCCGCGAGTCTCTTCGTCTTGCAAAGCAACCCTATTAGCGGGTTAGCGGATTAGCGCTATTAGCGGCTTAGCAGCTATTAGCGGCAAAGTGGCTAAGCGGCTATTAGCGGCTTAGGAAAAGGGGGGGGGAGCGGAAAAAAATCGCAAGACTCACAAGACGTTTTCGTCTTGCGAAGCAAACCCATAGAGAAATTCGTCTTGCGAAGCGCCTCGAAAAACGGAAAACCCTTTCGTCTAGCGGGTTTTTCGTCTTGCGAGGCATTCGTCTTGCGGGGCACCACTGTATATGGAATTTAGGGCGTACAACAGCGGCAAGAGTCTTGATAGCACAAGGATGGAAGAATGAAGAAACTCCGACAAAAGAACAGTGGCAAGAGAAATGGATGAGCTATGCAGAACTGGCCAAACTGACATACAAATTGCGAGAAAAGGACAACTGTGACTTCAAGGAGGAATGGGAACTTTATAAAAATTATTTAAAAATGCAACAAAACGAACTGGACTCCTTGGCAGGTTTTGAATAAACACACACAAATTTATTGTTGATAACATGATGGACAGATATGTAAGGATATATACAATTTTATAATATGCAGAGAAAATATGTGCAGCGAAATCAGGGAGAGGCGCTGAGAGAAGTCTATGGTGGGGCAGGGAGGGGGAAAAATTATGTAGGTGATTATATGGTTTGATAATTTGATATGTGGAAAGTGAGCAATAAAATTTTTTTTAAAAAAAGAATTTAGGGTGAGCTATGTAGGACGCTGCCTTATACTGATTCAGGCCATTGCTCTACACAGCTTAGAAAGGTCTGTCATGGTGGGCAGTGGCTATACAACATTCCAGAGAGGGGTCCTTTCCAGAAAGATGAAACCTGGGACCTTTTTGCACCCTCTGCTGCTGAAATATGACCCTCCACCTGCACCTGTGGAATATTGCAATTATGAAATTATACTGGCATTGTGAGATCTGTAATTGGAAAGAAGATCAATCAGGAGAGCAACCAAAGGTCTTAAGGGAGAACAGCACTGTATTTGTTTATGGAGCGGGTGTAAGCAAGCTAACAGAGCATCAGAGAAAGTGCTTTTCATGATGCAACTTGACGTGTTGGTAGAAACCTATGTGAAATGCACATGGCGCTGAGTGGGAAGCAGTCAAAATATCTTTATTTCATGCATTTTACCCCCTATTTTTTTTCACAAGGAGGAATCTATGGCAGGCGGAGAAGTGATGTACAGGAACATTATTCTCCACATAACGCAAGTAACATTTAGTCACTTCCTAGTCATGGTTTGTAGTCAGTCAGTCATCTGTCCTATCCATCTGCTCAACACCCTAGTTTTTCCTCCCCTTCAATCTAGTTGAACTATATCAACAACAGCAACTGGTTCTTTGAGGAAAGTAAATGTACCAGTAATGTATATGGTAATGAAATACTGACTGTGTGTGTGTTTCTTTTCTTTCTTTAATTAAAAAAAAGCAGTAACCTTTCAATATGCCAAATCAAGTTTGTATAAAGGAGATACGGATGATATACGTGATCCAAAAGAAAATGTTCCTCTTTGTTCCAATCCAGAGAAAGTTAGCTACTCCTGAGTCATTAGTAGGATTCAAGTTGTTTGTTTATTTAGAATATACAGTGGTACCTCAGGTTACATACACTTCAGGTTACATAAGCTTCAGGTTACAGACTCCGCTAACCCAGAAATAGTACCTCGGGTTAAGAACTTTGCTTCAGGATGAGAACAGAAATCGTGCTCCGGCGGCGCGGTGGCAGCAGGAGGTCCCATTAGCTAAAGTGGTGCTTCAGGTTAAGAACAGTTTCAGGTTAAGAACAGACCTCCGGAACGAATTAAGTACTTAATCCGAGGTACCACTGTATAGGAATTGCCATTCAATTTAAAACAGGGGTGGTTACACTCTGTATCCATTTCTCATCCAAGTGCTGCTTTGCTCTCCATAACCCTCTCTGCTCCCAATTTGTCTTTTAATAATAGTACATGAATAAATGTTACATTTTTAATTGCTCCTAAGGGGTCTTTGCTGTGATGCAAACTAAAATAAAAATAAAAATTGGTGGCACAGTTATTATTATTTTTTTGCATGTTAAATAAAGATGCCTAGCTTGCCACAAGTAATTTTGCCCCCTGGGTTCAAGTTGACTATCCCTTCACCATGTATTCAGTAAATGCAGGAAGGTGGAAAGCATTCATTGGCCATACACCCCCCCCCTCGGTGTTCTTCATTGCTGTAAAGTGGCCCCATGCATAAACAAGCTACATGTTTACACCCAGGACTCTTCCAAGCAATTGGGAGCTCAAGCTGATCAGGGTTCCCAGTTGTGTGCATGGCCACTATCACACTAACTTTGAACACATGACTATGAGAATTTGGGTATGAAGAACAGGTTCTACTGACTGTCATTCATACACTGAAGAAGGTGGATGGGATGTTAGTGTACATAGGTGGTTTGTTGTGTACATAGGCCAAACCCTCCAACATTTCTCCAATGGTAATAATAATAAATTTATTATTCAAACCCAGCCCGTCTGACTGGGTTGCCATTAAACATTCAAAAACATTTTTAAAAAACCTTCCTTATACAGGGCTGTCTTCAGGTGCCTTCTAGAGGTTATAAGTACAGTGGTACCTCAGGTTAAGTACTTAATTCGTTCCGGAGGTCCGTACTTAACCTGAAACTGTTCTTAACCTGAAGCACCACTTTAGCTAATGGGGCCTCCTGCTGCTGCTGCGCCGCTGGAACACGATTTCTGTTCTCATCCTGAAGCAAAGTTCTTAACCTGAAGCACTATTTCTGGGTTAGCGAAGTCTGTAACCTGAAGCGTATGTAACCTGAAGTGTATGTAACCTGAGGTACCACTGTAGTTACTTATCTCCTTGACTTGGGGGTCATTACAAACCCTCCAACATTTCTCTAATAAAAATATGGACATCCAAAGGAAAAGAGGAACATTCTGGAATCAAATCAGATACCAGCATGGCTTCTATAAATTCGGGATTGTCCCTGGAAAATAGGGACACTTGGAGGGTTTGAGATACTTTCTCTGGGTTCATGTCAGTGATTTGCACTGGCTGTTCAGCTTGACCCCAATGCACACTTACTTGGGAGTAGAGTCTATGGACCACAGCAAGTCTTACTTTTGAGTAAACAAGTACAGAATGCACTGTTAGTGTCCTTGGGATGAGCTTGGATGTCAGATTGTTCTTAAATGTCTCATCTAATCCCATCTAGTAAGCAGACTGTTTAAGTAAAGGCTAAGCACATTCGCATGCATTCAAACATATTCATAATTTGATAGCACATTCTCCCTAATAAAGAAAGGATCGGGGTGGTAGTAAATACGGCTTATCAAGAAAAAAAATGGTGGGCTCAGTAAGTCATATGAGTAACTCATCCTCTTTCATTCACTCAGTGTTTGCAAAACTTTATTTACACATATTACAAGTCTAGTGTTAAAATACATATCAGTCAAGAAGAAGAAGAAGAAGAAGAAGAAGAAGAAGAAGAAGAAGAAGAAGAAGAAGAAGAGGAGGAGGAGGAGGAGTAGTAGTAGTAGTAGTAATAGTAATAGCAGAATTACCTTGGTCTCTTGGTCCCTGCTTTTGGGATTTTTTAAATGCACATGAATATGAGGAAAGGCCTTCTCCTCAGAGACGACCACTCTATGTATATATTTCAACACGTTCCCCCTTCCACATATCCATTATTAGGTAAGTAGGAGAAGGACTGTGTATCTCCCTGCTTTTGCAGATGGTTACCAGTGTAATCCCCACCCCTCATTTTGTTTTCTGAGGGGATCTGCAACCATTATAATTTCATGCCTCCTTTTCCTGTTGATTCACCTGCTCCTAGGCCAAGACATAACTGAGTTCAGGCTGGCAGCCAATTCACCATTGCTTTCTCTTAGTTGCATTTGAGGTAGTTCAAACAGTTTGCTCTTTGACAAAAGGATTCTCATTGCGATGGCCTTCTGCACTAAGATGTTTTGTACTGTAAGATCAAAGAACTGTTCTAAGTAAGAGTTAGGAGCACAACCAATTGGACATTTTGAATTCATGTCATCTGAGGTAGCCACTAAATTAAATTCCTCCTTAGATTTTCTTTGGCATGCCTGAAAATACCTTGAAATATTTCTGGAGCTAAAAAGTGTGTGTCAAATAAAAATAAATGCTCATATTTTGTTTTTGAAGTTGAAAAGTAATTTAAGAAGCGTAGTAACAAAGACAAGCAGCCACACACTCAGCAACTTCCACAGTAACTGCTCTTGGAATTATGCTTTCTGGCTTTTACAGTGAAAGTATGCCATTGTGCGCTCTCTCTCTCTCTCTCTCTCTCTCTCTCTCTGTGTGTGTGTTTCTAATGTGGGGGTTAATATAGTATTCTGTTTGCCCTGGTAAATCTAATATTTTAGTCAAAGAGAGCCATTCTAAAGTGAAATGCACAAGCAAGGGATCACATGAAGATGTACACCCAATAGAAGAAATGTATCTAGAAATATCTAAGGCTGATTGAACATGACCTTCTAATGTTATCTATCCTATTTGCAGGTGGGAAAATGGGGCAGGGGATATTGCTGAATATCCTCCAAGAAAGGGTGGAATTTTCTAACAGTTTGGGGTTGTGTGTGAAAAAGAAAACCTTATTCTGATAAATTTCAGAATAATAATAATAATAATAATAATAATAATAATAATAATAATTTATTATTTATACCCCATCCATCTGGCTGGGTTTCCCCAGCCACTCTTGAGTTAATACTCAATGAAATTATATTGTTAGTTCACACTGGTGACTGAAGGGAGTCAATGGACTTGGCCCCCACTGGAACAAATGCAGGCTAAGCCCATTGTATCTTCCAACAATAATATTGGACAAGATTAAAACTGGGTCCACAGTTGTGCTTGATTTTTTTCACTGCAAAAAGTCCCCCCCACCCAAAAAAAAACTATTGTGAAAAAGTTTTTTTTCTGGAAAATTTCTGCCTCAGATCCAAACTAGGCATACATATTCTACATATATGAATCATGACTGATGTCCACAGGTATGCAGATAGCTTCTTGATAGATGTTATAGTAACACATACTATCTATGCTAGCTATATTATACATACTAACATGTTTGTGTTGTTGTTTTATCCTTTGTATATATTTAAAGGATCTCTTGGTTGGTAGTTCTGGACGAGTCCTGAAAGAATAAGTGACAGGATGAGGTTCTCAGGAGGGGAGATATAATAGTACAGTGGTACCTCAGGTTACATAGGCTTCAGGTTACATACACTTCAGGTTACAGA
This sequence comes from Podarcis erhardii, assembly GCF_964252035.2. Classification (NCBI taxonomy): domain Eukaryota; kingdom Metazoa; phylum Chordata; class Lepidosauria; order Squamata; family Lacertidae; genus Podarcis; species Podarcis erhardii. Next base: position 78,472,568 of record NC_138508.1, on the reverse strand, counting down.
CTCCGCTAACCCAGAAATAGTACCTCAGGTTAAGAACTTTGCTTCAGGATGAGAATAGAAATCGTGCTCCGGCGGCGCGGCAGCAGCGGGAGGCCCCATTAGCTAAAGTGGTGCTTCAGGTTAAGAACAGTTTCAGGTTAAGTACGGACCTCCGGAACGAATTAAGTACTTAACCTGAGGTACCACTGTATGTTTATCTGACATTTATGTTCTTTCCAAACCTCAGAAATTTTGTGTGGCTGCTGTTGGTTCTCGAATATGGGATGATACAATATGTCTCCTTGCTCTTGCTGAGCTGTGTGTATTTTAGGACTTAGTTAAATTAGAAAAAAAAGTAAGCATGTACACTAGAAAACCTTGACTAACTTTGGTCTTCAGAAATTCTTTATCATAAACTGTGGAGGAAAACTGCATGAACAACAGGCACCTAAAGAACTGGACTTGTTACTAGCACCTGCATTACGCTGGATCTCACAAAACAGTTTTCTTCAAAGTTTCTTTCTGGCTCCCAGGAAATCTCATGGGTTCTTTTCCAAAAAGTCTTGCATTTTACCCCCTGGAAAACTCCAAAGTACATTTCCTCCACCTGTCACAGATGCACAATGGACAAGCCCTGAAATCAACAGCAAGAGGTATCAAATGGGGATTGATAGGTGTCTAGAAAACCACACAGAAAGGAGGCGCTGATGATAAAGGAGACTATGCTGAATGAGCAAGAGTGTCAAGAAAAAAATGACAAATTTGCTATTGGCGCCTGTTAATGGGGGTATCACATGTAGAGCGAGAGAAGCAGTTTTTCCGCTCTATTTGATGCTGGTTAGACTTCATTTGGAGAGCTGCATTCAGTTTAGGGCACCACACTCTTCTCCAGATATAGACAAATTAGAGGCAATTAAAAGGACATCATCAGAAGTGATAAAAGATATTGAAAATAAGACCCAGGAGAAAAGATTAAGAGAAGTGGACATGCTCAATCTAGAGAAAAGAAGGCAAAGGGGACACATTATAACTTTCCACAACTGCAAAAAGGGCCATCAGAAAAGCAGTGGGGAACGATTATTCTTATTAGCCAAAAGGGACAAAACATGAAGTGAAGTAATTGGCTGTAGCTGCAACACAGATAATATAGGCTAAATATTAGAGAAAGCTTTATATCCTTAAGAGCAATTAGACTATGGAGGGAACTGGAGATGTTCAAGGCTAGAGTTAATGGTAACCCATTAGAATTTAAGGGTAATTAAATCAATCCTTGCACAATACACAGGAGGTCAGAGAAGAGAGACCCAAACAAATGATTTGCTGTGGATCCCTTGTCTGTGTACCATGGTGATGATCTAAAAGGATGTGGGTCACTGAAAGGTTTGTGCCACACTGCTTTATTCTCCATTGAGCATTTCCCTTTGAATAAGTCCTGCAGTTGTTTCACAAGGGAAATGTACAAAGGCGATTTCTGGGCTTTTGAAACACTTACAGGGAGGAGTGGGTGGATGGGTGGGGAGGCTTATAATTTTAAGGATCTAAATCAGGCGGTGTAATCCACAGTAACTTGAAATTAAGGGAAGTTAGGGGAGCTTGGGAAAAGAATTTGAAGTGTGGCAGCTACTAGCATGTGGGAAAGGCATCACAGCGAGACAACCACGAACATCCTCTTGCAATGGTTCGGAAATCTGGCGAAGGTTACAGGTGATCATCTTTCCAGGTGGCTAGAGATTCTGTCACAGCATGAGTCATCACACCACAAATTGCCATTTAAGTTTACCTTTGGATGACTAAATGCAAAAGAAAAGAAAAAAGCCTTGACATTCTTTATAAAAAATAAACAACGTTGGTTCAAGAAGGGGGAAATGAGAGAAGACTAATGTTTTCTTGCAAGGTGTGGGATTCAAAATGCTTCTTTGCAGGACAACCACAGATTTGAAACTCCACGAGGAGAAGTAATCTGGAGCAGTGAAACAGTGGATTCAGGATGAGTTAATCACATTCATTTCCCCTGCATCCCTGTTCTAAATTCCCCCTTCCTAAGCAGCATTGCTCTTTCTTTTTAGTTTTGTAAAATATGTTTGGATACTGTTACATCCATTAAATTATATCATGCAGATGATTCTTCAAACTTTGTCCTTTAAGCTTACCATATTGCCGTGTCTCCAACTGCCCTTCTAACTTGATATTCAGGGTGTTACTATTTCTATATATAATAATTCTATATTTCTATATAAAGGCTTCAAAGTCTTGGAGCCAGATTTTTTAAAGGGATCTCCTTGCCCATTTGATCTGCAGAACTGGCACTCTGCACTTGTGAGAACTCTTTGTTTTAGTGCAGCAACAATTATGTTCTGAAACTCACTGCCTATTATTATTAGGCAGGTATATTCATTGTACTTTGCTAAAACTTTTTTTTTTTTTTAATTATTATTGAGGAAAGTCTCTCTGGACCTGGAATTTATAGAGGTCGAATTCAACCATAGGCGCCGACTCCATGGGGCCTGAGGGGGCCCGAGCCCCCTCAAAAATTCGTTTGGGGGGGCTCCACCCCCCCAATAATTTAAGAAAATTATTAGTTATATTATGCTTTGTAAAATCACAAAATTATGTTGGTATTTTTTATTTTCCTTGTTTGACGATAGTTACCTTTTAAAATACATTCAGTAATGAGTTAAAACAAAGCCACTCCCGATCTCTCGACCCATCAACAATCTCGCGGGGCTGGCGTCAGCCCCGCGAGAAGCGGGGATTCCCCCTAGCTCATTAATATTCACCGCCCACGGTGGCAGCCAATCGGCTGCCGCAAAGGGCGGGCCCTCACAGGTTCATTTAAGGTAGGGGCAGCCCGGGGCTCGCCCCTTTCGTTCCCCCAGCAGCAGCGGTTTGGAGGTCTTGGCCCCCCCCCAATATTTTTTATAAGTCGGTATGGGCTCCCGCCCCCCCAATATTTTTTATAAGTCGGCGCCCCTGAATTCAACATAGCACTAAGGAGACCATTCTGTCAGGACCAGCATTTTGCTTGGCTGACAGAACAACCTCCCCTCTCTTGCTTCCACACTCTGGTCTGTAGGTTCTCCCAACCCATTCCATTAACAGGAATCATTGTACTGGCTTCTGTTAGTAGAATGGGTTATTTGAATCTGACTAATTATGTCAATTTACCATATTTTTTGCTCTATAAGACTCACTTTTTCCCTCCTAAAAAGTAAGAGGAAATGTTTGTGCATCTTATGGAGCGAATGCAGGCTGCACAGCTATCACAGAAGCCAGAACAGCAAGAGGGATTGCTGCTTTCACTGTGCAGAGATTCAGAATAGTTTTTTTCCTTGTTTTCCTCCTCCAAAAAATAGGTGCATCTTGTGGTCTGGTACGTCTTATATTTTTTATTATTATTATTATTTTTAATGATATTTATTAAAATTTCAAATATTACACATAAACATAACAACAATACAAACATACACAAACAAAAACAAGTATAATTTCAATCCTTATTTTCTTATAACTTACTTCCCCGACCTCCTCATACCTTCCCTTTCTGTATCCCAATTTCTAATTATCAATTCAGCAAATCCTCTCCTGGTACGTCTTATAGAATGAAAAATACGGGATTTTTAAAGCTGTTTATTTTATTTATCTTTTGGTAATTTTACTCTGTCTACCATTTTTAATTGCTGTTTTAATAGCTATTTCTTATTAATTATTTTACATTGTTTTATGCAAACCACACACACACACGCACGCACACACACACACACACACACACAGCGGCATATAAATCTTGCTAAATAAATAAATAAAATAAATATGATATACATATAAAAGTTACAGTCTTACAACATAAATCAATATGGTAATATATAATCATTGTTATTCAGTTTTCGGATATCTTATATAAAACAGTGCGAGACTTGCCTAGCTAAAGGAATTCATAGGAATCACAAAGACAAAGTGTTGTGGTACCTGAATATAAACACAGAAGATTGTTCCGATCTTTTAAAATCACTTTGGCTATGAACGTAGATTACTTTTATCTGTTTGATTCATCAGATATCCTCACACCACTGCGGTAGTTTGCTCAGAGTAGAAATAAAGAAACTGCATAAGGCACCACACAACCCTATTCTACAATCAGTTTCCCCGGTGCCAGAAAATTCCTAGTCTAAACTGTTTAAAGTTAGCGTTCTCACTTGTGAAGCTGTAGTTATGTTACACTCACGACTGATTCTCTAAATTTAAAGGCTCTGACCAAATGATTTATTATGGTAGCATAATTCTGGATGGCAACCATATATCCATGGCAAAATAGTTTGTTATTTAAACAGAACATCATTCTCTCACAGAAATATGTTTGGCATTATTTATACCTTTGTATAAGGGTCAATCATGTATCCGAGGGGAAAAAACCCCACTTTTAAGTATGTTTCAAGCAGCCTGGTGTAGTGGACAGAAGCTACTTTCAAACAGTCATTCTGGTGTCCTTCAGATGTTGTTAGATTACTGTTCCCATCATCCCTGACCATTGGCTATGCTGGTTGGAGCTTATGGGAAGTCCAATTTATGGCTTATGGGAACTCCCAACCAAGCAGTTCGAAAGCACGCCAGTGCAAGTAGATACAGTGGTACCTCGGGTTAAGAACTTAATTCGTTCCAGAGGTCCGTTCTTAACCTGAAACTGTTCTTAACCTAAGGTACCACTTTAGCTAATGGGCCTCCCACTGCCGCCATGCCGCTGCCACACAATTTCTGTTCTAATCCTGAGATAAAGTTCTTAACCTGAGGTACTATTTCTGGGTTAGCGGAGTCTATAACCTAAAGCATCTGTAACCCAAGGTACCACTGTAAATCGGTACCGCTACGGCAAGAAAGTAAATGGCGTTTCCATGCACTCTGGTTTCTATCATGGTTCTTCGTGTGCCAGTAGCATGCTGGCCACATGACCCAGAAAGCTGTCTGTGGAGAAACGCTGGCTCCCTCGGCCTAAAGCGAGATGAGCGCCATAACCCCATAGTAGCCTTTGACTGGACTTAACTGCCCAGGGGTCCTTTACCTTTTTACCTTTTTATGGAAACTCCAACAACCTCTGGAGGTCACTGTGTTGGCAGCCTCTGAATTGTTATATGAATGTGGAGAATAAGGGAGGCATGATTGCGGTGCTTTTTTTCTTTTAAAAAAATGTTTAAGGTTACTCTCATTTTGACTCAAGAAAACCACCATTTTATAGTTCAAATCGGGGAAAATAAAGACAGTAAAATGGACAAAAGTACAAAAATTCACAAAATGTTTAGGGGTATGCGTACCCCTGTGTCCCCCCAGAAAAAAGCACTGCATGATTGTATCTGCTTGACCTCTGTGCATTGATAATAAGAATGGGAAGGTGTCTCTATATATGCAACAGCACACATGTATGACATCTCTGAATGAACAGGCCTATGTTTTCAGTGAGTCCCCGTCATACTATGTGCACATAGTTGCATGCAGGGAGCTCTTTTCAGACATTATTATGAATACGTGGAGGTTATGTGTGCATGCCATCCCATGTCCCATTCATTCATATGGGTCAGGAATGTTAGACTTGAGTAAGGAGTCCTATATTCAAGTTAGGACCGGTTTGAAAGGCTGTGTTTGCAGGTTGATCCCCATATTGATTTGGAACTAACCAGTTTGCACCTCCAAAGGAAAGCCACCACTATACAAAATACGAGCTGGATGCAGGTATGTAAAATATGCCCCCTCCACGAAATGCGACTGAAATAGGTAAAGTATAGTGAAAAAAACAACTTATTTGGATTGTATTTTAGTTCTTCTTAAAACAGCGCACCATTGCTCAACATAGAAAAGGTATGGAATGGATCGACAGCAGGGACATTTGAAATACTGAATAGAATGGAAATAGTTTGGCTCCATTTTTTCCTACTCTGGTCAAGTGGGATAATACCACACAGAAGCAGTTCCCATGAGGATGTAGTCTATGTGAAAGGAGACCTAATTTATCCCACCGGCTAGTGGTGAAGATAAAATAAGATAGCCACGAAGAAGCCATGCACACAGCCCTGAGTTCCTTGAAGGAACAGCAGGAGACAATATGATAAGTACATAGGTGGACATACAAATAAAAGCAAAACACAATATATTTCTGTCCTGAGAGTTGTCATTGGATCCAAATAAGTGATAATACTTAGTTGAGGCTGGCTTGGATTATCTGTGTTTTATTTCCTTTTTCCTTTTAGAAAAGAGGGTTTTCAGCTTGAGACGCATCCCTGTCTTCCAATAGCAAACGACAATTTCAGTTTAATTTGGAAATTGTCTGAGGATTAGCTCACATGTTTGGCTAATAGCTGAGATATTCTGAAAATGAAAAAAAGGAGGGGGGGGACTATGAAGGTTTAAAAATGGACTGCAAAAACAAAGCACGAAACACAAAACAGCTTCACAGGCATTTTAAAATGTGGCTTTAATATGCATGTGTAGCAGCTGGACTGACACAATGGACCCTAACGGCTCTGTCAGGTTCCTTTCATACTGTATTATTCCCTCTTCAGCGAGAGTACCAAAAACATTTTAAGACGGGTGGGGGGAGAGAGAAACCTCCTCATATTTCTTTCAAACAGCTGCAGAAGGCAACAATGACACAGGCAATTCAGCGCGCAAGAGTCCCAACGAAAATGTAACTCGTTTGATTGAAGGACTTCAAACAAGAGAGGGGGAAATAGCCAATACAGTAGCGTAGCTGTGGTAATAGGGCCCAACACAATCCTGCTCTAGGCCTGGCTGGCCATCTTGAATGCAGACTGTGCAACTGCACTGTTCATACAGCAAGCAATTGAGCCGCCTGAATCCTTGGCTGTGATTGCCCAGCAAATCTTTCTAATAGGGTGCGGGGCATTGAACAGAGACCTTGAACAGCTTGAGAGGGTGACTAACTGTATGACAGTCTCTTTGCCACAAACAAACTGGCAAAATGTGGGGTTAAGAGGAAAAGCACCCAGTCAGAATAATCGTTGTTGTTGTTTTACCATTACACACACACACACACACATGCACACACACTGCTTTTTCTAAAAAAAAATCTATGTTTAGGGGTACTCTCATTTTCCTACTCATATTGAAATATTGCCCCTCAGTGAGACCAAACTTAGATTCACAAAATGTTTAGGGGTATGCGTACCCCTGCGTCCCCCCAGGAAAAAAGCACTGTATATATATGGTCAACATTTTAATAGAGAGTGTTTTAATGCAACTAAGTAGTCCAAGAACTATATCCTTGCTGTAGCTGCCCCCCCCCCTCAATTAGGCAATTTGTAAAGAAATGGCAACCCGATTTTTAAAACACGATGGCTTGACTAGCTTTCATCCATTAATTTCAGTGGGTCTACTCTATGTAAGACTTTCTCGGATACAATCCAAAAACTCTGGCTAAGAAGAGAAAGAACACAATCTAGGCAAAAGCTTCATATGTGTATAAACGTTGACTTTCCTTTACAAGATGTAAGAGCAGAGCATAGTAAATGTGCATGAGTATCCTGTTCTATATGCTTTTTGGATTTATATTGCAGGGATGGATGTCTATTCACCCAAATATGCACCCTTTACTATGAATGTGCTAGTCTGCTTTTATTTTGCACTCTGGTTGTTGTTGTTGTTTTGGTATCCAGGTGTAAAAATGTGGCATTTAATTTGAAAATGTATTATCCTCTTCTTTACAAAATATAACACAGTGATTTAGAACATATAAAATGCAATAAAATCAGCTCTCTAAATATCTATAAAACCCAGTTAAAAACATTAATAAAACATCAGCAGATACTTTTTGGGTTGCTTTTTTTTAAAAAAATCATATTGCGAAGACCTGTCTAAAAAGTGGAGTTTTAAAAAGATGTCTGAAAGATAGCAGGGGTGGTTTCTGCAGAAACCTCCAAGGGGTCACAGAAGAACTTTAGCCAACTCCCATTCCTTGAGGAGTATATGTGAATGAAGTTTGCCCCCACATTGTACATTACATCTTCGGATCTGCAGGTAAACTTATTTGGTGTAAATCTGCAAAAATGTAATACACGAAGGGGTCATTGGTTTCAGAACAGCATTTCTAGAAATACACATTCAATTCCCTACTGGGCATGTATTGGAAAGCACGGGGTAATCAATCAATCAATCAATCAATAATTTTTTTATGCTGCTTCTTTCTAAGTGGCTTACCCAAAACAATAAAAGTATTACAGAAATCTATAAAATTTACTTAAAACTTGATTGAAAAAATATCACAAATGAAACTGATCAGTGTACAAAACAGAGAACCCAAAGCTTAAAAGTCGGAGATCAGGAAAGCTTGGGTAAACATATATGGTTTTAAAAGGCATTTAAAGGTCATTACTATCTCTGCCTCACAAATTGACCAAGGGAGGGCATCTCAGAGTGAGTGCTATCGCCCAGAAGGCCTGTTTCCATATTGTCACTGAGTTATAATCTGCTGATTGTGGAACAACCAGCAGCGGCCTCTGGGGAGATTTTAAAGATGGGCTTCGTCTGTGCCACCGGAGGCATCTGATAGATATGCTGGCCCCAAGTTGTTTTAAGGAGTTAAAAGACAAAACATTGAACATGACTCAGTAGCTAGTAGGCATCCAGTGCCAGTCTTTTAACACTGATGTAATAGTAACAATGATGTAACATTGATGTAAAATTAGGCACCCAACTAAGTACTCTACCAGCTGCATTTTTCATGAAGTGATGCTTCCAAACCAGATGCGAGAGTAGCTCAACGCTCAAAGCTTTACAGTAGTCTAATCCTGACTAAAGTAGCCATCTACATCTAAACAGTAGCCAATGCCGAACCATCCCTGTCTAGGAATGGTTGTTGAAGCACTAGCTGAAATTGGTGATGGGTGTTCCAAGTCACTGAAGAATTGCTAGGTCAAACATCTAGTCCAGCAGCACTCTAACAGTGATCAACTGAATGCTTCTGGTTTGCAGAGTATGGAGAGGATGGACTTTCCCCTTGTCTCCATCATCTGACACCCAGAGATGCATCTCTTCAGTAAATACCCTAATTATATATATCCTACGTTGAGTGTCATATGACACAATTTCATCAGCTTCATCCGGTACAACAGTGATGGCCCTCACTTTTGAGTTTCAGGCATCACTTGAAAGCTGTTTTATGTTGATGGGCCCATGTTCTACATTTTCTTGAGTAGCCAATCATCTTAGTGACCATTCTGTCCCACTGTGAAATTACACTATCCTAGGCAGTATATAAATATGTCAATGAATAAATAAATGTGGGCTTGCATTTCTGATAATCAATCAAAACAATATCAATGTATAGGCTTGTACACCATTTGTGGTGTCTAACAGCACATGTTGACTCGGAAGGAAGCTCCATTGAGTTCAATGAGTTCAATCAGTTTCAGGTAACTGTTTGTATAGGACTGCAGCCTAAATGGAACACATGGAACGAAATCTTCATTCTTTGACTTTGTTTCTCTAATATATTTTACCTGATTCTAGATAAACAAATCCAGAACAAATCGACTATGCCTTTATCCTACCCCTCCTCCAACGACAAAGTAAGGATACTTGCTCAGATGTTTGCCATGTTCAGCTACAGTGTGAATAAAATATGCCATTTACTTATCAGCTGTAATGATATGTACTTGATGCCAACACATTCCTTTGATCTAAGGGATGCTATCAGTGAAAGCTATACACTTCATTTGCTTTTAGTGATGCAAATACTTTTTTTAAAAAAAATATCCTGCATAAAGTGTAGAGTTATAGCACTTGAAGGATGCCTAATGCTCATATACTGCTGCAGCCCAGTCCTAGAACTAAATTATGATGTTAGCTTCAATGAAGAAGCTAAGAGCCACTTGATAGATGCTTATTTCCCTAGCTTGTCCTGCCAACTTACTTACTTCCTTGTAAATTGCTATTGGGTGAGGATGTACATCTGAATAACTTGAACAGAATTTGCGTGAAGTTCAGTGTGGTGCTAAGGAGATCATTCCATCAGTGCAAACATTCCTGCTTGGTTGACAGAATGGTCACTCATTCCTTCCTGCTGTGCTCTGCTCTAGGGAGTCTATCAACCTTCCAGAACAGATTTGGAGTTGGGGGGGGCACATGGGGAGGATGGGGGGGAAGCCCCATTGACATAGCAGGAGACCTTTTGCTAGCTCCCACTGTCAGAACTAGGTGATCCAGCCCTATTGCCCTGCTAAAAGCTCATAGGACCATAACATCAGAAGTTAGCTTTGAATTATACTAAAATGGTAAAGGGGGTAACTACGATGGTATTAAAAATGTCAGCAGATCATATGCATTTTAATTCATTTTTAACCCACTATCTATGCATGTGAATGAAAGGAAGAATTTCCAAAGGGCAGGAGAAGCATAGATATTTATTTCATAATAGATTTCTAACCCAGCTTTCAAATATTGCCAAGAACAGCACGGTTTCCATTTTTAATAACAACTCCTTATTAAAGCAAGTAAACCAAATAAAAAGACACTATAAGCAGTAGCCAATGGTGACCATTTAGACCAGGAGGGTGGACGTGAGGGAGCGGGAATATCAACTTGAAAAATATAGGGGGGGGGCAGGTAAGCCCCACCCCACATAACCAGTCACAAGAAATGGCCCATCAACTTTAGGGGCCCAGACCCCTAAAATATTTTATTGGAGGGCCAAAGGGACCTCAGCCCCTAGGAGAGCCAGTGTGGTGTAGTGGTTAAGAGTGGTAGACTCGTAATCTGGTGAACCGGGTTCCCGTCTCCGCTCTTCCACAGGCAGCTGCTGGGTGACCTTGGGCCAATCACACTTCTCTGAAGTCTCTCAGCCCCACTCACCTCACAGAGTGTTTGTTGTGGGGGAGAAAGGGAAAGGAGAATGTTAGCCGCTTTGAGACTCCTTCGGGTAGTGATAAAGCGGGATATCAAATCCAAACTCTTCTTCTTCTTCCTATGCCAGGAAGACCTGTGAAAGGTGAAGGCAGAGCTAGCAACAGGCAGAACCACCTCCCGACTAGTCATAAGAAGGCAGACAGGTAAGGGCTGGCTGAGGGTAGACTGAGGTTGCTGGAGCAAGTGTCCCACCATTCAGTTTAATGACCATCCTCCACTGGTAATAATAATAATAATAATAATAATAATAATAAATAAATAAATAAATAAATAAATAAATAAATAAATAATTTATTATTTATACCCCGCCCATCTGGCTGGGCTTCCCCAGCCACTCTGGGTGGCTTCCAACAAAATATTAAAATACAGTAATGCATCAAACATTAAAAGCTTCCCTAAACAGGGCTGCCTTCAGATGTCTTCTAAAAGTCATTTAATTATCCAGCCGTCAGATTGTATTCCTTGAAATGCAGTCCTGCAGATTATCTCCTACACTGCCCTTTCCATATGTCTTCTACAAACATTGGCATGCTTAGTTCCTTCTGTCCTATCCCCCCCTCTCCCCGGGAGTAGTCTTCACACCAAGGACCCAGAGGAAAAAGAGACTTGTGGATGCTCGAAGAGACCGCGTGGAAGAGTCCACCTCGGAACAAATGGCCTGGTTACCAAAAATAAATGCAAACCAGAGCAAGGACCGATCACACATAAAGTAATTGCAAGGAGTGGTGAGGGCAGGATTTTGGCCGAGTTAAAAAATGCATAAGCAGAGCTTGTGCGCCTGCACTTTGTATGTGTGTAGACAGGCCAGCTATTCTGGTAAATTCATTCTGTCCCATGTGAGTCCATCATATGAATGGTGCTTATCTGGAAGCACTGGGGTCTCCCCCCACTGCAAAGCTCCCCTGACTCTTAGGGTGCAATGCCACTCCTCTGTTTAAAAACATTAGCAGGCCTTCCAGCAAGCAGAGTTTCAAACAAACTTTTCAGATCAGCAGAGTCCAACTTTTGGGCGGAAGAACTGGCATACCTTCAAAACCCCTCCCCCATTTAATTGGGTGGCATACTTCTAATGGATTCATCTGATTACTTCATGGACCAAGGCTTCAGTCCTAAGCACATTTAGTGGAATTTGATTCCGAGTAAATATACACAATCACCCTGGAAGCAAATCCTGCGGCCCCAGAAGATATGAACTGTAGATACCTTTGGCCCTGACACCTGATGGAAACAAGTATGCCTAATAAATGTACGCAGAACTATAAAATTATTTCTGCACATGGGGTCTGTAAGTGGAAATGAAATACCATTTCAAAGCTTGACCTACTACAAGTGAAGGCATAAATATAATTCTGGATGAAACAGGAATAATGCCAATTACAACGACTCCGAGTCATCATGGGGCACTGCTTAAATTTCTTCTTAAAACAAGGCAAATGGCTCAATTGTTCTTATATCAACTGGTAACTGATTCCACATATGTGGAGTCTTGGAACAAAAAGCTTTTTGTGCTTAGTTTGTATTCATCCAGATATGGGAGCTACAGAGCCTGGAGGAAATGTATAAGTCATTCTTTGCAAATGCAGGCTGGAGAAATATTGAACACCCATAACGTTGCTCTGATTCATACTTACATAAGTTGCCTACTTTTTCTTAATCTCACGACAATTACACACACACACACACACACACTGTACAAACACACACAGAATATGAATTACACACAGCTGCATAGCATACACACATATGACACAAAGGAAACAACATGAGGAATCTGCAACCTTAAACTGCCTTAAACCACTACTTTTAGTGTAGCTGGGCACAGCAATCATATTTTTTTTTTTTTTAAATAATTTTTATTGATTTTACAACATAAACAAAAAACAAATAAACATAACACGACTTCCCCAAACCTCCCCTTCCCTGCATCCATATTTTAAAAATTTTTAGCAATTCTTCATCCCATTTTTATATTTAATTCTCTTTAAAAAAATTCTATTTTATAAATTTCAATTTATAGCTGTAATTCTTTGTATCCAATCCCTTGACATCTTAACATTCCGAAATTTTACAACAATTTTTAAGATAGATTTTAAATTTTTTCCAGTCCTCCTCCACTGTCTCTTTCTTCTGGTCACGAATTCTGCCGGTCATCTCTGCCAATCCCATAAATTCAGTCACCTTGGTCTGCCATTCTTCCAGAGTAGGTAATTCTTTAGTCTTCCAATACTTCGCCAAAAGGATTCTTGCTGCTGTTGTTGCATACATAAAAAAGGTCCTATCTTTCTTTGGTACCAATTGGCCGACCATGCCCAGGAGAAAAGCCTCCGGTTTCTTTACAAATGTCCACTTAAGGATTTTCTTAATTTCATTATAGATCATTTCCCAGTAGGCCTTAATCTTTGGGCAGGTCCACCAAAGGTGATAAAAAGTTCCTTCACATTCATTGCACTTCCAACAATTGTTATTGGGCAAATGATATATCTTTGCAAGCTTGACTGGAGTCATGTACCACCTATAGATCATTTTCATTATGTTCTCTTTCAGGGCACTACATGCCGTAAATTTAATACCTGTGGTCCATAACTGCTCCCAGTCAGCGAACATAATATCATGACCAATATCCTGTGCCCACTTAATCATAGCTGATTTAACCGTTTCATCCTGTGTATTCCATTTTAGCAGCAGATTATACATTCTAGACAAATTCTTGGTATTGGGTTCTAGCAATTCTGTTTCTAACTTTGACCTCTCCTTCTGAAATCCTAGTTTTCTGTCCTGCTTAAAAGTTTCATTGATCTGGAAATAATGTAACCAATCTCGAACTTTAGGTTTCAATTTCTCAAAACTCTGTAGTTTCAACTTTTCACCATCATATTCTATGATTTCACAATATTTTGGCCACTCTGTATCCATGTTCAGTCTTTTTACCGCCTTGGCTTCCATTGGTGACAACCACCTGGGGGTTTTACTTTCAAGCAAATCTTTATATCGATTCCATACATTATACAATGCTTTCCTAACAATATGGTTTTTAAAATTTCTATGTACCTTTACCTTGTCATACCATAAATATGCATGCCAACCAAAACTATTATCATAACCTTCCAGGTCCAGAATGTCTGTATTCTCAAGAAGTAGCCATGGTTTCAGCCAGCAAAAAGCCGCTGCTTCATAATAAAGTTTTAAGTCCGGCAGGGCAAAGCCCCCTCTATCCTTTGCATCAGTCAAAATCTTAAATTTTATTCTGGGTTTTTTGCCCTGCCAGACAAATTTAGATATATCTTTCTGCCACTTCTTGAAACAGTCCATCTTATCTAAAATTTGCAATGTCTGGAACAGAAACAACAATCTCGGCAATACATTCATCTTGATAACAGCAATTCGGCCTAACAAGGAAAGTCTCAATCTTGACCATATATCGAAATCTTTCTTCACTTCGGCCCAGCATTTCTCATAATTGTCTTTAAATAGGTTCACATTCTTAGATGTTAAATTCACCCCCAGATATTTTACCTTTTTAGTAATTTCCAAACCAGTTTCTCTTTGAAAACTATCTTTTTCCCCCACCGTGAGATTTTTTTCCAACACCTTTGTCTTATGTTTGTTTAATTTAAAACCTGCTACCTGACCAAATATTTCAATAAGTTCCAAAACTCTTTTTGTACTGGTTTCTGGCTGTTGTAATGTCAAGACTAGATCATCTGCAAATGCTCTTAACTTATAATGTTTAGTTCCGACCTGTATACCTTTAACCAGCTGGTCTCTTCTAATCATATTTAGGAAAACCTCCAGTACCGATATAAACAATAGAGGGGAAATTGGGCATCCCTGTCGTGTCCCTTTCTCTATTGGAATTTCGTCCATAACCATACCATTTACAATTAGTTTGGCCTTTTGCTCAGAGTAAATTGCACTTATACCATTTTCAAAGTTTTTGCCTACCCCCATCCCTTGGAGATTCCTCTTCATAAAGCTCCAACAAATGTTGTCAAAGGCTTTCTCTGCATCCACAAAAATCAAAACAGCTTTTCTATTTATGTCAGTTTCCAGGAGTTCTAAAATGTCTATAATATTCCTCACATTGTCTGACAATTGCCTGCCTGGTAGAAAGCCAGTTTGGTCCCTGTGAATCTCCTCTAACAAAACTTTTTTGAATCTTTTTGCTAAAATGTCTGCAAAAATTTTATAATCCACATTCAAGAGTGATATAGGGCGGTAATTCTTAACTTGATGTTTCTCAGTTTCTGTCTTCGGTATAAGTGAGATGAATGCTTCCTTCCACGATTCGGGAGCCTTTTTCCCTTCCAAAATTTGATTGCAAACTTCTTTCAATGGTTGTATTAACCAATCCTTCAGTGCTTTATAGTATCTCGCAGTTAGTCCATCTGGTCCTGGTGATTTTCCCAGCTGCATATCCTGAATGGCGCTCTCTATTTCTTGATCTGTAATTTTCTCATTTAAACTCCTTCTATTATTTTCAGAGATTTTTGGTAAGCCGTATTTTCCAATAAATTCTTCTATCTCCTGTTCGTTTTTTGGCCCTTGTTTGTATAATTTCTTGAAGAAACTTTGAAAACAATTACTTATCTCATTTGGTTTATTAATAGGCTTCCCATCTACTTCGAGTGATGTCACTGTATTCAATTTTTGCCTCTTTTTCAATTGCCAAGACAGTAGCTTCCCACATTTATCTGCGGATTCAAAAGTCTTTTGTCTCATTTGTTTAATTTTCCATTCTATTTCCTGATTCATCAATTCCATATATTGTGTTTGATAGAATTTTATTTCTCTTAATATCTCTTGAGATTTAGGCTTAGATCTCAATTTCTTCTCCCCTTCTTTTATTAGATTCCAAATTTTCTCTTTCTTCTCATTCTGTTTTTTCCTCTTTATTGAATTCTGTTGTATTAGGAAGCCACGCATCACGGCTTTACTTGCATCCCAAATAACTCTTTTTTCAGTGTCTGATCTCAGGTTAATCTCGAAGTAGTCTTTAAGTGTCTTTTGAGCCTTTTTACAAATTTCTTCATCTCCAAAGAGAGTGTCATTCATTCTCCATCTAAAGGTTCCAGCTGTTGTCAGTTTCATTTCCATCTTGACAGCATTGTGGTCAGAACAGGTCTTTGGGCAGATTTCTATTTTTTTAACTTTTGATGCCAGATTACTAGAAGTCCATATTTGATCAATTCTAGTCCATGTCATTTTTGCTTCAGAGAAGAAGGTCCCCTCCCTTTCCAGAGGGTTCCTAGTTCTCCAAATGTCAATCAGGTCCATAGTGTCAGTCAGTTCAAAGAATGTCTTTGGTAGTCTTCCATCATTAGATATTATTTGTCTTTGGGCCTTGTCCATGTTTGTGGAGACAACTCCATTCATATCACCCATCATTATAATTTTAAAGTCCAAAAAGTCCATTAAAGTCTCATGCAACTTCTTGAAAAATTCAGCCTTCCCCTCATTTGGTGCATATACTCCAACAATCAAAATCTTTTCTCCATGAATTTGAATTTCCACTGCCAGGTATCTTCCTTGGTCATCCTTAAAGATCAGTTTTGGTTCAAATTTTTCCTTGACATAGATCACAACTCCTCTTTTCTTAACTCTATCTGATGAAATAAATTCTTGTCCTAATCTCTTATTTGTTAAAAGTTTTCTATGTGTCCTGGCAATGTGAGTTTCTTGTAGACAGATTACATCTAGATGTTCCTTCTTTAATAGATGGAATACTTGACCCCTTTTTCGAGGGTGGTTCAAACCATTACAATTCCAGCTGAAGAGTTGCAGAGACATTTTTGTTACTGGGTAGCTCTTCCACCGACTGCACCAAGTTGTTGTTCCTCCTCGGTCGGTGCTCGGTTCAGTCCAAATGATAGATTTGAAATGTCCGGTACTTCCCCCTCACTAACAGTTCCTTTCTGAAGATCCTCTTGATTTCTTTCCAAAAAGAGTTCTTTATCCTGGTTTGTTTTTATTTTAATTTTCTTCCCTTTAAAGTTAAAGGACAACCCTTGTGGAAATTCCCACCTGAATGGGATATTATTCTGTTTAAGTAGATCAACTAATTCTTTAAATTGAGATCTAACCTCCAAAAAGTATTTAGGAATATCCTTGAAAATCTGGATCTGAGAATTTTTAATGACCAAGGCCTTCTGGAAATGTAGGTTCAGTATTTTGTCTCTTTGTTCCTTTGATCCCAAGGTAATTAAACAGTCTCTTGGCTTCTTCCCTTGCTTCCTGCCAATCCGAAAGGCTGAGGTTATCACAAATTCATCTTCTTCTCCATCTAACTCATCATTCCAAAAATCTTGAAATTTATCTGTGAGGAATTCCCCAAGCTTGTCCTCTTCCTCTTCTGGAACCAGTCTTAATTTCAAGTTCTTGCTTTTCCTTTCCAGTTCTAGTAGGGCTAATGCTGTATCATGTTCATGTACTTTTTTTGCAATAGGCGCAAACTTTCCTTTGGTTTCTTCGGCAGTAGACCTAGCACTCTCAGCTATTCTCCTTGTTTCCGTAGATTCTTGAACCAAACGGTTTATAGAATCTGTATTAGATGAGATTGTTGTTGTGTTCAGGTCTAGTCTTGTTGTCAGCTCCGTCAGTTTCTTAGAGTTCTCTGTAGACTGTTTAGTAAGTTCTGCAGATTGCTTGGTGAGTACTTCTAATGACTGATTTATTTTGAGCAGAGCCTGTGTCATTGACTCCATTGATGCTGCTGTTATTTTTTCTTGTGCAGCTGCTGCTCCTGATAAAGAGCCTCTTTTTTGAGCTTGTTTTTGAGCCTGCTTTGTTTTACTTCTTGTTGAAATTTCTTCTGGCGGGTTGCTCATAACTCAAGGTCATTCACACAGGAAAGTTGCAAGTGGAAAATCCCGCTGGATACACCGTAATACAACTGAAGCCCTCTAGAGGAGGCAATTGTAACCATCCAAAGGCACCCACAACAAAGAAACAGAAAGTCCAAAGGCAAAAGTCCCACTAAGAGTCTTTAATTTGTAGCACTTTACTATTAAAATTGTAATCCACCAAAGTCCCGTTAATATGTTTCAAATAAGTCTTATTTTGTAGCCACTGTCTTTTGACAGCTCACTTGACAGTTCCTTTTTCAGGCGGTCGCTGCTCCGGCAGCCTGACCAGAAGTGTCAGCAGCAGAGGTTTTTTATTCCTTATCCCTTTCTTTTGCAGGTTAAATTAATTCTGTTTCCTCCCCCCCTTCTCCTGCACTACAGGGGGGAGATCCTTTCGATGTCTGGTTTAATAAGAGTTAAAAGGGAAGTCCGTTTAATCACAGCTCAGTCTTTCATTGCTCCGTTAATCATGCAGATCCGGGAGGCTGACTTCCTTAATTTTTGCCTTCCCGTTTTCAGCCAAATCTTCTAGATTTTTAAGTCCCGTTTTTAATTTTGCGTTCTTACTCACGGGTATTGTTGTTGCCAATCTTTAGTTTCAGAAAGGAATCGGCGCTCTCCGTTAATGGCGACGCGGCTTCACTCCGTAAGCTGGGTAGCGATCCTCAGCACCGCGCTCACCCCGATGCCGCTCCGGAGCCTTTAAAAAGGCTCTTTCACGATGCCGGGGGGGCGCAAAGGTGCCCACCGAATCTCCTTGCTCACAGGCTTCAGCGCCTGTGATTTTAGGGGTCCCCCGCTTGCCGTAGCGGGTAAGACCCGAACTTACGGAGCAGTCCTGCCTCGGAGCTCGAGGCTAGGACCGCCATCAAACGCTGGCGCCGACCGGAAGTCTGGGCACAGCAATCATAAACCCACATTATTCCAGGACCAGAAAAAGGTAAATCCTGTGCTGGCAGAACCTCCATAATTTCCAAAGCAAGAAGAGAGGAGAAAACAAACATGGAAAATACAGAAATGTCCTGAAACTGACAAGACATGCCCCCAGCATCACTGAAAACACCTCCAGTGACCATCAATTCGAGACTGTATAAGTGACAATGCCCACATGCTACACAGACTCAGAGGGGACCAACCCAGAGAGGATGTCTCCATCATATTGCCAGCAGGGCTGGACAAACTGGTTAGTTTTCTCTCATTTTCTTGTTTTTCTGGTCTGAAATTCAGTTAGTCACATTTTCACATCAGTTTGCAATTGTGAAAATTCATCAAGGCATTGTAGTGTGCGTATCTCCTACTTGGCTTATTTCTGCAAGCAATTGCCTTGATATGTATTTCTGCATGTTATTTTCACTAATAGACACATTTTGTGCAACTTTCTCATAATATATGCATTTTCCTATACATTTTGTTGTTGCTGGTGAATTGCATTGCAAAATTCACAGAAGTGCGAATTTTGAAGGACAGCTTCATATTTCACTAAAAACAACCCCAAAATGCAAATTAGACATCATTACATTTCAGCATAAAGTGAACCAAATTTACTCTTCATCCCTAGTCACCAAGCCCTCAACACACGTGAAATGCAGAAACCTAGGTAGTAGCCAAAGGAGTTCTCAGGTGCAGTGCGTTGAAGAAGCTGGAAACATACTCAAGGGATCGCTGATTTGAGCCGCTGCCTGGGCAAAACATTTGACCTCCCTACCCACAACAATAAACAGTGAAACTATGTGGTGTAGTCTTTAAAGCAGATAAAAATATGCTCAGGAGGTTGCTGTTTCAAATTCACACAGGGGGGTGTTTTTCTTTTCCTGGTAGGCCTCACTTATAGGAAAGGGAATGGTCAATTAAGTTGTGGAGAGCCTTGAACAGATTAGCACATCTCTCCAGGGGTACTGGTTCAAATACCCCCAAGGGAAAAACTGCTAGTTGTGAAGACTGTAGTCTACTCCCAGAATCAGAGGATGTTGGTGAGGGACTACAGCAGGGGAGGACTAATGCCTTCAAATTCCTCCTGTGGGCTTCCTAAAAACAGCTGGTTGGCCACTGTGGAAAATGGGATGTTGGCCTAGATAGGCCAGGCATGAGGAACCTTTGGCCCTTCAGATGTTGCTGAACTACAGCACCCATCATTCTTGGTCGCTATGCTTGCTGGGCCTCATGACAGTTGTAGTTCAGTAACATCTGGAGGGCAAAGTTTCTCTGAACCCGAAATGGGCCTCTGGCCTGATCCATCAGGCCTCTTTTTATGTTCTTATGGTGTACAGCTGTACCAATTCTCACCAGAAGAAGGCAGGACTCCAGCCATAACTGAATCCACACAAACAATCAAACTTTGTTGTTTGTTGTTGTTTAGCTGTTTAGTTGTTTAGTTGTGTCCGACTCTTCGTGACCCCATGGACCAGAGCACGCCAGGCACTCCTGTCTTCCACTGCCTCCCACAGTTTGGTCAAACTCATGCTGGTAGCTTCGAGAACACTGTCCAACCATCTCGTCGTCTGTCATCCCCTTCTCCTTGTGCCCTCCATCTTTCCCAACATCAGGGTCTTTTCCAGGGAGTCTTCTCTTCTCATAAGGGGGCCAAAGTATTGGAGCCTCAGCTTCAGGATCTGTCCTTCCAGTGAGCACTCAGGGCTGATTTCCTTAAGAATGGATAGGTTTGATCTTCTTGCAGTTGATGGGACTCTCCAGCACCAGAATTCAAAAGCATCAATTCTTTGGCGATCAGCCTTCTTTATGGTCCAGCTCTCACTTCCATACATCACTACTGGGAAAACCATAGCTTTTACTATACAGACTTTGTTGGCAAGGTGATGTCTCTACTCTCTCTACCAATTATCACCAGAAGAAGAAGAAGGCAGGACTCCAGCCATGATTGAGTCCACACAAACAATCAAACTACCCAGGGGCAAAAGAACTCATTCTGGGGGTGATTAGTAATCTGTGTCATTCATCCAAATAGTTGAGAGGCTTGGAGGAGCTTTTCAAACCATGCATCAGCTGCAGATGTGTATCCACTCATAGTCTACTTTTCCATAAGGAAGCCATGCTAGTCACAGAAAAAGACACGGCGGCATCTGGTTTAACTGGCTTTTTGTTAATGCTTATGCTTTCAATTGCAACAGCCTACTTCATCAGATTAAAAATAAGGAAAATCCCATGTACAGTGCAGCTGGCCCTGTGCCCTTTATTTTGCAACAATTTTTCCCCCTTTTGAAACAGAGATCCTTTAGTCCCAAATTCTATAACTTCGAGTTGCAAAGGAGGATTTTGCAGCTGGTGTTTACTACGAGACTTCCAAATCATGTTTAAATAGCCCTTTCAGTACATCATAGCAATTTGCAGCACAAACAAAGACAACCCGACAAAAATGTCCATCATATATTTTTAAAACATTGCCCTGAAAATAACTTTGCACTAGAAAAGGCGGCCGGGGGTGGGGGTGGGGGTGGAATTGACATAGTTTCAGTTTTGTAAATAAGATAATTCACTTTAAATTGGTGGTAAAACTAATATACCCGCAACATTACAGCAAACAAGGGCATCGCCAGCCACTGAGAAAAGAACTTCCCTGACTGATTTTACCCAGTCAGGCATGACTAAGGGGGTGCTCAGACTAGATTTTTCTAAGTGCATATCCCAAAGAAAGCAGTTGCGGTTTGTACTTTATTCTGGATGGAGTCACCGGTTACTGATCCAGTTCTGGATTTGGTTGAAGGAAAGCACGCTGTTCATTAAAGAGGAATTCGCTTCCCCACAACATTCCACATCATAGCCGTTGAACAGACATCAAAAGGAACATTCTGACTGTCTGGAGATTTGCTGGCTAGGAAATGCTCTGTTTTAAACACTAGGGTAAAGCACCACCCCACCCACCAGAAGATCTACTCATGAATAAAGATATTCCTTATACTTCTACATAGCGCAGGCTGGGGTTCTTGCTCGCAGGTAATTTGCTGCTCTTAACAGGTGCAAATTTGAATGCCAGCTAAGGCCCTCTTTGGACAGGAATGATTTGGTCATTGTACTCTCATTGAACTTTCAATGCATGCTACATGGTGCTGCCCTTGAAGATGGTCTAGGATCTGCAACTAGTGCAGAATGCAGCAGCCTGGGTACTGGCTGGGACACCTGCCAGGATGAACGTGATACCTGCACCATAGCTCAGAGGCAGAACATCAGAGGTAGAACACTATGGTCCCAAATTCAGTCCCTCAAAGTAGGACTGGGAGAAACACCCACCCTGCAGATCTGCTTCCAGTCCATGTAGACAATATTGATATAGGGGGACCAATGGTCAATGGCAGCTTCCTGTGTTACTGAAGGAGCTGCAGTAGTTTGCCTATCCACTTCCAAGCGCTTGTCAAGATGCTACAGTCTTCAGGAAACTCTCTTATTCTGCAGCAATCTTCTTCTGAGGTGCAAGGATTGCTGGCCCGCGAGAGAATTTTCTCCATAATGGCCCCCAAACACAGATGCCCCAGGCATAGTCTCATTCGGCAATCCTTGACTTGACTTTCAACAGTTGAACTATTATTGTTAGAGTCCATCTAACCCCCGTTTGTTGATATATATTGTATTTTGGGGTGGGGTTGTGTTATTTATTTTTATGTATTGCATTATCTTTCATAAATGTAACCTGCCATAGCACTTGCAGTGAAGGGCAGAATAATTAACAACAACAACAACAACAACAACAACAACAACAACAACAACATGTGCATCCACAAAGGATAGGAGCAGAATGACCTGGAATGAGGATTGTGTTGTCTATTTGCACATGTGCCATTCGTAGTATTGGTGCTGCTTCCTCATAGGTGAGATATTATACCCTTGTGACATGTGTCTGAAGAATGGAATGATGTGGGCAGAGTCAATCACATGGGTTGTTGTAGCTCTCATCCCAGTGGGGAAAAGGTTTGACAGAAAAGACTCGGCCCAATTTCATTCCCAAAACTATGGACTCATAATCTGGTGAACCAGGTTTGATTCCCTGCTCCTCCACAAGCAGCTGCTGGGTGACCTTGGGCTAGTCACACTTCTCTGAAGTCTCTCAGCCTCACTCACCTCACAGAGTGTTTGTTGTGGGGGAGGAAGGGAAAGGAGAATGTTAGCCGCTTTGAGACTCCTTAGGGTAGAGATAAAGTGGGATATCAAATCCAAACTCTTCTTCTTCCTCCTCCTTCATATACCTACTGCAGTAGCATTTCATCATGGGGAAGTGATATATCAGTACATGTGAAGGGATAGCTCTTTCTCTCTTTCTCCTGTAAAAAGAACTGAGAAGAACACAAACTGGCCCAGCAGATTCAACAGGGCTAGAGATTAACTTCACTAACGTTCCATACAATATGAGAGTGTGGACTGATTTTTTCTGCAAAACCACCAGCTTAGCTAGTATCTAATATTATTAGCTAATGTTGGTGGAAGACACTGCATTTCAAGGGAAGTTGCCTTTGGCAACACAAAGGATAAAAACCTACACAGTTTACACATTAGCAATATGGCAGCAGGCTTCCTTTCTGGTAGGTAGCAACAGCCCATTTCCCTATTCACTCAACCTTTTCTGGGCTATCAGGCTTAGTTTGTTTGGTTTTGTTTGTATTGATCTCATTAACAGTTTTACCATAGGTCTTTGCAGTTCACCTACTAGAAGGCTACACTAATCCCCAATTAATCCCTTTAAAACCAGTTACAGATCTCCCTAATCAGTCTGTTTCACTTTGAAGATACCATCACATCTAACGAAATCTATCTGTAGCCCAGGATTCAAATGATAGTTCAGATAATATCAACACTTCTCCTTGCACAGTCATCTAACCCAGTCAATTTCACATAGGATACACTAAAATGGCAAGGAACTGAGTTAGAAAAAAGAGAGAGTGTGCGGTAATGACATTCAGACTGGAGCCCGGCAGCCTCTCTCAACCCTGGAATTACTCAAAAGTGCAGCTGGAGCAACTGTAAGGAGGGAAATGAATCATTCTCTTCAATGGGAACAAAAGTATAGCAAGTCCTATTTGTGAATCCCATTGACGTCAGTAGGACTGAGTTGGAGATTCAAATGAGAATAGTTTAATATTCAACAGGGCTGGGAGTTAGCTGAAACTTCATTGACTTTTCAGTACAATCTGAGACTATAGATAGGGTCCCTGAAAGACCATGAGTTTAGGCCAGCTTCCATCAAATTGATGTCCTTCAGCTGCTTATTAATTTACAAAAGTATTTATATATTGCCCGCTTACAAAATACCATGGCAGGTTACAAGTATGCAACATAAAAATAATAATAATTCAAGGCAGTGCAGAACAATTACAGAAATGAGAGGCTATGCAAGAAAATTTTAAACAACTGTGTACACCTGTCAGCATGCAAAAAGTCTTGAAGCATAGAGAAATTCAAAACCAAGGATAACTGCTGAGTCTCTGTTGGAAGGATGTCCAATAGCATGGGACCAGTGGCCCTAAATGTTCTTTTAGACAACAACTCCCATTAGCATGGCTGTGCTGGCTAGAGATGATAGGATTTGTAGTCCAGAGAGGCAACAGGGTGACACCTCTTGGTCTAGACATTATTGCACTCAGCTATTAAAAGCTAGGCTGACGAAAGGTGTTGTATTTCTAGGACTCTTGCAGTAGGCAACACAGAGAGGAGAGTTGCAATATACATATCAGAAGTGTGACAGCAAAAGCACACTCCCTTGTTCGCCCCCTTTAGCTCTGTCTGCAAGAATTTGTTCGTCCAACAAAATTCCACCAAGGGAAAGCTAAAGGGAAAAGAAAAAAAGAAATTTTGGAGGCGATATTGGAAAAAAGAAAAAGAATTAGTGAAAAAACCAAATAAGGAATCAGTAAAACAGGCAATTAAATTGTTACAAACTCAATACTCAATGATTATTAATGGTGAAATAGGATGGGAAATAAAGAGAATGAAACAGAAAAATTTTGAACATGCTAACAAACCTGGGAAATTGTTGGCAATTCTTGTGGACAGAGAGGAGAGCTGCAATATACATATCAGAAGTGTGACGGCAAAAGCACACTCCCTTGTTCGCCCCTTTAGCTCTGTCTGCAAGAATTTTAAAAGGGAAAAAATATATGCAATGACCAGCATTGTTCTTGATTCTGTCTCGATCCCACTGGAGCACGAAATGACGGAAATCACTCTAAGATCTTTATGCATCTTTTGCATTGCACTACCTTGCGCCCCAGTTTACGTTCCATGTTACAGCGTCACCCATGTTACAACACGCAGGGAAATGTGGAATGCCTGAGAACCAGCACTGCATCATTTATAATGGAAGCAAACATTATATTGTTCATTTGCTAACTGACATAACACTTATATGCATATAAATACCTCCAAGGAAACTGCTCCAATATTGCTATTGGATCCAAGCAAACAACACATAACAAATATTTTATGTGACAAACTTCACTTCTTTCACTCTTTGCCAATCACAATTGTCTCTAATGTATTCATTATTCAAGCTTACTTGACAAGCCTTCTGTCTATTTTTTTTTTAACTCTATGGTCTGATCACAGGTACACAAGCTGGAATTCATGCTGGATTGTCTGTGCTGATTGGCCAGAGAAGTCTCATGGGGCTGCTTCTCTTCAGGAGTAAATTTGCAACGTCACCTGAAGAATGACTTGCCTCTGCATATGAATGTTATTTTCATTTGTAAGCACATAGTCAGAAGTGGAATTGTTTGAAGCAATGATGCAGCCTGCAGAAAGGTAAGCAAGGATGGGGAAAGCAAATTATGCAAATAAATCTGAACATTCCTAGAAATAGCTGCTTTAGTTTGTTTGCTGCTAGTTATGTCGTTTTTCGCAGCAATTTCTATTTTGAGAAATAAGCTCCCATTCCCTGGAAATAGCTGCTTTTCTTATGACTGAAAGCAATACATTGTATGTAGCCAAACTATTTTAAACTCACTCAATTTCTGTCTTAATATATATATCAGAATATCAGAATAGGATCCTTCACATTTCCCTCACATTTTGCTTTAGGTGAAATTTCATAGGAATGACAACTCTACTAGTTGCAATTGAATGTTCTACAGCCAGATGCTCCTTATCATGATATAGGGAGAGATTTTTATTAGCTTCAAACTTCTGTGTAAAAATGTCAGAGTGGACCCCAGAGGACTGAACTTGCACAGAATTTCAGCCAGGATGTGACGAGGTATGCTCAGTGCTTGTGAAATGTGTCCCCTGTTCTTGAAACAAAAAGAATTCCAGAGTCCAAGTTTGTTGAAAATGAAGACACAAACTAGACATTACATGGAACACATAGTGTTTGTCAATCCAGATTTTCTCACCGAGAATTTCCCTGCCCATCAGAAACAGCAGAAGTAGAGTGTACAGGGCTGACTACCATTAGGTAAATGGAGTCGACTGGATCAGGTTTAGGGGTTTGAAAAAAGGCAGCTAGTTATTTAATTTATTATTGTTGCATTGTTAAGTCCCACAATGGGGGGGGGGGGGAGCTTTAGGTGTTTTCTTGCCTCAAATGCCAAAATAAGTTGAGCAGCCTTGGGTACAGATCACCTTGACTAGGGAAAGGGAAGTGAGCCACCATTTGCCACTACACCCCTGGCAGCAAGATATATTAGGCCACAACGTGCATAGAACAAGTACATTATTTAACTAATGTGAGAAGGGATTCAGGGAGGAGACACGGGTTGAAGAAGACGAAGAAGAAGAAGAAGAAGAAGAAGAAGAAGAAGAAGAAGAAGAAGAAGAAGAGGAGGAGTTTGGATTTGATATCACGCTTTATCACTAGCCTAAGGAGTCTCAAAGTGGCTAACAATTTCCTTTCCCTTCCTCCCCCACAACAAACACTCTGTGAGGTGAGTGGGGCTGAGAGACTTCAGAGAAATGTGACTAGCCCAAGGTCACCCAGCAGCTGCATGTGGAGGAGTGGGGACACGAACCCAGGTCACCAGATTACAAGTCCACTGTTCTTAACCACTACACCACAACAAGCATACATTCCTCACAGCTTGATGTTTAGGCATCATTAAGAAAGCATATGGAGGAGACAATGGAAATAAGAAAAGGGTGGCTTAGAACACTGAGAGAGAACCGATTTGGGATGTTGTTTTGCTGAGATCTGGGTGAATGGGGCAAGGGGATCTACTTTGGCTCTGATGTCACCATTTGTTCTCATGTTGATAGCAGGCAAGGGCAAATGGACAATATATTACAG
The DNA here is from genome assembly GCF_964252035.2 of Podarcis erhardii. Classification (NCBI taxonomy): domain Eukaryota; kingdom Metazoa; phylum Chordata; class Lepidosauria; order Squamata; family Lacertidae; genus Podarcis; species Podarcis erhardii. The sequence continues at coordinate 78,445,625 of NC_138508.1, read as the reverse complement.
TGGTCCACAAATATTCAGACTCTGTCATGAGTTACACAATGAAGAGTACCATTCATATTTATTTATTTGAAACATTTATATCTTGCCTTTCCAAAGTCTAAGGTGGCTAACATTCTAAAAGTGAAAACCAACCAACCAGCAACCAACACCCACCCACACCCACCCACACACCCAACAACATGAGTAACAGAAGAGTTAAAAGGCTAAAAGCAAGAACAAAACCATATATACTAATAAAGCACCAGTTAAATGAAAGGCACAGATGAAACACCACCATTAAAATAGCCCCATGGCAGAGTAAAATACTAAAGGCAAGGTTAACATATCATATAATGCCTTCCTAAAAAGCAATGCCTTTGCTATTAAAGAAGGAGCAAGGAGCGCTTCCCTCAGGGCGATGGGGCACATATCAAGTGTTTGTAAGCTGGTGCAAGCAACAGGGATTCTGACAGAGTACTGACCATCCTTGCTGCACAGCAGATTTCTGAGTGTACTGGTGTCCTCTCAGATTTTGTGCAGAGGTCACCACATTGAGTTTCAGCTGTGTCGGGCTCTGTGCCAATGCCTCCCATCTAGGATGTATGACTTCCATGATGACAGTGGAGAAGCTGCAATATAAAATGGCCCCAACACACGTTGTAGGTGATGAACTATGCATCATATGGGCACTCCATTGCCACGGACATCGTACTGTAACTCCAAGCCCAGGCATGATGGTAGGTCAATTATTCTGATCTAGTCCCAAAGGTTGATGTATCCAGTCACTTTCCAAAACACCTTCATTTGCTGCTATGCAACCTCAAGGACCACATATTTGTGGACTTCTGGAATACAGAGTTGCCTCTGATGGACGCAATAGCTCCAAGGCACTCTCTCCTGAATGCCACGGTATAGGTGTTACACATGGTGCCTTCTAGATATTATGGGCCACAACTCCCATCATCTCTAATCATTGGCCATGTCATCTGGGGCTGATGGGAACTGTACCCACAACCACAATGAGGGCAGCATGTTGGTTAACTCTGTTACATTACCTACTTCCCCTTAGTAGTCCATTGGTTTGAGACCCATGCAGCAAAAAGCTTGAATGTTGGTGGTTGTATTTTTCTTGTTTTAATGTGAACGGCTTAGAGATTTTATTCTATTCAGCGGTATAAAAAATATTATAAATAAGCACATTTCCCTGCAAGTTTATGCTCTGCTTTGGAACCTACATTTTTCTATTTCCATAGCCACATATATAAGTGTGTAACAATTACAAAATGCAATTTCCACCTCTCTGTGCACTTGCACACAGTAAGTTTACAGTGTTTAGGTGGGACCAGCAATGACAGAGTTAAACCCATAGAGAAAAGAGAAAAGGAGTTAAGAAAAAAGTTCATTGGCAAGGTGGAGGTAATGGTGATGGGGATAACTTAAAGGAAATGGCCAGGATACAAGAGGGCTGAAAATATGCATACTGTACATAGTGCAAGAATTTTTAATGTGTAATTATGATTTGATATGTGTAATTTAGTGGACCTATTTCATGTAGCGTTTGTAGCCAGGCACTTTGTTGTAATGGAACAGAATTTAATTTGAAAACTGGTAAACACTGCTGGACCAGGGAGGGGAATGGCGTTCTATCCATCCCTACCTGGGAATGTGAGATTTTTCTCCCAGAGAGCACAGTCACTGTAATTGTTTGACTGCTGCGAGGGTGGTGGTTATAACAGTGTCATTGGCCCCTGCTGAATGATTATTTGCAATATGATTAGTAATAAGAACATTCCTTTTCACACACACACAACCATTTTGTACCACCCCCACCCCCTTTCAGGCATTAATTCTGGGTAAAATTAATGCACATGGCTACATTGCTGTGTCAGACTGAGGCCAGCTCCTCTGTCTGCAGCTGCATGTTATTCAGGCCTTTTAATGTGTACTCATTCTTAAAACACCTAAACAAACTCATAAAAAGAGCTTCTGTTACTTTTTAAAGAAATAATAATAATAATAATAATAATAATAATAATAATAATAATAGATTTTATTTATACCCTGCCCTCCCCGGCCAAGGTGGCTAACACCAAATATATAATACATTAAAAACACAAAATCAAACAATTGATTAAAACACAGCTCAAAATAACAGTAAAATCAAAATAAAATTAAGTGGCCAACCCACGAATCACAGCCATGAAGGTAGGAATATGATATTCTGCAAAGGGGTTGTTACCTTGCCATTCTTCTAAGTAGTGAAAAGCAGCAAGACCATTAAAAACAAACAAAATATTTTGCTTAGTTTTACTTTAATCTCCAGGATCTGTGAGCTCCTCTCTCATCTACTGGAGTTTGTCTGTCTGCCCATCCATCCATCCAGACGGTGATTTTTAATTTTTTATTTTATAAGTGGGTAACCAGTCCCACAGCTGCCTCTTGCTACAGGGCCATCTCTTGAACTCCTCTGCACAGGGAGGATATCTCACTATTGGGAGAAATGAAAAAATTGTCCAGTAGCACCTTTGTTGTTGTTTAGTCATTTAGTCGTTTCCGACTCTTCGTGACCCCATGGACCAGAGCATGCCAGGCACTCCTGTCTTCCACTGCCTCCCACAGTTTGGTCAAACTCATGCTGGTAGCTTCGAGAACACTATCCAACCATCTCGTCCTTCCAAAAACAATTATTAAAATACTGTAATATAATACATCAAACATTAAAAGCTTCCCTAAACAGGGCTGCCTTCAGATGTTTCCTAATAATTTCCTAAAATGCCTCAGGGTACGTCAGGAGAATTGTGGGTGATTAAAATTGTGGCTCCAAACTACCCAGCACTCGTCGCAGGACTGCTTCTGTTGCTTTTCAAGGTCACTGTGCGGGGTAAACCCAGAGATTCCCAACAGAGAAAGCTGTCTTATACCGAGTCACTTAACTGGTGCATTTGGTCTCCTTTAGCTGTACTAAAGGACTGCAAGAAGATCAAACCTGTCCATTCTGAAGGAAATCAGCCCTGAGTGCTCACTGGAAGGACAGATCGTGAAGCTGAGGCTCCAATACTTTGGCCACCTCATGAGAAGAGAAGACTCCCTGGAAAAGACCCTGATGTTGGGAAAGATGGAGGGCACAAGGAGAAGGGGACGACAGAGGACGAGATGGTTGGACAGTGTTCTCGAAGCTACGAACATGAGTCTGACCAAACTGCGGGAGGCAGTGGAAGACAGGAGTGCCTGGCGTGCTCTGGTCCATGGGGTCACGAAGAGTCAGACATGGCTAAATGACTAAACAACAAAAGCTGTGCTTATTGGCAGAATCTGCCACCCTTGTCTGGGATTGGGTGGGGATTGAACCTGGGATGCAAAGCAGATGCTCTAACACTCAGCTACGGCTCATATAGGAGTCATTCTACCAGAGGCCACTTTGTGAAAGGCCCTTTCAAACCGGGAGTACTTGACTCATGATTTGACTGTGCAGAAAGGCTTTTAGAATACAATTGGATGTGTCTTGTGGCTGCATTCCGCCATTTACTTCAATGGAGCCCTTCAGACACCCATGAGAATAAATGATGAATGTGTGGCAGAGAACGCTTGCTGAATTCTCCTCCTTGAGATGCTTCCTTTCCTATTGATTTTTTGAGGTTCAGAATCGCCTTCTTCAGATACATTTTTTTTTAAACGCAGAGTTAAATTTTAATGATGTGGAGGGGAGGAACTATTTATTTGTGTGACCAAATAATTAAAATATTGTTAATACTTCTGTATCTGGAGATGGAGAAACATGATTTTCGTTACCTTCCGGCACAATCTTCTCCAGGCTGTAAATTTCTCTCCCTCTTTGAACCTCACACAAACTCTTTTTAATGAAAAAAAAGATATCCCTGGGTGTAACTCTGCTCTGATAAAGTCATCCCAAGGGTGGATTTTCCACAGAAGTGTATGGTGTAAATAACAGGATTTTCTGGTCACTCCCCCCCTCCCCCGCTGATTCCAAATTTCCTTTTCTGCTCTTTTCTCAGGAAATATTAGATTTCCAGAGTAGCTTCTGGGCTAAGCTGTTTGGTTCTGCCTTTCTAACGAAACAATGTAAATGCCCGCTGGTTAACTTCGCTTCTTTAGCTATGGTGCAAAGCTGGTTTAATATGTATCTTTGGTCATTTTGCAAGGCTACAGAGACTCTCTGGAGAGACTTTAAGATAAATAAATAAAGGTTGCAGTGAGTAGAGCTGATTTATGGACCTGTAAGGATATGAACATTTTGTGGACACTGTCAATTTTGATACAATAATACATCCAAGTTATTAATTATACTCCTGAATAATAGGAAATGCTAACTGAAGTCCACTGATTTCAGTGGGTCTACTTTGGGTAAGCCTTAGTTGGATGCAACTGCATTATATTTTGAAACACCCTGTACACTCAAATAGGAAATCACTAGAAACTTGTACTGGGCTTGTCGATGGATGTGATTCTGCAAATATTAAAAGATAATCGTTTGAATCCTGGTTAACTACATGCAGTTAAAAAGACACTCACTTGCTTTAGTACATCAATGGGATGACTTTTTTTGCAGTCATGGAGCAGTCTATTGCATGCCCCAAAACTGTAGTCATCACTGTTTGAGGTCACCCACCTGTAACACTAACCCACCCAATGAGATTCATTAAAAAAAAAAAAAAAAATTACTACCACTTTCTCTCTCTCTCCATCTGCTTCTCAGGAAAAAAAGAGAAAACCCTCATCAACAAGACCAAAAATAAAATGTGGTGGTACCGCTTTAATTTGGGGCAGAATTAAGTTCTAGGACGGAACCCACTGACTAAGGACTGACGAGTATTGATCTCTTTTATCACCATGTTGCTTGAAAGGCCTCTGAAATTTAATACCTCTGCTTGCCAGAAATCTTGCAGATGGATCTGCCTAGGATTAAGCAAGGCAAGTGTGAAAAACTAACAGGAAAAATGTGAGAGTTCAGAAATAAAGTCATCTATGCTCTTGGGATGTGCACAGATTCCCAGCACAAGAGAATATGGCACTTTATTTCTTTGCTTTCTTCTCCAGAATTTTATGAGCAGAGATCCGATTGGCTCCCACAAAGCCTGCTCTGTGGTGTGGCAAGAGGTGCAAGTGTTTTGGGATAAATAGCAGGACACCAAGTACTCCCACCATGTTGCCTTTGGCCCTCTAAAGCATGCCAACGAAGTAATAACAATAACAACAACAACAACAACAACAACAACAACAACAACAACAACAATAATAATAATAAATTTATTTATTTATATCCCGCCCTCCCCAGCTGAAGCTGGGCTCAGGGCGGCTAACAACAATGAAATAATACAACATTCTAAAATCATTTCATTATAAAATTAATTCAAATTCAAATCAAATTGATGGCAACCACTGGGCTAGAGTTCTGTGAAGAATTACTAAAGGAGGGAGTCAGGCTGTGCCCTGGCCAAAGGCCTGGTGGAACAGCTCTGTCTTGCAGGCCCTGCAGAAAGATGTCAAGTTCCGCAGGGCCCTAGTCTCTTGTGACAGAGCATTCCACCAGATCGGAGCCACAGCCGAAAAAGCCCTGGCTCTGTTTGAGGCCAGCCTAACCTCTCTCTGGCCTGGGACCTCCAAGATGTTTTTGTTTGAAGACCGTAAATGGGGCTCCTGGACTGGCAAAGGGTTGACATCTGTGACTTAGGGACACATTTGGGTCTAATCTGATCCCAGTTATGGATGCAAGCACAAAGGGGCCTGGTTCTTTCCTAAGTTGCATCAGGAAATTAGCCTGGAAAAGCTAGCTAATTCCTGACACTGTGAGGTTGGCGTAAGTAAGAGATGAACACTTTCATATTTCACAACCCATAAGAAGCTGGCTAATGGCCGGGAATTTACAGGGTTTTTTTCTTGAAGAGTGGCATATCTTAGATTGGGTCTGGGGTCTGGACAGGGGCATCTATGGCTATGGGAATATAGATTTCAAGTACTTCACCATGGCACCCTATAGTTTACCCTTTTAAAAATGAGACTCAATAACTTTTTCCATAAATGTTCGGCTTGCTTGTTTTCTATCACCCCCTTGCCAGTGGTTTTATTACCAAAGCAGCTAGAATTTAGGGATTTGCACCAATCATTATATTTGGATTCAGACCCCAACTTAACACTTTGAAAAACTGCCTGATTCAGCTTGCATCAGAGGGGTTCCCCCTACATCTACATTCATTACTGGAAAATAACATAAATTGGCTATAATCCCCACCACCACCCACACTTTTGCCAAAATGTTTTCAAGCACAGTATGCCTTCCATAATGGCTTGAGCCTGCCAAATTACAGGGGGAAAGGCAGAAGGACTTCCATGCTGGAACTATCTATCACTTTTTTTTGGCCAGAATTGTACAAAATATGTAAGCATAGCTACAGTTGTTTTCCTGAAAAGGCAGCCTTTATAATTTTAGGACGTGTGAAAAAGGAATCATTTAATCTCTCCTAGTGTTCCGTGCTCTGTAAGAAACCTGCTACAGATAACAATATCAGGTGCTGTTGGTCACCTTCAAAGTTGATACAGTGGTACCTCAGGTTAAGAACTTAATTCGTTCTGGAGGTCCGTTCTTAACCTGAAACTGTTCTTAACCTGAAGCACCACTTTAGCTAATGGGGCCTCCTGCTGCCACTGCGCCGCCGCTGCACGATTTCTGTTCTCATCCTGAAGCAAAGCTCTTAACCCGAGGTAATATTTCTGGGTTAGCAGAGTATGTAACCTGAAGCGTATGTAACCTGTGGTACCACTGTATTGGGATGGGAAGAACTAAGAGAGGTTCACTTCCAGGATAAAATCATTTATTCTGATTACAAGCTAGACCTGCCAGTCATAAAGAAGATCTCCTGTTCGTTCCCTATCCTGCTGTCTTCCTTAAGCTTAGAGACATTATATGTGCAAACCTGCTCCCTTCCACAAAACACTGAAACTGGAGAGTGCTGGAAATACCATTCAGCTGCTTACAAACTTGACCCGCTATTCACAATACAGTGGTACCTTGGGTTACATACGCTTCAGGTTACAGACTCCGCTAACCCAGAAATAGTACCTCGGGTTAAGAACTTTGCTTCAGGATGAGAACAGAAATCGTGCTCCGGCGGCACGGTGGCAGCGGGAGGCCCCATTAGCTAAAGTGGTACCACAGGTTAAGAACAGTTTCAGGTTAAGAATGGACCTCCAGAACGAATTAAGTTCTTAACCCAAGGTACCATTGTAGAGCTCTTTCTCTGTCTCTGCTCTCAACTCTGAAGTTTACTCTCCCTTGCGCCACCATCCCATCCTGGCACTATGTTGTTCTGCTATGCTTCCATTTTCATTCAATGCTTGTCTTCAACTTTTTTTGATGATTACATCACCAAAGTGCCTTCAATCACTTCAGGGATTCCTGTTTTGCCTCACGTTATAGAGAATAATAGAATCATAGAGTTGGAAGAGACCACAAGGGCCATCGAGTCCAACCCCCTGCCAAGCAGGAAACACCATCAGAGCACTCCTGACATATGGTTGTCAAGCCTCTGCTTAAAGACCTCCAAAGAAGGAGACTCCACCACACTCCTTGGCAGCAAATTCCACTGTCGAACAGCTCTTACTGTCAGGAAGTTCTTCCTAATGTTTAGGTGGAATCTTCTTTCTTGTAGTTTGGATCCATTGCTCCGTGTCCGCTTCTCTGGAGCAGCAGAAAACAACCTTTCTCCCTCCTCTATGTGACATCCTTTTATATCCTCCTTCACCTCTGATCCTCCTTCACCTCTGACAAGCCCCAAAGATTCTCAAGGCACCCCCCACTTTGCCTCAGGATTGATCTGAACCCAATGCACATCTCAACTATGTAAGGAGTATTCAAAGGTTTGTGGTAACACTTGATGAAATAGATTATTAAAACAAAGCGAAACTGGTTCTTATAGCAAGCTGCTAAGGTCAATGGATAAAATCCACACACCCCCCCTTTGAGTTGGCAAGGAGCAAGCTATTTTTTATTCCAGCAGTCCTGGAGCTTAATTTGGCTTTTCTCCAATGGAATAAATGTCAACTTAAAACAGTAGCAAAAGCAACAAATATCCCATGTAAAGCAAAAATCAATCACAATAAGATGTTACAAACAACTCCAAATCCTAAACGTTACTGACAACCAGATAATCTATATATGTTCATGTGTTTACACCATTTGAAACAGTAAAAAAATGTTTCATCAGGCGGGAGAAACGAATTTCAATGCTAATGCAAAATAATTTTGCACACCGCAACATTAATTTATTTGGATGTCTAGTTTCCCCACATTCCCAGGGGTCAGAGTGAAGTAACAAATCAAAATACCCTGGAAAACATAATAGGGTTTCTCCAATATTGCATGAGTGAAATAATTTCTCTTCCCTCCTCCTTTTTACAGGCATTCTGTGCTCTCACCCCAATGCCTCTCCAAAAGATAGGGTGACCCTACCTTATATCACCCCAAATCAAGTGCAGGAATCTTGCAGCACTCACCTGATTTTGAATGCTTTCTTCTTCTCAATGCAGCCCCGTAAGACATAAAATGCACCCCTGCTCCTTCTTCAACATGGGAATGCCCCACTGGTGAATAACAAAGGAATAAGGCCAGAGTCTGTATCCAATTCACCCAAATATCTGTACAATATTGTTTTATGCCTGCCTAACTAAAATTCAGCTCAAGTTTGTTTTTAACCTCTAGTAATGCCTACAGAAAATGTGTTTGATGACTCTCCAAGAGACGGGGATGCAACAGCTGTGAGGTTTCCAATAAGAAAGTCTCCCTTCATGTACACAGAATTTGTAGTCAGAAAAGTATTCTCAGATTATCTTAATGGCTGGAATCAGGACCTCAAACAAAGCTAACCTATATATCTGAGTTATGTGAAAGTTTGAAGCCTAAGTGATTTATAACCTAATCTGTATATTGGATGGATAGATGGAAAATTAAGAGGATGGATGCGTTGAAGAAATATTTACATTTTTAGTTATTTATTAAATCACCTGGTCAAAACGCAGCTCCTATTGAGCCTTAAAACCAATGACTTTCCACCCTCATTTGTTAGGCAAGCATCAACTATTTTCTTAATATTTCATTTATAAAAATGAATGTAGCATAATTATATAACTTCGTGATATATAACCTTGAAGCTTCCACAGCATTTATATGAAAAAAGGGAAAGGGAAAAGGCCAGGACTAAATCCACTGCTAAAATTATAGATAGAAATGTTAAGGGGCTTATTGAAATCTTCAAGCCTAACTCCTACCCCTGCCCCCCCCCCACAATTTTTTTAGCCAAATCATGCCCTTCCCCAGAGCTTTCTAACATAGGTGACTGAAAAGGTTTAACCCTGCCCTCTGCTTAAAGGAAAACTGAATTATGGCCATAAGAAGGTCGACAGTGAAAATTTGAGATGCCTAAGAGCCACAGTAAGCAGTAGTCAAATATCTTCAACTATCTTTCCCTTCTAATAAAAGCAGCAGTGGGAAAAGGTACTAGAGCAGGGGTCTGCAAAGTTTTTGTGACTTGGGCTGGTTCATGGTCCCGCAGATGCCGCGGTGGGCTGGAGTGTGTTTGTGCACACGCACACATGCGCAAACGCTTATTCTGGTGCAGAGGAGGTGTGCGCAGCCAGTCGCGGAAGGCAGTCTCTGCTCTGCTTTGTGCTGGTTTAGCACGGCACACAGGAGCCGATCGAGCAGGCGGCAGGGGTCAATGGGCCGGTTAAATGACCCTCCATGGGCTGCTTGTGGTCTACGGGCCTTAGGTTGATGACCCCTGTACTAGAGTCATGGTGCTGTGGGAGGGGTGGCTAACCCCCCATGCTTCTTGACAAAGAGACCATGAGACGGGCCTCACCTGCAGTGAGTGGGACAGTTTTGTCTCCACAGTGAGGCAGTTCTCCAACAGGGGGCCACCACTCAGTGAGACCTGTCCCACATTCCCACATGGTGAAGCCTTCGCTGCAGACTGCAGGACCCTCCTTGGCCGATATGGAGAGAGGTCTCCATCAAGTATGCGGTGGGATGGAGAAACAACCAAGCAGCCACTTTTAGCAACAGAAAAAGACGTCAGCAGATTTATTAATGCACCTTCTGCATCATGTTTAGCTGGGCCCTACGATGACTCAGTGAAATGGATGCGCACAGAATTCCCATACATTTCTCTGAGACTTACAGGCGTGCCTAATGCACTCTGGATTTCATCCAAATGGATGGAAATTTAACAAGGATGTTAGGCCACAAAAAACAAAACACCTTAGCACACAAGTGATGCCGAGAGCCAATAAATTTAATTTAAAGATAGTAGTTTAAGGTATTTCAAGGCCTATTCCACGATGCAGCAAATTCAGAGTATCCCAGCTGAAGCTCATTTGGTCCTCTTGAAGAAAAGTCAAATGACCATCCCTACCCCATCCACATTTACTTGGAATGGTTTGACTGGAACTTACTTTAAAGAAAATAGCTTAGGGAAACAGCTTCAATCAGCTTAAATTCTCACAGTTTTGCTTTAACTGGGTTGTGGGTGGGTTGCACAGAGCACCACTGTTATGCCTTATTATGCCCTGTAACTGACAAGGATATTATTCCATTTGCTTTGTTTATGGGCTATAGTTTCAGTCTCTACTGGGTCCTGCGCTTTGCCCCCTGCTAAACATATGAGTCGTGGAACACATGAGCCTTACTGTAATATTTAAACAAGGGATAAGCTTATTGTTTTAATTTAAAGGAAATGATTTATGGAAGAGGGTGATATGCCCGTAATGCTGTGTGTTCTTGAATCCTAACATATTGTCTGAAGTAGCTTCAAAGAGTAAACTAGCAAGTCATTCCCTGCGGCCCAATCCATATTTCAAATCATGGGCCAAAGGGACTATGGTCAGTTTTCAGACGGCTTGTTAATGAAAGTGAGTTGATGCCAAGTGAGGGCTAATATTTAGACAAGGAAATATTTGTGGATGCATTTCAAGCCTGCACTGTGATGTTCTACAAAATATAAGGAATTGATATAAAGCAACCCCCCCCCCCCGTATAATGGGTGATTGCTTGCCTACCTAAACAGCTCAGAAAAGGACTAGGAACACACCAGTCCCTAAAAGCTGTTAAACATATCTTCAGATTTTTACAATAGGCTTCTGCATTATAAACATTCCAGTAAAATCTCTGAAGCATTGCAATCTGTACTTATGTAATTTACGGTTAATTCCATATTTGTGTATTCAGCATCTTAAAAAAAAATGGGGAGGGGAGGAAGTGAATATGGATAGTGAAAGGAAAATACAAAGGCAAGCAGCAGGAGGGGGGGTTGGGTGGAGTAGCAACCTCAAACAGCCATGCAGCTATTAAACATATGCCAAAGTAAACAATAGTGTTCAGGTCTGCCACAGCTTTGCCCCGCAGGTAGATGAGAGGCAGCACAGAAGGAAAGCAAATTGAAAGGAAAAAAGAGAGAACAGTACAGGATGTGGATGAGATGCCGAACCCTGGAAGCATGAATGGCCTGATTGTGATCCTCAAGTCACACCATCAGCCATGCAAAGCAGGACATACCTTTCTGGCTTGCTTGTTCCGTCGGCTGAAACAAAGCAGTCCCATTCTCAGCGGGAGGCCAAATCAAAATGAAATTTTATTTAGTCTGCACTGTCCTCAGATTGGGTTTCAGAACGACTGCTTTAGGAGATAGCACGGATATGGCTGATGCATGCTTTGCATATGAAACTGCAGTAGGGGAAAAAAATCTACATAATCAAAAAAATCTGTGCTATGTGCATGGAAAACACACACACACACACACACACACGCCTGGATGTTTGCAATTTGACTACAAGGAACCTTAGCTGAAATGACCTTTTCTGAATTGTTTCCAAAAAAACAGGCAGTTTGCGTAAATGTCTGAAAGATCATTTTTACAGACATTATTTGAAGAATTACTGGGATATGGATGCCATTCTTCTTTTTCTCCGCCCCCCCCCCTTTCTTGGTGTTAAAAAGAATCCATCAATATAATGGTTTGAAAACAAATGCTTGGAAAACACAATACTTTTGTGTTTTGCACTGTCATCTATTGTTCTTCAGAGTCATTAGTAATGTGTTTTGTTTAACCCCTTTCTTCCTCCAGCAACCAAAAAAAAAAAAAAAAAAAAAAAAAGGAAGAAAGAAAGAAAGAAAGAAAGAAAGAAAAGGGCCCACTTGTACAAAAATAACATCTGTTTTTGCAATCATCAATATAACGCAGACCATGCTGGACTTATAAGAGAGGAACATTTCTTTGATTAGAGACTTCATTTTATAGCCTATTAAATAAAATCCCCATATATTTTCATCGAAAGTTGGGCGTAATTTACAAAGGCAATGGAGTGCATCTACAAAATATGTGGGATAGACATCATATAATACTTTTGTTATCAGTTATGCTGCAAATGTGATTTTCAAACAGGATTTGCAGTGGCTGGGCAGTGAATACAGAGCAACCTATATAGAGGTGGTAGTTGGTGGAGGGGGGGGGGGAGCAAGTTGTACACATTATTCGCTGAAACCAGAGGGGCAGAATGGAGCCTGTTTGTTCATCCATATTCATATTCAAAGGCCTCTGCTTCCAACATCCATTTAAGATGGCATGGATTTTGCTGTGTAAGGCACCAGCCACATTGCTTCATGTACAAATGCCCTGAAAAACATGTCTGAAACAAGAAAACTGCAGGCACATGGTTCCATTTTGCAATTATAACTGTGGTAAATTAAAAACTGTAGTGTATACAGGATGGTGGAGGAGAGGAAAGAACTCAATTTATATTTAAGCCAGGAGGATACAAAAGGGATAAGTACCCCAAGCGATCAGCACTGCTACAAACTTGCAGCAATAATGAGATACAGTACAAACCAAGCACACAATGTGCTTTCACAGAGCAGTGACGGAAGTCACTGACAACAATGCAGCCATGTGTACGCATCCCTTGGAGACATATTTTGTAATTCAATCTTCTGTCTCTCGTAGGATATAGGTTTGGGATCCTTAGCAATAACTGCTCGAGTATAAAAATCCTCCAATAATTGGGCATTGCAGGAAGTAACCTCAAACATATATTGTGTACCTCCATAGCTATTTAATAAATTCAGCAATCCATAAGGAATTGAGGGCAGAGGAAAAAAATTGTGTTAAAAAGACAAAAGTACATTCACAAGTATAGTGGGGTTTTTTAAAAACAAGTTTCCGATGAGGTATAAGCAGACAACTTTCTGGACTGCAGAATACCTTCCAGAAAAGTGTTGTTGAATAGATTAAACCTTGATTCCTTTTTGTTTGGGAGAGGGGGGGCGGAGAACCTTGTTTCTTCTGGTCACAGAATCTTTACCTCTGACAGACAAATTTTAATTCTGAGAAGAGCACTTCACATTATAACAGGAACACCCCTCGCCCCAGCCAGTATTCCCAAAATCTAGTGCACCTGGCATTTGTGTTCAACCTAATAAGCATCCGTGAATATGCAAATGTTTGATGTCTCCAGTAACCTCATTAATTTATTCCTCAGGCAATCAAAGAATGTGAACCGGTCCTCTGATATTGGAAGGGATACTGGAGTTCAAGCCTGCTAGAATTGAGCTGAAAAACACTCTGCATATTGGAACACTTCCCTCTGACCCCCACCTCTCCCTTTGAGTCTCCATCACTGGGATTTAAAAAGTT